>NC_134455.1:402073505-402704339 GCF_047948215.1 Lycorma delicatula
GTATTAACTGGATGATCAGCGAAGAGTGATCTATAGTAGCTGGTTTTCTTCACGTCCTTGCGGTGTGTAGATCTGCAGAGGAAGTTTAGTCGAGGTATTTGATCGTGGCAGGATCTCGGGTGACTAGGGTTCCGGCCTTGGCATTGGATTGGTTGGAGATAGGCGCATTGGCATCGCGCCACGGTTATATTGGTATTGTTTGTGATTCGATTTGGGGCTCCTGCCGGCGGAAGTGGCCGCACTGCCATGGTATGGTAGCTCGTGCGACCGGGGGCGTGGCTTCGTTTCGCCGGTGGCGGTCTTGATTGTGACTTGGTAATGCAGTGCGAAACTACATGATATGATTGGGTGTGGGTGCGAGGTTTGTCCCCGGTTCCTGCGCAGAACGGAATGAGGTTACGTTACCCTTGTTAGGTGACCTAAATTAGTCAACTTATTTGGGTGTAGGTCTGACTTTCTATGTTCGTTCTCTGAGGCATCCACAGTCACGAACGGTGATGTCAAACCTGGACTAGGCGCGGGGTTCACGTTTCCGCGATTTCGGTCAGTTAGTTTGAGGGAATCATGTTAGGTTGGATGTAAAGATATCCGTTTGAGGCCTACGTGAAGGAAAAATTTGAATTGTATTTTACTGATGCAAATGTCTGCCGAGGCATTTACAACGGTGGCACCCCGACCGAGGCCTGGCTGATGACTGTGAGATGTAATCAGTTAGAGGGTCTAAAGACGACCTCCGGAACGAAAGGGGTGGTGTGGCGACTGGTAACGTCACAAGGTGGATTCCTTGCCACTACGGGGTTGGGATGGTAAATTTTTTTATTAATATTTCCAGAAGTTAGGGTTGATAGTTTCTTTGGGGCCAATTTTCTCTTTTATTTCGTAAACAAAACCCCAATCTATATTAATCTCATAAGATTCGTACATTATTATCTTAACTCCCCTCCCAAAAAAAAATGTTGCCCCAAATTTTCCCCCTTCTCCAAAAAAAAAACTAAAAAAATTATCTTTTTATTCATCCATATTTTTAACTAATTCTTTTTCTCTAGACGTAGCAGTACTGCAAGTGACCCAAAAACAATCTGATATGGACACCACATGACTTCCTTGTACCCTATTAAATTACATATACATATTTTTAAAAGTACATCAAATTTTATTTCACTTTTGATTCTTCTTTCATATATATTTTTTTATTTTATTTTGAACTATTATTTATTGTATTTTTTTGTACAATTAGAGGTTAATAATTATTAATAAACCAATATATTTAAATTTAAAAAAAAGTTAAAAAAAAGGAATATATGAAGATGTTGCAAACAAAAAAAAAATATATATTTAAAAATAAACAGGAAGAAAATGTTGGTCCCGGGTAAAAAAGAAAAAAACACTTAGTTGTGCACCTTCCCTTTTGATTGCAGTCGACTGAGCCAAAAATATGTGTACAGTCAGATCTCTAAATAAAGCGAGGTTCCAATTCTGAAACATTTGTACTTTTTCTTAACTGCCGTAAGAAGCATTCGTTGAGAGCTTTTCAACGATTTATCATAAGTGGTATTTATTTTCATCGGTTCCAGAGTTATAGGCAAATAAAATTTTAATTAATAAATATTTAGATCTTACAAGGGGAAGGCACATCGGTTTGAATCAGACTTTATCTCTTTTCCTTTTTCAACTTTTTTATAATTTATATATATTGAATTATTAATAATTATTACCCTCTATTTGTAAAAAAGAAAACATTACAATAAACAATACTTCAATAGTAACAATACAAAAAAAAAAAAAATCAGAAGTTATTAGTAAAATAAAATATTATGTACTTTTCATTTTAATACAAAACTTTTACAACCGAGGTTAATAACTACAAATTAATCAATAAATTAAAATAAAAAGGTTAAATAAATATGTATATGAAGACGGATTCGAACCGATATCTGGGTGGTTACGGATCCGACACGTTCTCACTTGCACCTCATATCTACTTGAGGGACGTGAAATAAAAAAAAAATTCCTTTGGCACGCTAGAAGGCGGAAGGTAAATTTCAACGGTGCCCAGTAGAGGATGAAAAAAAATTCCACCTTTAAGTTAAGAAAAACATGAAGTTTACTCAATACGACAATGGTTACGTGTGAAAAAGAGTTTAGCACACAAGCCCCATCTTCTTACAATTCCAGCAATATTTTAGTCCCCTTTTTAGTAAGAGTTGGTCATATCAGAAATTTTTTTCAGATAAAAGTTTTAGGTAATTATAAAGAAGTAACGACCACTTTAAACCGATTCGATACGGTGCATATTATAAAGAAAGAAGCATTCTTTCTTTATAATTTGCCGCAACACCTCTTCATTTGTCACTTTATACACCCATCTGATTTTTAACATTCTCCTATAGCACCGCATTTCAAAAGCTTCTCATCTTTTCTTCTCAGATACTCCGATCGTCCAAGTTTCACTTCCATATAAAGCGACACTCCAAACATACACTTTCAAAAATCTTTTCCTGACATTTAAATTAATTTTTGATGTAAACAAATTATATTTCTGAATGAAGGCTCGTTTCGCCTGTGTTGTTTGGTATTTTATATCGCTCCTGCTTTGTCCATCTTTAGTAATTCTACTTTCCAAATTTACAAAATTCTTTTACCTCCGTAATCTTATCTCTTCCTATTTTTATATTCAGTGGTTCATCTTCATTATTTTTACTACATTTCATTAGTTTCGTTTTGTTCTTGTTTATTTTCATGCGGTAGTTCTTGCGTAAGACTTCACCCATGCCGTTCATTGTTTCTTCTAAATCTTTTTTACTCTCGGCTAGAATTACTATATCATCAGCAAATCGTAGCATCTTTATCTTTTCACCTTGTACTGTTTTTCCGGATCTAAATTGTTTTTTAACATCATTAACTGCTAGTTTTATGTAAAGATTAAAAAGTAACGGGGATAGGGAACATCCTTGTCGGACTCCCTTTCTTATTACGGCTTCTTTCTTATGTTCTTCAATTATTACTGTTGCTGTTTGGTTCTTGTATCTCTGTATTTGAACCCAAATGTTTTTAAAATGCTGAACATTTTATTCCAGTCTACGTTGTCGAATGCCTTTTCTATGTCTATAAATGCCAATTATGTTGGTTTGTTTTTCTTTAATCTTTCTGTTACTGTATATTAATATACAGAGGTAATTTGATAAGGCTAATCTACATATAAACATTTTTAGGGAAAGTTTTCTTAAAATTTATTACCCATCTCAAGAAAAAAATGTTGCTTTTATTTGGTTGTAATTCTTTTTAATTGTTATTATTAAAAATAATTTAGCCGGGAATGTTACAGTGTTTTGCCAGCTTTTTTAATCGAATTGTTTACTTTTAGAAATCTATTTCATTGTAATATGCTTTGTTTCTTTGTTTTGCTTTTGGCTCAAGCTTTGTCGTGTAATTTATGTATATTAATGTATTATTAATATGTAAATATTACTTTGTAAATGTTCTATTTTAAACAAATAAAATTATTTTACGTTAATCTTTTGTTGAATTTATTATAATGGATAAAAGAAAATAATTACAAACAGAGTGATAAAAACTTAGTTAAAAAGTTAAATTTTATAAGAACTTTGTAGAAATAAATATTTACATAATATAAAAAAAAAAATTAATTGAGTGATTATTGTCAATTTCAAAAAAATCTTAAAGAAATGCAGTTTTAGATTATTTCATATATATATATATTTTTTTTTTTAAAGAAAATTGTATTTTCCTACTTCTCTATCTCAAAAGGAATAAATATTCAATTTTACCCTCCAATCCCACCGTGTGATCAAATGTAATACCATAATTTTCTTCTTGAAATCTGTAAAAATCCAATAAAAGAGCCGTATGGATGAGGAGAGAAATGTTATAAAGGGCAACTCTCAATTAATATCGAAGATATTAATTGGAGTTCCTAAATTCAAATATTCTATTCCTAAATTAAATATTTTAAT
Source organism: Lycorma delicatula (assembly GCF_047948215.1). Classification (NCBI taxonomy): domain Eukaryota; kingdom Metazoa; phylum Arthropoda; class Insecta; order Hemiptera; family Fulgoridae; genus Lycorma; species Lycorma delicatula. Next base: position 402,077,480 of record NC_134455.1, read on the forward strand.
TCCTAAATTAAAATTATATTTTAAATAATTTTTGAAACTCATTAAATTTGTAAAGTTTTGAATATTTATATCTAATCTTGACAAATGTTTACTATTTATTAAAAAAACTATTTTAAATTTAACAATAAATATTATGAATGTTATGAAAAAGGGGAATTTCCGTCAGACTTCAAAAAAAGTGTTATAGTAATGATACCAAAGAAAGCAGGAGCAGATAAATGTGAAGAATAAAGAACAATTAGTTTAACTAGTCATGCATCAAAAATCTAAACTACAATTCTATACAGAAGAATTGAGAGGAGAGTGGAAGAAGTGTTAGGAGAAGACCAATTTGGTTTCAGGAAACGTATAGGGACAAAGGAAGCAATTTTAGGCCTCAGATTAATAGTAGAAGGAAGATTAAAGAAAAACAAACCGACATACTTGGCGTTTATAGACCTAGAAAAGGCATTCGATAACGTAGACTGGAATAAAATGTTCAGCATTTTAAAAACATTTGGGTTCAAATACAGAGATACAAGAACCAAACAGCAACAGTAATAATTGAAGAACATAAGAAAGAAGCCGTAATAAGAAAGGGAGTCCGAAAAGGATGTTCCCTATCTCCGTTACTTTTTAATCTTTACATGGAACTAGCAGTTAATGATGTTAAAGAACAATTTAGATTCGGAGTAACAGTACAAGGTGAAAAGATAAAGATGCTACGATTTGCTGATGATATAGTAATTCTAGCCGAGAGTAAAAAGGATTTAGAAGAAACAATCAACGGCATAGATGAACTACGTCCTACGCAAGAACTATCGCATGAAAATAAACAAGAACAAAACAAAAGTAATGAAATGTAGTAGAAATAACAAAGATGGACCGCTGAATGTGAAAAAAGGAGGAGAAAAGATTATGGAGGTAGAAGAATTTTGTTATTTGGGAAGTAGAATTACTAAGATGGACGAAGCAGGAGCGATATAAAATGCCGAATAGCACAAGCTAAACGAGCCTTTATTCAGAAATATAATTTGTTTACATCAAAAATTAATTTAAATGTCAGGAAAAGATTTTTGTAAGTGTATGTTTGGAGTGTCGCTTTATATGGAAGTGAATCTTGGACGATCGGAGTATCTGAGAAGAAAAGATTAGAAGCTTTTGAAATGCGGTGCTATAGGAGAATGTTAAAAATCAGATGGGTGGATAAAATTACAAATGAAGAGGTATTGCGACAAATAGATGAAGAAAGAAGCATTTGGAAAAATATAGTTAAAAGAAGAGACAGACTTATAGGCCACATACTAAGGCATCCTGGAATAGTCGCTTTAATATTGGAAGGACAGGTAGAAGGAAAAAATTGTGTAGGCAGGCCACGTTTGGAATATGTTAAACAAATTTTTAGGGCTGTAGTATGTAGAGGGTATACTGAAATGAAACGACTAGCATTAGATAGGGAATCTTGGAGAGCTGCATCAAACCAGTCAAATGACTGAAGACAAAAAAAAAATATTATAAACAAGAAAAGATTCTATGTATGAAACTTTCCCATATTTTGGCCGATATCTTTATTGAACACCCTGATATCCAACTAATAAAATAAAATCGATAACTAATAACTAAAATCGATTAACTAATAAAATCGATATAAACATTTATAGAAAGCCAACCAAACAGAATACAAACTTTAATTGTAAAATTGAAAAATGCCAACCTTTCATTCATTTATATAGCGTTAAAATACTTAAATGATAATAATATAGAATTAAGTAATGAAATTAATAATATTAAATATGTAACTTGGCCCTTTGATCGCCAAATCTGTCCAAAAAAACGCTGGAAGGACGAAAAGATAGTAAAAAGTAATGACGTATTTGTTTCTGTGACATATAAATTTACGCACCGTTGGACTATAGTGTATTTAAGCGGACATTTTATTCATTTATTATTTAATAATACTAAAAAATATTATCTGTATTGATATTTTATTATTTATTCGGTTAAACCGAATACGATTTTTAAGCATAATGCGCTTAAAAACCGTGTACCATATTATTGAATGTGATAAAGAACAGAATTAGACTGATATTAACAATCTCTACAAGTTATTAGAGCGAATGTTAGAGAATAGACTGAGGAGGTACATTGAAGAGAGAGGTGGCTTTAGTCAACGGCAGTTTGGTTTCCTGTCGAGGAGATCAGCCATTGATGCGGTAAAAGAGGTGATGAAAATTTTCGATAATGCGGCGAAAGGTACTTGGCGTACGCGTCAAATCCCAGCGGTCATATTAGAAGATATCCACAATATACCTCTCAGTTGGTAGGTTATAATAAAGGTGTTAAAATAAGTCAAAATGCCCGCATATCTGAGAAGAATGATTCAAAGATATCTACAGGAGAGAATTTTGGTGTACCGTACTAGCAACAATGAGCTCAACTTTAAAGTGTCTAGTGGGGTACCCCAGGCTCAGTCTTGAGCCCTATACTATGATATAGTAGGTTTGACTGGATCTTCTGCCTAGAATACTCAGAAGGAGTGAACACAGAAGCGTTTGCCGACGACCGCGCTTTGGTGGTTGCAGCAAAGAAAGAAGAAGACGTTGCGATGGCGGCTAATGAAGCTTTAGACATGGTAAGTAGACGGATGAAAGCCAGGGGCCTTCGAGTATCACATGGGAAAGCAGAGGCTATCTCTATGACGGTCAGGAGAATTATAGGACCTATACCGATTTTGACCGATGAAGGGCCGATCCAGACAATTAAGACTTTCAAAATACCTCCGGTTATGGTTGGACCACAGGAGATCCTACACGTTTCACGCCAAGGAAGTTCGGGTAAAAGCCGAATAAGTTGTTCAAAACTTGAACAGATTGTTGAGAACTACGACTAGGCCGAGGGTCTCTAAAAGGAGACTGTATTCAAACGTAGTAAATTCCAGCTCTGAGGTATGATCGTAACAGACGACAGCTGAAGGGAGTACAAAGGTGGATAGCCCTGAGAATTGCGTGTGCCTACATCTCGGTATCCACGGAGGCTTTATTTGTGGTCGCCGGGGTGTTTCCGCTGCACAGTTAGTTGATTCACGGGTGAAGATAGACGAAGGTACGAGTAAAGAGGAGGCATACCGTGAGCTATTAGAGGAGTGGCAGATAAGGTGGACACTGTTTCACGTAAAGGTGAATGGACAAGACGATTAATATGTGAGATTGGGCCGTGGGTCGGCGAACTAAATTACTGGCTCACACAATTGCTGACCGGCCAAGGCTCTTTCAGAGCATACTTGTTTGCGAGACATAGAGCAGATAATCCGACGAAGTATCGGTACTGCGATGAAAGAGAAACATGTCATCTTTTCTTGTAGCAGATGGGAGAAGGAAAGATGAGAGTGCGCTGTGTACTAACAGAACAAATTAATCCTGACAATGTGATTAATAAATTGCAAATGGGATTTTCTTTCTGTTGTAAACAGAAAAAAAATGATGAGGCAAGGAGAGTTAGACGACACAACGGAAATAGTTATATTAGAAATAAATAGAAATAAAAAAGGTAGACAAGTCGAATACACAACGGAACCTCGGCAGCCGGGTCGGGTGTTGCAAGGGGGTGAAAGACAGCCCCTTGTGGAGTTCTCGCTCGTCTTTCTTTACATGAATGGGCGGTAGTGATGAAAGGAGAGGAATCCGGTAGCCTATGAGCAAGTAGTGAGTCATAACAATGTGCAAAAGGAAGGTAAACAGCAACGTAGGGTGTGAATACTAGCCAAAATGAGTACAATAGGTAAATCATTATGTTACCTAGATTATTGATTAAACTATAGTTAATTAGTTGAAGCAGTGAAACTAAAACAGTCCGAGAAGAAACAGTCAGAATAATGTAGCTGTCAGAAGTAACTCACCGGGTTGTTCTAGTGGTGAACGCGTCTTCCTAAATCGGCTGATTTGGAAGTCGAGAGTTCCAGCGTTCAAATACTAGCAAAGTCAGTTATTTTTACACGGATTTAAATACTAGATCGTGGATACCAATGTTCTTTGCTGGTTGGGTTTCGATTAACCATACATCTCAGGAATGGTGGAACTGAGACTGTACAAGACTACACTTCATTTACACTCATACATATCATCCTCTGAAGTATTATCTGAAAGGTAATTACCGGATAATAAACACGAAAAAGTAAGTTGTCAGAAGTAGCGTCAAGAGTTGGATGGTGAATGGGTGAGGGACAGCATTCAGTGAAGTCGCCGTCTGTCCGTGCTTGCACGGGTGAGCGGTGGCGGGATTTCTAAGCCCCCCTGCCTTGTCACAACCCCCAGGGGGTTGTCACAACCCCCCGGGGTTGTGATTACTTAATTGCAAAACCGGTTCCGGGTGAAACCGGAGTTTTAGTCGGTAGGGTGCGGGTACACATAGGCGCTATAACATCTAGCCGAAATCGTGCGAGTCCGACACTCCCCCACCTTGTGGGGTGTACGTAAATGGTATTTCTCCGCAATATCGATAACAAAAAAAAAAAGAAAATATTATTATTCTTTTTATTTGATTCATTTTTTTCGGGTCTTTTATTTTACAGTAAATTTTAACCTCGGCTTTGAAAAGGCCAAAAAAAAAAATTCTGGAGCAGCACCACCCCACTAATTTTACTTGCGAGTCGACACTGGAAATCCCTACCGAAAATTTTTGTCTATTGCAATTCCGGAAAAGTAAAAGAAATAGATATTTTCTGTATCTATATATTTTTTTATTTTTCTTAAAGGTATATGATTTTAATAAATGTATACATATATTTATAGGTTATAAATCTACACACACACACACACACACAGACACACACACACACACACACACACACACACACACACACTTTGTAAACTACGTTCATTAGAACAAATTTTTCTCAATTAATTTAACAACATACCCAATATTTTTCTCTGGAATTTTCTACAAACAAACCTTTATTTAAGGTAGTTAAATATTTCATCACTAAATTCTAATAACTAATTTTATTTCTTAATGGAAACAAATTACATAATTATTATCTTCTGGGTAACGTTATACATTTTAGTCAGGTGTATAATGTATATATATTACTCATGCGGGTGGCAGTTTTAATGTATCAAAAATTCTGACTGACATTTGTTAAAACAAGTATAAAGAAAAACTTTTCAGTTAATGTAACTCTGTCTGACTGACTAATCGCTTATGTAAATTTATATAAGCTTTGCCAACATCTGACGCTACTGATAAGCGTAAAGAATTAGCTCGAGTTAAACCGTTGCAAAATTAATTTTCATCTGTTGTATTGTTACTTTTATAAATTTAAATTATTTTCAAAATTATCAACAATTATAATTTTACTCTAAAATTACAAGAAGTACGAGTAATATAACTGAATGGAAGATGATGAATTAGGATGTGTATTATGTCAGATGAGATGAGATGACTGTATAATTACGTTTAGCAAGATAACATGTGGAATTCAATTCTCAGTACACGTTACATATTCAACAATACAAATATATTTCAAGTTGATGAATAACTCTGGAATCATGAATTCGTTATATTCATAGTTAAAACTGTTTTGTCATTTATATTTAAATATAATCTGATAAAATAATATTTTAGCAAAATTTATTAATTACATAAAATATTTCAAAAGTTATTTTTTTTTTGTCGTGTCATTTGACTGATTAACTGATGCATCTCTTCAAGATTCCCTATCTAGTCCAATCGTTTCATTTCCATATACCCCCTACATCATTAAAAATTTGTTTTTACATATACAAAACGTTACCTGCCAGCACAATTTTTCCCTTCTATATGTCCTTCCAATATTAAAGCGACTATTCCAGGATGTCTTAATATGTAGTCTCTCTTCTTTTAACTATATTTTTCCAAATGCTTCCTTCTTCATTTATTTGCCGCAACACCTCTTCATTTGTCACTGTATCCACCTGTCTGATTTTTAACATTCTCCTGTAGCACCACATTTCAAAAGCTTCTAATCTTTTCTTCTTAGGTACTCCGATCATCCAAGTTTTACTTCCATATGAATCTACATTCCAAACATATACGTTCAAAAATGTTTTCTTGGTGTTTTAATTTTTTATGTAAAGAAATTATATTACTTACTGAAGGCTCGTTTCGCTTGTGCTACTCGGCGTTTTATATCGCTTCTGCTTCGTCCATCTTTATTAATTCTACTTCTGAAATAACAAAGTTCTTCTACCTCAATAATCTTTTCTCTTCCTATTTTTACATTCAGTGGTCGATCATTGTTATTTCTACTACATTTCATTGCTTTTGTTTTGTTCTTGTTTATTTTCATGCGATAGTTCTTGCGTAGGACTTCATCTATGCCGTTCATTGTTTCTTCTAAATCCTTTTTACTCTCGGCTAGAATTACTATATCAAAGATTTTCGTATCTTTCTCATAAACTGGGGGATGAAATTAAGCTTAAGTATTATATATTGTACAAGTATAAAGAATGAATTAAAGAAAAAAAGACTTATATTAAATATTATCGATATTATCAAGTAGAAATAGGGGGTGCTGCAGTTCTACAAATGCCCATAGGCGACCCTTTTCAATTAAAACACGCAATTTTAGTATTTTAGAATATTTTTTGCTTGATGTATTCAGATTGGATGGATCGATTAGGTGGAAATTTAGCATAATGATTTCTGTAATATGAGAAGGTAGATGCGTTTAATTTTGGTCATAATCGGTCCAGCGGATAAATTTACCTATACTTTTAATTAGAATTAAAAATATAGTTAAATTTCTTCAAATAATATTTTTTTTTTGTCTTCAGTCATTTAACTGGTTTGATGCAGCTCTCCAAGATTCCCTATCTAGTGCTAGTCGTTTCATTTCAGTATACCTTCTACATCCGACATCCCTAACAATTTATTTTACATATTCCAAACGTGGCCTGCCTACACAATTTTTCCCTTCTACCTGTCCTTCCAATATTAAAGCGACTATTCCAGGATGCCTTAATATGTGGCCTCTCTTCTTTTAACTATATTTTTCCAAATGCTTCTTTCTTCATCTATTTGCCGCAATACCTGTTCATTTGTCACTTTATCTACCCGTCTGATTTTTAACATTTTCCTATAGCACCGCATTTCAAAAGCTTCTAATCTTTTCTTTTCAGATACTCCGATCGTCCAAGTTTCACTTCCATATAAAGCGATGCTCCAAACATACACTTTCAAAAATCTTTTCCTGACGTTTAAATTAATTTTTGATGTAAACAAATTATATTTCTTACTGAAGGCTCGCTTAGTTTGTGCTATTCGGCATTTTATATCGCTCCTGCTTCGTCCATCTTTAGTAATTCTACTTCCCAAATAACAAAATTCTTCTACCTCCATAATCTTTTCTCCTCCTATTTTCACATTCAGTGGTCCATCTTTGTTATTTCTACTACATTTCATTACTTTTGTTTTGTTCAAATAATATTATCACTGGGATACTAACTACTTTGCCGACTTTCGTGGCAAAGTTTCTTTCATTCATCATGAAAGTTCTGGGTTCGAATCCCTCGGTCAAGTGTGGCATTTTGTCATCCATCATTATGTAATTATAATTGGGTAGTTTTCTACTGGAGAAACAGAAAAAATTATTTTATGGCATTTTTTTTTGGTTTATATTAATAACCATTACAGTATTTTTGACATATTTAAAAAAAATTAAATGTCAGAAATTGAATATTTAAATCATTCCGTCTCGTAGAATTTATTCAATTCTCTATTAGTTATAGAACTGATGACGGAGTAAAAGCAGTTCGGATAATTACAAATGAAATATTTAAAAACATACTGATGATGTTAATAAATGTGAACATCGTAATAAATTTGGAAATGAAATAATATTTATCAAAAATGAAATTATTATCCAGTAAAATAAGCCGTAGGGAATTAATTTTAGCTGTTAGAGAATGCAGATTGAGCGTTTAACTTTTGATTAACCACAAAAATATGTTATCTTTGAATATTATCAAATTCCCTAAAATTACGAAATATTGAATAGATTTTAAAGCTTCTTTATATATATATATATATAAATAGAGAGAGAGAGAGAGAGAGAGAGAGACAGATAGAAATCTGATCGAAACTAAGAGTATTGGATTATCAATTAACCCGTCTAAATAAAAAAAAACTATATACACAAATAATATACTAAAACACAGTATGTAAATATACAGTAATTATTAAAAATAATAATTAATTTTAAATATAAAGGAAAAAAGTAAAAAAAAAAAACCTGGCCCATGGGGGGATCGAACCCACGACCTTCGCGTTATTAGCACGACGCTCTAACCAACTGAGCTAATGGGCCAACATAAAAAAAGACTACTCTTTGCTAGAATATAAAATTAAATTTTTTGATTAAACTGTTATATAAATATAATTTAATAAGACAGGAAATTCCTATTACAAAAAAAACCTTTCTTCAATAAATTTAATTTAGTTTAAATTTCTTTAATTTATTAGAATTTTTCTTTCTTTAATCTGTTACTGTATTTTAGAACTGTAAATAAATCATTTCCAACAATTACATCACGTTCACTAATGGTCTATAATTATAATTACGTTACAATTTTTTGGACCTTTATAAATAAAAAAGTGTTATTTATTACAGTTCAATAATGACCTTATACAACTATTTGTATAATTGTAAATGGTTATATATAGATAAAAAAAAATACAACAACTTTTTTTATTATTCCGTAAACAATAATAGAATGCAGCACTAACCTTTTTTGTACACTTAAATATGGTAAAAAAAAAAAAATACAATTCATTATCATTTAAAAAAATTTAGATGTAATATAAGTTCATATAAATTATTTAAAACACTCAAAATATAAAACAATGTTAAGTCATTAAATTAAAAAAAAACAAAAAAAACAACAGATAAGTATAAAATAATTCACAAGGGGTTAGTGAAAATTATTTTGGAAAATATTTATCTACACGTTCAATAGCCTAATGAAAATTCAATCTTTACAAAAAAAAATAATTAATATTATTTTAAAAATCTATTAAAAGAGAAATATTATTTTTGTACAAAATAATCTTTAAATTCTGTTTTAAATAGAAATTTAACCCGCTGAGCTGGTCTAATGGTTAACTCCTCGTAAATCAGTTACTTAATAGCTTTACACCGTATCAACATCTCAGGAATGGAACTACACTTCATTTACATTCGTACATATCATTCTCTGAAGTAATATCTGAACGGCAATTCCTGGAGGCTAAACAGGAAAAGAAAAAAGAACCACACATCTCCGGAATTGTATACTTTTTTTTTTTGTCTTCAGTCATTTGACTGGTTTGATGCAGCTCTCCAAGATTCCCTATCTAGTGCTAGTCGTTTCATTTCATTCATTTCAGTATACCCTCTACATCCTAGATCCCTAACAATTTGTTTTACATATTCCAAACGTGGCCTGCCTACACAATTTTTCCCTTCTACCTGTCCTTCCAATATTAAAGCGACTATTCCAGGATGCCTTAGTATGTGGCCTATAAGTCTGTCTCTCCTTTTAACTATATTTTTCCAAATGTTTCTTTCTTCATCTATTTGCCGCAATACCTCTTCATTTGTCACTTTATCCACCCATCTGATTTTTAACATTCTCCTATAGCACCGCATTTCAAAAGCTTCTAATCTTTTCTTCTCAGATACTCCGATCGTCCAAGTTTCACTTCCGTATCAAGCGACGCTCCAAACATATACTTTCAAAAATCTTTTCCTGACATTTAAATTAATTTTTGATGTAAACAAATTATATTTCTTACTGAAGGCTCGTTTACCTTGTGCTATTCGGCATTTTATATCGCTCCTGCTTCGTCCATCTTTACTAATTCTACTTCCCAAATAACAAAATTCTTCTACTTCCATTATCTTTTCTCTTCCTATTTTCACATTCATCGGTCCATCTTTGTTATTTCTACTACATTTCATTACTTTTGTTTTGTTCTTGTTTATTTTCATGCGATAGTTCTTGCGGAGGACTTCTATCTATGTAAACAAATTATATTTCTGAATGAAGGCTCGTTTCGCCTGTGTTATTTGGTATTTTATATCGCTCCTGCTTTATCCATCTTTAGTAATTCTACTTTCCAAATTTACAAAATTCTTTTACCTCCATAATCTTATCTCTTCCTATTTTTATATTCAGTGGTTCATCTTCATTATTTTTACTACATTTCATTAGTTTCGTTTTGTTCTTGTTTATTTTCATGCGGTAGTTCTTGCGTAAGACTTCACCCATGCCGTTCATTGTTTCTTCTAAATCTTTTTTACTCTCGGCTAGAATTACTATATCAATAGCAAATCGTAGCATCTTTATCTTTTCACCTTGTACTGTTTTTCCAGATCTAAATTGTTCTTTAACATCATTAACTGCTAGTTCCATGTAAAGATTAAAAAGTAACAGAGATAGGGAACATCCTTGTCGGACTCCCTTTCTTATTACGGCTTCTTTCTTATGTTCTTCAATTGTTACTGTTGCTGTTTGGTTCCTGTACATGTTAGCAATTGTTCTTCTATCTCTGTATTCGCCCCTAATTTTTTTCAAATGCTGAAAATTTTATTCTAGTCTACGTTATCGAATGCCTTTTCTAGGTCTATAAACGCCAAGTATGTAGGTTTGTTTTTCTTTAATCTTCATTCTACTATTAATCTGAGGCCTAAAATTGCTTCCCTTATCCCTATACTTTTCCTGAAACCAAATCGGTCTTCTCTTAACACTTCCTCCACTCTCCTCTCAATTCTTCTGTATAGAATTCTAGTTAAGATTTTTGATGCACGACTAGTTAAACTAATTGTTCTGTATTCTTCACATTTATCTGCCCCTGCTTTCTTTGGTATCATTACTATAACACTTTTGAAGTCTGACGGAAATTCCCCTTTTTCATAAATATTACACACCAGTTTGTATAATCTATCATTCGCTTCCTCACCTGCACTGCGCAGTAATTCTACAGGTATTCCGTCTATTCCAGGAGCCTTTCTGCCATTTAAATCTTTTAATGCTCTCTTAAATTCAGATCTCAGTATTGTTTCTCCCATTTCATCCTCCTCAACTTCTTCTTCTTCCTCTATAATACCATTTTCTAATTAATTTCCTCCGTATAACTCTTCAATATATTCCACCCATCTATCGAATTTACCTTTCGTATTATATATTGGTGTACCATCTTTGTTTAACACATTATTAGATTTTAATTTATGTACCCCAAAATCTTCCTTAACTTTCCTGTATGCTCCGTCTATTTTACCAATGTTCATTTCTCTTTCCACTTCTGAACCCTACCTAAAAGTGGTCTATCTAAAAGTATACATGACTGTAGTCTTGTATAAAGTTCATTTAGTCATTGGGCCGTGGCGAAGGTTGTTAACTGTTCACTAATTTAACGGAGTCAAAAGGAATAAAAAAAGCCTATACAAAAAGGCTAGATTTTTTGGAACGTTAAATTGCAAACGAAAAATTTTCAAAAAGATTCAATTTAATTATTATAGTTTTTTTAAAAAAATTTATTAAACTTTATTAATCTGCAAAATGTAAAGTCAATTCTATTTCGATAGAAATATAACCTTTAATTAATCTAATTTAAAATTTGTTTTTTTACGTCATTCGGTGGTTAAAAATAGTATTTACTATACGTATAGAAAATGATTTTAATATACGATATCTTTGAGCATTAAAATTGCCTAAAAATAAATTAATTACTGCAAATTTTATTACTAATTAGGAAAGTTATCAATAAAATTTTTAATTTCTTTTAATTGAAAATAACATTTTAAATTAAATCACTCTTATTAGTCTAAATAGTTATGGTTTTATTTTGTTTTTATGTTTGATAATATATCAATAAAACTGACTGAAAATATCTCTTGTTGTTGTCATTATTTCTATTATTAATTTCTATTCATTGGTTCTAGAGTTATAACTAAATAAAACTTTTATTAATGAAATATTTGAAGAATCTTAGGGGAAGGCACATCGGTTCGAATCAGACTTCATCTCCATTTTTTTAATTTAAATATATTAATTGATTAATAATTATTAACGTCTGATTGTAAAAAAAAATTTAGAATAAATAATAAGTCAATAATAACAGTAAAAAAAAATATGAAAAATATCAGAAGTTATTATTGAAATACTTTTCATTTAAAAAAAAATGTGTATATGCAATTTAATAGGTGTACAAAGAGGTCATGTGGTATCCATATCAGGTTTGTTTCTTTTAATGGTAAGATGAATATGTACCAATGTACTGAACTAAACTGAGTTGTGAAATTGTTGGCTAGACGAATTAGGGTACGGTTACCCATTTTTTAATATATGACAAGTAAGCGGTTGGGACACTAAGCCGGTGGTGTATGGTACCGCGCTTAGTCTGTTAGGTAAGATCTAGGAGCTATTTAGGATACTGGTCGCTTAACTTTTCGTGGCCCAGTAGCCGTTTGTGGCACAGACATTCGGTCGTATGCTTTAGGGCGAATGAATGGGGGTGATGATGGGAGAAATGCCAAACAAACCAATCTAGTTGTGCATTTACCCTTCTGATTGCAATCGACTGAACTAAAAAAGCCCAAATTCCAAAACAAAATTGAGAGTTTTTCAACGATTTATCATTAGTGGTACTTATTTTCATTGAATCCAGAGTTATAGCTAAATAAAATTTTAATTCATTAAATATTTGGTCTTACATGAGGAAGATATATTGTTTCGAAGTAGACGTCATCTCTTTTTTTTTTAACTTTTTTTTAATTTTAACATATTGATTTAGTAATAGTTTAGTAATAACCTCTGATGTAAAAAAAATGTGTATATGTAATTTAGTAGGTGTATAAGGAAGTCATGTGGTGTCTACATCAGGTTTTTTTCTTTTAATGGTAAGATAAACATGTACGAATGTACTGAACATAATACAGAGTTATCATAAAAGAATGGTGCGGTTTCAGTAATTCATGGGAAGATTGTAGGGAAATTTCTAGATGTTATATTGGTATCCCTGAAAGCCTCCAACCCAAAAGTTTGTTCATCAGCAGTTGTAACCACAACGTCGGTTCTTGTATTGTTGTTGCGGTGAGTTTAGCGAGTTACTATGTTCTCGGATAAAGACAAAGCAAAGTGTGTTTTATTGATGGCCGAATTAAAATCTGTAATTTTAGTTCAACGTGCGTTTCGACGTGAATTCGGAAGAGATCCGCCGCACAAATATAACATAACACGTTGGTTCAAACGATTCAAAGAAACCGGATCGGTTAAGAAACAGAAATCGACCGGCAGACCAAGTGTACCAGACGAAACGGTTGAACTAATTAGACGATCGGCAATTAGAAGTCCTGGGAAGTCCATCCCCCGTCGAAGCGTCAAATTAGGTATTCCAAAATCAATAGTTCACAAAGTTTTACGTAAATAACTGAAATTACACGCTTATAAAATCCAGATACTGCAGGAATTAAAACCCGATGATGGTGTAAAACGTTACGATTTCGCTGTTGAAACGTCGGACAGAATAGGTGAAAACGAATCATTTTTAAATGATATAATTTTTACAGATGAAGCTACATTCCACATGAATGGATTCGTTAACAGACACGATTCTCGAATATGGGGCTCTGAAAACCCACATGCAATTATCGAGAAACAACGCGATTCGCCTAAAGTTAATGTTTAGTGTGGTGTGATGAAAAATTGTGTAATAAATTCTTCTTTGCTGAAAAAACAATTAATGGAGTTGCGTATCTTGATGTGTTAACCGATTATTGCGTTCCTCAGCCGGATGAACTCGAAAACATTCATCGACTTCATTTCCAACAAGATGGTGCTCCCCCGCACTTCAATGCATCGCTCACGGACGCTTTGAACGAAAAATTTGGAGATCGATGGATAGGCCGGTAAGGACTCGTACTTTGGCCTTCAAGGTGTCCAGACCTGACACCTTGCGATTTTTTCTTGTGGGGGTACAACAAAAGCGTTGTTTATATACAAAAAATCCGCTACCTAAACCGCTTAAAAAACAGGATTAATGAAACGATGACAACCATTAACGAAGAAATGTTAACTAATGTTTGGAGAGAAGTTGAGTATCGTTTGGACATTTGTCGAGCGACTAAGGGCGCACCTATTGAAATTTATTAATTATGTAAAAATATGTTTGAGACGACAAATTTGAAAAATAAAAAACATAAACTGTAAGTAATTCTATTTTAATTTAAATCGTGTTCAAAACCGCACCATTCTTTTATGATAACCTTGTCTAATCTGCGGTTATATTTCCAAATTTTGAAAATATGATCCCCAAAATACCTATTTACCCCATCCCTTGGAGATATTGATCCCAAAAATTTACCAAAAGATTTCCCCACATACGCGAATCTATGTGCCAAATTTCATCAAAATCCAAAAAGTATTAAGTTTCAAACACGCCAACATACGTAGATACGTTTGTAAACTTTTATAAATTATGAGAATTGCGGTAAAAAAAAAGACTTTCTGTCAAAAACTGGTTTATTAAGTCAAAAGTTATAAATCTTCAAATATGCCAAAAAACATTAAGTACGTAATGCACATAAGTGCCATCACAACCCCGTAGGGGAAGACATCCACCTTGTGACACTTCCAGTCGATTCAAACCCTCCCGTTCCCTGCCCTGATGAGCTTTAACGGGAGTCGTCTTTCGCCCTTTTACATCTTATAGTAATAAGTTAGGCTTCGTTGGGATGTAAATTCTTCGGAAGACATTTACAATTCTTCGGATTTGAATACATTTCGATAAATGTAAAAACCCCATACTTCTCTTATTTTGTAACTTTTTTTTTAATTTAAATATATCGATATATTAATAATTATTAACCTCTCATTGTAAAAATAATAATTAAATAATTAAAAAGAAAAAATATCAGAAGTGTGTTAATGTACTTTAACAGGCGTACAAGGGTCATGTGTTGTCCACTAAAATTTTTTATCATATATAGGTAAGATTTGTAAAACATTTTCATTCATTGAACATTACTTACAATGAAATTCTAATGAGTTACAGAATACGCAGACAATTATCAATATTATATTACAACAATACAAAACAAACAACAATACTATTTATGATATATCCTTGAAAAGCTGTCAATGAGAGCTTATTATTGTAGTTATGAATAAGTCAAAAATCCAAGTTTTTAGATTTTAGGCTTTTTTGAACAATTTTGGTCAAGTCCATTACAATCAAACGGGATGGTGTACAACTAGACGTTACAACAATACTAAATCTCAAATTAAAACATCTACGGAAAATCATTTTTAAGTTATGCGAGGTACATACGTCACGCCAAAACTAATCAAAATGGAATCGGAGATGGTCAAAATGGATATTTCCGTTGAAATTTAAAATCGAAATTTTTCACGATCAGGATACGTACAAGGAAGTAAAAATCTATCAAGGGCAAATCCGAGAAAATTATGCAATCCTTTTCTTTTTCTTTTTTATATTTTGTCATCGATTACGTTGGTGAATTAAATAAATAAAATAATAACAAATAGAAAAATCGACTTTTTAGAATCAAATAAATTATTTTTATTTCTAACATAAATATTTATTTTTATATTTAAACACAAATTTCAAACACAAAATTTCAGTTTAATTAATAATAAAACGTAATGTAAATTTTTAATCAAAAACGAATTGTTTTTCTCGTTGAATCAAACATAAATGGAATCCAATGGCCAGTTGGATTATTTCTTTTGTCGTACAGAGATGGGACCGTTCCAGGTTTATATAACATATAACCTAAGAATAGAATCGGTATCGTTTGATGTTTGAACATCAGAAATTAAACATCTGGAACTCTTAAACTGCCCTTTTTTCTTTCTTTGTCTGCTTACTATAAATTTCTATACCAAGATCTATAATACACTTAGATATTATTTTGTAAAATCAGATAAATATTATTTTGTACTGATATTTCCATTAATTATTATGAAATATTTAATATAATAAAACTGAAAAAAATTATAATACTTTCCTAGCATTGGTTATTTATTTTTATATAATGGGGGAATAAACGATACATCGTTAAAAAATCGATTCTTTCTTTGCTCTCCCACTACCAAAATAACTTCACCAGAAAATCTGTTGATTTTTTTTAACGTTTACTATGTTAAATTGAAGAAATTTAAAAGAATTTAACTAAAAAATGTTCAACCAAAAGGTTACCATTTTTTTTTGGGCTGGGTGGGGATGAATTTTGATAAATTTTATAGTAATCAAAGTTTTAATAAAGTAAAAAAAAAAAGAATTCAAAAATCAATAATTTTAGTTTGATCAGCTCCCTTACCATCAATATTGCCAACAAAATATTTATTTTTTTTTTGATCATTTGCACTGCTAATTTTACTAAGAAGACATAAAAAAATCGTTTTAAAAATATGCAATAAATAAAAAGATACCTTTTTTGGATTTTGATTGAATCAGTAGAAATTGGGGGAAATTTTTACTTCCTTGTACAAAATAAAAAAAGTATTATGATCATGAAAAATTTCGGTTTTCAGATTTCAACGAAAATATTCATTTTGACCATCCCTGAATCCATTTTGACTAATTTCGTAGTGACGTCTGTACGTACTTATCCCACATAATTCAAAAAAGATTAGTCGTAGGATGTTGAAATTTTGCATTTAAGACCGTTGTAACATCTAACTATGCTCGGAAAGACTATGGGTTGTCGGGCCGTCAAATGTACATGGCGTAACGAGGTGTCTTCGAAAGCATGACCCGGCGCCGGTTTGGACGCATAGGTTGGATATGAATAGAGCACTTCATCGAAATTTAAGGAGTGCCCAGCGCAGAGCCATGATAGTATGCGCTGGTCTTTTTAAAATAACCTCCTACGAGGCTACCACCGTATTGGGAAATGCTCTCCCAATCGATTTAATGATGAAAGTTTGGGCAGTCATATGGAGATTGCGAAGTGACCGGGAGGCCGAGGTATTTGGGATGCAGTTTCGAGTCGGGCCAGTACCAGAGCGGAACGGCAATGACAATGCATCGGATCTAAATTTCGTTCAGTTGTCCATCTCCCGGAAGAGGCTGCAGAGTCTCGTGATGGATGCATGGCAGCCGGAATGGGACACCACGACTAAGGGAAGATCCTTGTATAAGTTGTATAAGTTTATATAGGATTTGATGGGATGGTATGCCTCGGGTTCGTTTTAAAGGGGAACGGATGCCCGGGTGCGGTGAGCACCCGGGCATCCGTTCCCCTTTATCACCCACGCTAATTTGAACCAATATCTGTTTCGGTTTTGCCTGGCAGCTGATGAGCTGTGCGTCTGCGTGGAGGTCCAGTCAAATGAACATCTCATGCTTGACTACCCTGCTCTTGTTGTGGGGGGGGGGGGGCATAGATCAGGCCACTCTGGAACTTAGAGGTCAAGGGAAAATTGCCTACTCACAAGCGGCGAGCCAATATGACAAGTGCCGCATTGTCGAACCGTGTGAAAGTTCCTAGATGCGGTTGCCTTGTTCAACCGACATCAGTAGTTTACTTAAGGGAAAGACTCCTAACGCACTTCTGTGGGAAGCTAACCTTGAGATACATGGCTGACCACCAGTCAATTAGGGCTCCAAGCGTCTTAATATGGTGGACAAACACTTGCTGGCATTCGGCGACCTAGGCGTGGAGCGAATTGCTGTCTTGACAAAATAAATATTAATTTATGGATGTTATATATATTTTCAATAGTTGGCGGGGTGCTCCTACCACATTTTTGTAAATATATGACCAGTGGGCGGTTGGGACACGTAAGCCGGTGTTGTATGGCACCGCGCTTAGTCCGCTCCCGCTGTTAGGTAAGCTGTAGGAGCTATTTAGGATACTGGTCGCTAAACTGTTCGAGATTCAGTTGCCGTTTGTGGCACAGACATTCGGTCTTATGCTTTAGGGCGACCGAATGGGGTGGTGGTGGCAGAAATACAAAGCAAACCAATCTAATTGTGCATCTCTCCCTTTGATTGCAATCGACTGAACCAAAAAAGTCCAAATTCCAAAAAAAATTGGATTTTGGATTTTTTCTTAACTGCAGTAATATGCCCTAATTGAAGTTTTTTTCAACGATATATCATAACTGGTACTTATTTTCATTGAATCCAGAGTTATAGCGAAATAAAATTTTAATTGATGAAATATTTGATGCTTACAAGGGGAAGACATATCGTTTCGAATTAGACTGTATCTCCTTTTTTTTTCATTTATATATGTTCATTTATTAATAATTATTAATCTCTGATTGTAAAAAAATATGTGTATTTAACTTAATAGGTGTACAAGGAATTCATGTGGTGTCTACATCAAGTTTTCTCTTTTAATGCTAATATAAACATGTACGAATGTACTGGGTTTATATTTGCAAAATTTTGAAAAAAATATGTATCCCAAAAAAACCTATTTACACCATCCCTTGGAGATATTGATCCCAAAAATTTACCAACAAATTTCTCCATATACGCGAATCTATATGCCAAATTTCATAAAAATCCGTTTATGCAATAAAAAATTATTAAGTTTGAAACACGGCAACATACGTTGAAAAACTTTTACATACTGAGAATTTCGATAAAAAAAATCTTTCTGTCAAAAATCGGTTTATTAAGTCAAAAGTTATAAAGCTTCAAACATGCTATCACATAAACGTACGTAATGTAAGTAAGTACCATTTCCAACCCCGTAAGGAAACACACCCGCCTTGTGACGCTTTCGGTTGCCATCCCCCCCCACAACTTAAATAGCCCTGACGAGCTTAAACGGGAAATACAAAAGTCCCAACATTACTTCTCATTTTTTAGATTTTGTTTTTGTTTTTGGGTTCCTGGGTTTAAATATGACATGTAAATGAGGTATAGTCTTGTACAGACTCAAGTTAACCATTCCTGAGACCAATCGTTTATTGAACCCCAACTACCAAAGTACAGCGACTATCCACTGTCCAGCATTCAATTCCGTACAAAAGTAACAAACCTTTACTAGGATTTGTATGCATTTCGATAAATATAAAAAGGCCATACCCGATTTTTTATCTGATTACCTGACTTTCCTTCGTGAAGCATTCATTATTAAAGTGAGCGTACCCCTTATGGGTGCTGGAGGCCTTCAGGTCGTTAATATTAAACTAATATTAATATTAACATTAATAAAAAAAAAGAAAACACATTATAAAAACCCTCTAAAAAGTAAAAAATAAGAATTAAATCAAATTGAGAATTTAAACAAAAAAAATATAATATATTAAGAAATATAAAAGTGCACTGAAAAGTAAAAAATAAATTATATAAATATCTAGTAAATAACCAATTAATAAATGTAATAATTATTAAATTTTAAAATTAAAAGTAATGAAAATAATTAGTTAAATAAAAGCATGGCGCAGTTTTTATAACAATCTTTTCGAATAAGTATTTACAGACATTTGCTGTATTTAAAAAAAATATTTTTTGTTTAATGAAGTTGTTTATTATATGTATATACTTTATTTATCTATGTATACATTCATCTATATTTCATTACTTTCGTTTTGTTCTTGTTTATTTTCATGCGGTAATTCTTGAGTAGGACTTCATCCATGCTGTTCATTGTTTCTTCTAAATATTTTTTACTCTCAGCTAGAATTCCTATATCATCAGTAAATCGTAGCATCTTTATCTTTTCACCTTGTACTATTACTTCGGATCTAAATCGTTCTTCAACATCATTAACTGTTAGTTCTACGTAAACATTAAAAAGTAACGGGAATAGGAAACATCCTTGTCGTACTCCCTTTTTTATTACGGCTTTTTTTTTATATTCTTTAATTATTACTGTTGCTGTTTGGTTCATGTAAATATTAGCAATGTCTAGTTTAAAACATTAATTGCAAATGTTGTTTTTAAGAGGGCATCTTATAAACGCAATTGCAATTATTATTTTTAACAGATATAAGTTTAAAAATTTTGGGGGAATATAGAAAATTTTTGTTTGGGGGGGGGTCAATGTTACAGCGGGCGGTGAGCGGAAAAGTTTGAGAATCAATGCTCTAGTTCTATGATCCTAGGAAAGTAAAATTGATGATTCTTATTCTGTAATATATATAATCTCTTTGTTCCACTTAAATCGATACTAATACCGTACTAAAACCTTGCTTTTTACCGAATATTAAGTTGCTTTTTTCAATGCTATTTATTTAAATCGGAGCCAATATTTTAAAACAAGCAAAACAGTTTATAAAATAAAAAAAATCTTTACAGAAAGGTAATTTTTTCTATCTTGGGAATTCCTATTTAGACGTCAGGTAGACAGTTACAGTTTATTCAATTAAATAATTTTTCCACTGCTGCTTTTTGTTCCTTTATTTATAAAATTCAAATCTAGTAAATACATGAATTTTATTTTTTGATCATTCCCTCCTATAAATTGAAATTAATATATTCAAGAGAATTTATTTTCGCTGCTTCAAAAATTTAATTCTCAGTAAAAAAAACGAATAAAGAGATTACTTTGAAATAATATAATAGTTGTAAAAAGATTATCAGTGACGTCTCATCTATTCATAAAACCAATTATATATGACATATCTCGTGAAATATTTTGTGTATAAAAATGAAATGAACATCGCTGCTTAATTGTTTATTCGTTTAAATGAGAACTGAAGGTTAATTTAATGTCAGTCCGGATTTGCAATTCATTGTATAGTATTTTAAAATAATCTGAAGATTTCCCGTTATATCAGAAATAATTTTAGATATTTTGCTTCAGTGTCATTTTTTATAAAAAAAAAAAAATATATATATAATTAATCTTCATAAATGTTTTGACGAATTTTGTTTAAAATATTTTCAGAAAACTTCATAATTTTTCCGTTTATTGTATCCAATACAGTTTTGGTTTTTTAATCTAATTTGTACGTTGCAAGTTTATCAACCAGTGAACAATGAACAACTTTCCTACGGCCCAATGAGATAAGGATGACATGTAATCTTGTATAAGCCGATCGTTCCTGAATCGTGTAGTTTATTGATCCCTAACCACCACAATACTTTTATGAGGAGGAAGACTCTGTAGAACACACAGCCTTCAGATGTGGACGATGGGACACACTTTGGAATAGGGCTGGGACTGCTCAGTATACATCAGATGTCCTGGTGGACTTCATGTTAAGCAGTGAAGATCAATGGACCCACCGGGTTGGTCTAGTGGTGAACGCATCTTCCCAAATCAGCTGATTTGGAAGCCGAGAGTTCCAGCGCTCAAGTCCTAGTAAAGCCAGTTATTTTTACACGGATTTGAATACTAGATCGTGGATACCGGTGTTCTTTGGTGGTTGGGTTTTCAATTAACCACACATCTCAGGAATGGTCTAACTAAGAATGTACAAGACTACACTTCATTTACACTCATCATCCTCATTCATCCTCTGAAGAATTATCTAAACGGTAGTTACCGGAGGCTAAACAGGAAAATGAAAGAAAAAAAACTGAAGATCAATGGAGGATAGCAGATGCACACGGTAAGGAAGTGCTAAAAGGTAAGAATCAAGAGGAGCGATGCCTGGGCTATTAGCGTAGGGTAAGGAGGACAGCCCCAGAAGCGAGGGCTGGTATGCTTAGGTGTGACAGTATCAATGAACCTCTGGGGACTCCAGGGGCTGAATACTAGGAGAAAAGAAGCCGTGTATGTCAGAAGATTCCTGAAAAGAGCTGACCGGTGAACCCCCTTACCATGCTGGATATACAGCCGGTAGGTGGGAAGGCTCGTTAGAGTAACCAGACACTCCTTCAGGTGGAGTTATACCTACCAGTTTGGTCCGACCTGGAAAACTAAATTCTATTAGGATTTGAACTTAAGAATCTTTGGATTCGATTATCCGTTGATGAATCAACCGTTAGATCAGCCCAGAAGGTTTATTTACAATAGCACGACCGGAGAACGAAGGGGTGAAGAAAAGCTCCCTGCTGAGCTTTCTCGCTAGTCCGCGCTTGCGTGGATCGGCGAAAGTGGTGATGCACGGGGACTCTGAATCTTTCAAGTCCGAAGGCTCCCACCAGAGCCGTGGTAATGCTTCAATGCCGGTCTGGCCGCGGACGGGAGGGAATTTAGGTTTGGTCGGTAGGGCGAAGGAACACATACATACTTTAATTAACACCTTGCGGAACTTGTGGCGAGTCCAATACTGCCCCTTATCGGGCGTACCTAACTGGTATTTTCCCCTCCTCACCAAAAAGTATTCCGGCTAGCTACGGTTCCTTCTGTGCAGTTGGAATGGTCAGAGGTAGGCGTGCTTGGTAAACCACCGGGATGGTCTAGTGATAAACGCGTCTTCCCAAATCAGCTGATTTGGAAGTCGAGAGTTCCAGCGTTCAAATTCCTAGTAAAGTCAGTTATTTTTACACGGATTTGAATTCTAGATCGTGGGTATCGGTGTTCTTTGGTGGTTGGATTTCAATTAACCACATCTCAAGTATGGCCGAACTGAGACTGTACAAGATTACACTTCATTTACACTCATATATAACATTCTCTGAAGTAATACCTGACGGTAATTCCCGGAGGATAAACAGGAAAAATAAAAAGTCGTGCTTGGTACCATGCCTCGGTTACAGTAGTTTCAAGTTTCAATAGGGATCGTGCCCTGGAATGTGATTTTCATTCTCCCGGATGTGATTTTACTAACTTAGCATGGAGTATTGTTGAATAATCGGAGTGCGTACTTATTAAGAGGCAAATGTTGGTTGCAATCAACCTAGTTGTAAATCCAAGTGGTCCTAGAGGTGGGAGTCTAGAGGTTATACTCAGCTCCCGAACGGATCAGACCTGAGATCCTCAGGGATATTATTCTCACCGGTAGCATTCCAATTACTAATTTAACCGTGACATGATGTCGTGGCATAAATCTTTTATTCCAATCGTTTGTAACATGACAGCCTTCAGTGGAACCGTCGTCTGCCCGTGCTTGTGCGCGTGGGC
Source organism: Lycorma delicatula (assembly GCF_047948215.1). Lineage (NCBI taxonomy): Eukaryota > Metazoa > Arthropoda > Insecta > Hemiptera > Fulgoridae > Lycorma > Lycorma delicatula. The sequence goes on from NC_134455.1 coordinate 402,100,470, forward strand.
GGCGGTAGTGGTGAGGCTGTGGGATTCCTGGGCCTCCCTGATTTGGCCCCCCCGGGGTTGTGGTATACTTAATTGCAAACCTGGCCCTGGGTGGTGAGGAACGGTGAAGTAGGAATTTTTGTCAGCTGTTTCATTGTTAACAAATTATTGTATTTATAAGAAATCTTTAGATTGTTAGTCTCTCATCGAACAACAAACACATGACAGTTTTATTAAAAATTTAGCAACAAACTAATATTGTTTTTGTAGAAAATTGTTTAAAATCGTGTATTTTAAATATAATTCCGTTGGGAAGATTTTTTAATTTTAGTTGATTCTTTAAATGGTAACACAAGTAATAAGGGCTTTCCCGTTCGCCGAAATTGTATTCAATAATTCAAAAATAGTTTTGTTTTCAGATTTGATAAAAATATTACTATTATTTATTAAGCGTGAAATGTAAAATATGTGAAATTAATATCTGAATTTTATTAACATATTTTTTTTTCTCTCACAAGTAAAGATTATACTCAGTTAAGGATACTGTAGTCGATTTAAAAATTTATATATAATTTTTTTAAACATGATACGTCAAGGATAGATAAATTCATACTAATAGAAGCATATCGTATTGTAGATATATGTTAGTAAAATGCAAATTTGATAAACTAAATAAAAAAATTAATAATGCAGCAGACGATTGCTACAAAACTTTGTATGACGAGAAATTCTAAGAATTCTCAACAAAAAAAATTCGTGATAAAAAATTCTAAATTTATTTCTATATGTAAATTATTATAATGTAATTAACATTAGTTATAATTAACGTCGTTATTAATATTTAAATGATTAACGATAGATGAAACAATAATTTATAACTGTAGAAAAAATGATGATAACGAAGAAATACAGAATGATTCATAAAGAAAAGGCTCAAGACAAAACGTTTTCTATTGTTTAAGGAGAGAAAACTAACAAATATTTTCACGTATTTTAAATTCAAATCCAGAAATCAAATAATTAAAAAATATATAACATCTAAAGTATTCCTAAAATAATTAAAAAATATATTTATACAGAGTGATTCAAGAAGTATGTAACAAATTTTCAATATACGTTGAACTAATAAAAAAGAGAAGAAAGTTCAAATAAATATATATCTGGAAACATTTCGTTAGAGAGTGTCAGCTGCCAAAAGATTTAGCCCTAATTTATACGCTTTTAATATAATTAAGCCAGACTGCAATATCAGTGGACGCAAATTAAGGAGTAAAATTGTGAAATCTGACTTGCTATACTATATTTAGTAGTTTTTCGGAAATCTGGCGTAAAAGAAACAAAAAATTGAGGTCAAAAAATACACTAAACGGGTTATAAATACATAAAAGTGATTATAAATACATAAAACGAACACATGATATTCGATTGCCCAGTTCTTGGATGGGTTAGAACTCAGGCCATCCTGGAACTTAGAGATCAAGGGAAAAATTGGCCACTTACAAGCGGCAAATCAATGTGGGGTGAAGCGCATTGTCGGACCGTGTTGGAGTTCCTTGATACGGTTGCTTTGTTCAACCGGCATCAGTAGTTTACCTAAGGGAAAAGACTCCTACCACGCTGCTGTAGGAAGCTAACCGAGAGATATGGCTGGCTATCAGCCAGATTAAGCCTCCAAGCGCTTTAATGGTGAACAGGTATTTGCTGGATTTCAACGACCTAGACGTGGCAGCGAATTGCAGTCTTTGACGAGATAAATTAATTATTGATAGTCCTATATGTTTTAGTAGTTGACGGGGTACGCCTACCCATTTTGATGATATGACAAGTGGGCGATGGGACACGCAAGTGAGTGGTGTATGGTTCCGCTCAAGTTTTTAGGTTAGTTCTAGGAGATATTTAGGAGACCGGTCGCTAAACTATTTCGTGGCTCAGTAGCCGTTTGTGGCACAGACATTCGGTCTTATGCTGTAGGGCCACGGAATGGAATGTTGGTGGGAGAAATGCCAAGCAAACCAATATTCTTTGTTTATTATATGGAACTCTTAAAAATTTTTTATTATCTATTATTGTATATCTGTACAATATATTGAACATGTATTATTTTTTAAATAAAATTCTAAATTAATAAAAATTTGATAATAGATATGTAGTTTCTTAAGATTTTTAAGATGTCAGTACTATTTTTTTAAATTTTTGAGCGGAAGAAATGATATCTTCGAGAATCTTACCGTACGGTTTACAATTTCATTGTAATTTTTCAGATCATATTATAAATAAAACGCCTAAAATTACCCTTTAATTTCACTAGAATTTCAATTTGGTTTAATCTCTCGGGTAGAAATCAGGGCGAATTCTCTCACCCGATGATCTACCGAAGCGTTTTTGAACTTATGCTTGCAAGAATTTTTTTCTTTATTTTTCCTTAGTAGAACATGTTACTTTCTTCATGAAACACCCTGTATAAGTCGATAAAACAAAACAAACAAAATATTATAAAAAAAAAAAACAAAAAAAACTTAATTTTGTACAATTATTTAACTAGCAGAGTAATTAATATATATATATATATATTTTTTTTTTTTCATACGGTATTTTTTTCAGATGGTATAGATACGAAGCAAAATTATCATATTAATAATAGTGAAGAAAAAAGTAAAATTTATGTTTTAATCTTGTAAGCCTGTTGTTTTTTTAACTAATATATAAAAAAATGAAGGAACCAGATTTATTATTAACTCATTAACTTTTTTTCTCTAAAAATTGTTTACACACTGGTATATAAATTTCTTCCGATTATTATACGAGTAATTATTTAAAATTTATACTATAAAGAACACATATATTATATCCTAATATGGTGTTATTATAAAAAGGTTACTACGTTTAAAATTATTATTTTATAATTATATAAGTTGGAGGGCATTTTTAAAAAACAAAATAAAATTGATCTGCTTACCGGCCTACAAAGTGGTAAGGGAATATATATATCTATATATATATATATATAGAAACTGAAAGGAGATTTATACGTACATTACATTAAAGACCTACAGTGAAGTTTAATGGCTGAGTGAATGGAAAAATTATACTCATTAATTTAATTATAAAAGACGTTTTCTTCGTAAAATGAGAAAAATAAATTTAAAAATAAGTTTTTAACTGTTAATTAAGTTGCGTTTAATTGTCCTTCCTTCTCTACACTCCACTGATCTATACCGAATGATATTAGCATCTTATTAACAATTTTTTACCTAAAAGGATCGGAGTACCTAAGAAGAAAAGATTAGAAGGTTTTGAAACGTGGTGCTACAAGAGAATGTTAACAATTAGATAGGTGGATAAAGTGGACAAACGAAGAGGAATTGCGGAAAATTTATGAAGAAAGAAGAATATAGAAAAATATAGTTAAAAGAAGAGAGGCATTTCAGAATGCCTTAATATGTATTAAGGCATTCTGGAATAGTCAGTTTAATATTGGAGGGACAGGTAGAAGGTTCAGTCCTTGGGCCTATACTGTGGAATATTTTTTATGACAAAATTTTTAGATTAGATTATCCCGAGGGGGTTTTTGTTGTTGGATATGCTGATGACATTGCTATCCTAGTAGAAGACAGAGAGGTTAATAACCTAGAGGATAAAGCAAATCAGGCGTTACGAATAATTGATGAATTGCTGGTAGGAAGCATGCTACAGATATCCCCTAACAAATCCTGTTGTTTGGTGTTTTCAGGTAGAAGACCTATTAGAAACCTCAATATAAACATTAGAGGAGAGAGAATTAAGGAGGTCAAAGAAGCAAAGTATTTAGGGGTTCTTTTGGATAAAAGCCTAAGATTTAGCAAACACGTAGAGATGATTTGTAACAAGGTCACCCCTTTGATTAAGGCATTGAGGACTCTTTTCCAGAACCATGGTACACCGAAAATGGTAATAAGGAGACTGATAACTGCGGCTACCACGTCAGCAATTTTATATGCGGCCCCGATATGGGGAGATACAATGAATATTCAGAGAAACAAAACAAAATTAAAAAGAGTACACAGGCTTGCTTTACTGCGTGTAGCCGCGGGATACAGAACAGTGTCATACGACGCGTTGTGTATACTAACGAAGGTTCTACCCATTGATTTACAACTTAAACGAAGAACATTTAGATATAGGGGTATGTCCAAAGATGAGATTGAACGGCTAATTGATCAAGAGTGGCAGGATACATGGACACACTCTAGAGTTGGAGATTGGACCGGGCGACTAATCCCCAACATAAATGTGTGGACTAGTAATAGAATAGGTAATGTAGATTTTTATACGACACAACTGTTGACGGGGCATGGCTCGTTCGGCCATTATCTGTTTAGAATTGGAAAAAGACCTACCCCACAATGTGTGTACTGCCCAGAGACTGATGATGCGGAACACACTGTGTTTGTATGCCCAAGATGGGCTCCAAATAGAAGAGAAATTTCGGACAACGGACTTACACCTGAAAACCTCTTAAATTGGATGGTCTATAGTGACGATAACCGGGATCGGTTCCGTAGGTTTGCCGGGAAAATCTTACGCACCAAGGGAGAAGAGGACAGAAGAAGAGGTTTGTGAAATTAGGGTAGGGAGGACAGTCCCTCCGTGGAGGGCCCGTACGCCGTGGTGTACGGGTTCCTGAGAAGGGGGGGAACTCCTGGGGAGTGTGGGACAAATAAAAGACCGAGTCCCGGTTGGCGGTGCCGCTCCTGCGGGTGCCTCGGCGCTTAGTGGGGACGGTACCGCTGATTAGAGGCAAAGGCATAATGACCGAGACCCGGTTCCCTGCTGAGGGGATGGGAGGTGGCGTAGCCATACCCCGTCTCCGAGGCAGGCGAATAAAATAAAATTAAAGATCCGAGACCGGGGGAGCTAACCTGCCGTGCCGGGTGTACAACCGGTGGGCGGGGGACGCTCCCTTAGAGTAAAAGGACACTCTCCCCGACTGAGTATACTTAAATGGATATCCGGTCGGGGAGAGTAGGGGAAGAAAAAAAAAACAAATAAAAAAAAAAAGGTAGAAGGAGTCGGTAGAAGGAGTTTGAGTCGAGTTGTGGACATCGCTGTGAACAGACGTGTTGTGTACCGCTCCGCGCTTTTTAGTGTTTTCGATTGGTTTTTTGGTTTATATTTCGGATACGGCATTTAGGAACTAAAGTGATAAGGATAACGGACAAGTATAGTAAGTTTTTTTTGAATTCGGTCACGGACTAAAAAGGTTATTAGAGTTTTTTCAGCTTTATTAGTAAGCTGTGGATATTGTGTATTTACCTTCTAAAACTGAAGATTTATAACAGGTGAATGCGTTTTTACGTTTCTAGTGCATCGTAGTTTTATTGAACGTTACTTTAAGTACGATCAAGTGAATTAAAACTACTTTTTTAATAAGTTATATAGTGAATTTGAGGTTAGAATTATTCAATTCTTAGCGAAATTTTTCTAAGTTAATACACAGGCTCATACAGGCGTGTTTATTGTAGTAAACAAGGACTTGTAATTATTCTCTCGTATTACCGTCGTACTAGTAGAGATTTTTTCTAAGTCCTCAGAGCTGTTTTATTAGGGAATTAAATTTCTACTAATATCTCGAGAACTACCCACTCGATTTCCTTCCTACCTGGATATAAATTCGTCCCAAAACCTTCCCTAACCCCCTAACCCCACGACCCCCCCAAATTTTTTGACCCCATTTTCGGTCACATACATTTTTCTTAACCCCCTCAACCCACCCACACAATTTTTTTTTGGGGGCCCCTCCCCCGAGTGGGTATTCGTAGAACTTGCGACGGCCCCCTGAGTACAGTACTACATCATGCGAAGAGTAGTTCACTCCCTATGGATGGGACATCCGCCCAAAGTAGCAGCACCATGACAAAATCGGCGACGGTCAAGAAAACCGATCTAAAAGGGAAGAAGAGGCTCCGTCAAGGATCTTCCGAGGAGGAAGAAGAGGCACCCGATACAGTGAGCAGTCTAGCATACCGATTGGGTCTGATACTGATATCGTTGAAACAGCATTTAGGCCCAGGTTTGAATAAGTACATTGCGACCCATGAACAGGATCTAAGGCGAGTATACGAGGGACTGAATGCGCTTTCCGAGCTGTCCTCTACAGACACAAAGACTTCCCAAGCTACCCAAACGGACCCTATTGCGGGTGACGATTACATGGAGTATATTTTGACCAGCGATTTGAGTGATGAAGAACTCATTGAGCTCCTCCCTAAAAGGTGGCCTAACTCACTTAGGGGCAAGCTAAAGTTGGTTACTGACCTTCCACCTGAAGTCAAAGACACTTGTACTCTTAGAGATTTAAGGAGAGTAGGTGAGCAGGATATGGGTAACAAACTCGCAGCTGGTGACATCATAAAAGACGAAATAACTCTAATAGGAACCTTCTTCAGGTTTTTAAACCCCAATCTACATTTCATTATCGTCAAATTATGGTCGCTATCAATGTCTGCTCCAGGGTAAGTTTTGCAGTCAACGAGTTGATTTCTAAATCTTTGCTTAACCATGATATAATCTATCTGATACCTTGCAGTATCGCCTGGCTTTTTCCAAGTGTATATTCTTCTATTATGATTTTTAAATTGTGTGTTGGCAATTACTAAATTATACCTCGTGCAAAAATCTATAAGTCGGTTCCCTCTTTCCTTCCTTTTGCCCAGCCCGTATTCACCCACTATATTTCCTTCCTTGCCTTTTCCAATGCTTGCATTCCATTCTACAACTATTATTAAATTTTCATCTCCTTTTACGTGTTTAATTGCTTCATCAATCTCTACCTCATCATCATCATGGGCGCTTGTAGGCATGTAGACATTAACAATCGTTGTCGGTTTAGGTTTTGATTTTATCCTTATTACAAGGTAATTTTATAGGTGGAAAAACAAAAAAACATACCGGTTTTTAAACCTTTTTTGGCTTATTTAAAAATATAATAAAAATTTTACAATAAAATTTAATTAGTTCCACCCTAAAAAATAAATATTACGTAATTTTTAACTATTACACCTTTGTTGTCCGATTTTTTTTTTTAATAAAATTTACAGTTATGATTACGTAAGCAATCTTACGTGTATAGTATGACGTCATCTCTCTGTTCGTTAAAATATTCTGTTTTTTTTTACACGTAATTTATATAAAACGGAAAATTACAGAAGAGAAATGGAATATTACAATTTATTTAATAAAGAATAACATAATGTAATATGGAAACGGAAAGCGTATAAATTATAGTTGATATGTAAGATAATAATTTCAATTACGTCGAGATGAAAATACAGCAGAGATTACGGTTAAGTGGTTTTCCTCTTTAAAATTAAGCCGACGTGCTGTGCAAAACAAGTTATTAACAACTATGAAGAAGGTTGGTTAAAAAAAAAAAAGATAAAATTTTAGTTGTGAGACTCAAAGTGCAGAAGTACGGAAATGAGAACGAACGAGTCTTAAACTAAAAAGTGTTGACTGCAATAACCCAAAGTTAAGGTAAGGGAGTAGGAGATAGGTTATTTCACACTAGATTTACCCCCGGTAGGATCTTTGGACACCTCAGAGAACGCTTTTATACTCAGGAAACTGGTTTATATTTTAGCTACAATTTATTTCATTGTGTTGTGTACGTCGCAAATACTATAAATTCTAACTTTAAAAAATTTGTTTCTTTTATAAACTTAAATAAAAATTCAAAAAAATAATTACAATTTAAAATTAATTAAAAAGAGAAAAATACTTAATTTTTTTTTTAGTTGATTAATTTATTTCATAATCTTGAAATTATGAATGCGAATATAGAATAGAAATTTTTTAACGTATAAAAAAGTAACATTTCTTATTGGGGGATTCGAACCCGGGGCTTCCCAGATAAAAGATTTCCTCCCTACGTTACACGTAGAATCAATATCAATAATAGTTTTTAATCGAATTTATTTTCAAGGAAATTAACAATAATGTTTTATATATAAAAACCATGAACTGGAACTTGGGGAATACCAAGGGGGATTTAGGCCATGGAGAGGTTGCCCGGAGCAAATAATATCCCTAAAACTTATGATGGACTTATATAAAAGACGGAAAAAACAACTAATAATCACCTTCGTCGACTTTAAAAGGGCCTATGATTGTATACACCGACCATCCATGCTGAATATTCTGAGAAACCTGGGCCTTCACCCTAAACTCGTAAACATGATAAAATTAACTTCAACCGATACCCAGTCCAGAGTGAAATTCAGAGCTGAACTCTCTCAACCCTTCTACATAAAAACTGGATTGAGGCAAGGAGACGGCCTCTCACCACTCCTTTTTAATTGCGCCCTCGAATTTGTCATGAGAAAATGGTATGAAATAAATCCCAAAAATATAAAAATGGGTACTAAGAAAAACTCCATCACACTAAATCGCCTAGGATTTGCAGATGACCTCGCTCTTTTAGCAAATAATATTCAAGAAGCCAAAACACAAATCATGAGCCTTCAAAACCTAGCACAAAAGATAGGGCTTCATATCTCTTTCGAAAAAACTGAACTAATGGTCATAGATCCTCTGGTAATAGAGCGCATTACGGTAAACGATCAGAAAATTAAAATAGTAAAACAATTTAAATATCTAGGGGAAATAATAACTTATAATTTAAATGAAAAAGTGACATGGCAAAACAGGACAAATAAAATGATTAAATCCCAAAAATTAACTCTGTCAACATATAACAAAAAATGCCTTTCTGCTAAAACAAAACTTAAACATTATAAAACTGTAGTACAGCCAGAAGTCACCTACGGAAGCGAGACCCTTTTCAAAATCACTCAGAAAAACCGAATCGAAAAAATTCTGAAAATAGAGAGGAGAATTGTCAGAACGTGTATCAATAAAAAAACACCAAAAAGAAGGCCGATGGTGGATTGTGCCAAATGAGGTGGTGTATCGAGAAATAGAGCCTGTTACTGATACTATGCGGAAAAAAAGAATCTCTTTCTTCGGTCATCTCATAAGGACACCGCAAACAAGACCGTCAAGAAATATAATTGAAAAGCTCTGGTTCCAAAAGCTAGAAGTAGGATGAATCAAAGAAATTAGAGAAGATATGAAAGAATTGGGAATTTCCCTGACCGACCTACAGAATAAAACTGGAAAAATTACAAAGCTAAAAGATAAAAGCATTAGATTTAAACAAAAGACAGACAAACGACAAAATACAACGAAGAGGGTGTTTACGGATGAAGAAAAGAAAGCAAGATCTGAACGGATGAAGAAATACTGGGCAGCTCGGAAGAGTAAAATAACACGCTTTTCTCAGAAAAGATCCAACTAAAATTGACTTAAGTGGTCCCATGTTGGCCGTAAAAGCATAATAATAATAATAATAATAATAAAAAACCATGTTAAAAAATGAGGAATGTGTAATAACGTATACTTAATACGTAACAGTTTATATTAGTTGTCGGCCTCCTGGTGCGAGTGGTAGCAACTCGGCTTTTCATCCGGAGGTCCCGGGTTCCAATCCCGGTCAGGCTTGGCATTTTCACACATTGAAAAAATTGTCGTTCATCTCATCCTCTGAACGATGGTCCCGGAGGTTAAAAAAGTTTTACATTAGTTAAACCAAATAAATTAAAATTAACGTCTTTCATAATTCAAATAATTATGTTTTAACTACTAATATATATTATAAACGACATATATACACAGTGTGTTTATATATTTAACTGCCTTGACTTGAATGCTATACTGTGGATAACAATATTCTTCGATGGTTTTTTATTCGTCGTTATATATAAACTCAGCTCCGAGGGGTGCCTTCGTCTCAAACAACCTCGGTAGGGTACTAAGCCCCATCCAGTTAGGCGGGACTCGGTCTTGTGTTACATGCCATGCCTATAGCAGGCGAACCCCAAGGGATTCCCCAGCCGGGACTCTGGTCTTGACGCCCAGCCTCTAATTGAGAACCCCAGGAGGTTAAAATTTAGAAAATTTAAATGTTGAACTTTTTCTTAACTGCAGTGATAAGCCCTCATTGAGAGCTTTTCAACGATGCATCATAAGTGATACTTACTTTCATCGGTTCTAGACTTATAGCCAAAAAAATTTTAATTAAAGAAATATTTTGATCTCACAAGGGGAAGGAACATCGGTTCGAATTAGAACCTATGTTCGATCATCGATCAAACCGATGAACCGGTTTGCTTTTTTATTTTTTTTTTAAATTTAAATATATCGATTTATCAATAACTATTAACCTCTGATTGGTAAAACATTTTGAGATAATTATAATTCAATAATAACAAAAAAAAAGAAAAAATATCAGAAATTATTAATGAAATAAATTTTTTTGTACTTTTCATTTTGTATATAAAAAAATTGTATATGTAATTTAATAGGCGTACAAGGAAGTCATGTGGTGTCCACATCAGATTTTCTAAATTTTTTCAGGCCAGATTTCATATAAAACCACTAAATTTACCCTTAATCTGGGTGCCAAGAATTACAGGCAAGGTAAGTTTTACCGACGCAGAAATCTTTTGCCAGCCAACATTCGCTAACGTAGCTTTTCATAACATTTATGATGAAATTTTGGATTTAGGGCTGTTATAACATCTAGTTGTGCACCTCCTCTTTTTATTACAATCGACTGAACCAAAAGTGTTCAAAAAACCCAAAATCTTCAAATATTTGGATTTTGGATGTTTTCTTAATTGCAGTAATAAGCCCTCATTGAGAACTTCTCAACGATATATCGTAAGTGATACTTATTTTCATTGGTTCCAGAGTTATAGCCAAATAAAATTTTAATTAACGACATATTTGGATTTTACAAGGGGAAGATACATTGGTTCAAATAGACGTCATCTCTTTTTTTAACATTTTCTTTTTTTTTAATTTAAACATATTGATTTATTAATATTATTAACCTCTGATTGTAAAAAAAATTACGATAAACAATAATTCAATAATAACAATAAAAAACATATCGGAAGTTATTAATGAAATAAAATTTTATGTACTTTTAATGTGTATATGTAATTTAATAGACGTACAAGGAAGTCATGTGATATCCACATCAGATTTTTACTTATATATTTTTAATCAGAAGCAGGAATATAAATTAAATAACAAAACGATGTAATTCCCAGAAGTAATTTTTTTTATGGAATGTTATTCTTAGAAAATTAGATACAGTTTAATTTTAACGAATAGACGCATGGTGTTCAACTCTGACATTAACCAATTTTAGATCTTCCTATAATATAATATTTCATATCATTTACACTAGTTTCTAGTATTTTTTAGAATACACAATAATCAAATTGTTGTGAAACATATTTGAAACATTCGTAGAATTTTTTAGACGTAATGAAAAATGATATATATTATTAGATCAAAAATGGGTTTTCAAATTAAACACAAAAAATTGACAGGTAGTGTCGGTTGCTTTAATGGTTTTTTGTTTTAATTTTTGAAGCGTCATTTATTTTCAGTAGTTTATGACAAATCATCATGGAACGCTACGCACCTCAACAACGATTAAAAATTATAAAGATTCCCAAAGATTCCATTAAGATTTCCATTTTAAGATTCCATATTATCGAAATATGAAATCCGTTACAGCTACGTATCGTGCTTTTTGCGATATATATGGTGTCCATTATCAACCAAACAAAAGCACAATTCATTTTTTAGCAAAAAACATTCAACAGAAATTTCTCTACTTGATGTTGAAATACCAATTCACAAAAGAAATGGAAGGAGTCAAGATAATATTGCTGTAAGGGTTTTGGGAAAATCGAAATTTATCAGTTTTGCGTCGTTCACAAGAATGAGGTCTTTATTCAAGAGTAACATGGTGAATTTTGTGTCAAGATCTTGATCTACACCCATATAAAATTCAGCTAGCTACAGACCATTCTTTAAGTAGAGAGTTTGAAGATTCGACGATAGAGTAGATCCAAATTTGATCAAAAAACCATTTTTTCAGATGAGGTTAATTTTTGGTTTAATGGCCTTGTAAACAAGGAAAATTGTCATATATTGTGTGTTTCCAATACAAAATTAATTCGATCATTACATGTGAAAACTCTTTCGTGGGATTATGGGCTGGCAGTATCATTGCGTCAACTCACTGGGTTGGTCTAGTGGTGAACGCGTCTTCCCAAATCAGCTGATTTGGAAGTCGAGAGTTCCAGCGTTCAAGTCCTAGTAAAGTCAGTGATTTTAACACGCATTTGAATACTAGATCGTGAATACTGGTGTTCTTTGGCGGTTCGGTTTCAATTAACCACAAATCTCAGGAATGGTCGACCTGAGATTGTACAAGATTATACTTCACTTACACTCATACATATCATCCTCTGAAGTAATACCTGACGGTGATTCCCGGAGTCTAAACAGGAAAAAACCACGGAAAAGGCTCCGGCATCCCACCATTAATGATCGGGTGGGGGTCTGCCTTGCAGAAGCCGCTGAGGGGAATGCAAGACCGTAGTCCCGGTGGTGGATCCCTCCTGGAGTTCTCAATTAGGGGCTGGGCGTCAAGACCGTAGTCCCGGCTGGGGAATCCCTTGTGGTTCCCCTGCTAGAGGCATGGTGTGTAACACAAGACCGAGTCCCGCCTACCTGGGTGGGGCTTAGCGCCCTACCCAGGAATTCCTATCAGGAATGGTCGAACTGACACTGTACAAGACTACACTTTATTTATACTAATACATATCATCCTCTGAAGTATTATCTAAACGGTAATTACCGGAGGCTAAACAGGAAAAAAAAGAAAAAAGTATCATTGGGTCATTTTTTACGAAAATTAGCCGAGAGATGCTGTTATAGTAAATGGTGAACAGTGTCAAGCTATGATTTGTGATTTTGTTTGCAAATTTAGAAAAGGTAGATTTTAATTGCGATCAACTGGACCAAAAGTATCCAAAGGAGCTCAAAATCCAAAATAACTGGATTTTAGACTTTTTCTTAATTATAGTAATAAGTCCTGATTGGGAGCTTTTAAACGATATATCATAAGTAGTACTTATGCTCATTGTTCCAGAGTTATAGCCAATTTTTTTTTTGTCTTCAGTCATTTGACTGGTTTGATGCAGCTCTCCAAGATTCCCTATCTAGTGCTAGTCGTTTCATTTCAGTATACCTTCTACATCCTACATCCCTAACAATTTGTTTTACATATTCCAAACGTGGCCTGCCTACACAATTTTTTCCTTCTACCTGTCCTTCCAATATTAAAGCGACTATTCCAGGATCTTTAGTATGTGGCCTATAAGTCTGTCTCTTCTTTTAACTATATTTTTCCAAATGTTTCTTTCTTCATCTATTTGCCGCAATACCTCTTCATTTGTCACTTTATCCACCCATCTGATTTTTAATATTCTCCTATAGCACCGCATTTCAAAAGCTTCTAATCTTTTCTTCTCAGATACTCCGATCGTCCAAGTTTCACTTCCATATAAAGCGACACTCCAAACATACACTTTCAAAGATCTTTTCCTGACATTTAAATTAATTTTTGATGTAAACAAATTATATTTCTTAGCCAAATAAAATTTTAATTAATGAAATAATTAGATCTTAGTGGAAGGCACATCGATTAGAATCAGACTTTATCTTCTTTTTTTTATTTTTATTTTTTTAATTTAAATGTATTGATTTATTAATAAATTATAACCTCTGATTGTAAAAACATTTTTACGATAAATAATAATTCAATAATAACAATAATAAAAAAAAACATTAAAAAATATCAGAAGTTATTAATGCAATAAAATTTTATGTAATTTTCATTTTAAAACAAATGTGTATATGTAATTTAATAGGCGTACAATGAACTCATGTGCCCACATCAGACTTTTTTATCTATGGATTAGCATATCTATCTTCCTTTTTCCTGTTTAGCTTCCGGTAATTACCGTTCAGATATTACTTCAGAGAATGATATGTATGAGTATAAAATATAGTCTTGTACAGTCTCAGTTCGATCATTCCTGAAATGTGTGGTTAATTGAAACCCAACCATCAAAGAACACCGGTATCCACGATCTAATATTCACATCTGTGTAAAAATAACTACCTTTACTAGGACTACCGTATGTATCTACTCTTTATATCTATCTACCCTTCACAACGTGATCTACATGTGTATTTGTAAAATAAACAATCAAAAATAAAAAAAAAAGCTAGAAAAATCATATAAGACACATCAATAAGTAAAAAAATTCTACTGGATTAGCAAAAAGTATGGTATGAAATACTTTGAAAAAAACTCAATCATTTTAATCTACAAAGGGTTTAAAATTTATTTGAGATCTTTCTGTACGTACAGATTTTTGTCATTGGATTCAGGACAATGTTAATAATGTAGATTTTATTTTCTTTACTGTTGGACTTACATTTACTCGAATTGGAATTTTTAATTAAAAAAAAAAAAAAAACAATCCATTTGAAAAATCGGTAGTACATAAACAAAAATATAATACGAAAGAAGAGTTAATTATCACAATTCTCAGTGTGGTAGAACTAATATGGAAATACGGAAAGCTAATAAAAACATTGTTTGTCCGACAGAATGCTTATGCAATGTAGGGTAGGACACTTTCAACAGTTTATTTTATTGTGTGTGTTTATATTTGTTATATTTCTAAAATATTTAACTCTTCCGTTTTGTAACATTGAAATATTGTTTCGTTTAATGCAGTTGCGGTTCGTAGCTAAAATTAGTGGGGGTGCTGCTCAAGGAATTCTTTTTCAAGGCCACGGTTAAAGATTTCTGTAAAATAAAAAAAACGAAAAAAAAGGATCAAATAGAATAGCTGGAAGCAGGATAATAATCTTATTCTACACTTTATCGCATTCAAGAATACGGTACACGATTTTTAACGACATTGTGCTTGAAACCCGTACTCGGTTTAACCGAATAAATTATATAATGTCAATACAGATAATATTTTTTAGTATTATTAAATAATAACTTAATAAAATGTCCGCTTAAAAACACTATAGTCCAACGGTGTTTAATTTAAATTTCTATGTACACAGAAACAAATACGTAATTAGTTTTTACTAATTATCTTCTCTTTCGCCCTTCCGGCGTGTTTTTGGACAGATTTAGAGATCAAAGAACCCTTTCTTTCCGCCATCTTCTGATTGCTACTGAAAAGGGACTACTGCTACTAAACTAGAAAAGGGAAACAACGAACGTTCCGTACACACTTGAGTAAAAAAAAAAAAAACCCTCTACCAGCACGCCAGAGTCGGCACTGCGGGAGTAACAGTGCTCTCTCTCCCACACAGCCATGGGTGCAGCTTCCTATGTTCTGAGACGAGCATGACTGCATAATAGCAGCCAAACACTGGAACTGTGAAGCGCACAGTTCCGTACAAATATTTTTGTACCGTTTTCATAAACTGGGGGAGGGCTATTCAAATTAAGCTTAAGGATTATTATATATTGTACAAGTATAAAGAAATAATTAAAGAAAAAATAACTTATTATATGAAATGTTATCGATAATATCAATTGGAAATAGCGAGTGCTGCAGCTCTATTTTTGTCTATACGCGAATCGCCACTGGCTTTAATATCTAGTTACAATCTGTCACATTTTGATTCGTTTTTTCTTTTAATAAATTTCGAAATTCCTAAATGTGTATTTAGTGATCATACCATTTTACTCAGAATTAAATTTTCTAAAGTTTTTATAACATTTTTTTTTTGTTTTTATTACCTATTTAACACAGTTATATTAATACAAAACTGGTGTCTTTTACGACCAAAAAGGTTTAATATTTTACCTCATATTTCACAAAAAATACGAATTGTTTTCATTTTTCACGTCAGATTTCATTTACAGGTCATTTTTCAAAACCAGTAAATCCCCTCCTTAATTTGGGTCCCAAAAATAACAATCTGGCTTAATTTTTCCAAAGGCGAAAAAATTAGGGCAAAATCTTTCGCCGGTTGACTAAAGAAGCGTTTTCAAATCCATATTTATATGGAATTTCTTCTTTATTTTCACCAATAGAAAATGTCCTGAAAATTTGTTACATTCTAAGTGAATCAGTATATTTTACCGATTAGTATTTTTTTTTGTCTTCATTCATTTGACTGGTATGATGCAGCTCTCCAAGATTCCCTAGCTAGTGCCAGTCGTTTCATTTCCGTATACCCCTACATCCCTAAAAATTTGTTTTACATACTCCAAATGTTGCTCTCCTGCGCAATTTTTCCTTTCTACCTGTCCTTCTAATATTAAAGAGACTATTCCAGGATGCCTTAATATGTGGCCTCTCTTCTTTTAACTATATTTTTCGAAATGCTTCTTTCTTTATCGATTTGCCGCAACACCTCTTCATTTGTCACTTTATCCACCCGTCTGATTTTTAACATTCTCCTGTAGCACCGCATTTCAAAACCTAATTTTTTATTCTCGGGTACTCCTATCTTCCAGGTTTCACTTCCATATAAAGCTACGCTCCAAATATATATTTTCAAAAATGTTTTCCTAACGTTTAAATTAATTTTAATGTAAAGAAATTATATTTCTGAATGAAGGCTCGTTTCGAGTGTGCTATTCGGCTTTTTATATGGCTCCTGCTTCGTCCATCTTTAGTAATTCTACTCCCAAATAACAAATTCTTCTACTTCCGTAATCTTTTCTCTTCCTATTTTTACATTCAGTGGTCTATCTTCGTTATCTCTATTACATTTCATTACTTTCGTTTTGTTCTTGTTTATTTTCACGCGGTAGTTTTTGCGTAGGACTTCATCCATGCCGTTTATTGTTCCTTCTAAATCCTTTTCACTCTCAGCTAGAATTACTATATCATCAGCAAATCGTAGCATCTTTATCTTTTCACGTTGTACTATTACTCAGGATCTAAATTGTTCTTTAACATCATTAACTGCTAGTTTTATGTAAAGATTAAAAAGTAACGGGGATAGGGAACATCCTTGTCGAACTTCCTTTTTTTATTACGGCTTCTTTCTTATGTTCTTCAATTATTACTTTTCCTGTAAATGTTAATGTTCCTGTCCTGAATAGTATAAAAAATTTAATTACTTAAAAATACGCATTATTTTTTTTGTTTTTTTTAATAACATGCAGTTTTTAATCTTTTCCTTGCTTTTCTTCAACTCACAATGTTTTTTTTCAAGTCTATCCTCAAATCTTGCATCCTTAGCTTAACATACTTTCTGACATTGCCGATTGATGAGATTTTGCACAGTTACTAAAGTCGGGTGACAATACAATATTCCACCATTACTTCTGCAACCCACCAGGTTGGTCTATTGGTGAACGCGTGTTCTCAAATCAGCTGATTTGGAAGTCGAAGTTCCAGTGAGATACGTAAGATTATGTGAAAATCGGAGTGAGGCTGCAGCAACGCAATCTTTAGAAAATTCATCATCCATAAGAAAAAACTGGCAAAAACATAAATTTTTAATTTGAAACTACGACTTTCACATAGTCTTACACATCACCATGAAATCTTTTTAATAAATCCATTCTAAGATACCGACCTAAAATCATTTTTTACATTTTAGTGCGTTTAATTTAATTTTGGTGCTTACATTTTTTTTAAAGATATTTTTTATTTTCTACATTTTAGTGAATTTAATATAAAAGTGGTTTTTAAAAAGTTTTTTATTTTCTACTTTTTAATCTTCATAAGTTTATACTTTACAGCTGCGCTAGCAAACAGGTTTGAGCGTATATAGGGAAAATCGGATCGTACGTTTTACGTTGGGTGATTTCAATCAAAACATAGGGAAAAGCGATGTAATTTCCAGATGACCAAAAGATCCGGTTGATCAAACGTGTACCCGATGCGTTAAATATTTAGCGTTCTACCTGGCCGTATTAATCGTGAAAATCGGAGGAGTGGTTGTCGAGATATTAAGGTGACACCCCATCACACCCCCTCCTCAAATTCTGAACGGCGTCCCGGGGGCATTTGAAAGTATTATCATCCGACGGGTACCATTGAGAGCGGATGGTATATTGTCGAGGGGAGTCGAAACATTTTTCAGAGCTGTAGGACCGACCTATACAAAATTTCATTTCGATACAATACACCATTATATAGAAATAAACTGTTATTTTAAAAATAGGAATTAACGGATAACCGATAAGAGATAAGGAACGGATAACCGAAGAGTTTTCGGATATATGTTGATATAAAGTTTTCTATTTATTTTGATGTAGGGGGGCCATCCTCTGAATTCTAGAAATGGTTTTTATAAACATACTGTATAAATATCGCAGTTTTGGCCTAATTTTCAACTTCATTGAACCAGGGACAGTCACAGTATACAGTTTTTTTATTACTCAATTATAATTTCTTTTTAGACTTTGTTGAATAACATTGTAAAAAATTGATCCGTATTACTGAAATATCCCGTGGTAGCTTCTCAGTCTTTCATCCAGAGGTACTAGGTTTGAATCCCGGTTAAGCATGGCATTTTTCATACGCTAAAAATTTCTATTCTGATAGGGAAAAATAACCAAAGCAGTCGATTTCCATAAACCACCGGGTTGGTCTAGTGGTGAACGCGTCTTCCCAAATCAGCTGATTTGGAAGTCGACAGTTCCAGAATTCAAGTCCTAGTAAGGGCAGTTAGTTTTACACGGATTTGAATACTAGATCGTGGATACCGGTATTCTTTGGTGGTTGGGTTTCAATTACCCACGCATCTCAGGAATGCTCGACCTGAGACGGTACAAGGTACATATTACATATTATCGTACATATTATCATACATATTACATATTATCGATGTTTTTCTGCGATAAGATCTGTCTGGTGTAACACGCTATTTTCTTCCAGTTAGATTCCCGACTAGTCATAAAAGGTACTATAGCTTCGGGAGTCATCCCGTCGATCGCCATGTCAAATCTGAGGGCGGCCCATCTTTCACATATGAAGAAAGTTGCCTCTGTTCTCCTTCCTACTTTATTTAAGTAATTATTAAATGAGCCATGCCCGGTGAAAATTTGCGTTAAAAAGTGATCCATCTCGCCAAAACCTCTTCTTATCCACTGTTCGATCTCCGGGATGAGTTGTCTTGTCCAGCGACCCACACCGCTGTTACTCCACCTCTCCTGCCAGGTAGTATTGACTTCATCTTTGGCCTCTTGATCTGCTCTGCCCTTCGATCTTTCGACTCTATATCTCGCGATGAGGTCTATCGGCAGTACTCCGGCGAGAACACTAAGGGCTTCATAGGACACTGTCCTATACGCGGCCACCACACCTAGGAGCCCTCTCCTATTCACCCTCGCTAACTTCTCCTTGTTACGCCTGATATCTATAGCGTGACTCCATGCGGGAACAGCATACATCAACGAGGATACTATCGTTGACACCAACAATCTTCGTTTTGATGCTCTAGGGCCATTCTGCGTTGCCATTATAATGTTAAGACTCTTTACCATTGCTTCAGCCTTCCTACATATGTTACTTATGTGGTCAGTGTATCTACAATTCCTCTGGAAGGTAACTCCTAAGTATTTCAGACTATGCACCTTTTCTACAACTTTACCATTGATGAAAATAGTAATAGGATCCAGTACTCTTCTTCCAGTGAAGGCGATACACCTACATTTTTCCAATGACAACTGCAGACCCCTAAAAATCATCCACTCATTAATGATCTGAGTTGCCGCGCTCGCCCTTTCTTGGACCTCAATTACCGTCCTGCCCTCAACTAGTACAGCGAGATCGTCTGCATATGCCAAAACCTCAACTCCAGCAGGGAACATTCTGTGCAGGAGATCATCTATAACTAGCAACCATAGCAGCGGCACCAGGACCGATCCCTGTGGCACTCCACCTTGCATCTCAAAATGAATTCTTCCTTCCTGGGCTTCAATCAAACATCTTCTATCGGAAAGATAGTCCTCGATTTGCCTACATATATAAGGGCTCATTCCCTTTGTCGCCATTGCCCTGTTTATATGACTCCAACTGATTGAGCCAAACGCATTCTTTATATCAAGTGAAATCATTAATGGAATGCGTCTTGTGCGCCATGTGCCTCTTCTGACTTCATTAGCCCAGTCCGAAATCCTACAGATGGCCTTCACAGTAGACCGCCCCCGCCAGAAACCATACTAGTTTGGGCTAATCCCGACTCCCTGTTCTAGTTCCCGAATAATACGCCACGCCAGCATTTTTTTCCACGAGTTTCCCCATGGTATTCAATAGGCTCAGGGGTCTGTAAGTGGCGTCCTCCTCCATGGGTGCACCTTTAGGAAGGAGCACCACCCTGGCCTCTTTCCAACACGCTGGGAAAACTCTTCTCTCCAAAACGTAACTGGCAACCTCTAATACTTCCCAGGGAGTCTTCTGGACTAAATCTTTGATCACCGCTGCAGGGATTCTGTCCGGTCCAGGGCTCTTCTTTAAAGCCAGACTTTTGGCCGCTAGTTGCAGTTCATCTATAGTAAATCTCCTGCTCTCACATGGTGTGGGTTCACTATCATCGACTATCATGCTAGGGAACAATCTCGCCACATGCATTTCAGCATTAGCCTTATCCAAAATAGGTAATCGTCTGCCGAACTTCCTAGTTACTATACGATAAGCTTGGCCCCATGGGTCAGTATCGAGCTCACTGCAGAGATTATTCCAGCACTCTCTTTTCCTTTACTTAATTGCTCTGTTAAGGGCCCTTCTAGTTTCAATATACCTTCTTGCTATATCCTGGTAATCTTCCTTACCATTTCTGAGAAGTCTCTGTTTTCTTCTCCTAAGGGACTGGAGCTCTGAACGGTAATTCCAGGAGGGTAAACAGGAAAAAGAATGCATTTCTTTTGTAAATATCCCCCCCTCTCGTAAAGAGGGTAAAATAAGGCTGTGAGTGTTAATTAAGAAAATAAAACAAAAACTTCAATAATTCGTTACTTTGTATAGTAAATTTTTGATATTTTATAAATTTCAATATATGATATGATCTTTTGAAATCCAAATTGATCTACTAATTAAACTCATACAGTGGTATGATAATAATTTGATTAAAGTACGACTAAAAAGTATAAAGCAAGTTTTTAAAAATTTTGAAAAGTTTTTGTAATATTTAATTTAAAAAAATTAACATGTTTTGAATCATGGTCGAAAAGTGTTATTATACTATTATAAGTAAGGGGAAATTAATATCATATGGTATAGATATACTTATTAATCATTCAACAAAACACTTGTATTTAAAAAACATATATATATATTTTTAAATACATATATATCGTTCGATCAAATTTCTCAGCGAGTGGTGAAATCGATGTAGTTTTTTATTTTCAAATATATGGTACGTTTAACGGTTGAAAAAATATTTACTTAACCGTAGCTATAAGAAAAAAAAAAACAAAAAATGTATTGAGGTCGTTTAGTTAACGTACAAGGACTATATGTGTGAAGAGGAAACATGGTAGAGGGTTCTGGTCTCACAATATGTTTGTTCTCTTATATATATATATATATATATATATAGTATAGGAAGTGAGAGAAAAAAACAACATGTACAGGCATCTGGCATCCATGTTGTTCGGTATCGGGTTGCTTGTTACGGGCAAAGTGGTCTTCTGCTCATTTCTGAAGAACAAATAACTACCAGTCTTCTCAGATAACCTTTTTAACTTCAAAACGTGATGCATGTCAAATACTAAAGACTTTTTCTGGTCAATGTCAAGCGTTACGTTAAATATATAAAAAATATGTAATAATAATAATAATAATTTTAAATAAACAAAGCTGTTAAGAAATATGATTTTTTAACGGTCAGAATGATAGAGGTATAGGAAAAAAATATAGCAAAAATATGTAAGTATGTCTAAATGAAATATTAAAGCGTTCATTCTTTTAGAAATAAATTATATAATAATATACAACTGACTAGTGTAAGAATAAAACAACTTTTTTAATCCATTAAGAAACAAATGTGTGTCTTAAATTAAATTACTGTGATTCACCTAAGATTTTGATTTAATTTTTTACTTCCTTGTACGAAGTAAAGGAAGTATTGTGATCACGAAAAATTTCGGTTTTCAGATTACAAAGGAAACGTACATTTTCACCATCCCTTAATCCAGGGTGAGGGAAAGGGAGAGGTTGGAAAGGGAAAAGGGAAAGGAGAATAAGTGAAAGGTAAAATTTGTAAAGTTCAGTTGTTAAATTTTTTTATCAAATTTTCAATTGTGTTCATTTAAACTTTCTCTCTCTCTAGATATATATATATTAATAAAAGTTTTTTGTGTTTATTACTTACTAGGAGACCCATTGCCGGGTCTGCTAGTATAGTAATAGTAAGTAAGTAAAATATATATATATGTATACTGAAATCTAGCAATAGCGAAGCATTACCAAGTCTGCTAGTAAGTAATAAACATAAAAAAATTTATTTATAAAACTTGTGGAAAATTTGATTCTCAATAAAATGGTATTATAAACTAAATACAAATTTAATAATTTGTAAATATATTAAAAGAAAAAAAACAAACCAAAATGTAAAAAAATTTAATTACATATTAAAGCCAATAGCGGCTCGCGTATGGACACTGTGGAACAGCAGCACCCCCGATTTCCACTTGATAATAATGATAATATAATATAATGATTCCTTTTTTCTTTAATTCTTTTTTTATACTTATATAATCCTTAACCTTAAATCCATCCCCCAGTTTATGAAAAAGATATAAAAATCTTTGTATGAAACTGTGCGCTTCACAGTTCCAGCGGTGTGGTGTTTGCACATGCGAAGCTGCACACGAAACTGCGGTGGAAGGGAGAGAACTGTCACTCCCGCAGTGCCGACACTGGCGTGCTGGTGGAAGGTAGATTTTTTTTTTTTACTCTGCTTATGTACGGAACGTTCCTTGTTCGTTCCCTTTTCTAGTTTATATCGTGGAAGGAATATGAAAGCGTTTTAGCTGTTTTTTCAGCAGCGATCAGAAAATGACGGAAAGTAAGGGTTCTTTGATTGTCAAATGTGTCCAACAACATGCTGGAAGAGCGAAAGAGAAGGTAAATAGTAAAAACTAATTACGTATGTGTTTCTGGGTACATAGGAAATTAAATTAAGCACCGTTGGACTATAGCGTTTTTAAACGGATATTTAAGTTATTATCTAATAATACTAAAAATTATTATCTGAATTGACATTTTATTATTTATTCGGTTAAACCGAATACGGGTTTTAAACACAATTCGCTTAAAAACCGTGTACCGTATTCTTGAACGTGATAAAGTATAGAATTAGATTATGATCCTGCATCCAGCTATTCTATTTGATTCATATTTCTTTTCGGTTCTTTTATTTTATAGAAAAATTTTACCGTGGTCTTGAAAAGGCCCAGAATAAAATTTTCTGGAGCAACACCCCCATTAATTTTACCTACGAGCCGCCAATTGTTCTGATCATTTTTGTCGTTTTTTGTGATTCTTTACATGAGATATACTTTTTGATGTTTGTCTTTTTATATAATGAATTTTATCAATGTTCTTTGGACACATCAGTGTATCTAATTGAATGTACTGTATAAGATATATATATATATATATATATATACATATAGTACATATTCATACATGGGTATATATTTATAATTCTTGAGAGATTTCAATTGAGATCTCTCTATTTGCATTTCATTCTTTATTGTAATAAAATTTACTTATATTGGAATTGATTTTAAATCAAAATAAAATAATATATTTTAGTGGCAAAACCATTTTTCTTTTTTTTTTTTTTTTTTTAATTGATTAGTGAAATTCATAAGATTTGAACAGTGGTAAATGTTTCAGGGGATCATTACATTAAAATGATATCGTTAAAATTTCGTAATTATTTGTTAAGTAGTTTTCGTGGTTATAAAGAACAAACGAAAAACACGTATATCTCTTGATATATTAGTAACGTAAGACTAGGAATGAAAATAATTTTAACATTTAAATGCCGGTTTTTAATTAGATTGTAAATATTTCTTATATTGATTCATAACATATAAAATCAACGGTATTTTTTTGTCCTACAGAGAAAATTTAAAAAAATTTAAAAGTCAGGAAAAGATTTTTGAAAGTGTTTTTTTTATTTTACAGAAATCTTTAACCGTGGCCTTGAAAAAGAATTTCTAGAGCAGCACCTCCACTAATTATAGCTACGAACCGCAACTGCATTAATCGAAACAATATTTCAATGTTACAAAACGGAAGAGTTAAATATTTTAGAAATATAACAAATATAAACACACACAATAAAATAAACTGTTGAAAGTGTCCTACCCTACATTGCATAAGCATTCTGTCGGACGAACAATGTTTTTATTAGCTTTCCGTATTTCCATGTTAGTTCTACCACACTGAGAATTTGTGATAATTAACTCTTCTTTCGTATTATATTTTTGTTTATGTACTACCGATTTTTCATATGGATTGTTTTTTTTTTTTAATTAAAAGTTCCAATTCGAGTAAATGTGGGTTCAACAGTAAAGAAAATAAAATCTACATTATTAACATTGTCCTGAATCCAATGACAAAAATCTGTACGTACAGAAAGGTCTCAAATAAATTTAAAACCCTTTGTAGATTAAAATGATTGAGTTTTTTTCAAAGTATTTCATACCATACTTTTTGCTAATCCAGTAGAATTTTTTTACTTATTGATGTGTCTTATATGATTTTTCTAGCTTTTTTTTTATTTTTGATTGTTTATTTTACTAATACACATGTGGCTGGTATATATATATCACGTTGTGAAGGGTAGATAGATATAAAGAGTAGATACATACGGTAGTCCTAGTAAAGGCAGTTATTTTTACACAGATGTGAATAGTAGATCGTGGATACCGGTGTTCTTTGGTGGTTGGGTTTCAATTAACCACACATTTCAGGAATGATCGAACTGAGACTGTACAAGACTATACATTATTTATACTCATACATATCATTATCTGAAGTAATATCTGAACGGTAATTACCGGAAGCTAAACAGGAAAAAAGAAGATAGATATGCTAATCCATGGATAAAAAAGTCTGATGTGGGCACATGACGTCATTGTACGCCTATTAAATTACATATACACATTTTTTTTTAAAATGAAAATTACATAAAATTTTATTGCATTAATAACTTCTGATATTTTTTAATTTTTTTTTTATTGTTATTATTGAATTATTATTTATCGTAAAAATGTTTTTACAATCAGAGGTTAATAATTTATTAATAAATCAATACATTTAAATTAAAAAAAAAAGTATAAAAAAAAAGAAGATAAAGTCTGATTCTAATCGATGTGCCTTCCACTAAGATCTAACTATTTCATTATTTAAAATTTTATTTGGCTAAGAAATATAATTTGTTTACATCAAAAATTAATTTAAATGTCAGGAAAAGATTTTTGAAAGTGTATGTTTGGAGTGTCGCTTTATATGGAAGTGAAACTTGGACGATCGGAGTATCTGAGAAGAAAAGATTAGAAGCTTTTGAAATGCGGTGCTATAAGAGAATGTTAAAAATCAGACGGGTGGATAAAGTGACAAATGAACAGGTATTGTGGCAAATAGATGAAGAAAGAAGCATTTGGAAAAATATAGTTAAAAGAAGAGACAGACTTATAGGCCACATACTAAGGCATCCTGGAATTGTCGCTTTAATATTGGAAGGACAGGTAGAAGGAAAAAATTGTGTAGGCAGGCCACGTTTGGAATATGTAAAACAAATTGTTAGGGATGTAGGATGTAGAGGGTATACTGAAATGAAACGACTAGCACTAGGTAGGGAATCTTGGAGAGCTGCATCAAACCAGTCAAATGACTGAAGACAAAAAAAAAAGATAAAATTTCATCATTATAAAAATGGAATAAGAACATATGTTCGCATGTGTTCACTTTTATCTCTCAAAGTTAACATTTAACATCGTTTTATGAAATAATATTGAAACCTATAAAATTTTACGATATAAGAAAGACGTTAAATAAAAAATAATCTTATTACGCTTAATCTTTGTGTCGGTATATTGATAGCTTTAAGTATAAAAAAAAGAGTATCATAGTTCAAATGCGCACAACTCTTTACATACGGGCATCGGTTCAACTTTATTGAAAGCCATCAAAGTTTCTACTTAAGTGTACTCCCAATGGAATTCTAATATCTAACCATGCAGACCGTAATCCTTTGATGTTATGATCAAACAACACCTGGAATCGATTCAATTCTATGCTCTGTCGTTCCGGCTTCAGAAGCAACAATACGACATTTTGCTAATTTAATTACTTGTTATAATAGTTTATAAATCGTCCATAAATCTGGTTACAATCTGCTTTGAAGCTACTAATCGCATATAATAAAAACAAAATATATTAAAAGTAACGAAATAAACTTAAGGAAGTTAAGATTAATTATTCCTCTGATCAATTGATTTTCTGTTCTAAATCTAATTTAACAAGATTAGTTCCCTTTGAGTTTGACAGTTTCCACAGGAAGCATTCGGGTTAAATTAATGTTAAATAATTTAGAGTGGACACCACATGATTTCCTTGTACGCCTATTAAATTACATATACACATTTACAAAAAATGAAAAGTACATAAAATTTTATTTCATTAATAACTACTGATATTTATCAAATTGGTTTCTTGTTATTATTGAATTATCGTAAAATTTGCTGAAATAGTTTATATTAACATAAAATATGAATACAATTCAGGAGCCAGAAAGGCTCCTGGAATAGACGAAATATCTGTAGAATTACTGCGCAGTGTAGGTGAGGAAGCGATTGATAGATTATACAAACTGGTGTGTAATATTTATGAAAACGGGGAATTTCCGTCAGACTTCAAAAAAGTGTTATAGTAATGCACAAAAGAAAGCAGGGGCAGATAAATCTGAAGAATACAGAACAATTAGTTTAACTAGTCATGCATCAAAAATCTTAACTAGAATTCTATACAGAACAATTGAGAGGAGAGTGGAAGAAGTATTAGGAGAAGACCGATTTGGTTTCAGGAAAAGTATAGGGACAAGGGAAGCAATTTTAGGCCTCAGATTAATAGTAGAAGGAAGATTAAAGAAAACAAACCGACATACTTGGCGTTTATAGACCTAGAAAAGGCATTCGATAACGTAGACTGGAATAAAATATTCAGCATTTAAAAAAAATTAGGGTTCAAATACAGAGATAGAAGAACAATTGCTAACATGTACAGGAACCAAACAGCAACAATAACAATTGAAGAACGTAAGAAAGAAGCCGTAATAAGAAAGGGAGTCCGACAAGGATGTTCCCTATCTCCGTTACTTTTTAATCTTTACATGGAACTAGCAGTTAATGATGTTAAAGAACAATTTAGATTCGGAGTAACAGTGCAAGGTGAAAAGATAAAGATGCTACGATTTGCTGATGATATTGTAATTCTAGCCGAGAGTAAAAAGGATTTAGAAGAAACAATGAACGGCATAGATGAAGTCCTACGCAAGAACTATCGCATGAAAATAAACAAGAACAAAAGAATTTTGTTATTTGGGAAGTAGAATTACCAAAGATGGACGAAGCAGGAGCGATATAAAATGCCGAATAGCACAAGCTAAACGAGCCTTCAGTAAGAAATATCATTTGTTTAGATCAAAAATTAATTTATATGTCAGGAAAAGATTTTTGAAAGCGTATGTTTGGAGTGTCGCTTTATATGGAAGTGAAACTTGGACAAGCAAAGTATCTGAGAAGAAAATATTAGAAGCTTTCGACATGTGGTGCTATAGGAGAATGTTAAAAATCAGATGGGTGGATAAAGTGACAAATGATGATGTATTGCGACAAATAAAGAGGGAAAGAAGCATTTGGAAAAATATAGTTAAAAAAAGAGACAGACTTATAGGTTACATACTAAGGCATCCTGGAATAGTCGCTTTAATATTGGAAGGACTGGTAGAAGGGAAAAATTGTGTAGGCAGGCCACGTTTGGAATATGTAAAACAAATTGTTAGGGACAAGCAAAGTATCTGAGAAGAAAATATTAGAAGCTTTCGACATGTGGTGCTATAGGAGAATGTTAAAAATCAGATGGGTGGATAAAGTGACAAATGATGATGTATTGCGACAAATAAAGAGGGAAAGAAGCATTTGGAAAAATATAGTTAAAAAAAGAGACAGACTTATAGGTTACATACTAAGGCATCCTGGAATAGTCGCTTTAATATTGGAAGGACTGGTAGAAGGGAAAAATTGTGTAGGCAGGCCACGTTTGGAATATGTAAAACAAATTGTTAGGGATGTAGGATGTATAGAGGGTATATTGAAATGAAACGACTAGCACTAGATAGGGAATCTTGGAGAGCTGCATCCAACCAGTCAAATGACTGAAGACAAAAAAAATGAATACAATTATTAATTCATGAAATATTAATATAGAATAAAAGTTCCTTTATTACTCGTATTACTAGATCAGTATTATTCGTATATTCGAAAGTTGCTGATTAACAAATGTTTAAAATTTCTTGTGTGTC
This sequence comes from Lycorma delicatula, assembly GCF_047948215.1. Taxonomy (NCBI): domain Eukaryota; kingdom Metazoa; phylum Arthropoda; class Insecta; order Hemiptera; family Fulgoridae; genus Lycorma; species Lycorma delicatula. The sequence goes on from NC_134455.1 coordinate 402,128,958, forward strand.
GTATAAATAAAAATTAATAAACTCCTGTACTGGTTACAAATGTTAATTTCGACCTTACGGGGTAAAATATTCAGTTTTTATTATCAGATTATTTAGTGAATAATCAAAAATGAAAAAGAAACAATCAAACAGGGAAAGAAAGATACAATGAATAAGAAGAGGAAGAAGAAATTAACAGCAAGAAAAGAATGATAAGATAAAAAAGGATGATGAATATAAAGAGAGAGAAAATGTGAAAATAGAGAACGTTTACACAAATTAAGCTAAGAAGGTTATATCAAACCAAAGAGCGATTAAATGATCGGCAAAAAAAAAAAAACAAATAAAGGAAACGATGATCAACGCCGACTTAGGGAGAATATTGTCCGGGAATATCAGAGGAGTAATGAACTAAAAGATAAGAATTTTTTATAACTTATTAAAGATCGGGCATGTATGGCTCAGTGGATATGTTTGTGAGGGTCTAGTTAACATTAATGTAGATAAAATTAAACAGAATTTCCATCTAGAATAATTGAATTAAATTAAGCAGAAATTAAAGTAGAAATCCAAAAATAATACGATTCTAAATTATAATTTTCAATTAATATTAAATAATCGGATATTTCACCAAATCTATTACGTATACACATATGCAATAATGTCTATTAAATTACATATACACATTTTTAAAAGTACATATACTGCTCAATACATAGACTGCTCAGTACATATACTGTATATATACTGCTCAACGGCGGTTCTGGTCGCCCCGAGGGTGCTTAAACAAACTATAAATGAGACTCGTAGAAGAAAGAAAGAAAGAAAGATACGGTATTGATAAGCTGAAATTTTAATTTTATGGTCTTTTGAGAACCTATCTCAAATTTTAATATTGGGGCCCTTTACACCCCATAAGTGTTTGTGATTGTCCTTGTCTTTTATGTCTTAATGTTTATTGTGAAGTTTGTGTTTTTAAATAAAATGTAAGGGCCCTTTACACCCTTATATATGACGATCCTGATGGAGATAATAATTTCTTATAAAGAATGTGACGATGGCTAATGACCTTAGCAGTCGATGCCCGTAAAAATAGAAAAAAAATAAATACATAAAATTTTATTTCACTAACAACTTCTGATTTTTTTTTCAATTTTTTTAATTGTTATTATTGAATTATTATTTACTGTAACATTTTTTTACAGTCACGGGTTAATAATTATTAATAAATAGTTATAATAAAAAAAAATTTAAAAAAAAGGAAATGAAATTTGATTCGAACCAATATGTCTTCCCCTTGTAAGATCCAAATATTTCATTAATTAAGATTTTATTTGGCTATAACTCTGGAACCGATGAAAATAAGTACCAGTTATGATATATCGTTCAAAGCTCTCAATTAGGGAATATTACAGCAATTAAAAAATAACCAAAATCCAAATTTTTTTTTGTATTTTGTTCTATTTTGGACACTTTGTTCCAGTCTTTTGCAATCAAAAGGGGAGGTTGCACAACTAGATGTTACAGCAGACCTAAATCCAAAATTTCAACTTTCTACGGCTAAAAGTTTTTGAGTTATGCGGGATATATACGTACGTATAGACGTCACACCGAAACTAGTCAAAATGGATTCAGGGATGGTGAATTTCCTTTGAAATCTGAAAACCGAATTTCTTGCGATTAAAATACTTCCTTTACTTTGTACAAGGAAGTAACAATTATATTCTATAATATTTGGAAACCAAAAAGGTTTATTTCATTATTATGTTTAATTTTTATCTAACGACATCAAAACAAGGACAGTCTATAGCTCTCTCTCCCTCTCTTGCCTTATTTTAATTTACAATATAATTTATAAATTGCCTACAATACTTATAAAAAAAATTCACTAGATAATTTATAGAATTCGTTGATTATAAACAAACGATTTTATTTAAAAAAAAAATAAATATTAATTTTTGAAAAAAAAATTAAATTAATGAGTTAAACAGTTTTTTATGATGAAAAAGCGGGGGCATCAACAAATTATGGTCATTAGCCAGGTGGGAAATGGTAGCGTATGAAAAAAATACCACGCCTGATCGAAATTCGAACCCGGAACCTCCGCACGGAATGCCGAGATGCTACATACTCAGCCACGTAAATCGGTTTCTTTTATTTAATCATATTAAAATAAAATTTAATTTATTATAATTTTAAAATAATATTTAATTATAATATTTTTTTAAATTATCAAAAGAAGGTATGTATAATGATGAGGTCAAGTGTCGTTAATAACATTGTCTGAAAAGTTGTGGTTAGCAACCATAGATGTTGAGACAAGCGATCCTTGTTCTTCCCACAGTTCTCTAATTCTTTGTAATATAAAATAGAACTCCTACGTTATGTCAACTTCAAACCACTCCGAATGTTGTTCGAATATAAAAAAAAAAAAAAAATAAAAATAAAAATAAAGAAGGAAGACAGGTGGGTCGCGTGACAATTGTGAAAATACTGTGTCCTTATTATTATACGAGTTCTATTTAATTCAATTTAAATAATAAATAAATAAATAAAACAATTTTTATAATTTTAAACGATTCTATAATTGTCTTACCTGCTATTACTTTCATTATTACAATAAATAATGAAATAAAACAGATACAAAAATAATAACTGATTTAAAATATAAAATATTAAAAAAAAATATTTCTTGTACAACAAACTTCACAATTACGAATAAATAAGATATCTCTCTCTCATTCTGACCCCCGTAGGAGAAGACAACCGGCTTGTGACAATACCGATCGCCACACCCCCCCCCCCCGTCCGTTCTATGATGGGGTTCACCGGAGTTCGTCTTTTGGACTCTCTTCTCCTTTTCCTCGTTTATCCTCCGGTAATTACCGTTCAGGTATTACGTCAGAGGATGAGTGTAAATGAGTACAAATTTAGTGTAAATGAGTGTAAATTTCAATGAGTACCTCCAACGTGTAAAAAAAAGGCCAGGTCCAGAATGTATGTACTGTGAGAGAATTGACAATACAGAACACACTTTTTTCTGCTGCCAGAGGTGGGCAATTAAAAGGAGGAACTGTGGCATAATAGGTATGAGCCCAGCAGAGGTCCTAGAGCACACGTTGAGGAGCGAAATAAACTGGAAGAAGGTTACAGAATTTATAGTAGCAGTATTAACAGAGAAGGATATAGATGAAAGGCGACTAGGTTACTAGTGTAAAATAGGGTAGGATGGACAGCCTCAGTGGTGAGAGACGGCACGCTGAGGTGTGTCGTTCTCAATGATCCACTGAGGACTCCAAGGGTTTAGATAGGTCCTGATGAAGAAGAAGAGTAAGAAAAGACCCGGTGGCACGTTACGGCTATTCGAGTTATGTCGTGGTTTCCAAATGGGCAAACAGAAAATCACTCAAAAGAGCTGACACCGGCGAGCCGACCTGCCATGCCGGACGTTCAGCCGGTAGGCGGAGAGGCTCGTTAGAGTTTATCAGACACTCCCCTGGGTGGCGCAATACCAACCAGTCGAACCGGCCCAGGGGAGTAGAGGAAAAAAAAAAAGGATTTGTGTCAATAAAGAGTAGTCTTGAACAGTCTCAGGTCGACCATTCCTGAGTTAATTGAAATCCAACCGTCAAAAAACACCGGTATCCACGATCAAGTATTCAAATCCGTATAAAAGAACTGCTTTTCTACGATTTGAACCTTAGAATTCTCGACTACAAAATCAGCTGATTTGCGATGACGAGTTTACCATTAGGCCAACCTGGTAGGTTTTCTAAACCTTGTTAACACAACACAGTCATCAGTTTGGTTACTATCTAGATGCTATCGGTGTAAATACGTCGGTAGACATTTCCATGAGTACATTTACACAACCTACTAAGAGCTCTTTCAACCACGATTACCTCTTTCTCTTTTTCCTGTTTAGCCTCCGGTAACTACCGTTCAGATAATACTTCAGAGGATGAATGAGGATGATATGTATGAGTGTAAATGAAGTGTAGTCTTGTACATTCTCAATTCGACCATTCCTGAGATGTGTGGTTAATTGAAACCCAACCCCACCAAAGAACACCGGTATCCACGATCTAGTATTCAAGTCCGTGTAAAAATAACTGGCTTTACTAGGACTTTTGAACGCTGGAACTCTCGACTACTAAATCAGCTGATTTGGGAAGACGCGTTCACCACTAGACCAACCCGGTGGTTCAACCACGACTACCTAGTATAATTTACAACGCTCATCTATGAAATACCCGATTCGTGGAAGCTCTATCTCCGCGCCTTCCTCTAACACCGAAGGTTTCACACAAAAATTTAACTTCAACTAGTTGAAGTTAAATATAGTCAAAATATATAAGTATCTAAATGAAAAATTAAAGCGTTGATTCTTTTAAAATTAAATTATATAATAACAATAATAATACAATTGACCAATGCAAGAATAATAAATTACGTTAATTCATTACGAACAAATGTGTTTCTTAAATGAAATTACTGTAATTCACTTGAGATTTTAATTTAATTTTTTACTTCCTTATACGAAGTAAAGGAAATATTGTGATCAAGAAAAAATTTCGGTTTTCAAATATCAACGGAAATATACATTTTCACCATCTCTGAATCCATCTTGACTAGTTACAGCGTGACGTCTGTACGTACGTATGAATTTCGCATAACTCACAAACGATTAGCCTTAGGATGTTGAAATTGTGGATTTAGGATTGTTGTAACATCTAGTTTTTCAGCTCCCCTTTTGATTCCAATCTACTGCACCAAAAGTGTCCAAAGAAGCTCAAAATCAAACAAAAAGCTGGATTTTGGACTTTTTCTTAACTACAGTAATAAGTCCTCATTGAGGGCTTTTCACCGATATTCATAAATGGTACTTATTTTCATCGGTTCCAGAGTTATAGCCAAATGAAATTTTAATTAATCAAATATTTAGATCTTAGAAGAGGAGGCCCATCGGTTTGAATCATATCTTTATTTTTAATTCAAATATATTGTTTTATTAATAATTATTAACCTCTCATTATAAAAAAAAAATACGATAAATTGTAATTCAATAATAGAAATAAATATGAGAAGTTATTAATGAAATAAAATCTTATGTACTTTTCATTAAAAAAAAAATGTGTATATATAATTTAACAGACGTCAAAGGAAGTAATGTGGTGTCCACATCAGAATTTTATTACAAGAAAAACGAGGGTTAAAAGGCTAATGAGTTATGAAGGACTAAGCATGAATGTTCAGAAATTTGTAAATATACATTACCATATTTGTGTAGTTTAATAATATGCAATTAAATTTGTAGAAATATCGAAAAAAAAACAATTATATTCGTAAATATAATACTTTTATTATTTATTAATTATACTTATCATTTTATGCACATATATATATATTTTAGAACTGAAAATTCTTTGAATTTACGAACGTTTTAGTATATTACTTAATTTATGATCTCTCTTTAGTTATTAAAAAAAAAAACATCTGTCTACGTAATCAAAATTATTAATAATTAAAACACGATATAGACTCTGAGAAAAGAATAGTTAAAGTAAAATAGAAACAAAAAGATATAAAAATAAATTTATAAAATCTTATTTAAATTTAATAGATAATAATAAATTTTTTTAACTGATGAATTAATTCACCACAAAAGCTTACAAAAAAGTTTTTACTTTGGAATATGAAAGTGGAAATTTGTAGCGATTGAAAAATGTCATTACTGATGAGGATTCGAACCCGGGACCTTCGGATAAAATGCTAAAAGCTACCACTCTGCCACGGAAATCTGTATTTCAAATTAAGTAATAATTTTTTTAATTAAACGGCCAATTTTAATCTAAATGTTTACAAGTATCAAACGATCTTAATAACTATCTGAGTTAAAAAAATTTCATGTGGACACCATATGACTTCCTTGTACGTCTATTAAATTACATGTACACATTTTTTGTTGCACTTCATTTAAACTTATTTCATTTGAAAGTGAGATACGATCCTCCAATTCTTTAATAAAGTGGACAGTTACAACGTTTTTATTAACATAAAATATTTATACAATTATTAATTCATGAAATATTAGGATTGAGTAAAAGTCTCTTTTCTTTATTATTCGTATTACTAGATCAGTATTATCCGTATCTTCGTGAGTTGCTGATAACAAAATTTTAAGATTTCTAGTGTGTCGTATAAATAAAAGTTAAAAATAATTAAATTATTCCGTTTAGTGAACTCCTGTATACCGGTTACAAATCATTATTTCAACTTTATGGAGTAAAAATATTCAGTTTTTGTTATCGGAATTTTTGGTGAATAATCGAAAATGAAAAAGACACAATCATACGGGAAAAAGAAAGATAACACGAAAAAATATATCTCAAAAAACTACAAGAAGATGAATATGAAGGGGAAGAAAATGATAAGAACAAGGGATGAATAAAAAAATTAAGGGAAGATGATAAATATAAAGAGGAAGAATACGTTAAGACCAAGGAAGTAATAAAAAGATTAAGAAAGGACGATGAATATAAAAAGAGGGAAAATTTGAAAACTAAAGAACGTGTACACAAATTAAGATCAGAAGAATTATATCAAATCAAAGAGCGATTAAATGAACGGAAACAAAAAATAAATAAACGAAATAATGATCGACTCCGACTTAGGGAGAATATTGTCTGACAATATCAGAGGAGTAATGAACTAAAAGATAAGAATTTTTTAACATTTATTAAAGATCGGGAATGTATGTCTCAGTGTATATGTTGTTCTTGTGAGGATCTACTTTTCAATCACTCTGTACTTAACTTAATGTAAATAAAATTAAACACAAATTTCCAGAATAATTAATTAAAATTAAACTAGAAAATCCAAAAATAATAAGATTCTAAATTATAATTTTCAATTAATATTAAATAATCAGATATTTCACCAAATATATTACATATATAAATACTTAATAATGCCTATTAAATTACATGTACACAATTTTAAAAGTACATAAAAGTTTATTTTACTAATAACTTTTGATTTTTTTTCTTCATATTTTTTGTTTATTGTTATGGAATTATAATTTATCGTAATTTTTTTATAATCAGAGGTAAGTAATTATTAATAAATCAATATATATATATTAAAAAGATAATTAAGAAAAAAGGAGAAATCTGTTTCGAACTGATGTGCCTTTTCTCTCATATCCAAATATTTCATTAATTAAAATTTTATTTGACTATAACTCTGAAACCGATGAAAATAAATACAACTTACGATATATCGTTAAATAGCTCTCAATGAGGGCTTCTAATGCAGTAAAGCAAAAGTCCAAAATTCAATTTTGTGGTGATTTTGGGTTTTTTTGGACACTTTTGATTCAGTCGATTGCAATCAAAAAGGGAGGTGCACAATTACATGTTACAATAGTCGTAAATCCAAAATTTCAACATCCTACGGCTAATTGTTTTTGACTTATGATACATACTAGATACATACGTACGTACGTACAGACGTCACGCCGAAACTAGTCAAAATGGATTCAGTGATGGTCAACATGGATATTTCCGTTGAAATTTGATAACCGACATTTTTCGCGATCTCAATTCTTCTTTTTTTTCAAAACGTTTTTTTATTTAAATATATTGATTTATTAATAATTATTAACCTGTAATTGCAAAATAAAATTTACAGTAAATAATAATTCAAAAATAACAATAAAAAAAAAAAACAATCATGAGGGCGGCAGGTGTGCCAAGAGCCGAGGTAGAAGACACAGTCGTTAGCAACTGGCAAACCGCATGGTCATCCGCTCAAACAGGAGAGTGGACAAGGAGACTTATTCCCAATCTGAAAGAGCGGTTGGGTAGGGAGAAAGCCGGACTAAATTTCCACACTACTCGGTTGATGACAGGATATGAGTCGTTCGGGAAATACCTTAATAGAATCGGGAAAAGGCAGACGTCAAGGTTTCCGTACTGTCAGGAAGTAGACAACGCGGAACACACCGTATTCAACCGCTATAGGTGGGGGGGTCTCAGACATGAAATATGGCATAATAACCTGACACCTGACAACCTGGTTAGCCGGCTAACACAAAATTCCAGAATAATTAATTAAAATCAAACAGGAATTAAACAAGCAAATCCTAAAAATAATACGATTCTAAATTATAATTTTCAATTAATATTAAATAATCAGATGTTTAATCAAATCTATTACATATACACATATTTAATGCTTATAAAATTACATTTACACATTTTGAAAAGCACGTAAAATTTTTCTTCATTAACTATTCTTCATTTTTCATTGTTATTATGTAATTATAATTTATTGTAATTTTTTTTTTTAAATCACTGATAAATAATTATTAATAAATCAATATATTTAAATTAAAATAAAAAGGAGATGGAGTCTGATTTGAACCGATGTGTCTTCCCATTGTACGATCCAAATATTTTATTAATTAAAATGTTGTTTGGCTATAACTCTGGAACCGATAAAAATATATACCACTTATGATATATGGTTAAAAAGCTCTCAATGACGACTGATTACTGCATTTAAGAAAAAGTCCAAAATCCAAATGTTTTTGAATTTTGGGCTTTTTTGGACACTCTTGGTTCAGTCGATTACAATCAAAAAGGAGATGTGAACAACTAGATATTACAACAGTTCTAAATCCAAAATTTCAACATCCTATAGCTTATGTATTTTTAGTTATGCGAGATACATACGTACGTACAGCATTCACGCCGAAATAGTCAAAATGGATAATTCCGTTGAAATCGGAAAAGTGAAAGTTTTCGCCATCACAATACTTCCTTTACTTCATACAAGGAAGTAAAAAAAGATGGCAAATATATTTTTGAATTTTACCAAAAGTTAGTATAAAAGTTAAATTGCTGGAAAATAGTTTTCTTACTTGGCTTTAAGTTAGATTCTATTTCAAATTTACTATACGGTGTTTAAATAGCATTGATCTAATTGTGCATTAATTACGGAAAAATTGCAAAACTATTCAAAATATTCAGCAAAAAACCTCTGGTCCGACTTAATAATGTTAATCAAATTACATTTTTACTTATATATACATATATATTTTTTTTGTCTTCAGTCATTTGACTGGTTTGATGCAGCTCTCCAAGATTCCCTATCATCTAGTGCTAGTCGTTTCATTTCAGTATACCCTCTACATCCTACATCCCCAACAATTTGTTTTACATACTCCAAACGTGGCCTGCCTACACAATTTTTCCTTCTACCTGTCCTTCCAATATTAAAGCGACTATTCCAGGATGCCTTAGTATGTGGCCTATAAGTCTGTCTCTTCTTTTAACTATATTTTTCCAAATGCTACTTTCTTCATCTATTTGACGCAATACCTCTTCATTTGTCACTTTATCCATCCGTCTGATTTTTAATATTCTCCTATAGCACCGCATTTCAAAAGCTTCTAATCTTTTCTTCTCAGATACTCCGATTGTCCAAGTTTCACTTCCATATAAAGCGACACTCCAAACATACACTTTCAAAAATCTTTTCCTGACATTTAAATTCATTTTTGATGTAAACAAATTATATTTCTTACTGAAGGCTCGTTTAGCTTGTGCTATTCGGCATTTTATATCGCTCCTGCTTCGTCCATCTTTAGTAATTTTACTTCCGAAAATAACAAAATTCTTCTACCTCCATAATCTTTTCTCCTCCTATTTTCACATTCAGTGGTCCATCTTTGTTATTTCTAATACATTTCATTACTTTTGTTTTGTATATATATATATATATATATATATATATATATATATTGGCCCATTAGCTACATCAAATAAACATGTTTTCTAAATAACCACTTGAAAAAAAATCAGGTAAAGTAAAAAAAATTATGAGAAAAATTCAAAATTTCAAGTTGGATCCAATTGTAGATATTTTTTTGAAAATGTTTCCATATTACAACATTAATATTCATACCATGTACATTTGGAAATTGGGTGAATTTTCAATCTTGAGAATTAAAACTTTAAAAAAATATATATTTTTTTAGTAAGTTCACATTCACCTCACTTTGTTTCCGAGCTTAAATATTAATTTAGTGGAATAATTTTTTTTTTTGAGATGACGGGCATCGACTTTTTTTTGCTTTTTCTGTTTAGACTCCGGAACCATCGTAAGGTGTTACTTCATAGAACGATATGTGTGAATATAAATGAAGTGTATTCTTGTATTCTGAGATTTGTAATTAATTGAAACCAAACCACCAAAGAACACCTGTATCCATAGCCTAGTATTCAAATCCGTATAAATGTAACTGCCTTTACTAGAATTTAACCTTAGAACTCTCGACTTCGAAATCAGCTGATTTGATGACGAGTTCACAACTAGACCAACTCGATGAGTTACATGCCTCGACTGCTTTGGTTGTTTTGCCCTATGAGAATGGACATTTTTAGCGTAAGAAAAATGCCATGCGTGACCAGGATTCAAACCCAGGACCTCTGGATGAAAGGCTTAGAAGCTACCGCTCCGCCACGGGTTATTTAAAAAAAAATGGACCAATTTTTACAATGTTATTCAGCAAGGTTAAAAAGTAATTATAATTTAGTGAAAAAAAAAAACTGTATACCGTGACGGTCCTTAGTTCAGTGGAATAGACAATTAGGAAAAAACAGCGATATTTATACAGGGTACGTATTTATAAAAACCGTTTCAAGAATTCAGAGGATGTGGCCCCCACATCAAAATAAATAAAAATCTTTATATCAACATATATCCGGAAATTCTTAGTTATTGGTTATCCGTTGATTTGTATTTTTAAAAAAAGAATTTATTTCTTAAAAATGGTTTATTATATATATATATATATATATATATATATATATATATATATGTGTGTATATCCTATATACTTTATTCGTATATATATTGTATGTATTTATATATATGTATATCGAAGGTTTGGGAAAATTTAGTATTTTTTAACCGGATCCGAATTTTCGGAAGAAAATCACAAATATTTCGAAAAGGGTCGGTCTTAGCGCTCTGAAAACTTCTCCTCCCCGGGGTGGGGTGATAATCCTATCCGCTACCAGTGATACCCATCGGATGATAATATTTTCAAATGCTCGCGGGGCGCCGTTCGGAAATATTGGAGGGGGCGGGATGGGGTTTCACCGTAATATCTCGGCAACCGCTCGTCCGATTTTCACGATTCAAACGGCGTATGTATCAGCAGGTCGAGCGGTAAATATTTAACGCATCGGGTACACTCTTGACCGACCGGATCTTGGTTATCCGGAAATTAAATCATTTAGCCTTATGTTTTAATTGTACTCACCAACTGTAAAACGTACCGATCCGATGTTTCGCTAAATATGCTCAAACCTGTGCGCTAGGGTAGCTGTAAAGGATACATTTATGAAGACTAAAAAGTAGAAAATAAAAAATATATAAAAAAAATGTTAAAACACCACTCTTAAATCAAACGCATTAACATGCGTTACCTTACCTCTACCGCTTTGGCAGTCGGCCCGAACCGGTTTGCCAATACTGTGAAGAAATAGATCGTGGAACACACGATATACTTGTGTCAATGGTGGGACGAACTGAGGTACACGTGGGCTATTCAAAGACTGACACCGGATAATACCGTACAATACATGTTAAAGGATTATCGTGAATGGAACGCCGTAGCAACTTTAGTCGTGAATATTATAAAGACGAAGTCGTGAATATTATAAAGGAACGAGATGCTGTTGAGTGAAACTAACCTGAAGATTAGGGTCTAACAGAGGCAGCTCTGCTCATGAGAGGGTGGTTCGCTGAGATGGACCACTCTTGATGACTGACCGGGGATCCCCTGAGTTTGTGGGTAATAAAAAAAAGACCGAGACCCACCTGGATCCCTCCCTAGGGAGAGGGTACGGTTAGAGGCAGGGATATAAAAGACCCAGTCCCTGCCTACTGTGTGAACGACCCCCGAGGGGAACGGAATAGCCGGATCCCGCGGGGTATCAGTAGGTTAGAGGTAAAGGCAACCTCTGAGGGTGTGCAATGCATTAGCTGGTCCACCTTCCTAGGTATGGGAGAAAAAAAAGATTTAATAGTAGTGTTTAAAAAAAATTTTTAATATATTTTTTTATTAATTTATTTGATTGTTTTTCTTCATAAAATAATGAACTATACCGGAATGTACCGATCACTAGCGGAGAAACCCGATTCGTTACTATCCATTTCTAGGGTTAAATTTAATTCTCGTTATTTGATTTACTTGGCATTTCTCCCGCCACCAACCCATTCCAAGGGGAATATTATTGTGATTTATGATTACTCTGATTTTTTTATTATTTATTACCATTGTCATTATTATTATTAATGATGTTCCTTGTTTTATTTACATTTTTAAACCAATAACTTGTAATTATGTAAACATTTTCATTTGTCAATCTGTCAATATCCTGGTCGCGCTTCGAACACGTGATAATATAATTAAAAATCAATCTTCGTTTTGTGTGTGTTATAATAATTCGTAAATTATTTAACCGATTTCGATGAAAATTTCGCAATTTGTTATTATTCGACCCGGGAATGTTAACGTATTTAAATAACAATACGGTTCAAAAGAACAAAATATTGGTCTCAGATAATAACTGTCTGGGGAAGTTGATATTGACACAGACAACAATCGATATAGAACAATGCCAATCGATATAGATGATATTTATAAATATATACAACGATATTAAATTTTGTAAAGGAAGTTTTTGGTTATTTATTTATACGTTTTTTTTTTCAATGATTTATATAATATTGGTTTTGGTGAGGTTGAACTGTGGTAAATATATCGTGAATTCGAAGAACAAAAAAAAATAATAGTAAATTATTACTGTACAATTGATTGTTTTCTTAAGTTAACAAAAAAAAAAAAAAAAAAAAAAAAAAAAAACGGAAATAATAATATTAATAATTATTGATTTACTTTTTTTTTTGTCTTCAGTCATTTGACTGGTTTGATGCAGCTCTCCAAGATTCCCTATCTAGTACTAGTCGTTTCAGAATACATCCTACATCCTTAATAATTTGTTTTACATATTCTAAACGTTGCCTGCCTGCACAATTATGTTCTTGTACCTGTCCCTCCAATATTGAAGCGACTATTCCAGGATGCCTTAATATGTGGCCTCCCCTCTTTTAACTATATTTTTCCAAATGCTTCTTTCTTCATCAATTTGTCGCAATACCTCTTCATTTGTTACTTTATCCACCCATCTGATTTTTAACATTCTCCTGTAGCACCGCATTTCAAAAGCTTCTAATCTTTTCTTCTCGGATACTCCGATCGTCCAAGTTTCACTTCCATATAAAGCGACACTCCAAACATACACTTTCAAAAATCTTTTCCTGACATTTAAATTAATTTTTGATGTAAACAAATTATATTTCTTACTGAAGGCTCGTTTTGCTTGTGCTATTCGGCATTTTATATCGCTCCTGCTTCGTCCATCATTAGTAATTCTAATTCCCCAATTAACAAAATTCTTCTACCTCCATAATCTTTTCTCCTCCTGTTTTCACATTCAGCGGTCCATCTTTGTTATTTCTACTACATTTCATTACTTTTGTTTTGTTCTTGTTTATTTTCTTGCGGTATTTCTTGCGTAGGACTTCATCTATGCCGTTCATCCTCTAAATCCTTTTTACTCTGGGCTAGATTTACTATATCATCAGCAAATCGTAGCATCTTTATCTTTTCACCTTGTACTGTTACTCCGAATCTAAATTGTTCTTTAACATCATTAACTGCTAGTTCTATGTAAAGATTAAAAAGTAACGGGGATAGGGAACATCCTTGTCGGACTCACTTTTTTATTACAGCTTCTTTCTTATGTTCTTCAATTATTTTTTGTAATATTTTATTATTTTTAATATTTTAATATTTATATACAAAATAAAACTATTATAAAATTTAATAATTTGAGCAAAGAGAATGAGAAAATACAGAAGAAATCAAATAGGGGAAGAAACAGCAGAATAAAATGAACGAAATAGATTACATATGCCAAATATAATACAAAATATATTTAATTCGTACTCTCAAATTTAGCGATAGCGAAGCATTGTTGGATCCACTAGTAAACATAAAATTATGAAAAAAATTTTTATATAGTTAAACATTGATACAATCGTGTATTTTTGAACTTACCAAATGTGGAGAACAGAAATTGTGCACATCTAATAACCGCTGATCTCTAACTTCAGCATCTGCGGTTGTAGTAACAAGCGTTAACTGAAAAAAAAAAAAAAAAAATACTATATTATTTTCAAAATGAAGTAGCAAAAAGTACAATCGTTATAACGATTCTACTTTAACGGGTAACGGATAAACAAACAGTTACGTATAGTCTTATATATAGCTATGCAAAAACATTGTACATTTTTTCGATATTTCAAACAAGAATAACACCTAATAAATATTTTTTAATCCATCTTGCAGGTAAAGGAAAATGAATCCACATAAGAAACGCATACCGGCTTCCGTGGCGCAAGTGGTAGCGTCTCAGCCATTTATCCGGAGGTGCCGGGTTCGAATCCCAGTCTGGGATGGCATTTTTCACACCCTACAAAAAATGTCATTCATCTCATCCTCTGAAAAACGGTGATCTCGGAGGTTAAAAAAAAAAATAACGAACATATTACGTTCACTTCAGCGAAAAAGAATTTGCCATACAGAGATCGCACAGAAACATTTAATTTTAGGAATCACTTTTGCATTATAAATAATCCATGGAGATTTTCTGATCGCTTGATATGGACATTATAACCCACCGGGTTGGTCTAGTGATGAACGCGTCTTCCCAAATCAGCTGATTTGGAAGTCGAGAGCTCCAGCGTTCAAATCCTAGTAAATTCAGTTATTTTTACACGGATTTGAATACTATATCGTGGATACCGGTGTTCTTTGGTGGTTGGGTTTCAATTAACCACACATCTCAGGTATGGTCGAACTGAGAATGTACAAGACTACACTTCATTTACACTCATACATATCATCCTCTGAAGAATTATCTGAACGGTAGTTACCGTAGGCTAAACAGGAAAAAGAAGAAGATTCGGATATCATATATACTAACTTTTCCTCTAAGATGAAATGTTGATTTATCATTAAATACAAAACGAACAAGAAAGTTATCATCTTCATGTTCAACATTTCGATCACGCAGCCGGCACGCAAAGCGTAATCGGTAAGCATTTCTATAAAATACCCCATTATCATTAACGCTAGTTTTAGGAAGGTGGTTAGCCTTCCTAAACTATTTTTTAGGAGTAGACAAGAAAAATTCCCTAAAACGTTCAACATTTTTTTTTCAGCAACACTGAGTTCTTACGTAATCTTTCCTTTTTACAAACAACCGGTTTTTTCAGCGGCAGCTCGCGTATAGGCACTGTGAAACTGCAGCACCCCCTATTTCCATTTGATATTATGGATAACATTTAATATAATGATTCCTTTTTTCTTTAATTCTTTCTTTATACTTGTACAATATATATTCCTTAAGTTTAATGTCAACAGTCATCCCCCAGTTTATGAAAAAGATACAAACGTTTTTGTATGGAACTGTGCGGTTCACAGTTCTAGACGGCGTGGTGTTTGGGTGTTGTGTGCACGCGGAAATAGGAAGCTGCACGCGAGACTGCGAGGGACAGAAAGCATTGTCACTCTTGCAGTGTCGAATCAGGCGTGCTGGTGGAAGATAGTTTTTTCTTTACTCCGCGTGTGCACGGAACGTTCCTTGTTCATTCCCTTTTCTAGTTTAGTCGGAGGAACGAATATGAAAGCGGTTTAGTTATTTTTTCAGAAGCGATCTTCTGATCGTTACTGAAGAAGAAGATAAGATTATAATTTCTATATAAGCTAACTCTAACAAAATTAGTTTAACAATTAATTATACTTTAAATAAATATAGAAAAACAAGAAATTAATTTGACTTTTAAATATTGTTTTATTTTTCCGGTATGATATCTGTAGAGCTATGCTGTATGAAGGAAAGTACGGTTCCTCTAATTTATCAATCAAAAAATGAGTTATGAGTTTTTTTTTGTATTTCTTGGCGTTTTAGGGCCCAGGGATCACAAAAAATAAAAATAAAAAGAGGTAATGTTCTATACATACTTCTGTACGTGTATTCGTGTGTTAGAAAGCTTAATAAAGTTTTACTGGATGACCAATTTTGATGTAATTACATCAAAATTGTCTTTTGCAGTGAGTTATGTATATCGAGTAATTTGCTGATAAAAATTTGGGGTCAATATTATTAAAGGATTGATAATTACTTATAAGTCAATTTTCTCAATTTAAACCCACCGGGTCGGTCTAGTGGTTAACGCGTCTTCCCAAATCAGCTGATTTGGAAGTCGAGAGTTACTACAGCGTTCAAGTCCTAGTAAAGCCAGTTATTTTTACACGGATTTGAATACTAGATCGTGGATACCGGTGTTCTTTGGTGGTTGGGTTTCAATTAACCACACATCTCAGGAATGGTCGAACTGAGAATGTACAAGACTACACTTCATTTACACTCATACATATCATCCTCTGAAGAATTATCTAAACGGTAGTTACCGGAGGCTAAACAGGAAAAAAAAAAAAAAAAGTCAATTTTCTCAAATTTTGCAAACATAATCCCACTTCATATCAAGCTTAGTATGTGATCTTCCACTAAAAAAAAGGATCATTTTACTATTAAAAAAATTTGCTCCAAATTCTATTCCTTCCCCAAAAATCGAAAAAGCTATCATTTTATGTATTGCATATTTTTTAAAAGAATTTTTTTTACGTACTTCTTAACATAATAGTAAAGTGACCCCAAAAAATACTTTGGGGGGAAATATTGGCATGGGGAACAAAATAAAGTAAAAAAATACAGTTTTTTAAAATTATTTTACGTTTTTACTTCCTTGTACGAAGTAAAGGAAGTATTGTAATCGCGAAAAATTTCGGTTTTTAAATTTCAACGGAAATATCCATTTTGACCAACGCTGAATCCATTTTGACTAGTTTCGGTGTGATGTATGTATCTTGCATAACTCAAGAACGATTACCGGTAGGATGTTAAAATTTAGGATTTAGGACTGTTGTAACATCTAATTGTGCACTTTCCCTTTTTGTTGCAATCGACTGAACCAAAAATGTGCAAAAAAACCCAAATTCCAAAAACAAATTTGGATTTTTTACTTTTTCTAAACTGCAGTAATAAGTCCTCATTTAGAACTTTTCAACCATATATCATAAGTGGTACTTATTTTCATCGGTTCCAGAATTATAGACAAATAAAATTTTAATTAATGAAATATTTGGATCTTACAAGGGGAAGGCACATCAATTCGAATCAGACATCTCCTTTTTTTTTAACTTAAATATATTGATTTATTAATAACTATTAACTTCTGATTATAAAAAAAAAAAGAAAAAAAGAATTTCGATAATTCATAATTGAATAATAATAAAAAAAATATGAGAAGTTATTAATGAAATAGAATTTTACGTACTTTTCATTCAAAAAAAAAATGTGTATATGTAAATTAATAGGCGTACAAGGAAGTCATGTGGTGTCCATATCAAGTCTTCATTTCCACTAAAATAAGAATAAATAACCAATACTAGATAAGTATAACAACACCTTTGTCAGCTTTCTTATTCCACAACTTAAAAAAAAAAAATATTTATTTTGATTGACGAATTAATTAACCACAGTAAGCTTCCACACCTCCCAAGTTTCTTACAAAGAAATTTGCGTGGAAATATGAAAATTTGTAGCGTATATCGTACCGGGATTCGAACCTGGGACCTCTGGATGAAAGGAAGAGAGGTTACCACACTACCACAATGATCGATCGGTAAATTTACACTAATTCATTAGTTATAAAATAAAATATTAATTTTATGAAACAAATCAGTCGGAGAATATATAAATTCTATTTAATTATTTTGTATTATAAAGAAATGTTAATTAATATTTACTGCAAGAAAATCTGCTAATAATTATAGTCTTAGAGTTAAATGGAAAAGAATATTCTTTTTTCAGTTAAATGATCTTAGTTTTCAGGTTGGCATTAACAGATTACTTTAGTCTATTTATAATTACAATAATAACAATTTATTATTATTCTCATCATCGGGACAAGGTTTATGACGTAAGAAAACCATAAAAGTCTTTTTAATTTAAAAAAAAAAAGTAATGCCAACACGAGAAAAATTACTTTAATGCTTTAATTTAGTTAAAAAAAAATATTAATAACGTTTTATTGACAATCCAGCCATAAATATTTTTCTTTGATTTTATTTTTTTCACTTTTATGACCGCAAAGGATTATTTCGTCAGTCCATTATCCAATTCCTTCTAAGGGACTGTTAGGGTCTTGCGTTCCTGCACGCAGTTTTTCATACGTTCCAATTTCCGATCTCTTTAGGGTGTTGAAAACGTTTGTGTTGTCAGTCTCTTTCTTGGAAGTGGAAAGCAAGTGTTTTTGTCCCTGATTTTTTACAAGAGATTATCTCTAAAGTAAAGACCGTTTAATTGTAAAAAAATTTATTCTGAAAACTTTATAAATATTTTTTTTCTCTTAACTACATATGTTATACTAATTTTCTATATAATCGCCATATGAATTAAGGCAATTAAGGCATCAATATACCTTCGTCATATTCTTCTACCGCCTATCCATTTAGCCGCTGATTAACAGCATTTTTAACCTCATCGTCACCCACGAATCCCTTACCGCTCAAACATTTTTTAAATTCCTAAACGAACCAAAAGAAGGAAGGTAATCAGAAGGAACTAAGTCCGGACTATATGATGAGTGATCGTAAATTTCCCATCCAAATGTTGTCAGTAAATCACGTGTCGGACCCGCAACATGTGGGCGTGCAGCAGGACGACGCCGTAGGTCAGCCACCCACGTCACCGATTTTGTATGGCGCGTCGTAACTTACGTAGAGTTTCGCAGTAGTTTTCTGCATTTATACTCGTTCCACGTGGCATGAAATCGATCAGAAGTATGCCAAACCGAACCCAAAAGACTGGGATCATCAGTTTGCGTCCAAATGTCTAAGGCTTGACCTTTGTTCTGATTAATGATTTAAGATGATGTAATTCACGTTACCGTCGTTTTCACTCTGGCGTGTAATACGAAATCCATGTTTCATCGGCGGTAACGATTGAATTAAGGAACTCATCACCTTTTTCTGTTAAGCGCATCAATTCGAAAGCAGATCCCGTTCGGATTTTATTTTGTGACGTTCTGTTAAGATGTGCGGCATCCGACGTACACAAACCTTTCTGAAGCCGAAATGGTCATGAACGATGCGACCGATAACAGCTCTTCAAAAAATCAGGAAAAAAACGGGCAAGTCAGAAATCCTTGACCGATGATCTTTTCTGATTTCATCATCGACGCGTTTCAACAAATCCTCGGTGATTGTCGAGGGCCTCCTCATACTTCTTCCTTTTGCTCATTAATTCTATTATTTCTAAACCTTTGACACCATTTTCGGACGTTTCTTTCAGTCGTTACAATATCACGGTACACAAAAAGCAACTGCCTATGAATTTCAGCCGGCTTAACATTTTGATGGTTTAAAAAGGTATGATTCCACGTATTTCACAGTCGGTAGTAACATCGATTTTCCTATTCATTTTAAAACGTAATAACTCATACGTAATCAAAGATTCTACAACGCAACAACTTACAGACAACAATGTAGCGTAATCAAGAACGACCCTTTCTTTTTCTTTTTCCTGTTTAGCCTCCGGTGATTACCATTGAGATAATACTTCAGAGGATGAAATGTATGAGTGTATATGAAATGCAGTCTTGTACAGTCTCAGTTCGACCATTCCTGAGATGTGTGGTTAATTGAAACCCAACCAGCAAAGAACATTGGTATCCACGATCTAGTATTCAAATCCGTGTGTAGTTATATTTTGGGTGACGCAAAATAGAAAATTAGTAAAAATTTACATAGTGATACAAATAAAAAAGAAAATAAAAGAATAAAAACGCAGTAGAACTACTAAACAACAAACCGAAAAAGCAACAGAACAATTAACGAAAACTGCAATAACAACCACGAACACTCGGAGCGAGAAAAACGCAACCGCAATCATCAAGAGCTGACCCAACCTAATTAATTATTTATTACTTCTCTCTTTTCCTGTTTAGCCTCCGATAACTACCGTTTAGATAATTCTTCATACGATGATATGTATGAGTGTAAATGAAGTGTAGTCTTGTACATTCTCAGTTCGACCGTTCCTGAGATGTGTGGTTAATTGAAACCCAACCACCAAAGAACACCGGTATCCATGATCTAGTATTCAAATCCAATGATATCTTTTTTTTTTTTTTTTTTTACCCTTCCCCTACTCACCCCGACCGGATATCCATTTAAGTATACTCAGTCGGGGAGAGTGTCCTTTTACTCTAAGGGAGTGTCCCCCGCCCACCGGTTGTACACCCGGCCCGGCAGGTTAGCTCCCCCGGTCTCGGATCTTTAATTTTATTTTATTCGCCTGCCTCTAATCCCCCGCCTCGGAGACGGGGTATGGCTACGCCACCTCCCA
Source organism: Lycorma delicatula (assembly GCF_047948215.1). Taxonomy (NCBI): domain Eukaryota; kingdom Metazoa; phylum Arthropoda; class Insecta; order Hemiptera; family Fulgoridae; genus Lycorma; species Lycorma delicatula. The sequence goes on from NC_134455.1 coordinate 402,149,555, forward strand.
TCCCCTCAGCAGGGAACCGGGTCTCGGTCATTATGTCTTTGCCTCTGATCAGCGGTACCGCCCCCACTAAGCACCGAGGCACCCGCAGGAGCAGCACCGCCAACCGGGACTCGATCTTTAATTTGTCCCACACTCCCCAGGAGTTCCCCCCCTTCTCAGGAACCCGCACACCACGGCGTACGGGCCCTCCACGGAGGGACTGTCCTCCCTACCCTAATTTCACAAACCCCTTCTTCTGTCCTCTTCTTCCTTGGTGCGTAAGATTTCCCCGGCAAACCTTCGGAACCAATCCCAGTTATCGTCACTATAGACCATCCAATTTAAGAGGTTTTCAGGTGTAAGTCCGTTGTCCGAAATTTCTCTTCTATTTGGAGCCCATCTTGGGCATACAAACACAGTGTGTTCCGCATCATCAGTCTCTGGGCAGTACACACATTGTGGGGTAGGTCTTTTTCCAATTCTAAACAGATAATGACCGAACGAGCCGTGCCCCGTCAACAGTTGTATCGTATATGTAAAATCTACATTACCTATTCTATTACTAGTCCACATATTTATGTTGGGGATTAGTCGCCTGGTCCAATCCCCAACTCTAGAGTGTGTCCATGTATCCTGCCACTCTTGATCAATTAGCCGTTCAATCTCATCTTTGGACATACCCCTATATCTAAATGTTCTTTGTTTAATTTGTAAATCAATGGGTAGAACCTTCGTTAGTATACACAACGCGTCGTATGACACTGTTCTGTATCCCGCGGCTACACGCAGTAAAGTAAGCCTGTGTACTCTTTTTAATTTTGTTTTGTTTCTCTGAATATTCATTGTATCTCCCCATATCGGGGCCGCATATAAAATTGCTGACGTGGTAGCCGCAGTTATCAGTCTCCTTATTACAATTTTCGGTGTACCATGGTTCTGGATAAGAGTCCTCAATGCCTTAATCAAAGGGGTGACCTTGTTACAAATCATCTCTACGTGTTTGCTAAATCTTAGGCTTTTATCCAAAAGAACCCCTAAATACTTTGCTTCTTTGACCTCCTTAATTCTCTCTCCTCTAATGTTTATATTGAGGTTTCTAATAGATCTTCTACCTGAAAACACCAAACAACAGGATTTGTTAGGGGATATCTGTAGCATGCTTTCTACCAGCCATTCATCCAATGATATCTGCGAGACTCTTACCGAACGGTTTACAATTATATTATAATTTTTTTTTGATATCACTGCGTTTTCTTAGATTATTCTTTTATTTTTTTTATGAATTACTAAATATTTTATGGATTTATTATTAAAATTCATTGCCTTTCTAGATCAAACAAATTTATATATATATTTTTTTTTAATTTCTCGGCAAATATTTTTGATGATAAGTCATATACTTGATTCCGTATTTTTTCTTTTTTAATAAAATTAGTATAACGATTTTCAGGAATCGAAGATCCGTGATGAAATATTGCACTTATTACTTTGAAAGTATAACCCTCAATTTTTATCGTATCCGTGAACATACTTTTTGTATTATTATTATTAAATTAACTTTTTTTTATTTCTCTATCGATTAGTTTAAATATTTCTAATTGTAGAATAGAAATTTTCCCGATCGAATTTTTTTCTGTTTTATGTAATAAATCTTTGTTGCCACATTTGCACTACTTTCCTACTGTACATGTTTTTTGTGTTCTATAAGCGGCTATAATCTCTTGTAAACTATTTAATGAAATAATGGGAATTAAAAAACTTGTTTCATCTTTTGTACTTTCGTTTACATAAGAGCATTTACTATTAAAACAAAATGTAGTGTATTTTCTTTAAAATTGTATTATTTAAATTACATTATCAAGTTTTTGTACGCTATTTAGTACTATCAATTACTGCTACCTAGCGGCGCGATTCGTAAACCTACCTTTTTGGGGAAAAAGTGACATAATCGAGTCCTGCGGTTCATCAAATGGAAGAAAAAAAAAACATTGTCCAACAAAATTCGAGGTATTTTTTGAAAGTATTCTTTATTACAAATCTAATGAACTGAAATATAATGTTTTCAGGCTTATTTTTTTATTTTTCCCCCATTTTCATTTCACTTTTAAGTTATGTCATGTTTAGAACTGTAAACATAGTTCGTTGACGTCTGTATGTACGTATATATGTATGTATCTAGCATAACTCAAAAACGATTAGCCGTAGGATGTTGAAATTTTGGATTTAGTACTGTTGTAATATATGGTTGTGCACTTCTCCTATTTGATTGCAATCGACATAACTATAAGTGTCAAAAATATCAAAAAAATCTGGATTTTTGACTTTCCTTAACTGAAGTATTAAGCTCTCATTGAGAACTTTTCAACGATATATCATAAGTGGTACTTATTTTCATCGGTTCCAGAGTTACAGCCAAATAAAATTTTAATCAATGAAATATTTGATTGAATCTTAGGAGAAGACAAATCGGTTCGAATCAGACTTCATCTCCTTTTTTTATCTTTTTATTTTTTTATTTATATATATTGATTTATTAATAATTATTAACCTCTTATTTAAAAAAAAAAAACCGTACAAAGAAGTTATGTGATGTCCACCTCAATTTTTGTCGTTTCCATAATTACTTATAATTCCAGTAAAATGGAAACTATTGTAAATCCATCACTACGGGGAAAATAATAATAATAATAATAATAATAATTATAATAACAATAATAATACATTACAAAATGCACTCGCCATATTGGTGAGTCGTAAAACAGTAAGTAAGATAGGCGTTCAGAAATTTATTTGAAACTGGCACATGCCGGCGGTGTTACTCAAATAAATCTTAAAAGACAGAGAGAGAGGTAATGTTGAGCGACAGCTCTTGTCGCTCTGAAAAAAGTTCTATTTTAGATTTTAAATAAATGACGAACGATGAACATTGACCATCAGTAAATTTAATTAAAGTTCATACATTTTTTACGTTACATGTAGTCAGTCGTTCCACCTCCAACTTTTTTTCTTTCGTGATTTTTACGTTTTATCGAAGCTTTTCATCTGTCAGAGGATTTTTTCAGAGATTACTGTGTAGATTATGCTGTTTTCCGTATATGTAATGATATTTATTTACTATATTTAGATTCCATATTTTTCCTTCAACTGAACACTAAACAAAAAAAAAAAAAATAGCTTTTTCACGCATGCACAGCTCCAATTAAACAATATTTTAGCATCGAAAAAAATTTAAGTTAATTTCAATTATAATTCATTCTAATCAAACTGTTCAGAAAATTTACCGTAGCAGGCGAACCATTTTATACAAAAAGTAATTTAAAATCTACGTCCATTACTCGGCTCTAGAATTTTATTTCGAGTTAATATTGTTATAGTTGAATTTTTGTTCCTCTAATGGGTACAACTACTATCTAAATTTAAAGCAAAACGTTCGGCAAATTAATGAATTTGTTTTTACTTGTTTACAAAACGACGTTGGCTTTCTTAAAAATCATTTAACTAAATTAAAATTCGGCAGAGTATTAAATAAGGGTTAGATACACATGTAAATATTTTAATTTTCTTAAAATGTTCTGAAAAACAGCGTTCTTTTTTGTATTTTCAAGTTAATAAATAAAAAAATTAAGGTGTGTGGGCCCCACATGATTTCCAGGTACATCTGTTAAATTAAATATACACATGTATATAAAATGAAAAGTACAGAAAATTTTATTTCATTGATAACTTTTGATATTTTTTTATTATTGAATTATTATTATTTATCGTAAAGGTTTTTTTATAATTTTTTTTTGTCTTCAGTCATTTGACTGGTTTGATGCAGCTCTCCAAGATTCCCTATCTAGTGCTAGTCGTTTCATTTCAGTATACCCTCTAATGAAATGTAGTAGAAATAACAAAGATGGACCACTGAATGTGAAAATAGGAGGAGAAAAGATTACGGAGGTAGAAGAATTTTGTTATTTGGGAAGTAGAATTACTAAAGATGGACGAAGCAGGAGCGATATAAAATGCCGAATAGCACAAGCTAAACGAGCCTTCAGTAAGAAATATAATTTGTTTACATCAAAAATTAATTTAAATGTCAGGAAAAGATTTTTGAAAGTGTATGTTTGGAGTGTCGCTTTATATGGAAGTGAAACTTGGACGATCGGAGTATCTGAGAAGAAAAGATTAGAAGCTTTTGAAATGCGGTGCTATAGGAGAATGTTAAAAATCAGACGGGTGGATAAAGTGACAAATGAAGACGTATTGCGGTAAATAGATGAAGAAAGAAGCGTTTGGAAAAATATAGTTAAAAGAAGAGAGAGACTTATAGGCACACATACTAAGGCATCCTGGAATAGTCGCTTTAATATTGGTAGGACAGGTAGAAGGAAAAAATTGTGTAGGCAGGCCATGTTTGGAATATGTAAAAGAAAATTGTTAGGGATGTAGGATGTAGAGGGTATACTGAAATGAAACGACTAGCACTAGATAGGGAATCTTGGAGAGCTGCATCAAACCAGTCAAATGACTGAAGACAAAAAAAAAAAACTGTATATGTTATATATTTTTATAACTCGAGTTCAGCATTAATAAAATTAAAAAAAAAAAAAAATGAATATTTCTCTTTTATTAAAATACATTTCTATTTACTTTTTTCTGTTTTGTATTTTATTAAAAATAAATAAACAAATCAATCAGTAAAGTAATTATATACTTATGACAGTTGAAGTATAAAAAAAATGAATCAATCAAAAACGAAAAAAAAAACGTCTAAAACAGCTGAAAAATTATTGCTTCATCCATACAACTTGGTAAAAAAAAATATATATATAAAAAACTAAAAAAAATACTGTACGATCTTCACTGAGATAGAATTGTGACAGGTATACAGAATAGGAAAAAAATCGCTTCAAAAGAGGAGCAACTTGTTTTCCTTTAAACTTCCTTGTAGTTTATGTACCTTTTATGTAAATTTTATCAGCGCAAAGCAAGAATTTTAAAAAGCTGATCTCTAAAATGTTTACTGTAATATGCTCGTTTTTTTTCATTGGTAACATAGAATGGCAAAATACAACAATAAAATAATAATATAAAAATAATATCATTACAATTTTTACAAGTTAAAATAGTAATAATTTTCCGATAAAATAAAATTTAAATAGACATAAAATATACTACCTTAAAGGATTTGCAATAAAGATCCTAAGAAATCTAATAGTAATTTTGGAGAAGTGAAGTGAATTTACTTTCTGAATCGATTTACCAAGCAATCGATTTGAGACGTAGATATAGTAAAATACAACTGAAGAAAAACCCGCCTATAATAAAATAAAATGCCTATACAAAGAATTACTTTTATTTTTTTCCGCAGTGAAATAACAATACTGAATTGAAATTTGATCATAACAATTAAACATTGTGTTCATAAAGTTACGCAACACAAATCGTATAACGATCCTACAGAATTCGTAGATAGAAATATTTTGCTGACACTGTACTAGTCAACGTCAAAACACAACAATCATGATAATCATTATCTCATTGTCAGTCTCAATAGTTTTGCAAACATGTACAGCTTGTTTGTTCAGTGATGGAAGATAGAAATTGGATGCGCCGTAGGATCGCAGCGATAATTTGTGGTGGGAGTAAACAGCTTGTCAGTTGAGATACATAAAAAATAATGGTTACGTACTTTTCTGAAAACATTGTATATGTTTTATTTTTTATAATAAAGAACTGGATTTAATCCTTTCCTACTAAACGACATTTGTATAAGTGTCTATATACAGGATGTCCCATATAAAACGCAACCCATCAATCACTCATCCGTGAAATGTCAAAAGTCAAGCTTACTCCCCTACTCGTTACTGAAATGGACTCGTCCAACATCTGAACATCGCAGCGACGCAGTAGAACACTACCGATAGTAACAACAATGCAATCATAACGTTCAGTGTTCTGCTAGAGGCAAGATGGTGTTTTCGCTAGATGAACGTGTTTCCATTGTCGAGTCGTACTTCAGTACGAAATCAACGGTTGCAGTGCAAGATTTGTTTCGCCATAAGTACCCAGATAAACCGGCTCCTAACAAAACATCAGTATTAAGGTCAGTCGCAAAATTTAGAGAGACCGGTTCTGTTAATAACAAGGAACACAAAAGATCTGCGTCAGTATTGAATACAGATACAGACGTTGAAATCAAAGACCGATTACTCGCCTCGCCAAATAAATCGAACAGACGTTTGTCTGCTGAAATTAGTTTGTCTAAATCGACTGTTCATCGGGCGACCAAACGATTACAATTACGACCTTATCGTATTCAAACGGTTCATCGACTTCTTGAGCCCGACAAAGAAAAACGGCTACAATGTTTTCAACGGTTCCGTCGATTTCTGCGTGACGGAATTAATGTTATGGATTCGTTATTTTTCACAGATGAAGACGGTTTCATTCGGATGGATACGTAAACAGCCAAAACAGTAGAATTTGGAGTGCTGAAAATCCCCACGTTTATCACGAAAAACAATTACACCCGCAGAAGTTGGGCGTGTGGTGCGCGATATCGCGGAAGAAAATAATCGGTCCTATTTTTTTCGATTACACCATTAATGCAGAACGATATCAGGATATTTTATTTCAGTTCATCGCACTCTTGGAAGAGGAAGACAGACACTGCCGGCTACAACATGACGGTGCGACATCGCAATACGCAGGTTCAACTTCTGATTTCGTCGAGGAATTCTTTGGTAATCGTGTTATCGGTTGAGGCTTGTGGCCACCATGATCTCCAGATTTGACTGCGGTGGATATTTTTCTACGGGGTTACCTCAAAGAAAAAGCCTACAGCAACAAACCACGAACACCTGAACGATTCAAAGTTAATATTGAACAAGCTGTATTAAATATCCAGCCACAAACTTTGAAAAAAAGTTGCAAGAAACGCTGTAAAAAGAATTGAAGCTTGTATTCAAGAAGATGGCGGCCACTTCCAACATTTACTCTAAATGTAAGGTAATGGATGGTAATAATAAAAATTACATTTACATTTACAAATGCCTTTTTATTATTTCAATACCTACCAATATAAGGTTGGGTTTCGTTTTATATGGGACATCCTGTATATATGTGCGCTCCCCTTAACTTAGCACCGGAATGTACCGATCATTAGCGGAAAAACCCGATTCGTTATTTCATGTCTCCTGGTGGTAAGATGTATACTTGTTATATTATTGTATATCTATCAATCTGAATATAATATATCGAAATATATATCGAAATATATATTTCTATATAGGAAAAATTAGTACTTTTTAACCGGATCCGAATTTTCGGAAGAAAATCGCAAAATCTCGAAAACTGTCGATCCTAGCGCTCTGAAAAAAATTTTCGAAGCTCTTGCTATATTCTATGCTTCCAGTGGTACTCGTCGGATGATAATATCTTCAAGTGTCATTGGGGCGCCGTTAGGATATTGGTGAGGGGGTGCAATGAGGTGCCACCTTAATATCTTGGCAACCGCTCGTCCGATTTTCACGATTCAAACGACGTATTTATCAGCAAGTCGAGAGGTAACTATTTAATGCATTGCATATACTCTTGATCGACCGGGTCTTGGTTATCCGGAAATTAATTCGTTTAGCCCTATGTTCTGATTGTATTCATCTACCGAAAAACGTATCGATCCGATATTTCGCTAAATATGCTCAAACCTGTGCGCTAGCGTAGCTGTAAAGTATAAATTTATGAAGACTAAAAAATAGAAAATAAAAAAAAATGTGTAAAAGAAATGTTTAAAACACCGCTCTTAAATTAAACGCAATAAAATTTAAAAAATAATTTTAGGACGGTATCTCAGAATGGATTTGACAACAAGCTTTGATGGTGACATGTAATATTATGTAAAAATCATAGCTTCAAATAAAAAATTTGATGTTTTATTTGATGCAGCTGGCGCCTTAATCTTCAGGACATTTTTCACGTATATGAAAAATTGGCAAAAACATAAAATTTTTAATTTGAAGCTATGACTTTTACATAATCTTACATATGACTTTCAAAGCTTGTTCTCAAATCCATTCTGAGATACCGTTCTAAAATTATTTTTTAAATTTTGTTGCGTTTAATTTAAGAGCGGTGTTTTTATATATTTTTTATTTATTTATGTGATCAATTTTATTTCGTAAAATAATAAATTATAACCAAAAATTTGCACCGGAATGTACCGATCACTACCGGAGAATCCCAATTCGTTAATATCAATTTCTAGAGTTAAAATTCTAATTTAACTTAGAAATTATATCGATTTTCATCATTCAAAAAAATTTTTTTATACAAGAGGTAATCAATTTTGGACACCTAATAATCCCATTCGTAGACACCGCCGCCAGAGCAACCTGCTCGGAAGGACTAGCTGCAGAGGTGTGCCATAGACACGACCTGCCGTTACTTATTTTATTTAAAAAAAAAAAAAAAAAACGCTAAGCGATAAAAAAAATGTTAAGTAAAATGATTAAAAAAAAGAGATTAAAATTTAATAAATTTATAATATTGAATAATATTACTGTTTTAATAAAAAAAAAAAAGCTGATTTAATATAAAAAATTGCGCCGAAAGAATGTTAATTAAAATAATTAACGCGGTGATGCGTACTGGAAAGAATGGCCAGTAATCATTGGCCATTCAGAAGCGGATATTGTTTAATATATTAAAAGTTTTTTTTTACATTGATTTTTAATACGATTGAATAGTTAGCAAGCAGAAATTAATTTGAAACAACGGAAAACGAAATTTTTATATTAAACTGTTCATTCTTATATTGTATATTGTACATTCTTATAGTTATATTGTCGGATTGTGAAGAAGAAATGTTTTTAATCCCGATCGATAATACAAGAAAGGCAAAAACACTCACTACATTTCTATTATCAAAATCTATTATTTATTTAGAATTAAATATATGTAATAGATAATAAACAATATTTAAGCGTTCCATATAATAAGAAAAAAAAAAAATTGTTAGAAAGCTCTTACCGGCCCGATTTCATTTATTAAACAACGAATAATCATAAGAATTATATTATTTCTGTATATGTCATATGTATTACATATAAATGTAATCGGGCCGGTAAAGGTTTGTAACAAATTTTTTTATTTTTTGCTTATTATAAGCAACGCTTAAACATTGTTTATTATCTATTATTGTCTATTACATATATTTAACATGTATTTAATTCTAAATTAATAAAAGATTTTGGTAACAGAAATGTAATGTCTTACCTTTTTTGATATCAGTATCATTTCGTTAAAAAAAATTTTATTTATACCAAAAAAATTTTTGTTTTTTGAGAGGAAGAAATTATATTTTTTTTAACCCTCGGAACCATCGTTATATATTGCTTCAGAGGATAAGATGAATGAAATGTATGGTGTAAAAATGCCATACCTGACCGAGGGATTCGAACCTGGGACCTGCGGATGAAAGGCCGAGAGCTACCACTCAATACACGAAGGCCGGCAAAAAATGATAATTTTCTTTTTTTTTCACCTGTTTAGCCTCCGGTAATTACCTTTGAGATAATACTTTAGAGGATGATATGTATGAGTGTCAGGTGTCAGGAAAAGATTTTTGAAAGTATATGTTTGGAGTGTCGCTTTATATGGAAGTGAAACTTGGACAATCGGAGTATCTGAGAAGAAAAGATTAGAAGCTTTTGAAATGCGGTGCTATAGGTGAATGTTAAAAATCAGACGGGTGGATAAAGTGACAAATGAAGAGGTATTGCGGTAAATAGATGAAGAAAGAAGCATTTGGAAAAATATAGTTAAAAGAAGAGACAGACTTATAGGCCACATACTAAGGCATCCTGGAATAGTCGCTTTAATATTGGAAGGACAGGTAGAAGGAAAAAATTGTGTAGGCAGGACACGTTTGGAATATGTAAAACAAATTGTTAGGGATGTAGGATGTAGATGGTATACTGAAATGAAACGACTAGCACTAGATAGGGAATCTTGGAGAGCTGCATCAAACCAGTCAAATGACTGAAGACAAGAAAAAAAAATGTATGAGTGTAAATGTAATACATATCATCCTCTGAGGTAATACCTAAACGGTAATTCCCCGAGGCTAAACAGGAAAAAGGAAGAATGTGATTCATGTTTATTAAATTATGTAACACAGAAGATTTTTGTTTAGGAATCGCCATTTTTGGTTAAAGCATTATCAACAGAAATCTTTGGGATTTAATTTAAACCTACGGGCAACAAATAAAACTGTTCTTTTTCTCTCTGATTCTACCCTTAAATCATGTTTATACATTTCATCCAAAGGATATTTTAACAAATTAAAGTCCGTTTATTCTCTTTCGTACACTTGGTATAAACTTTTTGTCTAGGATGTTATAATTATATATATATATATATATTTTAATTCATAAATTGTTTTTTCTATTAATATTGTTAATCATGAAACTTTCGTAAAATATCAACAACTTGTTAATTTTTACAAAAAATACAATAGTTTCTTCAACAATCTAAAGAAAAACGTAAAAAAAAAATTATTTAGATTTACTGAAATTTAATTCTCTTTGTTTCTTGGCTTTGCTTTTTGTAAGTACCGTTAATAATTGAGAGACCAGGCCAAACCATTTAAACCCACCGGGTTGGTCTAGTGGTGAACGCGTCTTCCCAAATCATCTGATTTGGAATGCAAGAGTTCCAGCGTTCAAGTCCTAGTAAAGCCAGTTATTTTTACACGGGTTTGAATGCTAGATCGTGGATACCGGTGTTCTTTGGTGGTTGGGTTTCAATTAACCACACATCTCAGGATCGGTCAAACTGAGAATGTACAAGACCATACTTCATTTACACTCATACATATCATCCTCATTCATCCTCTGAAATATTATCTAAAAACGGTAGTTACCGGAGGCTAAACAGGAAAAAGAAACCAAACCATTTAAAATTCATTGTTACAACTTACTTGATATTAAATTCCAACCACCGTTATTTAATTGGTTTTAATTAACGACACATCCTGGTTTATTAATAGATGCAACTGCCTACGGCTTCAAATTCTATAAAGACGGATATAAGATACACGATACTAAAGATTAATAAACGATTCGATCAACCAAAATATCTTTTTTGTATAGATTATTATCAAATAAATTTCATGAAGTTCAAATTAGCTTCAAGGCGCTTAGTTAAAATAATTATCAATCTTTATTTATTTATGCTACATTACAAACAAACGGTTCTTATATTAAAATAGAAGATTTATAACAAAGTCAATAATAGCAGATACAATCAAAAATTGAAAATAAATATGAATAAATAAATAAATAAAAAAATAACTAATAAAAATAATACAATTACCAAAGAAGAAATGAATGACAAGGATACATGAGTAAAGCGACAAAGCAAGAGTGAAATACCTAAATGAAATAACCTATGAAAAGAAACGTGTATCATTAAGCAGCAGGGAGTCGAGAGTACCAGTCTGTTTTATAAAGAACTGCAGTAAATAATTCAGACATCAAAGAGACAAATAGCCAGAACAAGATTCCAAGACTACAAGCAATCTTGTCTAGTGTAAAAACAACGATTCACGTTGGAGTTCGTGAAAGATATTTCTATTTATTATATAAAAATAGACATTACTAATTTAACAAATGGATTTTCGAAAATAATTTACGTATTAACGAGATTATACTATAAAAAAAATTACTATTTTACGTTCAATAAATGAAAAAATTTCAGGAAAAAAAAATACTATTTATTCTGATCAGAACATAATAAAACAGAATATGTCATACAAAATAATATTTAAAAAAAAATTTGTTTATTTCCCTTACGTATACGTTTCAATCTGTTCAACTAGTGAACAATACATAACCCCCCCACGGTTCTAATCAGATCAAGATGATATATATTACATGTAAATATACTCCTGTACAAAATCAGGTCAACCATTCCTGAGACGTATAGTTAATTGAACCCAAACCATGTTTATGAACCCACCGGGTTGGTCTAGTGGTTAACGCGTCTTCCCAAATCAGCCGATTTGGAAGTCGAGAGTTACAGCGTTCAAGTCCTAGTAAATCCAGTTATTTTTACATGGATTTGAGTACTGGATCGTGGATACCGGTGTTCTTTGGTGGTTGGGTTTCAATTAACCACACATCTCAGGAATGGTCGAACTGAGAATGTACAAGACTACACTTCATTTACACTCATACATATCATCCTCTGAAGTATTATCTAAACGGTAATTCCCGGAGGATAAACAGGAAAAAGAAAGAAACTATGTTTATGGCAGGCCTTCGTGGCAGCGACTCGGCTTTTCATCCGGAGGTCACGGGTTCGAATCCCGGTCAGGCATGGCATTTTCACACACTAATACAAATCATTCAACTTCATCCTCTGAAGAATGAAGAAATTTAAATAAAAATCATCAAAAGTCTTCTTTAATTTCCTCTTTAGCCTCCGGAACCACCGTAAGGTATTACAACAGAGGATGAAATGTATGATTGTAAATGAAGTCTAGTCTCGTATACAGACTCAGGTCGATCATTCCTGAGATGAGTAGTTAATTGAATCCCAACCATCAAAGAAAACCGGTATCCATAATCTAGTATTCAAATCCGTATAAATATTTACTAGGATTTGAACCTTACAACTCTCGATTTAGAAATCAGCTGATTTACGATAAGGAGTTCACCGCTAGATTAACCCGTTGGTTTACCCACGTATAAGCATTACGAAACTGCAGCACCCCTTGTTTCCATTTGATATTATCGATAATATTTAATATAACGAGTCCTTTTTTTCTTTCTTTATACTTGTACAACATAAAATCCTTAAACTTAATATCAGTAGCCGTCCTCCAGTTTATGAAAAAGATATATAAATCTTTGTATGGAACTGTACGATTCACAGCGGTGTGGTGTTTGGCTGTTGTGCGTATACGCACACACGAAGATGCACGGGAGGATGTAAGGGAGAGGCAGAGAACTGTCGATCCCGCAGTGCTGAACTTGGCGTGCTGGTGAAAGTTAGTTTTTTTATAATCCGCTTGTGTACGGAACGTTCCTTGTTCGTTTCCTTTTCTATTTTAGTCGATGGAAGGAATACAAAAGAGGTTTAGTTGTTTTTTAAGTAGCGATCATGAATGTGGTCGAAAACAAGGGGTCTTTGATGGCCAAATCTGTCCAAAAAGACGCTGGAAGGGGAAAAGAGAAGGTATGTAGTAAAAAATGATTATGTATTTGTTTCTGTGTACATAGAAATTTAAATTAAGCACCGTTGGACTGTAGTGTTTTAAAACGGATATATTTAAGCACGATGTGCTTAAAAACCGTGTACCATATTCTTGAATAATGTAGAATTAGATTATTATCCTGCTTCCATCTATTCTATTTGATTCATATTTTTCCGATTCTTTTATTTTATAGAAAAATTTAACCGTGATCTTGAAAAGACCCAAAAAAGATTTTCTGGAGCAGCATCTCCACTAATTATAGCCCTTGCAAACCGCAGAAAAATTAAAAATGGATACACAAACTTTTAAACCATCGAACTTCAGTGACTGATGAGCACCAGTTTTAATGAACAATTTATTTTCAACTCCACCGCTTTTAACCAGCGATTTTCTAGATCAGCGAAGAATAAACGACGCGTAGTACGATGCCATGCTTATCAATAAAGCGAAGCCGTTGTTAAAGCCGAATTTTGAAATAATTCTCTGGGTCTTACAGGAAAGGCATCATTCTGCTTCACGATAACGGCTGGCGACCTCCATCTTACGTAACTCGAGAAACCATCGGAAAGTACTACCACATTTTCCATAAGTTCTGACTTAGCCCCATTGTATTTTCACCTTTTTTTTCGTCGATAATTTAACGAAGTTCTACGTCGTAAAACATTTAATGACAATATCGATATCAAAGAAAAAAAATGCTAAATTGGTTCTGATATCAATCAAGACAATTTTTTTTTTTTTTCAGCAGACATAAATAAGATGATTCAGATGTGGCACATGTGTATTAATATTGATGATGATTATATCACGTTAATTAAATAAACCGGTTTAGCACCGGAAAAACTATGTTATTATTAAATGATCCTAGAAAATATAAGACTAGCTGCAGGGCGTGCCTATGGCACACCTCCACAGCTAGGCCCTCCTGGCCAGCGGCTTTTGGAAATGGGATTATTATGTATCCAAAACTAATTACTACGTACAAAAAAGATATTTTTTTTTTTTTTAAATGATGAAAATTGATAATAATGAAAGATAAATTAGAAATTTAACTCTAGAAATTGATATTAACGAATCGGGATTTTCCGCTAGTGATCGGTACATTCCGGTGCCTATTTATTAATTATAGTTGATTGTTTTATGAAGAAAAACAATCACATAAATAAATAAAATATATATATTAAAAAAAAATTAAAACACTACTCTTAAATTAAACGCACTAAACTGTAAAAAATAATTTTAGAATATTATCTCATAATGGATTTGACAATAAGCTTTGATGGTGATATGTAAGATTATGTGAAAGTTCCTGCTTTAAATTAAAAATTAGATGTTTTTCCCAGTTTCTGCATATGCGTGATGAATGGCTTAAAGACTCTAGAAAAAACATAACTTTCACATAATCTTACATATTACCACCAAACCTTGTCAAATCCATTCTGAGATACTGTCCTAAAATTATTTTTACGTTTTACTGCGTTTAATTTAATATTGGTGTTTTAAAAATTTTTTATTTCCTACTTTTTACTTTTGATAAGTTTATACTTTTTAGTTGCGCTAGCACACAGGTTTGATTGCATTTAGTGAAAGATCGGATCGATAAGTTTTACGGAGGGTGAGTGTAATCAAAATATAGGACTAACCATTTAATTTCCGGATAACCAAGATCCCGTCGATCAAGAGTATATACGATGCGTTAAACAATTACGTGTCGGCCTGCTGATACATACGTTGTTCGTGAAAATGGGAGGAGCGTTTGCCGAGATATTATAGTGACACCCCCCTCCCAATTTCCGAATGGTGCCTCGGGGGTACGTGAAAATATTATTATCCGCCAGGTACCAGTGGAAGCGGATGGGATATCCTTGAGGGGAGTCGAAAAAATGTTTCAGAGTGCTAGGACTGAACGTTTTTGAGATATTTGCAATTTTCGTTCGAAAATTCGAATCCAGTTAAAAAGTACTCAGTTGTTTTTATACAGATTTGAATACTAATCGTGGATACCGGTGTTCTTTGGTGGTTGGATTACAATTAACAACACATCTCAAGAATGATCGAACTGAGACTGTACAAGAATACACTTCATTTATACTCATACATATCATCCTCTGAAGTAATACCTGAACGATAATTATTGGAGGCTAAACAGGAATAATAAGAAGAAAAAGGTTAAAATGTACTGAATTTTTCCTGAAAACTTCGATATATATATTTCGCGTAGATATCGATATACAATAATATAAGAAGTACAAACCTGAACATTACGAGACATATACTAACGAATCGGGATTTTCCGTTAGTGATCGGTACATTCCGTTAGTGATCGGTACATTCGGGTGCTAAGCTAAGAGGTACGCACACACAGACACACATACCAGTGCCGTTTAATAGAGTAGAACAGTATCAAGATAATTTGATTAAATACATGAAAATATAAAATATACAAAAGCAGGTAGGCATAATTAGAAATTCTGAAAGCGTATATCCAATTTTTTTTTGGATTCTGGGCTTTTTTGGACAGTTTTGGTTCAGTCGATTGCAATAAAAAGGGGAGGTGAACAACTAGATGTTAGAACAATCTTAAATGCAAAATTTCAACATCCTATGGGCAATCGTTTTTGAGTTATGCGAGATACGCACGTACAGACGTCATGTCGAAACTAATCAATATTGGTTCAGGGATGGTCAAAATGGATATTTCCGTTGAAATATGAAAACCGAAATTTTTGACGATCACAATACTTCCTTTACTTTGTACAAGGAAGTAAAAATGATGAAATACTCGTCAATTTTGATTTTATGTAAGAATCTAAAAGCAATTTTCATGAGGTAACACTTCAGTTTCTGGAATATAAAAATTTCTCCTCCTTTTATTTTTCCCTCCTTTTTAAATTTTTCTTAGTTGGTGTTTACGTCTAAAAAAACAATTTACTTTTAAAAATTCCCCTAGCTCGGTTAAATGGTTTGATCTGTGTATTGATGAATGTGTCAGTCAGTTAGAACGCTATTCTATTCGTATATATGTAGATTTAATTATAAGATAAAACTTGATTAAAATTTTGTTTATTTTCATTTCATTTGTGAAATAAAATTTTATTACTCTTATTACGTAAATTAAATAACCAGAGCGGGAGAGAGAAAATTTATTTTCCTTTTAGAGAGCTTTGATAAATTAATGTTAATTAAAGCAATTGACGTTTTTATCTTTCTGAAAATTATATTCTAAAAACAAAAATACCTTCGGTTTGAAATTGAAAAAAATCAATTGAATGATACATCAAACGATAGAAGTACATAAAAATTTAGTTATAATTCGGCATCGTTTGATAAACATTAATAAAAGAGAAGCCACAAGGGAAGTATTCCTTCAAATTATTCACGCTCTATTGACCGTAAAACTCACTACTAAAATATCAGTTAACAATTTTAATGGACACTAATTGAAAAATCTAAATGAAAAGTAGTGTCTATGTTGTTTATTGTCGAAATACAGAGAAAAAAACTAAAGGACCATTTATTTAACTCAATAATAACAACAAAAATAATAATAATATGTTTTATAACAATATTTATGAATTTTTATTTATTTTAAATATTTAACCCATTTATAATTATCATTAACTTAATTATTAATATTATATAGATGAATGACTTATTTGAAAATAATAAATAAATCTTTAATTCTAATCGTTAAATAATAATACAATGATTACATAAGGAATGGTCACATATGTTTTATCGAGGATAAAATAAATATCCAGAAATTACTTGGATTAATTAAGGAAAACTGTGGGAAAACCTTGATCAGGTCTGGCAATTCTTCTAGTCAAACAAGAACATTTGAGGGAGTCATTACCTGTATTATAATCAACAGATTGTTTAATGAACTCGTTTATTTTAAGAAAAAGATCCTTTCAGTTCCTTCTGGATACTTATTTCCATTATTATCTTCTCTTTCTTCTCTTAATAGGTGGATATCCTTTATCCTGGTCCGTTATAATGGATCTGTTATAATATATATATATATCGTTCTTTTTTAGTTTAGCCTCTGGAACCACTGTAAGGTATTACTTCAGAGGATGATATATATGAATGTAAATGAAGTGCAGTTTTGTACATTCTCAGGTTGACCATTCTTGAGATATGTAGTTAATTGAATAATTTTTTTTTTTTGTCTTCAGTCATTTGACTGGTTTGATGCAGCTCTCCAAGATTCCCTATCTAGTGTTAGTCGTTTCATTTCAGTATACCCTCTACATCCTACATCCCTAACAATTTGTTTTACATATTCCAAACGTGGCCTGCCTACACAATTTTTTTCTTCTACCTGTCCTTCCAATATTAAAGCGACTATTCCAGGATGCCTTAGTATGTAGCCTATAAGTCTGTCTCTTCTTTTAACTATATTTTAATTGAATATATATATATATATATATATATATTGTCACCGAACGGTATCGACGGCACGTAATTCATAACCTTGTGGTAGCCCTGAAAAGGGCGGTTTTTTACATTAGCTCTGAGAAGAGCTGTTGGGTCCGGAAGCTGGTTTTCGGCTAAGTCGGGGAGTTGCGGCTCGTCCATTGAAGTCGGACCGGGCTTTCCCTCAGCGGCAGTTGGATCCCCACTACATTGTGGCAGTGATTGTCCCCAAAACCCCACAGTGCCGTCGCGACCGAGGCGGTTCTCCCCGAGCGATCCCACGCTGGGACAGCTCCTACTGCTAAGTCTGTCGGCCAGGGCGATTGAAGCCCGACGAGCTGAAGCTTGAGCAGGAAGGTAGCGTTCGCGTCCAGTGACTCCCTCGGCTGCTTCGGCGGGGATGTTGGCATCCGCCGGGAGGTCCCACGTTGAGCGGACCAGGAAACTTCTTCTGTCTTCTTCCACTTATTTTTCTTCTTTACCTTCTTCTGGTGTTGGTCGACGATGAATTGAAAATTCACTCTGATGCACGCTCTTTTATTGGAGTTTGAGAGTGGTGGAGCTGCAGCGCCATTATAGAGAGAGAACTGCGCGGTGGGAGCTCTGCTTGTATTCGTGCTTATGTATATTGTGCGCCAGCTCGCCTCGTTGCTACCGTGTTGGCCCGCCGATATTAAATTAGGCATATATGTGGTAACAATATACATATAAAACCGTTTACCTTTCTCACTTCCAGATGTATTTTAAGTCAAATCCATTAGTTTTCAATGGTATTTTAAATAATTTGTAATAACTGTATCATTTTCAAAGGAACTTCCTCCCGGGTCCTTTGGATGTGGTGGTATTTTATAAAAACATTTGGTCTTTTTTAGATTGGGTATATCTTTTTACTTCCTTGTACGAATTAAAGGAAGTATTGTGATCGTTTAAAATTTTGGTTTTCAGATTTCAACGGAAATATCCATTTTGATCAATTCTGAAACCATTTTGACTAGTTTCGGCGTGACGTCTGTACGTACGTATATATCTCGCATAACTCAAAAACGACTAGCTGTAGGATGTTGAAATATTGGATTTAGGTTTGTTGTAACATCTAATTGTGCACCTTCCCGATTGATTGCAATCGAATTGATCAAAAATATCGAAAAAAAGTCCAAAATCCAAAAAAATTGGATTATGGACCTTTTCGTAACTGCAGTAATAATACCTCATTGAGAGCTTTTGAACGATATATCATAAGTTGCACTTATGATATAAAATATAAGTTATAGTATGCTATATATCATAAGTTGCGCTTATTTTCACTGGTTTCAGAATTATAGCAAAATAAAAATTTAAATTAATGAAATATTTGGCACTTACAAGGGGAAGGGACATCATTTTAAATACGACTCCATTTCCTTTTTTTAAAATGTAAATGTATTGATTTATTAATAATTATTAACCTCTGATTTTAAAAAAGAGTCTTACAATAAATAATAATTCAATAAAAATAATAATAAAAAAAAGAAAAAATATTAGAAGTTATTAATGAAATAAAATTTTATGTACTTTTAAAAATGTGTATATTTAATTTAATAGGCGTAAAAAGGTGTCATGTGGTG
Organism: Lycorma delicatula; assembly: GCF_047948215.1. NCBI lineage: Eukaryota > Metazoa > Arthropoda > Insecta > Hemiptera > Fulgoridae > Lycorma > Lycorma delicatula. The sequence continues at coordinate 402,168,806 of NC_134455.1, forward strand.
TCCACATCAAATTTTTTACTTCCTTGTACGAAGTAAAGGAAGTACTGTGATCGTATAAAATTTCGGTATTAAGATTTTAACGAAAATATCCATTTTGACCATTTCTGATTCCATTTTGAATAGTTTCGGCGTTACGTCTGTACGTAAGTATGTATCTCGCATAACTCAAAAACGATTAGCTGTAGGATGTTGAAATTTCGGTTTTCTGACTTGTAACATCTGGTTGTGCACCTTCCCCAAAATCAAAAAAAATGAATTTTGGACTTTTTCTTAACAGCAGTAATAAGCCCTTATTGAGAGCTTTTGAACGATATATCATAAGTGGTACTTATTTTCATTGGTTCTAGAGTTATAGCCAAATGAAATTTTAATTAATGATATATTTGGATCTTATAAAAGGAAAGCACATCGGTTCGAATTAGACTTCATTGCCTTTTTTTTTTAACTTTTTTTTTAAATTTAAATATATTGATTTATTAATAATTATAAACTCTCATTGTAAAAAAAAAATCGCTATAAATAATCATTCAATAATAACAAAAAAAAAAAAAAACATCAGAAGTTATTAGTGAAATAAAATTGTATGTACTTTTCATTTTATAAAAATGTTATATGTAATTGAATAGGCGTACAAGGAAGTCTTGTGGTGTCCACATCAGATTTTGTTTTTATGTAACTATTGAAACCTCCATTGAACTGTTTTCATAGATGGTTAACTCCTTATATATATATATATATATATATATATATATATAGAATGAGAGAGAGAAGGCGAGAGCTAATCTACGTGGTGGAGTGGTAACGCCTCTGCCTTTCATTTGGAGGTTCCTGGTTCAAATCCCGGTCAAGGATGGCAACCTTCATATGCTACAAAATTCTTTTATCATCTATCGGTAACTGAAAGTGAGCGAAAGCCTGTTGTTACTGAATAAATGATATATATATTAGAGTAGAACATTTCTTTATGAACAAAAAAAAAAAGAGAGAATAAAGAAAAAGATAAAGGCAGAGAGGGTGTTATGAAGGGTGTCAAGACGGGAAGTCGCACTTGAGTCGAACTGGTCCTGTTAACTATACAGACAAAACAGCCTATCAGATACTGGGATCGTCTACACTACTGGCAATGTTGTCTTTAACACAAGGAATAATAATTTATAGCGTGTTAATGAGAGATACAGCTGAATCTGCACTTAACAGAAAACAGTTCCTCTCTCTATGGGTGGTTTTGTAAACTGTTGTTGCACGATCACTTAGATATTGTCATAAACAGTACACAAAAAAACATTTGAATATTTGTTCAATAGAAATAAAAATAAATTAAATATTTGAAATAATTTTCAGACAAAATATTTATTCTTACACATTTTTTTTCTTTTATAGCACAGTATAAATTTAAATAAATATTTTTCATGTTATTTTATAAATTTATATTTTATAAAAATTACATTTTATAAACAATATCCCAGAAATATAACACAAAATGAAGAATATTAGAAAATAGTTACAAGAAAAAATTTATATAGTTTAAAAGATTTATTATTTCGTGTATGTAACCATATACGCAATCAACATTTATATAACCTATCTTCTCTCTCACTCTCTCAATCGTTCTCTCTCTATATTTATGTGTTTATTACCCATTTCACAAAGTACTTCTCTATCTCTCTCTCTACATTCATGTGTTTATAACCCATTTGACAAAGTTATTTTACGCGGAACATAAAATAGAGTGCTTTTCGTTCCCAATTTTTTACCCGAGATTTCTCAAAAACTATTAAATATTCAATTTTGGAACCTATACTTTTTTAATTTTTCAAACCAGATTTCGTATAAAAACATTATTAAATTTACCATTAATTTTGGTGCCAAAAATTATAGTCAGGGTAAGTTTAACCAACCCAGATTTCTTTTACCGGTCGACACTCGCTAACGAAGCTTTTTTTATTTTTTTCCTGTTTAGCCTCCGGGAAAACTGTTCAGGTATTACTTAAGAGAATGATATGTATGAGTGTAAATGAAGTGTAATCTTGTACAGTCTCAGTTCAACCATTCCTGAGATGTGCGGTTAATTCAAACCAAACCACGAATTGTAGATTCTATGATCTAGAATTCAAATCCATATAAAAGTAACTGCCTTTGCTAGGACTTGAACGCTGGAACTCTCGACTTCAAAATCAGCTGATTTGGGAAGACGCGTTCACCATTAGACGAACCCGGTGGGTTAAACGCTAACGAAGCTTAGCATTTTATAGCAGTTATTTCATAATAACAATTTAAAAAATTTTAATTTACAATTATTTTATTTATTTTAACTTCCTTGTACGAAGTTAAGGAGCTACTGTGATCGCAAAAAATTTCGGTTTATAGATTTCAACGGAAATACCCATTTTCATTTTCCCTGAATTCATTTTGACTAGTTTCGTAGTTATTTCTGTACGTACGTATTTATATATCTCGCCTAACTTTAAAACGTTTAGCCATAGGTTGTTGAAATTTTGGATTTAGAACTTTCGTAATATATAATTGTGCAACTTCACTTTTGATTGCAATCGACCGGACCAGAAGTATCCAAAAAAGCCCAACATTCAAAAAATTTGGATTATGGACTCTTTCTTAACTGCAGTAATAAGCCCTCATTGAGAGATTCTCAATGATATATCATAAGTATTAATTATTTACATAGGTTCCAGAGTTATAGCGAAATAAAATTTTAATTAATGAAATGTTTGGTTCTGACAAGGGGAAGGAACATCGGTTCGAATTAGAACCTATGTTCGATCATCGATCAAACCAATGAACCGGTTTGCTTTTTTATTTTTTTTTAAAATTTAAATATATCGATTTATCAATAACTATTAACCTCTGATTGGTAAAACATTTTGAGATAATTATAATTTAATAATAACAAAAAAAAAAGAAAAAATATCAGAAATTATTAATGAAATAAACTTTTTTGTACTTTTCATTTTGTATATAAAAAAATTGTATATGTAATTTAATAGGCGTACAAGGAAGTCATGTGGTGTCCACATCAGATTTTCTAAAATTTTTCAGGCCAGATTTCATATAAAACCACTAAATTTACCCTTAATCTGGGTGCCAAGAAATACAGGCAAGGTAAGTTTTACCGACGCAGAAATCTTTTGCCAGCCAACATTCGCTAACGTAGCTTTTCATAACATTTATGATGAACTGTTTTCTCTATTTTCATCGTTCTGAAAGAACATTCTTTATTCTGTATATAGTAACATTTGAAGTAAGGTAGATTCAAGCTTTAACAATATTCAGAGTCCAGAGACCCATATTAAAAAAAAGAAATCCAAAATACGAGGTCTGTAAGTAAAGTAATGAGACTAGATTTTTGACAGCCAAAGTGGCAACACAGTAAAGTTACTAATAAACATATAGCATGTTAGCATGTTGTGCATTATAGGATTATAGTAGCATTATGGCATGTTGTATATCATGTTATAAACACATGAACAGCTATGTTAGTATTAATGTTTTTAGTCTACTTTTGCCACGTGAGACGTAAACAAACTTTTTGTGAAACGTGTTTTACTTGTGCATTACAAAAACGAGTGAAACTAATTATGAGCAACGTTGTGCGATCAAGTTTTGCGTTAAACTCGGTGAGGATGCTACTGAAACCTTTTGTCAAAATTGAAATGGGCGTATGGAGATGACGCTCTGTCACGAGCCCAAGTTTTTTACGTGGTTTAAAGCATTTTCAGATGGTCGGAAATCAGTTATGGACGATCCACGCTATGAAAGACCGTTAACGACAAAAAGTGACGACAATATTGAGCGAATCGGAGACTTAATACGGTACGAGCAGCGATTAACTGTCAGAATAATTGCAGAACAACTGAATTTGAACCGTACCACATTCCATCAAATTTTGATAATCGAATCGGACATGAAAAAAGTTTGTGCAAAATTGTTCCCAAAGAACTCACTGTTGAACAGAAAAACAATAGGGTGGAAGTGTACAGCGATCTTCTAAGGCGAATTGAAACCGATCCTGATTTTCTAAAAAAATGTTATTACTGGTGATGAATCTTGGATATTTCATTACGATCCAGAAACAAAATACCAGAGCAAGGAGTGGCACAATTCAAACTCATTATGACCTAAAAAAAACAAAAATGAGCAAATCAAAAGTCAAAACCATGCTAATTTGTTTCTTCCATAGTAATAAAATTGTTCATAAGGAGTTTTTGCTTACAGACGGACTATAAATCAATATGTTTACCGAAAAATTCTTGAAAGACTGCAGAAAAGAGTTGCCCACATGAGACTAGCCATCAAAGACAACTGGGTGCTGCATCATGACAATGCACCTTGTCACATTGCACTCTCAATTAATGAGCATACAAGGAAGTCATGTGGTGTCCACATAAGATTTTTTAGTTTTATGCCTTAAAGAGACGGTTAAAAAATTTGATTTAAACAAACTGTACATAATCTGCGATAATAATTTGTTATTCCAATGCTCCTAAGTCCAAGAAATCTGTTTTTGTTAGACGGACATTTTTACGTAACCTTGTATATAATCTTAATACTCTGAACCCCGTAGACCGATTTTCTTCAAACTTCATAGACGGGTACTGACTTAGGAATAAATGTATGTATTAAGTTTTTACAAAAATTGAAAAAACTGGTGAGGGATTTTGGCAGAAATAAAATGTTTAATCTTTACTGGGGCCCGAGCACTTTATCAAAGAATTTCTCTTCCAAAAATTGTAGGTTTTTTATATCAAGATTACAAGTTTAGATTATCAAGTTTTTAAACATTTAAGTTTCAAGTTTCTAAAAAAAAAAAATTATTTAATATTCACCCTTTTTCCACAAAAAAAGACGTTGTATATATTCTTCTTTTTTAGTTATATTTTATTTCCGAAAACGAGTTAATCGGGGTTTTTTGAAATTATAGTATCTTCATTACTAGGCTTTCAAAACATTATAAAAAAGTTATACCCATGCAGCTCTAATGCTATGTACAAAAAATATTTTTTAAATAAAATATTATTTTAAATATAATAATTCAAGTTCGTTGAATTTAAAATGAAAAAAAAAGTATTTTTTTGACCCCCCCTATTTGAGGATTAGTGGGAGATTCTATTTTATCGTTTTCCATTGATAAAAAAAGACAATATTTTCAGAAAGTTTTATTTAAAAACATGTATAAACGTAACAACAGTAATGTTGAGAAGATGATTTGAAAGACAAAAGGGAGCTATTATCTTTTTTGTTCTTGAAACCCCATTTTTTCCACCCCTTGGCCCTTATCCAAAAAATAGTACGAAATTTAAACGAATTCGATATTTTATTTAAAAATAAAGTTATAGCGATATATTGTTTTTTCTTTTTTTTTGTTTGTTTTGATCTTCCCTTGACGTAAGGGTTGGTTATATATCAAAAATTGTTTACAAAAGTTTTAGGTAATATTTAGAGAACTAACGACAACTTTAAACCGATTCGATACTGTGGCTATTAAGGGAAGTATGATTTTTTATCTTCAAAACCCCATTTTTTCTACCCTTTCGGCCAATGGTTGGTGATATAAAAACTTTACTTATGTAAGTTTTAGTCACTTATCCAAACAATAACACGAACTTTAAACTATTTCGATATTATACTTAATAAGAAAGTTATAACGATATTTTGTTTTTCTGGTTTTTTTTTGGTCAACCCTTGCCGTAAGGGATGGTGATATCAAACATTTTTTATAAAAATTTTAGGTAATGTTTAGAGGACTAACGACCACTTTGAACCGATTCGATACTGTGCCCATTAAGGGAGGTATGATTTTTTTATCCTGAAAACCCGATTCTTTCCACCTCCTGGGCCAATGGTTGGTGATATCATAAATTTATGTAAGTTTTAGGCCCTTATCCTAAGAATAGTAGGAACTTTAAACGAATTCGATATTATAATTAATAAGAAAGTTATAACGATATTTTGTTTTTTTTTTCGAAAAAGCCTCCTATTCAAGTCCTAGTAAAGTGAGATGTTTTTATACGGATTTGAATATTAGATCGTGGATACCGGTGTTCTTTGATGGTTTAGTTTCAATTAACCACACATCTCAGGAATGGTCGAACTGAGACTGTACAAGACTACAGTCATACATATCATCCTCTGAAGTAATACTTGAACTGGGTTGGTCTAGTGGTGAACGGGTCTTCCCAAATCAGCTGATTTGGAAGTCGAGAGTTCCAGCGTTCAAGTCCTAGTAAAGCCAGTTATTTTTACACGGATTTGAATACTAGATCGTGGATACCGGTGTTCTTTGGTGGTTGGGTTTCAATTAACCACACATCTCAGGTACGGTCAAACTGAGAATGTACAAGACTACACTTCATTCACACTCATACATATCATCCTCTGAAGTAATACCTTAACGGTAATTCCCGGTGGCTAAACAGGAAAAAAAAGAAGTGCTAAATGTTAAATAAAAAATCCATTTCGGCACGCCGGAAGGTGGAGGTTGTTTTCACCGGTGCACGGGATAAAAAAGATTTCCCCCTTAAAGTAAAGAAAAATTCAATTTAATCAATACAACAATGGTTGCATGTGAAAAACTTTTCACATATTTAGAATACGACAAACCTCACCTTCTTACAATTCCAGCAAACGTTTGGGTCATCCCTTGCCGTAAGGGTTGATTATAAAAATTGTTTCAGACAAAAGTTTTAGGTAATGTTTAATGGACTAACGATAACTTTAAACCGATTCGATACTGCGTCTATTAAGGGAGGTATGAGTTTATTTGTCTTTGAAACCCAAATTTTTCCATTCCCTGGGCCAATGGATGGTAATATCAAAACATTTTATTTAGATAAGTTTTACGCCCTTATCGAAAGAATAGTAGGAACTTTAAACGAATTTGATATTTTTCTTAATAAGAAAGTTATAGCGATATTTTGTTTTTTCGGAAAAGCCCCTCTCCCATTTCAACCACCACGGTTCGATTTTTCCCATTAACGAACTCGACCGAAATTTATGGTCGTTATATTTTATGTATAAATTTTAAAGTGATTGGAACAAAATTACAACAGTTATCGTGTCCACAAGAAAGCGAAATATATATATATATAAACTTTTGGATTGACGATGGTTTTGAAGCCTGGGATCCCCCAGACCTCAAAACCATCGGCTTCGCGTGAAACGCGAAGATATGTCGAAATTGTACGGAAATCGAGACATGGTTGCCATTAAAATAGGTAGCTTTCTTATCAAATCTACCTAAAAAACATATTTATAAACCTTCAACAGGTTTATCTTTCAATCAGGTCAATCTTTCTTCAATCAGTTTTTATGATTGGAAATGGAAGGAAAAAGATCAGGAAAGTAATACATTTCATGGCGGGGGTGGGGGGGAGTGTATCATTATTAATAATAAATCAACTGAATTTAATACTAAGCAGATCTTATTAACAAAAAAACAAATTGTTAAGCTCTTACGAGATCTTTTCATTAGTTTTACACATAATAAACACAGTGTACATCAATGATAGTAAGACATTCTTGCAAATAAATTACGGTATGTTAGTGACTTAAGGTAATAAATTGTTCACGTCAATAATAGTTTGCTAATAATTAAGGTACTAAACCATAAATCGTTCAGTAAAATAAATAAGTTCAGAAGTAATTTATGAATATAATATTATTTATTCTGTAATATAAATTTAAAAAAAAGACAAATTTAATATAAATATAGCTGCATAATATTATATATATATTTTAAACGAAACCTCATCTCTTAGAACTGGAAAATTAAGGAGAATTCATTTATGAGATGTTATTAATAACTGAACTAGTTTGATCACTGCTCAACTCTTACGCTTAGCCAACTGGAATATGTCAAAACTTTATTATTAGATCCGAGAAAGATAAACCAAGTAATGAAACAACTTCTTAATACTATAATGAAACTAACAGTTTAGTTCAAGTTACAATATAATTATTAATACTGACAGGTTCATTTTTAAAAATAATTTTTCATTCTAAAACATATGAATTAAAAAAACATCTTATTCAAAATCTTTCTTTATTTTAAAATTTATTTAATTTAATTTTTTTTTTTTTTGTCTTCAGTCATTTGACTGGTTTGATGCAGCTCTCCAAGATTCCCTATCTAGTGCTAGTCGTTTCATTTCAGTATACCCTCTACATCCTACATCCCCAACAATTTGTTTTACATACTCCAAACGTGGCCTGCCTACACAATTTTTCCCTTCTACCTGTCCTTCCAATATTAAAGCGACTATTCCAGGATGCCTTAGTATGTGGCCTATAAGTCTGTCTCTTCTTTTAACTATATTTTTCCAAATGCTTCTTTCTTCATCTATTTGCCGCAATACCTCTTCATTTGTCACTTTATCCACCCGTCTGATTTTTAACATTCTCCTATAGCACCGCATTTCAAAAGCTTATAATCTTTTCTTCTCAGATATTCCGATCGTCCAAGTTTCACTTCCATATAAAGCGACACTCCAAACATACACTTTCAAAAATCTTTTCCTGACATTTAAATTAATTTTTGATGTAAACAAATTATATTTCTTACTGAAGGCTCGTTTAGCTTGTGCTATTCGGCATTTTATATCGCTCCTGCTTCGTCCATCTTTAGTAATTTTACTTCCCAAATAACAAAATTCTTCTACCTCCATAATCTTTTCTCCTCCTATTTTCACATTCAGCGGTCCATCTTTGTTATTTCTACTACATTTCATTACTTTTGTTTTGTTCTTGTTTATTTTCATGCGATAGTTCTTGCGTAGGACTTCATCTATGCCGTTCATTGTTTCTTCTAAATCCTTTTTACTCTCGGCTAGAATTACTATATCATCAGCAAATCGTAGCATCTTTATCTTTTCACCTTGTACTGTTACTCCGAATCTAAATTGTTCTTTCACATCATTAACTGCTAGTTCCATGTAAAGATTAAAAAGTAACGGAGATAGGGAACATCCTTGTCGGACTCCCTTTCTTATTAGGGCTTCTTTCTTATGTTCTTCAATTGTTATTGTTGCTGTTTGGTTCCTGTACATGTTAGCAATTGTTCTTCTATCTCTGTATTTGAACCCTAATTTTTTTAAAACGCTGAACATTATATTCCAATCTACGTTATCGAAAGCCTTTTCTAGGTCTATAAACGCCAAGTATGTTGGTTTGTTTTTCTTTAATCTTCCTTCTACTATTAATCTGAGGCCTAAAATTGCTTCCCTTGTCCCTATACTTTTTCTGAAACCAAATTGGTCTTCTCCTAACACTTCTTCCACTCTCCTCTCAATTCTTCTGTATAAAATTCTAGTTAAGATTTTTGATGCATGACTAGTTAAACTAATTGTTCTATATTTTTCACATTTATCTGCCCCTGCTTTCTTTGGTATCATAACTATAACACTTTTCTTGAAGTCTGATGGAAATTCCCCATTTTCATAAATATTACACACCAGTTTGTATAATCTATCGATCGCTTGCTCACCTGCACTGCGCAGTAATTCTACAGGTATTCCGTCTATTCCAGGAGCCTTTCTGCCATTTAAATCTTTTAATGCTCTCTTAAATTCAGATCTCAGTATTGTTTCTCCCATTTCATCCTCCTCAACTTCCTCTTCTTCCTCTATAACACCATTTTCTAATTCATTTCCTCCGTATAACTCTTCAATATATTTAATTTAATTATAAATATTAAAGAAAAGTCGTAAAGAAAAGTTGGAAAACTTTTTCGGCTATATAATTATATTGTATAACTCAGTGGTACCCAACTTTTTATGACCTAGAACACACAATCACTGGATATCGTCATATATATATATATATATATATATATATTTGTTTATGAAACTATAATAAAGATAAAGGTAATAATAATTTGTACATTCTAATTAAAATAAAAGAGGTACATTCTTTTAAATCCAGGAAACATGTCGAAACCCACCGGGTTGGTCTAGTGATGAAAGCGTCTTTCAGCTGATTTATTGAAAGTAATACTTCAATAAGTATAAGTTTCCTTATTTACAACCACTTTCTCCAAGTTTCACTTCAATACGCTTTATATTGAATTGAAACTTGGACGATCGGAGTACCCGAGAAGAAAATATTAAAAGTTTTTGAAATGCGGTGCTACAGACGGATGGATAAAGTAACAAATGAAGAGGTATTGCGACAAATTGATGAAGAAAGAAGCATTTGGAAAAATATAGTTACAAGAAGAAAGGCCACATATTAAGACATTCCGGAATAATCGCTTTAATATTGGAGGGACAGGTAGAAAGAAAAACTTGTACAGGCAGGCAATGTTTGACCCACCGGGTTGGTCTAGTGATGAACGCGTCTTTCAGCTGATTTGGAAATCAAGAGTTCCAGCGTTCAAGTCTTAGTAAAAGCAGTTATTTTTTTATACGGAATTGAATACTAGATCGTGGATACCGTTGTTCTTTGGTGATTAGGTTTCAATTAACCACAATAGTCGACCTGAAACTGTACAAGACTACACTTCATTTACATTCATACATATCAACCTCTAAAGTAATACCTGAACGATAATTCCCGGAGGCTAAAAAGGGAAAAAAAAGAAGAAAACTAAAGGAATTCTTTATATAAAAAAACCGTCCGTTTAACAATTTATTCATTCTAATACAGAAAATGTAATACCTTCAAAAACTCCTGTTTGAACAGAAGGATTACCGAACTGGAATAAAAACTTATAGAAAAAAATAAAGGGCGCGAACAATGAAAAACATTGCGTTTGAATAATTAAAAGGAGACCTGGGTACTGATTCTGGATGCCAGGAGGTATAAATATTGTGAGGGACAAGCGGGTATGGTCAGTAGTTTTACAAGGCGCAGTTGCGATAACAGAGATAACTGTGTGATTAATATATTAAGAGATGTGCGGTTAACATCTCAGGAATGGTTGAACTGAGACTGTAGAAGACTACACTTCATTTACAGTCATACATATCATCCTCTGAAGTAATATCTGAACGGTATTTCCTGGAGGGTTAACAAGAAAATAAAGAAGGCAACATGCCGAGTGGCGTCAGAGAAAACAAAGGTATCTTTGTTACCTTTGATCACATGACTTTCTTGTACGCCTATTAAATTATATATACACATTTTTTAAAGGACATAAAATTTTATTTCATTAATAACTTCTGATATATTTTCAAACTTTTTTATCGTTATTAATGAATTGTTATTTATTGTAATTATTTTTATAATTAGATGTTGATAATTATTATAAAATAATATATTTAAATTAAAAAAAAAAAGTTAAAAAAAGAGAGGAGATTAAGTTGGATTCGAAACGATGTATCTTCACGTTGTAAAATCCAATTATTTCATTAATTAAAAGTTTATTTGGCTTTAACTCTGAAACATGTTTATATCAAACATTGTTTACATCAAAAATGAATTTAAATGTCAGGAAAAGATTTTTGAAACTGTATGTTTGGAGTGTCGCTTTATATGGAAGTGAAACTTGGACAATCGGAGTATCTGAGAAGAAAAGATTAGAAGCTTTTGAAATGTGGTGCTATAGGAGAATGTTAAAAATCAGACGGGTGGATAAAGTGACAAATGAAGAGGTATTGCGGCAAATAGATGAAGAAAGTAGCATTTGCAAAAATATAGTTAAAAGAAGAAACAGACTTATAGGCTACATACTAAGGCATCCTGGAATAGTCGCTTTAATATTGGAAGGACAGGTAGAAGGGAAAAATTGTGTAGGCAGGCCACGTTTGGAGTATGTAAAACAAATTGTTGGTGATGTAGGATGTAGAGGGTATACTGAAATGAAACTACTAGCACTAGATAGGGAATCTTGGAGAGCTGCATCAAACCAGTCAAATGACTGAAGACAAAAAAAAAAAAAAAAAAAAACTCTGAAACCGATGATAATAAGTGCCACTTATGATATATTATGAAAAGCTTTCATTGAGGGCTTATTACTGCAGTTAAGAAAAAGACCAAAATCCAGTTTTTTTTTTGATTTTAGGCTTTTTTGGACAAAAGAGGAGGTGCACAACTCGATGTTACAACCGTCCTAAATCAAAAATATTAACATCCTACGGCTAATCGTTTTTGAATTATGCAAGATACATACGTACATACAGATGTCACGCCAAAAGTAGTCAAAATGGATTCAAGGATAATGAAAGTAATTATTTCCATTGAAATCTGAAAACAGAAATTTTTCGCGATCACAATACTTCCTTTATTTCGTAAAGGAAGTAAAGTTATATATTACTATTATTTTTAACCTCACCACAAAAATTTAATGAAAATCTTCCTTGTTGTTCTACAAAGTTTGTCAACACGTGAGCTTATTGATAGGCCAACATGTACTGTGTTTACATTTCATTATTTTAATAGAATAAAATGATGTTTTGCACAAGTATGACGTTGAAAACGGTAGAAAAACCTTTAACGCTCAGTTTGCGATTGTGGGACAGTTACATTGCTCATTAATCTAGAAGGACCCTACCAAATCGTCTCGAAATTTTCCATTCTTAGTAGAATCGGATGACAAGTTTAACAATTCATTTTTACTTACTTGTACGAAGTAAAAAGGAAATATTGTAATCGCAAAAAATTTTAGTTTCAGATTTCAACGGAAATATCCATTTTCATCATTCCTAAATCCATTTTGACTAGTTTCGGCGTGACGTCTGTACGTATACCTCGCATAACTCAAAAATAATTAATCATAGAATGTTGACATTTTGGATTTACAACTGTTATAACATTTAGTTATACACCTCCTCTTTCGATTGATATTTACTGGACCAAAATTGTCCAAAAAGGCCCAAAATCAAAAAAAAAAATTGGAATTTTTCTTAACTTCAATAATCAGCCCTCATTAAGAGCTTTTCAACGATATGTCATACATAAGTGGTACTTATTTTCATTGGTTCCAGAGTTATAGACAAATAAAATTTTAATTAATGAAATATTTGGATCTTACAAGGGAAAGGAATATCGGTTCGAATCCGAGTTCATCTCCATTTTTTTTTTAATTTCACATATTGATTTATTTATAATAATTAACGTCTGACTGTAAAAAAAATTACGATAAATAACAATTAAAAAAAAAGAATCAGAAGTTTTTAATGAAATAAAATTGTACGAACTTTTCATTAAAAAAAAAAAAAAAAAAAATGTGTATATGTAATTTAATAGGCGTAAAGGAAGACATGTGTTGTTCACATCAGATTTTTTTATATTTTACCAATTTCCAACGAGCTAATGACCACAACTGTTGATGCTCGCTATTTCATAAAAAAACGATAAAAAGAGAATAGATTAAATGAAAAAAGAATAATTATATTTATTCAAAAAATTATAAAAAGAGATAAGCTGCATTAAAAACATGTACAAAACCATCTCTATAAAAGTTATTTCGTAGATGTTTTGTAGATATTAGGATAAAAAAAATTAGTGTTGGTAGCAGTATTATGATAATTAGGGTTAGTTTTTATTAAACTATTTACGAGAGGTTTGATATACCTCTGTGGTGGCTCTTCATCGATTTCTCCTGGCGGTACAACACACATCCCGACAGCGATAGTGTTTAATCATGTATTTAAATGTACGATGTGATTTATCAAAGAGAAAAACTAAATTAAATTAAATTGGAAATAATAATTTTAGCATTTAATCTAAATTAGGAAGTCTAGCCTTCCATTTTTTTATAAATTAAAACAATAATTACAAAATTAATAATTTTTTCAAAAGTTTTTATATAATCGACCACAAAAATCTCAGATTTATCCTATAACATTTTTTTTTTGTCTTCAGTCATTTGACTGGTTTGATGCAGCTCTCCAAGATTCCCTATCCAGTGCTAGTCGTTTCATTTCGGTATACCCTCTACATCCTACATCCCTAACAATTTGTTTTACATACTCCAAACGTGGCCTGCCTACACAATTTTTTCCTTCTACCTGTCCTTCCAATATTAAAGCGACTATTCCAGGATGCCTTAGTATGTGGCCTATAAGTCTGTCTCTTCTTTTAACTATATTTTTCCAAACGCTTCTTTCTTCATCTATTTCCCGCAATACCTCTTCATTTGTCACTTTATCCACCCATCTGATTTTTAACATTCTCCTATAGCACCGCATGTCAAAAGCTTCTAATCTTTTCTTCTCAGATGCTCCGATCGTCCAAGTTTCACTTCCATATAAAGCGACGCTCCAAACATACACTTTCAAAAATCTTTTCCTGACATTTAAATTAATTTTTGATGTAAACAAATTATATTTCTTACTGAAGGCTCGTTTAGCTTGTGCTATTCGGCATTTTATATAGCTCCTGCTTCGTCCATCTTTAGTAATTCTACTTCCCAAATAACAAAATTCTTCTACCTCCATAATCTTTTCTCCTCCTATTTTCACATTCAGCGGTCCATCTTTGTTATTTCTACTACATTTCATTACTTTTGTTTTGTTCTTGTTTATTTTCATGCGATGGTTCTTGCGTAGGACTTCATCTATGCCGTTCATTATTTCTTCTAAATCCTTTTTACTCTCGGCTAGAATTACTATATCATCAGCGAATCGTAGCATCTTTATCTTTTCACCTTGTACTGTTACTCCGAATCTAAATTGTTCTTTAACATCATTAACTGCTAGTTCCATGTAAAGATTAAAAAGTAACGGAGACAGGGAACATCCTTGTCGGACTCCCTTTCTTATTACGGCTTCTTTGTTATGTTCTTCAATTTTTACTGTTGCTGTTTGGTTCCTTTAACATTAATAACCTAATATTAATTTGCATCCTTAGTATTATTCTATTCGCTGGTTAAATTAAATAAATAATAATCTTTATTATTTTACATTGTAAATTAATTTTATTATATTTGAACTTGAATAAAAGATTGCATATACCAATATCGTATTAACACAAGTTGAATAATTGGCGGCTGGCACAAGACTGACCAACAATAGCGTTAGATCATAGTTAATAATTCATTTAAAAAGGAGTAACAAAAAAAGTGAGAATTTGGCAGGGATGCCAACCTGAGCTAACGAGTAACAAAAAAAGTGAGAATTTAGCAAGGATACCAATCTTCATAATATATCTCAATTAAATTACCTTATATAAATAGCTCATTTAAACAACCCTGAGTCTTAACACAGGGTATCCAGGAAATAACGTAATTTTTTTTTCCGTAAAAGAGTTGGCTACTCCATCTTTATCTTATTTTCGTATTATCTTTATCTAGGTAATTGTTATCAGCCCGACCGGCGCTACGTAAAGGACTGAGACATACGTCTTGTTGATTTTTGTGTGATATATATATATATATATATATAATTAGGGCTTCGGAAATTTGCCCAGATATAGCGCAAATATGACCAAATGATATGTGTCAACTAAGATCCTTTAGATGATGCTGTAAAATTTCAGATGCGTGCTTTTAGTTAGTAGTTTGTAGAGATCAAGTAAAGCAAACAAGTTTTGAAATTACCTGAAAAATGGATAAAACTGAAATTCGAGCTAAAGTACTCTAACGGGGCCAGGATAATTAAGAAGTAAAGAAAGAAAATATAGAAAGAAGAATCTAGAAGGAACTAATAAGGGTTTTAGTTAGAATACCATTTCAGTTAACAATTTCTTCTTTGTAATACAGACAATGGCACCTTCAAAAGTTCCTACTCGATCAGAAGGATTACCGGGTCGGAAGAATAACTTTTAGGAAAACGTTAGGGTGAAGTAAATGAAATTTATCGTAATTTAACAATTAAAAGGACAGGTCGGGTACTGGTTCTGTAGGCCAGGAGATGTAAATACAGCCGGGGATTAGTAGACAGAGACAGTAGTTTGCAATGTAATTCGGCGGAGTGTGCGATAACAGCGATAAAAGTAAGCATGTGTTAACAATGATCGAAGAGTGCTTCACGAGTATATCGTTTCAATGGTGAAAATTATAAGATGTTCGGTGAGTTATTGGTGACTAGAAGTGAAAGTGACAGCATTATATTCATTCATAAAATGTAGAGTAGATCTATTGTAAAAAGTAAAAGTAATAATAATTGCAGAAAGTGAAATGTATGAATTTTAAATTTTTGTAATTTTTATGAGTAGCAGATCGTAGCTAAAATTAATGGAAGTGATGCTACAGAAATTTTTTTCTGGGCCTTTTTAATGTAATGGTTAAAGTCTGTAAAATAAAAGAACTAAAAAAAAATTGAATCTAATGGAATAGCTGGAAGCAGGATAATAATCTAATTCTACACTTTATTGCATTCAAGAATACGGTACATGGTTTTTAAGCACATTTTGCTTAAAACCCGTATTCGGTTTAACCGAATAGATAATAAAATATCAATACAGATAATATTTTTTAGTATTATTAGATAATAACTTAATAAAATGTCCGCTTAAAAATACTATAGTCCAACCGTGCTTAATTTAAATTTCTATGTACACTGAAACAAATACGTAATTACTTTTTACTAAGCACCTTCTCTTTCGCCCTTCTAGCCTGTTTTCTTGAAAAATTTGGCGATCAAAGAGCCCTTATTTTCCGCCAACTTCTGACTGCTACTGAAAAAACAATTAAACTACTTTCTCATTCCTTCCACCGACTAGTCTAGAAAAGGGAACGAACAAGGAACGTTCCGTACACACGTAGATTAAACAAAAACTACCTTCCACTAACACGCCAGGGTCGGCACTGCGGAAGCAACAGTACTCTCTCTCTCTCACTCGCAATCATGTGTGCAGTTTCCTATCTGCGCTTTCGCACTACAGCCGACCACCACGCCGCTGGAACTGTGAAGCGCACAGTTCCATACAACATTTTTTAATCTTTTTAATTAACCTTTAGGATTACATATTGTAAAAGTATAAAGAAGGAATTAAAGAAAAAATATTCATTCTGTTGAATTTTATCGATAATATGAAGTGGAAATAGTGGGTGCTGCAGTCCTACAGTGCCTATACGCGAGTCGCCACTTATTTTTATGTTATTGTTTGTTCCTATCTGCCATTTTAATGTTTTTTTTAAGTCGGAGTTTATTTTGGTATTTATAATTTAATTGTGAATAGATCCATTCTATCTTTTTATTTGAATTACTATTTTTTTTTTGTTATATATTTATTCTATTTCATATCATTTAAAGCAATACACTGTAAGGCAGTTTTCAGCGGATCTTGACGTATTTCTCACCTAAGGAACCGAAAAAACTGGATCGAAATTTTCCAGATAATGTTTATATAAACGTGTGTGTTCGGTGACTCACACCTTATATTTCTAGAACTACTGGACCGATTTTAATCAGACTTACTCAGATTACTTCTATTTATTGACGCCATTAAATATTAAATTAAAAAAATCAAGGGGATGAGGCTGTAGAGCAAGGTCACTCTCAGTATCTCGAAATTTCTTCTAATTAAGAACATATTTTTCTCAGGTACATTTGTTAACAATTAAAAAATAACAATATATAGAAAAAAAAAACTTTTTGAAAAATCGTACTCCAACCCCAAAGAATGCTCTAAATTACTTCTACGTTATGACTTCACAGTTAAGTAATACAATTAAATAAATGAATAATATTTAAAGGATATAAAAGTACTTTGGTCTGGCCGGGTCTCGAACTCGATCGTCCGGTCAACTCGGTACCTGGTGCGTTAAGCCTCGCGAATACACCTATCTGCCTATTGTACAAACGAAATTTGTTCTATTTGAAGTTGTGATATTACATTATGTTATTGCCGACCGTCACCGTTTGTACCGCCAAACTTCCCCAAATTAAATACGGTATGAGCGCGCGCTTTAGTTAGATTCATTGAATTAATAAAACGAAAAAATTTTACATTAAAATAAAATTATAAATACTTTAAATTAAGTTGTGTGGGTATCTGTGTGTATATCGCGCATCAGAAGCAACCCAGATTTGCTGAAAACACAGTTATCGCATTTTAGGTAGATTTCATAAGAAAGCTACCTGTTGTAATCGGTACCATTATTCAACTTCCGGAAAATTTCGTCATATATTCGCGGTTCACATCACTCGGATCCCAAAACCACCGTCAGTTCATAAGTTTATATATATATATATATACTTAACTTTCTTCTGGACATGATAAGTGACGTAATTTTGTGCCAGTTAGTTTCAAATTGATACATAAAATATAACGACCCAAAATTTCAGTCCAGTTTGCTAATGGGCAAAATTGGAACAAAGGGTGGAAATGGTGAAGCTTTTTTTTTTTAAAAAAAACTATATATCGCTATTATTTTCTTATTAAGTAAAATATCGAATCCGTTTAAAGTTCCTACTATTTTTTGGATAAGGGCCTAAAACTTATCTAAGTAAAGATTTTTGGGTACTTACGTATTAATGCCATCGCAGCTACAGCTTTATTTAAAATTGAGTATTTATTTAATTGAGTCTCTTTATTAATTTTAAGAAATGGTTATTTATATGTATTTATTTTATAAATATCATTTAACCAAACTTAACCTACGCTCGCTAACCTTACTAATTAACACCGTAATTTTTTGAGTATTTATTTTATAAATTCAGTAATTACTGCAATTATTTTTTATTTAAATAACAATAATTACTGAATTTATTAAATAAATACTCAAAAAATTACGGTGATAATTAGTCAAGGTTAGCGAGCGTAGGTTAAGTTTGGTTAAATTAAATTTATAAAATAAATAATAAAGAGACGGTTTTGAATCTATGTTAAACTCTGTATCGGCCCATTTTCCACCGAAATCCGATTGACTACTTAGTTTTTAAATAAAGCTATAGCTGCGGTGGCGTTAATACGTAAGTACCGATTTTTAATATTTGTAAGTACCGATTTCAACCATTGGCCCAGGGGGTCGAAGACAACAAAATTCTCTTAATAGGGACAGTATCGAGTCGGTTTAAGTCGTCGTTAGTCCTCTAAACCTTTGTCTGAAACAATTTTTTTTTATATAAGCAATCCTTATGACGATCAAAATATTTCTGAAATTGTATGAAGATGGGATTTTTCGTACACGTGTGAAACATTTTCCATATACAACCATTGTCGTATTGAGTAAATTTGAAGTTTTTCTTAACTTTAAGGTGGAAATCTTTTTTATCCTCTACTTAGAACCGGTGAAATCTACCTCCACCTACCGGCGTGTCGAAAGGGATATTTTTTTAATTTGTACGTAGTCGGCTAATTTGAATTTAAAATATTGTAAATATGATTTTTGCACGGTTTGGGTAAACCTTAATAACTATTTACTATATGAATAATTATATTGTTAATTATATATTGAATAAATGAAAGTATACAAAAAAATTTCTTTTTGTTTTATAAGATAAAAATATGATTAGTATGTTTAAACAACATTAACCTGAATCTTCTCTATAAAAGGAATTACCATTAGATGTATTTAATATGCACTACCCTATTATTAATATATTTTAATACCCATTATAGTAATAATTTACGAAACAAACATTACATAGACTATCTATCATAGAGTATAAAAGTGGTTTTATAAATTAATGACGGTATTATTTATAACATTATTAAATCCAGTTATAATAAAACAAAGTAGAAAAAGACGAGAGGAAAGTAAATGATTTTCTTACCTCCTCCTGATGAGATTGTTCCTGTTGTCTAAGATCATAACTGGTTCTAAGTGTAAACAACTTTGATCACATTAATTACCCCAGTTTATACTTCTCATACATTTATAAATGAATCATTTATTTTTAAACAAATAATCCTATCCTACTAAACAGCATTTGTGTGTCTGTCCTCTTTAGCTAAGGACCGAAATGTACCGATCACTATCGGAAATTACCGATTCGTTAGTACGTGTCTCGTGGTGGTCAGATGTATATTTGTTATATTATTATATATCGATATATACATTAATAATATATATTTTTTATTTATATGATGTTTTTTCTTCATAAAATAATGAACTGTAACAAAAAGTAGGCACGGAATGTACCGATCACTGGCGAAAATTCCCGATTCGTTATTTCATGTCTCGTGGTGGTCAGATGTATAAATGTTATATTATTATATATCTTTCGATAAATATATCGACGTTTTGGGAAAATTTGGTACTTTTAACTGGATCCGAATTTTCGGTAGAAAATCGCAAATATCTAGATAAAATTAGGTTCTAGCATTCTGAAGAATCTTCAGAACGGTGGGGGGGGGGGGGGGAGAACAGATAACTGTTCTCAGTTGTACCCGTCGGTTGATAATATTTTAAAGTACCCCCAGGGGGCCGTTCAGAAATTGGTAATAGGTTGTCACCGTAATATCTCGGCAACCGCTCGTCCGATCTTCACGATTTCAATGGCGTATGAATCAATAGATCGAGTACTAACTATTTAACGCATTGGATATACTCTTGATCAATCGGATCTTGATTATCTGGAAATTAAATCGTTCAATCCTATGTTTTAATTGCACTCATCCACCGTAAAACGTACCGATCCGATCTTTCGCTAAATACGATCAAAACTGTGCGCTAGCGAAGCTGTAATATGTAAACTTATGACGAGTAAAAAATAGAAAATAAAAAGATTATTAAAAAAATACCACTATTAAATTAAACGCACTAAAATAATATAAAATATAATTTTAGGATTTTATCTCAGAATGGATTTGTTAAAAAGATTTCATGGTGATATGTAAGATTATGTGAAAGTCATACCTTCAAATTTGATTTTTTTGCCAATCTTTTCATACGCGTGATGGATGGGTGCCTAAAATTGAATTTTTTTTTAGTTTTTAAGCTCTATTTCTCTTCGGTTTTAATATTTAAAAAATATTTTTTGAGAGTTTATACTTCATAAATAAAGCTTAAAAAATTTGTCTCCAATTTTTTTAAATTACAGACTTCGGACCTAAAATTTAGTAAAAATATTTGAAATTTTTTTCCTGTTTTTTACCCCCAATTGACGAAGGTATAAGATTTAGAATAAAAATATTTTATAAGTAAACTTTTTAAGCTTAACTTACGTATTAATATTTTTAGAAAATTTTAATATTTTTGTTTCCCCACCTCCAAAAAAGCATATGTTTTTTTTTGCCTTTAACTCTTTTAATTTTTATTAATAATATTTCTGGATTTTTTGGATTTTTTTTTTTGGATCATTTAATGAACTATTAAAAGTAAAGCAGCATTGTTATAATATTCTGTTTTCTCCAAATAGTTTTCCAGCTATTCCCGGGACTGGGTGTGTGTGTGTGTGTGTGTGTGTGTGTGTGTGTGTGTGTGTGTGTGTGTGTGTGTGTGTGTGTGTGTGTGTGTGTGTGTGTAAATTAGCGATTGCAATCAGTACTACCGGCCTGCCAGGCCTGACGTACGTAATACAACTTAGATTCTGATGAAGTGTTCCAGTAAATGTGTAGTCTTGAACAGAATCAGGTCGACCACTCCTGAGACTTGTGATTAATTGAAACCCAACAACCAAAGATCGCCGATATACTTAGTCTAGCATAAAAACAACTACCTTTACAAGGACTTTAAAGGAATTATCTTAACTTGGCAGGTTTATATTATAACATATATTATATTGCAGATACAACATGAGAAGCAATTTTTTTTTATTACTATCATAAAATTTGATTGTTGTTTTTTTTTTTTATTTTTAACCGAATCTCTTTAGGTATTGTCTGACTTGACCGGTATAACCGCGAAAGACATTTAATACTCTGCCAGCATATCGTATATAAATATCCTTGTCACGTGGTTGAAATTAACGCACTGCTACTACAAGAAAATTATGGTAGTTTCATATTTTATTGCATTTCATAGTAAATAAAATAACCAAAAATTAAAAAGATATATTACTAAGCGTTATAAACTGACAAAATAACAAACTAACAAAAAGTGTTCAATTAAATAAAATAATAAGAACTGCAATTAAATTAATAGCAGCGAGACACCGGCGTAAGGTACACTGATAGTTATCGGTGTCGGATTCCAGTAGCTGTCTTTACACTCCAGAATTACCAGTCTCTGTGACGTCACAACCCTTTCTCGATTTATCCTGGAACGCTCACTTCTTTAATAGATTCTGTACTCAATTTATCAATCTATCGTTTCATTCTGTATTTATTATCTTAGTATACTATTTTTATATTTATTTTATTAAATTGTTTTTGAGGTAATTAAAAACATGTTAAAACCAGAAGACATTATTTTTTCTGGGCGTTAACATAAATGATGTTTTCAAGAGGCCGGCCTCCATGGCGCGAGTGATAGCATCTCAGCCTTTCATCCGGAGGTTCCGGGTTCAAATTCCGGTCAGACATGGTATTTTTACACGCTAAAAAAATTGTCATTCATCTCATTCTCTGAAGTAATAACTAACTGTGCTCACGGAGGTTAAAAAAATAATTATCTAATATAGGTTCAACTGATTACCCGATTTTAAACTCAAGAAAGGAGTAATTTTAGTCTCTATCAGAGAATTTTTAGATGTAAAATCAATTTATCATTCAGATACATTTAAAAATGTATTTGGTAAAACAAACACTGCGAAGTACATTTTAATTTATTTTTTACTTCCTTGTACGACTGAATGAAGTATTTTGATCGCGAAAAATTTCGGTTTTCAAATTTTAACGGAAATATTCATTTTCATCATCCCTGAATTTTTTTAGATTAGTTTCGGCGTGACGTCTGTACGTATGTATCTCGCATAACTCAAAAACGATTAGCCGTAAGATATTGAAATTTTAGATTTAAGACTGTTGTAATAGCTAGCTGTCCACCTTCCCTTTTGATTGCAATCGACTGAATCAAAAGGGTCGAAAAATACCTAAAATTCAAAATCAGTTTGGATTTTCGACTTTATCTTAAGTGCAGTAATAAGCCGTCATTGAGAAATTTTCAACGATATATCATAAGTGGTACTTATTTTTATTGGTTCCAGAGTTATAGCCAAATCGATTTTTAATTAATGAAATATTTAGATCTTACAAGGGGAAGGCACATCGGTTCGAATCATTCATCTCGGTTCATCTCCTTTATTTAATTTAAATATATTCATTTAAATGTTAAAGAACAATTTAGATTCGGAGTAACAGTACAAGGTAAAAAGATAAAGATGCTACGATTAGCTGATGATATAGTAATTCTAGCCGAGAGTAAAAAGGATTTCGAAGAAACAATGAACGGCATAGATGAAGTCCTACGCAAGAACTATCGCATGAAAATGAACAAGAAGAAAACAAAAGTAATGAAATGTAGTAGAAATAACAAAGATGGATCGCTGAATGTGAAAATAGGAGGAGAAAAGATTATGGAGGTAGAAGAATTTTGTTATTTGGGAAGTAGAATTACTAAAGATGGACGAAGCAGGAGCGATATAAAATGCCGAATAGCACAAGCTAAACGAGCCTTCAGTCAGAAATATAATTTGAAGTATAATCATACTTAAGTATGTGTATAAGGAGTGGTTGAGGTCCAGGGGTCTGCAACTGTCTACGGAAAAATGCCGGTGTATTGCCTTTACGGGTAGAAGAGTGCTAGAACCGTTCAATATTTCCATCAACGGTCATGCTATAGAAGAAGCGAATAACATCAAGTACTTAGGAGTTATCCTCCAGAAAAACGGTAGATACACCGAGCACATAGTCAATGTATGCAACAAGGCAGAAAGGATGATAAAAAGACTAATCATCATTATGTCATCGCAGAATGCCCCTCGGGCCTCAAAGCGCCGTTTACTGGCGACCACCGTCGTGTCTTCGCTTATGTATGCCGTTCCGGCCTGGTGGCGCTCTATCGCCATCAGCCGCAACAAAGAAAGACTGGCGAGGACGCACAGGTGTGTGCTCCTAGGTGTTGTGTCCGCATACAGGACAGTGTCCTATGCCGCCCTGTGGGTGTTATCGGGTACACCTCCTATTGACCTAATCGCAAAAAAGAGGGTGGAGAGGGCACAAGGCAAGCCAGAACAAGAGGTCAGGGATGCCGTTTATAATATCTGGCAGGAAAGATGGTCGCAGGAAGCTGTGGGCCGATGGACGAGAACCCTCATCCCCAACATCAAGCCATGGTTGTCGAGAGATTTGGTGAGGTTGATCATCACCTATCGCAGTTTTTTACAGGACACGATTCCTTCAATAACTACCTGCACAAAATAGGCAAGAGAGAAGAGCCAATTTGCAACTACTGCAACGAGATAGATGATGCTGAGCACACCTTTTTTGAGTGCAATAGGTGGGACACACTTAGACGTAGTAAGGGACTCACAGGTATAACTCCAGAGACAACAATAGACTACATGCTAAGAAGCGAGTCAAACTGGAATAATTTTGCTAGTTTTGTTAGACAAGTTGTTCTACAGAAATACTCCGATGAGAGAAGACAAGGTGTTGGCTAGAATAGGACCGGGTGGACAGCCTTGCTGGTGAGGTCCAGCATGCTGCGGTGTGTTGGCACTGATGAGCCACCAAGGACTCCACGGGTAACAGTCAGGCAACAGCACACTGAATACTGAAGGGACCCGGTACCGCGTCGCGGCGAACTGGGTCTGGCGTGGTGTATTAGTATTGCCCTTTTGAATCCCCAAGGGGGCAATATTGATAAAGAACTCTCAAAAAGAGCTAACCGGTAGGCCGACCTGCCTTGCCGGTATATAGCCGGTAGGTGGGGAGGCCCATTTGAGTTTAAAAACACTCCCCTGGGCGGCGTAATACCAACAAGTCGGTCCGGCCCAGGGGAGCTGAGAGAAAAAAAGAAAAAAAAAAAGTTAAGTAAACTTATAATTAGTATTAGGATTATTCCATTAATTATTAATTCTGTAAAAGTGAAAGAAATAAAAGAAAAAAAAGAAGAAATTTAAGATATATCGTTGATAAGTTCTCAACGAGGGTTTATTACTGCAGTTAAGAAAAACCCCTAAAATCCACTTTTGGATTTTCTGATTTTTTGGACACTTTTGGTCCAATTGATTATATTCAAAAGGGAAAATGCACAAATAAATGTTACAACAGTTCTAAATCTTTTTTTTTTTTTTTGACTCTGCTCTCCTGGGCCGGTCCGATTGGTTGGTATTACGCCACCCAGGGGAGTGCCTGTTATACTCTAATGGGCCTCCCCACCTACCGGCTGTATGTCCGGCAAGGCAGGTCGGCCCACCGGCCAGGTCTTTTGAGTCTCATTTGCCCTTCTGTATCGCTACGCCATACCTTGGAAAGTCGTGACGCATCGATGGGTCTTTTACACTTGTATAGACCTATTCTCCCTCGGAGTCCCCAGTGGATCCTTGGAACTGACACACTTAAGCATGCCAGCCCTCACCACTGGGGCTATCCATCCTACCCTAATCTATTCACTCAAAAGCCCAGTTTCCTCTCGTCTTCGTTTTTTACTGTTAAGATATTCCTGATAGTTCCTTCAATTCTTTTCCGATTGTCCTCACTATGTACCATGTTACTCGTAATCTCCTCGGGTCTCATCGTTGATAAATTTGTGTCTCGTCTATTTCGTATCCATCTGATGCATTCCTTGAAGGTATGGTCTGCATCGTCCTCAATGCCGCAGTACATACAGGCCGGCGTTTGTCTTCTCCCAACTCTGTGAAGGTAATAATTAAAATTACCGTGGCCCGTAAAGTACTGCGACAAAAAAAGAAGTCCACCTCCCCGTGTTTTCTATTGATCCAACTCTCAAGGTCAGGGATTAGCTGTTTTGTTCTGCTAGCAGGTCCTACCTCTCTCCACCTTTCTTTCCACCTAGTTATCAGCCTACGCATAGCCTCCTGAGTTTCCCCAGTCCTTGCGATATCTCTACCCTGTAATGGGCCGTTAAGTCGATTGGAGGTTCTAAATCTAAAATTTTAACATCGTACGGCTAATCGTTTTTGAGTTACACGAGATATATACGTACAGACGTCACACGGAAAGTAGTCAATATGGATTCAGGGATGATGAAAATGGATATTTTCGTTGAAATCTGAAAATCGAAATTTTTCGCGATTACAATACTTCCTTTATTTCTTACAATTAAGTCGAAAGATATATTCTTATTAATTACATAGTTGAATCTTGCAACTCGTTATTTTGATAACCGTTTGTAAACTGTTTAAAAACAAACTCAAAATCCTGTATTATTATAAATCCTGTATTATTATAGAGAAATGATTGGGGAATCCTAAGGATGTATGGTTTGTTCTTACTTAATGCCCTAATTCAGTTAAACAACAGACCGTATAATACAATTTTGTTGAATGATCTGCCCGACCGTTATGATTAAGTCGAATAATATATAGTTCTTAAAATATACAAAATTTACTTGAAAGTATATAATATGCGATAACAATTATAAAACTAAATTGAATATATATAGATACAAACAAATAAAAATTAAGAAAGAACAAAGTTAAAGAAAATATTTTTTTTTAAAAAGAAGAGGTGATAAACTAAATCCGACTGAATGCCAAACGATTCTTTTCTTTTGTAAAATGTACAAAGGCATTCCTGTCATATTTATGACGTTGACTGTCTGCAGTATCACCGCTAACATAGTCGTATAAAATTACAACAATTAATTAAATCTTTGTTTGACAAACAGTATTAGTAGTAAATATAATTTAAAATATTTCAAAATCTTTATAATTCTCTCGGTAATTTAATAAATTTAATAAAATATAAATGTATATAAATAAGGTAAATTTTAAAGGTTTCACCACTGTTATTACTATTATGGCCGTGTACTGTATTCAAAACGCACAGAAGCATTCTTTAAACATTAAAAAACAAAGTATATCCTAATTCTAATGTCAACATAACTGAAACAAAGGTTTACAACAAAGGATATTCACATAAAGGATGAACAAAGGAATTTCTAAATTATAGTTGTTATTCACCCTGAAATTAAAAAAAAAAAAAAAATCATTTATTATAAAGAAAATTCATCAGCAACCGTTTTGTTCTGAACGTAATATGTTACCGACGAATTTTTAAATTGACATTTATAAGGACAGCTGTACTGAAACGTATTTATTTATTTCTGCTCTTGATGATAAACTTTTTTTTTTTTACAAGAATTAATAAGTAAAAAAAATTGATTGACATTTCTTTCAAAATTTGTAAGATTTTTTTTTTAAGTTTAAAAAATTATTAAAATATGTTTTTACTTTCTCAATTTATAGTTATGTCAATTAGATCAAATTTTGTATGGGGATTATTTTCTGCAATATTAATATTTCATGAATTGTTTAAAAATACAGGATAAATAAAAGATTAACATTAAAATATTCCGGAAGGATTATCAGATAACGTGAAATTTAAATTGCAAGATAACTAAAAAAAAAAAGACTTCCTTATACGCCAATTAAATTACATATACAAATTTTTAAAAGTACATAAAATTTTATTTCATTAATAACTTCTGATGTACTTTTTTATTGTTACTATTGAATTATTATTTATTGTAAACGTTTTTTTTTTTTTTTACAATCAGAGGTTAATAATTATTTATAAATCAATATATTTAAATTAAAAAAAAAAGGAAATGAACTCTGATTTGAACCGATGTGCCTTCCCCTTGTAAGATCGAAATATTTTATTAATTAAAATTTTATTTATCTATAAGTCTGAAAAGGATTTAGAAGAAACAATGAACGGCATAGATGAAGTCCTACGCAAGAACTATCGCATGAAAATAAACAAGAAGAAAACAAAAGAAATGAAATGTAGTAGAAATAACAAAGATGGACCGCTGAATGTCAAAATAGGATGAGAAAAAATTATGGAGGTAGAAGAATTTTGTTATTTGGGAAGTAGAATTACTAAAGATGGACGAAGCAGGAGCGATATAAAATGCCGAATAGCACAAGCTAAACGAGCCTTCAGTAAGAAATATAATTTGTTTACATAAAAAATTAATTTAAATGTCAGGAAAAGATTTTTGAAAGAGTATGTTTGGAGTGTCGCTTTATATGGAAGTGAAACTTGGACGATCGGAGTATCTGAGAAGAAAAGATTAGAAGCTTTTGAAATGCGGTGCTATAGGAGAATGTTAAAAATCAGACGGGTGGATAAAGTGACAAATGAAGAGGTATTGCGGCAAATAGATGAAGAAAGAAGCATTTGGAAAAATATAGTTAAAAGAAGAGACAGACTTATAGGCCACATACTAAGGCATCCTGGAATAGTCGCTTTAATATTGGAAGGACAGGTAGAAGGGAAAAATTGTGTAGGCAGGCCACGTTTGGAATATGTAAAACAAATTGTTAGGGATGTAGGATGTAGAGGGTATACTGTAATGAAACGACTAGCACTAGATAGGGAATCTTGGAGAGCTGCATCAAACCAGTCAAATGACTGAAGACAAAAAAAAAAGTCTAGAACCGATGAAAATAAGTACCACTTATGATATATCGTTAAAAAGCTCTCAAGAAGGATTTATTACTGCAGTTAAGAAAAAGTCCAAAATCCAAATTGATTTTGGATTTTAGACTTTTTTTCGACACTTTTGGTTCAGTCGATTGCAGTTAAAATGGGAGGTGCAAAACTAGATGGTAGAACAGTCTTAAAATCCAACATTTCAGCACCCCACGGCTAATCGTTTTTGAGTTATGAGAAATACGTACGTACAGACGTCACCCCGAAACTAGTCAAAATGGATTCAGTGATGGTCAAAATGGATATTTCCGTTCCAATTTGAAAACCAAAATATTTCGCGATTACAATATATCCTTTAATTCGTACAAGGAAGTAAAAATAATCTGATGTGGACAGCAGATGACTTTCTTGTACGCCTATTAAATTACATATATACATTTTTTTAAAACGAAAATTAGATAACATTTTATTTCATTATTTACTTCTCATATTTTTTCATTTTATTAATAAATCAACATATTTAATTTTAAAAAAAAGTTAAAAAAAGGAGAAGAAGTCGGATTCGATTCGATGTGCCTTCCCCTTGTAAGATCCAAATATTTCTATAATTAAAATATTATTTGTCTATAACGCTGGAACCGATGAAAATATGCTCCACTTATGATATATTGTTGAAACGATCTCAATGAGGGCTTATTACTGCACTTAAGAAAAATTCCAATATCCAAATTGATTTTGGAATTTAGACTTTCTTGGAAACCTTTGGTTCAGTCTATTGCAATTAAAAGGGGAGGTGCACAACTAGATGTTAAACAGCCCTAAATCGAAAATTTCAACATTCTACGACTGGTTTTTGAGTTATGTGAGATACATACGTACGTATGTACACAGAAGTTACACCGAAACTAGTCAAAGTGGATTCTGGGATAGTGAAGATATTTCTGTTGAAATTTGAATACCAAAATATTTCGCGATTACAATACTTCCTTTACTTCGTACAAGGAAGTAATAAAAATCTGATGTGGAAACCACACGACTTCTTTGTACGCCTATTAAATTACATATATACATTTTTTTAAAACGAAATTATATAAAATTTTATTTCATTATTTACTTGTTATATTTTTTAATATTTTTTTTTTACTTAACATTTTTATTTATAGTAAATTTTATTTACAATCAGACGTTAAATCAATATATTTAAATTAAAAAATAAAGAAATGAAGTCGGATTCGATTCGGTGTGCCTTCGCCTTGTAAGATCCAAATATTTCTATAATTAAAATTTTATTTGTCTATAACTTTGGAATCGATGAACATAAGTACCACTTATGATATATTATATATTTTCTGAACGAAGAGACTATTACTATCTCTACTTACGTCAAGTTTTTAGGTTTATTTTTTGATAGCCGTCTTACTTGGGTCAAACATTTAAAAGAATTGAAAACAAAATGTTCCAAACTACTAGATATGATGCGAGTCCTTACTAACACCAACTGGGGAGCCGATAGATCATGTATGATACGTTTTTAGTATTCCTTTGTTCGCTCCCGTTTAGATTACGGTTGTGTCGCCTACTCTTCAGCTCGTCAATTCGTGCTTAAAATGCTGGATAGTGTACATCATGCTTTCCTTCGGCTTGCCATAGGCGCGTTTAGATCATGTCCTGTCGCAAGCTTACTTGTAAACTCTGGTGAACCATCACTTTGAGATTGACGAGACCAGCTTTTATTTTGTTATTTTGCTCGTCTCAGAGGACAGCCAAATCACCCGGCTCTTGACTCGGTCTTTAGAAATCCTAATCTAGGAAAGTATGAGGACCATCCACATCTTACTGCACCTGTAGGTATCCGTACCTGGCGTCTGCTGCAGCACATAAATGTTGATACACCGTCATTCTTTCCTATGTATCCTTGCTCATATCCTCCATGGAGAATAAACCTTATAAATTTTAATTTTGACCTTACGACATACAATAAACAATCAACACCATCTATTGTCTTTCAGCAAATGTTTCAGTGTGTTCTCTCCAAGATGAAACCAGACGCGGTTGTATACACTGATGGATCGAAACAAAACGATACCGTTGGTTGTGCATTTGTTGTCGATGAAAGAACTTATATGTTTGGTCTACCAGGTATTACGAGTGTGTTTACCGCTGAACTATACGCTATAAATAAGGCTCTAAACATCATTAACGCTAAATATAGAAAAATTCTTATTTGCAGTGACTCGTGTAGTGCTTTCCAAGCCTTAAAAAACTTTTATTCTAAACATCCTATCGTCATTGAAATTTATAACGCAATCGCTGAGTTGAATAATCGCAACACAGAATTAAGTTTTTGCCGGGTCCCTAGCCACGTAGGGATTCCAGGTAATGAACATGCAGATTCCGCTGCCAAAGAAGCATGTAACCAGCCTCCTTTCACCACCCGAGTTGCTACTTCTGATTTCATTAATTATGTAAAACAATTACTAAGAGCAAGGTGGCAAGGTGACTGGACGGCTACCTTTGATAATAAACTCCGTCAGATTAAAGATTCTGTGTTACCATGGGACTCCTCATACAGAAACCCCCGGCGTGAGGAAGTACTTCTCTGTCGATTGCGGATAGGACACACGAGAGTCACACACGAGTACCTGTTTGCGCACCTCTATGCGCAAGATGCAACTGCCACGTGACTGTGCGCCACATACTCGTGGACTGCATATGTTATGCGGCATTGCGTCGTAAATTTAAACTACCCAGAAACATCCATGGTATCTTGTGTAATTTGGTCTTTGGTCTTTGCTCTTTTGATTAAGAGGTTTTAAACCGCTTGTTTCTGTTTTTGCGTAGTATAGGGTTAATACAAAAAATTTAATTACTCTAGTCCTTTGTATTGTTTTCGTTATCCGAGTAGCGAGCCTTTTACACTCCCTATCGGAATTTTTTTTTAATATATATATATATATATATATTCATATTTTTTTGTTTTTTTTAATGTTTTTTAAATTCGTCTGTGATATTAGTTGTAAGATTTTTGTGATATTAGTTGTAAGACTTTAAACATAATAGTTTTAAGTTTTATCTCATTTTTTTAGTTTTAAGTTTTATTTATTTTTAATGTGATAGTTTTTAACGTAGTTTTAAGTTACATGTTAGTGTTTTTGTTATCCGAGAATGGGCCCTTTTACACCCATTCCGGATTTTGCTTCCCGTGATAGTAGTTTTAAGTTTTAATTACTTTTATTTATTTATTTATTTTCCGGGCGATGATAACGTCCAATCGTTTTTCGCCCATAAAAAAAAAAAAAAAAAAAAAAAAAAAAACTTATGATATATCCTTGAAAACCTCTCAATGAGGACTTTCAAAAAGTCTAAAATTCAAATTTTTTGAATTCTAGGCTTTTTGGGATACTTTTCATCTAGTCAATTGCAATCAAAAGGGGAGGTACACAACTAGATGGTACAACAGTCTTAAAAACCAAAATTTCAGCATCCTAGGCCTAATCGTTTATGAGTTATGTAAGAGACATACACACAGCTGTCACGCCGAAAATATTTAAAATGGATTCAGGGATGGTCAAAATGTATATTTCTTTGGTATTATGAAAATCGAAATTTTTTACGATCACAATACTTCCTTTACTTCGTACAAGGAAGTAAAAAATAAACAATTATTATTTTACTGAACCAAGAAATTATGTATTACAGTCTTATTTAAGAATATGTATATATAGTTTATATGTATAAATAGTTAAAAGAAGAGACAGACTTATAGGCCACATACTAAGGCATCCTGAAATAGTCGCTTTAATATTGGAAGGACAGGTAGAAGGAAAAAATTGTGTAGGCAGGCCACGTTTGGAGTATGTAAAACAAATTGTTAGGGATGTAGGATGTAGAGGGTATACTGAAATGAAACGACTAGCACTAGATAGGGAATCTTGGAGAGCTGCATCAAACCAGTCAAATGACTGAAGACAAAAAAAAATATATATATAATAATAATGAATAAAAAACTATTATTTTTCATTGTAGTACTAAAATTAATATAGATTTTTTTTATTAATATTAATTTTAAATATTAAATAAATTTTTAAAATATTAAATATTTTTTAAATATTAATAAAATTAGTAAGAATCCATTTGAAAAAATTATCATTAAAATTTACGAGTAAATTTATAATAATAATAGTATTACAAATTTTGTTATGAAAGAGAAAAAAACATCGGGTGCATTAGTCTATGTGTTTTGACAACTCATGCGGTATTAAAAATATATGAAGTCGAAGACCTTTGCTGGCTTCAGTTCTCTGGCTGAATTTCAAAAGTACTGAAAGGGTACATTTACAAATATGTTTAACGTTTCTCACAAAGAAAAAGAAAATAGACAAGCAAAAATAAAGAAAAAAAAATAAATAAATAAATAAAAATATATGTACAGTTTCAATAATACCACAAATTAAAAATAAATCACTAAAATAAACCTTTGATAAAATTTCCATAACCTTTCGCAGTAATTTAAGTAGGTATTGCTAATAAAATAGAATGTTGACTGATCTATTCTCAAAATAAATCTAAAAAAAATATATATTGATTCACGTAAAATAAAATAACTTTAAATATAAAAACAATTTTCTCAAGGTTAAAGTTTTAAATTATAAAGGCCAACCGACGCGTAGTTTTATTTATTAATAAATAACCTAAAATTGATATTTACTGAAAAAAAGTATTTGAATATCTTTTTACTACGAGGGTTACTTTTTTCAAGGTCCAATAGGTCGCGAAATAAAAACCCGCGCAAAAATCGGATGAACCTTTGCGCATATATGTTACGCAGCGTCTCTAGTATGGCCTTCAATCAAGCCGCGTCACTTCGTTTAGTTCTGAACACGCAGCTAGCACGTAAACATGTCTACAACAATAGCATCTCCGGCCAAGTGTGAACTGCATGCGGTAATTCGATTTCTTCAGGCTGAGGGGTGTAATGCGGTGTAATGGTGCAGGAACTTTAAAGCAGGACGTTCATGATGCTCATGGTCAGGGAAGGAAGCGAGTGTCAACCGATGATATAGTTGAACGAGTGGATGAGGCGATTCGAGAAAATCGTCGGTTCACAATTTCTGTATTGAGTGATTTGTTTCCTGAAATTTCAAGGTCAGCTCTCTACACCGTTTTGAGTGAGAGACTTCATTACCGCAAACTGTGTGCGAGATGGGTTCCCAAGACGCTGTCCGACCATCACAAAACAATGAGAATGGACGCTACCAGCGCTACCACAATGAAGGAGAAAATTGTTTGAACAAAATTGTCACAGGGGACGAGACACGGTTCCATTTCTAAACTGAAGAAACAAAAGAACAATCCTAACAAAGGATGCATTCTCATTCTCCCAGTAAACCAAAGAAGTTGAAGCGAACCTTCTCCAACAGAAAGCGTATGGCTACTGTGTTCTGCGACCGGAATGGAGTTCTCTTGGTGGAATTCATGGAACGTGGCACGACTATCACTGCAGCCTCATACTGCGTGACTCTTCAACGTCTACGAAGGGCAATTCAGAATAAGCGGAGAGAAATGTTGTCATCAGGCATTGTCTTTCTCCATGACAATGCTCGGCCGCACACTGCAGCGGTAACAAAGAAGCTCCTGCAGCGTTTTCGTCGGGAAGTGTTTGATCACCCACCATACAGCCCGGACTTGGATCCATCCCATTTTCACCTCTTTGCTCACATAAAACGCCGGTTAGGAGAACAACATTTTAGCACAGACATCGAGCTGCAGACCAACGTAGAAACATGGCTGAAAACACAGGCGGCTCCGTTCTATAACGATGGTATTGGAAAGTTAGTACCACTCTACGACAAATGTCTAAATCGGAGTGGCGACTATGTAGAGAAATAGCATAACTATGTAAGTAATGGTAATAAATAAAAAAAATTTTATTTCCACTGTGGTTTTAATTTCGTGACATATCGGATCTTGAAAAAAAATAACCCTCGGATATAAAGAAAACTGAAACCTTTGTAAAAATAATTGAAAGAAATTTGCACCAAAACCGTCTTACTATTTGAAACTGAAGGTAACATTGTAATCAACAAAGAAACAAATAAAAAACCTTAGGTTAAAATATATTAAAAAATGAAGATTTTTAAATATATTTCATTATTTAAATAATAAATTAATTTTATATCGTAAATTAAAAAAAAAAGGACTCGATGTTGCAACAATATGACTCTAGTAAGAATAACGGCTAAATCATTATAATTATTAAAATATAGTCGATTACTATATCTAAGAGGCAATTCTAAATTTAATTCACTAAAGGGTTTTGTTCGTTTAACATCCAAAGTAACACGTGGAGATACTGGCGCAGTGACAAGAATTCCTTGGTAGTTGTTTGTTCCCTTTGCTAGCAAGCAGGTCCTGTGTCGTACATCCATTCCTTCTCTCTTAAGAAACTACTAACCGATGCCAGCCACTCTGCAACTCTACGTCTCGCCTTTTACGTTTCCCTGCTGTCTTCTCAAGCGATTTATCTTAACGCTTTAACATCTCCAGCGATTCTGTTGTGCAGATATTGACTTCTAACTTCTACTTATGGCAAAACAATTTATCTCAATTACTTAAATTTACTTTCATATATGTTATAAACTATTATATAACATCCTTTAAGAAGAAAAATGTCTTAAAGATTTTTTTTTTTGTGTAAAGATATCTAAAAATATTGTTTTTTGTCATTTAAGATATTTTAATTTAAAATTAAATACATGTTAAATATACGTAATATACAAAGTGATTTTTTAGCCCTGTTACCCAATTTTAAATGTAATTTAAGAAAGGGAAATTTAGGTGGAATAAAAAAATGTATTTGTTATTTACAAAAGAGATTTAATAAAAAGCTATTACTTACATAATTGTTAAAGAATATACTCAAAATGCCCACTCCTTGCGGTTATACACGCACGGACTCTTTTCAGCATATTAGCAGAAACGTTTTTAAGAGTTGCATTGGAAATATTTGTCATTCAGTCTGTAATATTGACTTAAGTTCATCAATAGTGTGAGGATTGTTTTTGAAGGTCTCGGACTTAATATAGACCCACAAAAAGCAGTCAGGAGATGTGAGATCTGGGGACCTTGGAGGCCATAAGCCCTTGCTTATTATTTGTTCATCAAAGAACTCTTGCAGGAGATCCACGGTTTCTCGAGACGTGTGGCATATAGCGCCGTCTTGCTGAAACCAGCAATACCGTTCTTGAGGTTCCAGGAGGGACACAAATTAGCGCACAATAGTCCTGTATACTTCACCATTTACTGTCTGTTCAAAGAATATGAGTTCGATTATACGATGACGAGATATCTCAGACCACACACCAATTTTTTCAGGATGCAAAGATTTGTCTTGTAAAGCGTTAGGATTTTCAACCGCCCAAATTCGTCAGTTTTGACTGTTCACATAACCATCGAGATGGATCCAAGCTTCATCGCTAAAGAACACTGTGTTTAAAAATTAGATTCCGTTATCGTTTACGAGAGAACTAAACCAACGGCAATATTGCAATCGCTTGTTTAAATATGGAGGCTGAAGCTCTTGGACTAATCGTACGCGATACGGATACAATTTCAAGTTTTTAGCAGCTTTCTGAACACTCGAATATGACAAACCGACTTGCGTAGAAAGTTTTCGTAAACTTTTCCGTGGAGAATTGAGCGATCTTGTTTTCACATTCTCTAAAATGTCATCTGTCAAGCGAGTAGGTCGACCGCTACGTTTTCTGTCGCAAACACTACCTGTATCTCGAAATCGGTTTGCTAGCCTAGAAATTGACATTTTTTCTGGCGGAGGAACACCAACAAATTTAATTTGAAATTATTCTTTTACACTCGCCTACGGCTTCGTAGCAAAATATTGTTCAAGGATGAAAACTCGTTGTTCTATGGTAAAAGACATTCTATTCGTAACACGACCGGAAACGGGACAAAAGTTTATACAGCTCAAGGAGAATCAACCTCACATTGCCGTATCTATACCGGTTGAGTAGCGCTACCAACTTCGTGTCACAAAAAAATTTCCCTTTCTTAGAAAAAAATTACCAGACATTAACAATTGGGTAACAGGACTAAAAAATCACTCTGTATAATAATCAATGTTTAAGCGTTCCATATAATAAGCAAAAAATAGAAAAAATTGTTACAAAACTCTTACCGGCTCGATTTCATTTACATGCAATACGTATCACATTTACAGAAATAATACAATTCTTATGATTATTCGTTTTTTAATAAGTGAAATCGGGCCGGTAAGAGCTTTCTAACAAATTTTCCTTTTTTTCTTATTATATGGAACGCTTAAATATTGTTTATTATCTATTATTGTATATTACATATATTTAATATGTATTTAATCCTAAATTATTACAATAATCCTAAATCAAAAATTTCAACTTACTACAGCCAATCGTTTTTTAGTTATGCAAGATATATACATATAGACGTCACGTCGAAACTAGTCAAAATAAATTAAGGGATGGTCAAAATGGATATTTCCGTTGAAATCTGAAAAACCGAAAATTTTCGCGATCACCATACTGTGATTTTAACTTCCATACAGGAAGTTAAAATTAGAGCAACTGTTATCGGAAAATTATAAAGAAAAAAAAAATTAACATTTTATTAAATTTATATTTATTGTAAAAGATAAAAACGAATGTTCAGCGATGCTATGTAACATTATAATAAATTATTTTTTATAACAAATTGAAAGAAAATTAACTTTTAAACAATTATCTTCACAATAACAATACACTACGGAAACCATGTTTTTTTTGTTTTTTTTTTTGTCTTCAGTCATTTGACTGGTTTGATGCAGCTCTCCAAGATTCCCTATCTAGTGCTAGTCGTTTCATTTCAGTATACCCTCTACATCCTACATCCCTAACAATTTGTTTTACATATTCCAAACGTGGCCTGCCTACACAATTTTTCCCTTCTACCTGTCCTTCCAATATTAAAGCGACTATTCCAGGATGCCTTAGTATGTGGCCTATAAGTCTGTCTCTTCTTTTAACTATATTTTTCCAAATGCTTCTTTCTTCATCTATTTGCCGCAATGCCTCTTCATTTGTCACTTTATCCACCCATCTGATTTTTAACATTCTCCTATAGCACCTCATTTCAAAAGCTTCTAATCTTTTTTCTCAGATACTCCGATCGTCCAAGTTTCACTTCCACATAAAGCGACACTCCAAACATACACTTTCAAAAATCTTTTCCTGACGTTTAAATTAATTTTTGATGTAAACAAATTATATGTCTTACTGAAGGCTCGTTTCGCTTGTGCTATTCGGCATTTTATATCGCTCCTGCTTCGTCCATCTTTAGTAATTCTACTTCCCAAATAACAAAATTCTTCTACCTCCATAATCTTTTCTCCTCCTATTTTCACATTCAGTTAACCATGTAAATAAATAAATGATAAACGAAGAAATCAAAGTTAAAACCAAAATTTACATCTGAACAATTACAGAAGGATTACAGAAAACGGAAAATTTGTAAACAAGATAAAAAAGCCAGTAAAAAGTAATATATAACTCTAGCTGACGAAGGCTTCCCCTTGAACTATCATATATTTTTTTCTATCATTAATTCACCAAATAATTTCGACGCTTGTATTGTGAGTATATTAAATAAAAATTCTGTACGAAAAATTATAACTCTAACCGGGATTCAAACCCGAGACCACCGGATGGAAAGGCCGATATACTACTGCTACAACAAGGAGATCGGCTAAATAGAAGGAAAATTAGTAAATGTAACATTAGAGAGTATAAGTAAGCACATATAGAATTACATAAAAATTAAATTTTTTACTGATTGAGTAAAATTTTGAAATTTTACACACCTATTAACAATTTATCATATTATATTTAACAATTTATTAACGTTTATCCTATTTCCAGTACCTCTCAATTTACCAGTTATAAACAAAATTAAACGGGTAACCAACCGTATTGAAAAGTCATAGTACAAAATTTCATAAAAATTGCTTAATCCAATCTGAAGGCTAGCGTGTAGGCACTGTAGAACTGCAGCACCCCTTATTTCTACTTGATATTATCGATAACATTTAATATGAGTCCTATTTTTCTTTAATTCTTTCTTTATACTTGTTCAATATATAATCAACGTTAACGACAGTAACCATCCCTCAGTTTATGAAAAAGATACAAAACCTTTTGTATGGAACTGTGAGCTTTACAGTTCCAGCGACATGGTGTTTTTGGCTGTTGTGCGCATGCGTATATATTAAGCTGCACGCGAGAGAGAGAGAGCACTATTACTCCCGCAGTGCTTACCCTGGCGTACTGGTGGAAGTTTTTTTTTTACTTCTCGTGTGTACGGAACGTTCCTTGTTCGTTCCTTTTTCTAATTTAGTCGGTGGAAGGAATACGAAAGCGGTTTAGTTGTTTTTTCAGTATCGATCAGAAGATGGCGGAAAGCAAGGGCTGTTTGATCCCCAAATCTGACCAAAAACATGCCGGAAGGGCAAAAGAGAAGGTAATTAGTAAAATCTAATTAGTAATTTGTTTCTGTGTGAGTAAAACTTTAAATTAAGCACCGTTGAAGTATAGTGTTTTTAAGCAGACATTTTATTAAGTTATTATCTAATAATACTTAAAAAATATTATCTATATTGACATTTTTATTATTTATTCGGAAACAGTTCCATACATGTTGATAGGAAGAGTGGAATGAGATGGTAGTACACCTAGCAATAAGTAACCTGAAAACTAAAACAAGAGAAGTTAGAGAATGGGATAGAGCCTGATTTAGGACCCAGATCAGTAAGAGGTCTGAAGATCACCCAGCAAGGAATCATATAGTTCCGTACAAAAGACCTGAGACTCAGGGGAAGAAAGTTACTTGAAGGTGAAGGGGCGAAGGAACGCTTCCTGTGGAGCCGTCGTTCGTCTGCACTTGTGCGCGGATGGGCGATGGTGATGAAGCACGGGAACTCTGGATTCTAAACGCACCTCCTGGGTCCGCGCAATTCTTAAACTGCAGGACTGACCCTGGAGGAGGAGAAATGGTGAGATAAGAGTTTTAGTCGGTAGGGTGCGGGGCTACACATATGCTTTTAATAACATCTAGCTGAACCCGTGCGAGTCCGACACTCTCCCATTTATGGAGGGTGCGTAAATGACATTTTTCTGACTCATCTATAACAAAAAAAACGAAAAAAAGCACAATGTGCTTAAAAACCGTGTAACATATTCCTGAATGTGATAAAGTGATAAATTTATTATCATAATACGTTAATTACCAGAGACGTAGAGAACTAGCACCAGGAGAAGCAAGACAGCAGCTTATAGGGGCCTGGCAAGAACAGTGGAACACATCGGAGAAAGGGAGATGGTTCTGGTGGCTCATCCCAAGGATTGAATCATGGCAAAGCAGAAGGAATGGGGAGCTGAATTACTATCTATCTTACACAGCTCCTCACTGGCCACGGCGATTTTGGAGCATACCTGCACAGATTCCGACTACGGACAGACCCTGGGTTTGTCCGTAGTCGGAATCTGTAGAGGGAAGTAGATACCCCAGAGCACATCTGCTTCGACTGTGGAAAGTGGGTCCCGCTACGGAGAGATCTCTTGGTCCTTCAACTGACACCAGACAATATGTTGCAGTATATACTCAGGGGTGATAGAGAGTGGCTTACAGTAGCAGAACTAGCCACAAAGATTCTGCGAGAGAAGGAGCAGGGTAGACACCTGAACAGATAGTGAGAAGAAATGGGATGCAACCATGTCTAGGGTATCTTGGCTGACTCAACTCAAATGAGTAGGCGAGGCTTCCCGATAATAACATCCGGACCGCCCAGCAGAACACAGAAGACCAGCAAAAAACTCAGGAATTGAAGTGTAGGATACCAGAATACCAGGTGAAGACAGAAGAATGGGAGTATAAACAGTAGGGTAGGGCGGACAGTCACTCCATGGAGGGCCTGTACGCCTTGGTGTGCGGGTACCTGAGAAGGGGGTGAACTCCAGGGGAGTTTGAGTTAAAATATAAGACCAAGTCCCGGTCGATGGGGTCGTCCTTGCGGGAGCCTAGGCTCTTTGTGGGGTCGGCGCTGTCGATTAGAGGCCAAAGGCGTAAAGACCGAGTCCCGGTTCCCTGCTGAGGCGCTGGGGGACGGCATAGCCGGACCTTGGCTCTAAAGCGGGGGATTAGAGGCAGGCAATGTAAAACAAAAGATCCGAGACCGGGGAGGCCAACCTGCCGTGCCGGACGTATAGCCGGCGGGTGGGGGACGCCTCCTTTAAGAGTAAAAGGACACTCTCCCCGACTGAGTATACTTAATTGGATATCCGGTCGGGGAGAGTAGGGAAAAAAAAAAAGGATACCAGAATGGAGAGTGAAGGGAGGACAGACAGCCCTCTGCAGAGCTGGCGTTCGTTCGTGATTGCATGGATGGGCGACAGTACTGATGCACAGGGACTCTGAACACACTGAGCTCAAGGCACCTTAAATGCAGTTTCCAGACTTGTGAAGGGGGTTGGTGAGATGGAGGTTTAGATACGTCGTAACAACGGAACCTGTTAGCGAGCCCAACACTGTCCGTAAACGGAATTACTCCTCTAACCAGAGGAAAAAAGTTATCCTGCTTTCACCTATTCTATTTTATTTATTTTTTCAGTTCTTTTATTTAAAAAAAAACTTTATCCGTGGCTTTGAAAAGGCACAGAAAAACATTTTCTGGAGCAGCACCCCACTAATTTCAGCTACGAGTCCTCACTGCTAAAGATATTAAGTAAAATGAACTGTCAAAAAAAAAAAAATAGGCATTTTACTGTTACGCCTTAACGAAATTCTAGAAATTAATGTAAAAACTAGATACATTGTAATGAAATGGAGTCATCTAATTTTTTTTTGCTTTCTGATATCTCCATATACATTTGAAGTGTGAGCGTGGAATATGGAAACGAAATTTTTTAGAGTATTTACCGGGATTCAAACCTGGGATTCCGGGTATAAGGCCTAGACGCTACCACTCCACCACGGGAGATCGGTAAATTAATACAAGACTTTAAGTTTAGATATAGCAAAAAAATAAAAGATAAGTTTTTTATCCCCACCCCCACTTTTATAGGGGTTTAAATAAACCAGACATTATTAAAAAGTATCTTAGATACTTAAAGGATATTTAATTTGAAAATAAAATTAGTTCTACGTTAATAAAATTAAACCAGTTTATGGTAATAATAATAATAGTAATGAAGTAAAAATTAAAAAATTTCGTTAAAAATATTATCTTACCGATAAATTTATATAGAGGATACGTTAACATTGATGATATTTAATATTAAATATAATTTGGCAAAATTTTGTAACAACCATACATATATATATATATATATATATATATATATATATATATATATATATATATATATATATATATATATATTTATAACAAAAACAGAAATTACACCTGGTTTTTTTTTATAGGAAAATTAATGCGATTGACCTTGACAAATATTCTTAAATAGTGTACTCGAAACTTTGTGTATTTAGCAACAAAAAAAAAGAAAAAAGCTATTCATTTTATAGCTTTGTGCCCTACACTTTGTCTCTTATAAGATTTAAGTATTTTTAGAAAATAAATGTTTTAAGTTTGAATGAATTAAATAATAAAAATCAGATTGTTCTAAGTATTATAAAGAAGACAATTTTGAATTAGATTGTATCTACAATGTAATTCAAATTTTAAAATATTCTTTTATATAATATTACTGTATTATGAAAGTTTATTTACCATATCTATGTAATAACTATTTTCGTACTTATTTTTACTTTCCTGGCGAATAACTATATTAAAGGGGGGGGGGGGAAAGTATAGTGATCAAAAATGGAGAATTGGATTTAAAAAAAAAAATACTTACGTTTTATGATCTAATTAGTTCATCAAGATAAAAAAAAACATATTTATATAAACGAGGTCTGTTCAGAAAATAACTTTATCTTTTTTAACTTTATTGTAAATTTTACAGATTATTAGTCCTTTTGCCGTTCAAAGTACTACCCTCTTCTATTTAAAAATTTTTTCCAGCAGTGAAATGGACTTTACGATACGTGACGAATTTGTTTTAATGTCATGAAAACAAATTCGTGATGACAAGACGTCGTCTCAAAACGACGTCTTGTCATCACTGATTTTAATTTTGAAAAAATCGAAAGAAAAAAAACCCAAAGAGCCAGGTCTAGCGATTAGGAAAGCTGAGGGATAATAATCATCTGTTTTTTGGCATAAAACTGACGAATTGTCAAAGCTGAGTGTCCGAGCGAATTGTTGTAGTTACAAATCTGGTCTCTTTTTGCGGATTTTTTCACGTAAAAAAAAACGACAAGAAGAATTATCGGGCTGGAATAGGAATTTATGGGAAAATGTAAGTGTGCGTATGATTAAATTATTACGTTTCAACAGTTAAGGAATGAGGCGGGTATTCGTCAAGCTAGGGAATATAAATGCTGCCAAGACCAGCGGTTAGTAGTTTAGTGATTAGTTCT
This sequence comes from Lycorma delicatula, assembly GCF_047948215.1. Taxonomy (NCBI): domain Eukaryota; kingdom Metazoa; phylum Arthropoda; class Insecta; order Hemiptera; family Fulgoridae; genus Lycorma; species Lycorma delicatula. The sequence goes on from NC_134455.1 coordinate 402,211,718, forward strand.
GCAAGGCATATTCGTTGCGATTTTATGATGGCAATATCATTAAATGTATAGTAACAACAAGTGAAGACTACAACACGAGCATTCCAGTGTGGACAGTGGCTGTATACAGGAAGTTGTTCGGTGAATTATTGGTAAACAGTAGTTATTTTCAGGTTAATCCACCGGGTTGGTCTAGTGGTAAACGCGTCCTCCCAAATCAGCTGATTTGGAAATCGAGAGTTCCAGCGTTCAAATCTTAGTAAAGGCTGTTATATTATACGGATTTGAATACTACATCATGGTTGGGTTTAAATTAACCAGATATCTCAGGAATGGTCTGAGACTCTGTACAAGACTATACTTCATTTACACTCATACATATCATCCTCATTCATCTTCTGCAGTAATACCAGAACAGTAATTTCCGAAGGCCAAACAGGAAAAAACAGAGTAGTTATTTTTAGAGAAATGAATTGTATGAACTTTATACTTTTCTAATCATATCTTGTTGTTAATCCAGTATTAGGTATTAATATTATTTGTCATGATAACGCTTAGTAAATTAAACTATAGACCGGGTTTATAATTTAATTGCTTTTCATTTAATTCAAAAATTTTTACACATATTTTATAATTATTAATAAATTAATATATTAAAATTAAAAAAAAAAAAACTTAAAAAATACATATGAATATGAAATCGGATAAACATCGATGTGTGAATGATTACAGGCCATTTTTTTTCTTTTCTTGTTTAAACTCCGGGACCACCGTTAGATATTTCTTCACAGAATGAGATGAACGATTTGTAGCGTGTGTAAAAAATGCCATGTCTGACCGGGCTTCGAACCCGGGACCTCCGGATGAAAAGCCAAGACGCTACCACTCGAGCCACGGAGGCCGGCTGGTTACGGGTCAGACAAGTTCTAAAACCGAATACGGTTTTTAAACATAATGCGCTTAAAAACCGTGTAACATAATCTTGAATGTAATAAACTATAGAGTTAGATTATTATCCTATTTGTAGCTATTCTATTTGATTAATTTTTTTTCGGTCTTTTATTTTACAGTAAAATTTAACCATGGCTTTGAGAAGATACAGGGAAAGAATTTTGGTGCAGCACCCTCATTAATTTTATTTACGAGGCGCCACTGCCAATCAGTTTCATTACGAGACTGAAGGAATATCTACACAGAGATGTTGTCCACCTGGAAGATTTGAGCTTCAAAAATAAAAAAATATTCTATGTATTTATAATGGCATGATTTTTTTTATATTTTAATATTATAAATACATTTTTTTTATTATTTTCTCGTAGGAATATTTAATTTAAAAAAATTCCGTTTGTTTGAATTACCCTATATTAGCAATAATAATTTTTTTTTTTTTTTTGCAAAGGGAGGTGGAAATGCATTTACGCACGGTGTGTCGGGGGCTCTTACTGATGGTATTATCCAATCACTATCGACTAAAACCACCCCCCTTTGTACCAGGACTAGACCCGGAACCGTTTAACACATTACTTCCAGCTGAGTCCTCCTATACTAGCCTGAGAAGGCGCTACCTAATTTTAAGGACTATTCAGGTCACCCTTTTTGGTCATGAGAAGTTACCGATGAATCGGGCGATACTCTCCCAGCTGCTCAGGTTACCACGTTGTAGGGGCTCAGTGTTCCGAGATCCGCCTCTAATATCCCTCGATCTACCGCCCACCGACCACATTTGAAAAAGGTATGCTCATCGTCGTTCCGTAACCCGGAGCAATAGAGGCAGTCGGGGGACGGCGCTTTCCCTATAACATGGAGGTAAGCGCGGAAATACCCGTGACCCGTTAAAAACCGGGTCATGTAGTACTCCACTTCTCCATGCCGCCGCTCCGTCCACGGTCTGACCAGAGGGATAAGCTTTGCGGTCCATCGATCTCTGGTCTCGTGGTCCCAGGTTTCATACGAGAAACGTGCGTGTGCGTTGGTCTCCTCGTCTTCGCCTGCCTATCGCCTCCTGTAGGTCACCTGGCGCTCCCTTGCCGAAATAGCAATGGGTATTACGCCGGCTACCAGCAGTACTGTAGGCTTAAAAACCGTGTGATACACGGAAACGACTCGCAAGGCTGAGGTGCGTTGCACCTGCGCGAACCGCTTCCGGTTTCTTGCAGCTTTTAATGCCTGGGCCAACACTTCCGACCCGTATAACAGGATGGAATGCACCGTGGATATCAGCAATCGCAATCTGCTGGTCTTCGGTTCGCCGAAAATAACAATAATAATAATAATAAATATATACTGTTGATGTGGCTGTCAAGTTAATAGATAAACGAAAAAAATCAAGGGAGAGAAATCCGTCTAAAGAACAGATTAGTTAATCGGTTTTGTTTTTAAGACTGGAAACAAAGTATTCTATATTCTAAATTTTATTTTACTATTCTAGTTGACAATTAACGCTGGTAATGAAGCAGTCAATACAGCTAGTCTGTTTCTCTATAACTGTACAAAAACGCCTAATTTAACTATAACATCGTAACAAAAGACACTTGTGGTCCATAAATTAAGATAAAAATAGCCCACAATAAGTCAAAGGTCATTTAATTTACTAAAAATAGGATATTCAAAAAATATCTAACAGTTTATTATTGTAAATGAAAAAGTAAAATATAATACTCTTATTAAAAATAACTTTCCTGTTTAGAAAAAAGTCAAAAATTTATAAAATATACTTTAATGTAATGATATAAACAAATGTAACAAATCGTTTTAAACCATTCAAGGGGAAAAGTTTCTTTCATGCATCACTTATTTATATTATTATTATTATTAAAATAAACATATTGGTTAATGGATTGGAAATTTTATTTCATTGAAACGATTTCAAATAAAACATCTGAGAACGTACTTAAAATATTAACAATTCATTTATTCGTTAACGGTTGAATGATAATACAGTTCGCCTACAAATAATCATTAGCGCTAACTTTCTAAACATAATGAGCTTATTTCGAATGCTTTTACAATTCATTATATTACATACTTTTAATAATATAACGTACAAATTATAAATGAATAGACATAATTTTTCAAACGATTATTTATCTCACAAATTTAGGAGAGGAAAATATTTTATTTTTCAATTCTGATAAATTAAAATAAAATTAAATATACCACCTCTTTAAAAAAAATAAATAAATAAGAGACATATTTTATGTGTCTGTAACTAATTAATAAAATCATAAATCTAATTAAAGAAACCTTTATAAACACATTTATAAAAGTAAAATTCATGGAAGAAATTTAAAAATAGAAACCAGTACGAGAAAAAATCTTTTGCCAGTTCTATTTAACTGTATTTAGAAAAAATCCCTTTTGGTACAGCGGAAGGCGAAGGTAGATTTCACCGGTGAAATCTAGGGGATAAAAAAGTAGGGGATAAAAAATATTTCCACCTTAAAAGTTAAGAAAAACTTCAAATTTACTCAATACAACAATGGTTGCATGTTTACCATACGACAAGGCACATCTTCTTACAATTCCAGCAACATTTTGATCATCCCTTGCCGTAAGGGTTGGTCATATCAAAAATTGTTTCATACAAAAGTTTTAGGTATGTTTATAAGACTAACTACTACTTTAAACCGATTCGATACTGTGCCTATTAAGGGAGGTATGATATTTTGTTTTCAAAACCCCATTTTTTCCAATCTCTGGGCCAATGGTTGGTAATATCAAAAAAATTTACTTAGATAAGTTTTAGGCGTTTATCCAAGAATTTTAGTAGAAGATTTCGATGACAAAAAAAAAGATAATTCCCGTAATAATACAGTATCGAATCGCTTTAAAGTGGTCGTTAGTCCTCCAACCATAACCTAAAACCTTTGAATGATTTTTTGATGTGACCAATCCTTACGCAAGTGTTGACCAAAATGTTGCTGCTAATGCAAGAAGATGGGGCTTGTCGTAAGCTAAACAAGTGAAACTTTTTTCACATGTAACCATTGTCGTATTGAGTAAATTTGAAGTTTTTCTTAACCTTAAGATGGAAATTTTCTTTATCCCCTAGTTTTTTTTTTGTTTTTTTTTCCACTCTACTCCTCTGGGCCGGTCCGACTGGTTGGTATTGCGCCACCCAGGGGAGTGTCTGGTAAACTCTAACGAGCCTCTCCGCCTACCGGCTGAACGTCTGGCATGGCAGGTCGCCTCGCCGGTGTCAGCTCTTTTGAGTGATTTTCTGTTTGCTCATTTGGAAACCACGACATACCTCGAATAGCCGTAACATGGCACCGGGTCTTTGCTTACTCTTCTCCTTCATCGGAACCTATCTAAACCCTTGGAGTTCTCAGTGGATCATTGAGAACGACACACCTCAGCGTGCCGTCTCTCACCACTGAGGCTGTCCACCCTACCCTATTCTACACTAGTAACCTAGTCGCCTTTCATCTATATCCTTCTCTGTTAATACTGCTACTATAAATTCCGTAACCTTCTTCCAGTTTATTTCGCTCCTCAACATGTGCTCTAGGACCTCTGCTGGGCTCATACCTATTATGCCACAGTTCCTCCTTTTAATTGCCCACCTCTCGCAGCAGAAAAATGTGTGTTCTGCCTTGTCAATTCTCTCACAGCACATACATTCTGGACCTGGCCTTCTTCCAACACGATGGAGGTACTCATTGAAATTGCCATGACCTGTAAAAAACTGCGTGATATGATAATTTAACTCACCATGTTTCCTGTCTAACCATAGTGCCAGATCTGGAATCAGCTCCTTGGTGCGTCTGGCTGGTTCATCCTCCTGCCATCTATGTCTAAGTCTATCTTTTGCTTCATCCCCTAGTTAGCACCAGTGAAATCTACCTCCGCTTTCCGGCATGGTGAAAGGAAATTTTTTGTAACACATTCGTAATCTGTATAAATAATTCTTAATTGTTTATTGTTTATCAATAAAAGGGATTAATTTTTCATAAAGTAATAATAGAATTTATAATGACTGAATCCAGAAAGTTTTTACTTCCTTATACGAAGTACAAGAATTATTGTGATTGCAAAAAATTTCAGTTTTCAGAATTTAACGGAAGTATCCATTTTGACCATCTGTGAATCTATTTTGATTAGTTTCGGCGTGACGTCTGTACGTACGTATGTACGTATCTCGCATATCTCACAACAACGATTACCTGTAGGATGTTGAAATTTTAGATTTAGGACTGTTGTAACATGAAGTTGTGCATCTGCTCTTTTGATTGCAATCGACTAACCAAAAATATCCAAAAAAGCTCAAAATTCAAAAAAATTGGTTTTTCGATTTTTTCTTAACTACAGTAATAAGCCCTCATTGAGAGCTTTTCAACAATGTCGGTTGAATCCGACTTCATCTCCTTTTTTTTTTAATTTAAATATATTGACTTATTAATAATTATTAACCTCTGATTTAAAAAAAAAGTACAATAAATAATAATTCAATAATAACAATAAAAAAATCATAAGTTAGTGAAATAACATTTTATGTACTTTTAAAAATATTTATATGTAATTTAATAGGCGAACAAAGAAGTTATGTGGTGTCCACACCAGTTATTTTTATTTTTATGAAATATAAGGCATTGCCTTTGGTTGGTTTGTTTGGCATTTCTCCCACCATCACCCCATTCGGTCGCACTAAAGCTTAAGACCGCGTGACTGTGCCACTAACGGCTACTAAGCCTCGAAACAGTTTAGCGACCGGTGACCTAACATAGCTCGTAAAGCTTACCTAACTGCGTGAGCGGAATAAACGTGGTGCCTTACACCACTCGCTTGCGTGTTCAACCGCTTATTACTAAAATGGGTAGGCGCACCCCGTCTACATACTAAAATATATAACTTGTCAATAAATTAAAATTTATTCTTTCAAGGACAACAATTTGCTGCCACACCTTGGTCGCTGAATCCCAGAAATTACCTGTCTACCGTATTATACCGCTTGGACCTATATTTGACCGATGGCCAGCCATTTCAGGAGTGTAACTTCCTACGTCTAGCGATAGGAGTCTTATATCGCTTAAACTACTGATGTCCGTTGAACAAAGCAACAGCATCAAGGAACACCAATACGGTCCGACCATGCGGCTCACGCCACATTTACTCGCCGCTTATGAGTGGCCAATTTTCTCCTTGACCTCTAAATTCCAGGGTGGACTGAGTTCTGCCCCCCCCCCACCAAGAGCTGGTCAGTCGAATATCATGTGTTCGTTCGACTGGACCTCCTCGCAGACGCACTGCTCATCAGCTGTCAGGTAGAGACGAAACAAATATTGGTTCAAATTCGCGTGATGCTTTATATTTCAAATGCGAAGGTATCAACAGCTACGATAATTAGTCTGGAGGAGATTGGTAACGTATTGAAACATTTTCTACCTGAGCGGGATTCGAACCGAGACCTCCGCACGAAATACCTATCTACGCCGGGACCTCCGTTGAGGTACTACCTACTAAGCCACGGAGATCGATTGAGTTTTTGTTTAACGGTTTCAAAAAATTTGCAAGCTTGCTTATAATCTATATAGAATTTCTATATATCTTATTATTATCATTATTTTTAATTAGTTATAAACCTACAAAGGATTTATTATTATTATTATTTATAATTTGATTGGTGAGGTGAAGTTTTTTCAAACAGGATTTTAATACACACCATTTTTCTAATTTGGATTTCTATAATAATACGTACGATAAACCATAAAGGTTTTTTTGTAGTAATATACTATCTCACAGATATAAAAATAAATTATTATTTAATTTCGTAATTAAACAAGTGAAGTAATAAATTATTCCTAATTAGGAAAAGAAAGATCAGAATATTTTCATTTAATAGAAAATAGCTTATGATTACAATCAAAGAACGTAAGATTTTTATATTTTATGAACGGGTTAGATAGAATGATTTTCTATAATTTTATATTTCAACGAATGATCAGTAGAATTTCAATTTAGTGAGGTAGGCTAGAGATTTATTCAGAATGATATAAAAACTGGAATGAGAAAAGGACCAATATTTACAACGAAGACATCGGGCCACCACCCGAAGCACATACTACCCCTCTTCCCTCTTTACGACCCATAAACCAGAGTGCGAGACGATGCTAAGAAAGGTCATACCGTGCGGCAGTCTGTAAGCGGCTTCTATCCTTTCTGTCCTCTAAATTCGATTTATTCGTACACCCAGTCGGGTGAAGGAAAAAGGAGGTATCGTTCGTTGTAAGCTTCTTTCGCAGATAATAACTCTATCTGTAAAAAAATATCCAGTTGTAGATATGAAACGGTAGAAGGAAAATACATTTTATCATATTGAGTTTACCCGCAATTTTTTTTTTCACGCCAAAAAATAAAGACGTAGAATTCCCAAAGAACGTTCCTGCCTTCTTTCAATATTTATAGAAACTTTTAAAAAGCTTAAAATGTAACAGAGTATTCTATATATTATTAAAATAAAACTGCTTAGATTTATAAACCCCCCCCCCCCCATACTGTACATTAAATTTTACGCACGACTTTTTTTTGTGAACTTTATACGAAATTTTTTTCTTTTCAAAAACAGATTGACTATAATATGCAAAGGATATACACATAAAAATCTACTTGACTTAAAACCAATATAATTTTATATTTTAATTTGTTTATATTGTTACACGAAAACATAAATTTTATCAGATTACATTATTTCGTAATAACAATAACATTTAACAAAAGATCAAAAAGAAAAAAGAAATCTAAAAATCATACAACTTTAGTTTTTTTTTGTCTTCAGTCATTTGACTGGTTTGATGCAGCTCTCCAAGATTCCCTATCTAGTGCTAGTCGTTTCATTTCAGTATACCCTCTACATCCTACATCCCTAACAATTTGTTTTATATATTCCAAACGTGGCCTGCCTACATAATTTTTTCCTTCTACCTGTCCTTTCAATATTAAAGCGACTATTCCAGGATGCCTTAGTATATGGCCTGTAAGTCTGTCTCTTCTTTAACTATATTTTTCCAAATGCTTCTTTCTTTACATCTATTAGCCGCAATACCTCTTCATTTGTCACTTTATCCACCCGTCTGATATTTAACATTCTCCTATAGCACCGCATTTCAAAAGCTTCTAATCTTTTCTTCTCAGATACTCCAAACGTCCAAGTTTCACTTCCATATAAAGCGACACTCCAAACATACACTTTCAAAAATATTTTCCTGACATTTAAATTAATTTTTGATGTAAACAAATTATATTTCTTACTGAAGGCTCGTTTAGCTTGTGCTATTCGGCATTTTATATCGCTCATGCTTCTTCCATCTTTAGTAATTCTACTTCCCAAATAACAAAATTCTTCTACCTCCATAATCTTTTCTCCTCCTATTTTCACATTCAGTGGTCCATCTTTGTTATTTCTACTACATTTCATTACTTTTGTTTTGTTCTTGTTTATTTTAATTAACCAGTAAATTAGAAGTATTGCTTTTTGCCGCATTTTTTAATTTATAATCGGTTCTAATTTACCAAAATCATTAGTAAATTTAAATAGAAAAAATCAGATGTGGAAACTTCCTTGTAGGTCTATTAAATTACATACACATATTTTACGATCAGACGTTAATAATTATTAATAAATCAAAATATATTTAAATAAAAAAAAAGGTGATGAAGTCGGATTTGAACCGATGTGTCTTCCCATTGTAAGAGCCAAATATTTAATTAATTAATTTTTATTTGGCAATAACCCTGGGACCAATGAAAATAAGTAACACCAAACTCCAAATGTTTTGGATTTTAGACTTTTTTGGACACTTTTGCTCCAGTCGATAAAAAATAGAAAGAAGAGATGTACACCTAGATGTTAGAACACTCCTAAATCCAAAATTCAACATTTTACGGCTAATCGATTTGGAGTTATGCGAGATACATACGTACAGACGTCACGCTGAAACTAGTCAAAATGGATTCAGGGATGGTGAAAATAGATATTTCCGTTGAAATATCATAACCGAAATTTTTCGCGATCACAATACTTCCTGTACGCCGTACAAGGAAATAAAAATATGATGAAAAAAATGTAATAAAAAATATATGTAATTTAATAAGTGTACAAGAAAGTGAAGGTAACTAGATGTCACAACAGTCCTAAATCCAAAATTTCAACGTCCTCCAGCTAATCGTTTTTCAGTTTTGCGAGATACATACGTACAGACGTCACGCTGAAACTAGTCAAAATGGATTCAGGGATGATCAAAATGGATCTTTCCGTTGAAATATTAAAACCAACATTTTTCGCGATCACAATACTTTCTTTACTTCGTACAAGGAAGTAAATATTAGGTTTCTTGGTAGTTCTCTTTCCACTACTCTATTCGGGCGCCCTGAAGCATACGACCGAATGTCTGTGCCACAAACGGCTACTGAGCCACGAACAGTTAAGCGACCAGCATCCTAAATAGTTCCTACAGCTTACCTGACAGCGTGAGCGGACTAAGCACAGTGCCATATACCATCGGCTTACGTATCCCAACCGCTCACTTGTCATATATTTGCTAAAACGGGTAGGCGAACCCCGTCGCCTACTAAAAATATATATGATATCCATAAATTAAAATTCATTTCATCGAGACAGAATACTTGCTGCTACGCCTAGGTCTCTGAATTCCAGGAAGTATCTGCCCACAATATTAAAGCGCTTGGAGCTTTATTTGGCTGATTGTCAGCCATAACTCTCGAATAGCTTCTCACAGCAGTGAGGTAGGAGTCTTTTCACTTAGGTTAACTACTAATGTAGGTTGAACAAAGCAACGGCATCAAGGAACACCCACACGGTCCGACAATGCAGCTCTCGCCACACTGACTCGCCGCTTGTGAGTCGCCAATTTACCCCTTGACCTCTAAGTTCCAGGGAGGCCCGGTCTCTGTTACAGCCAAGAAGAGGGTTTTTTTTCCTTTTTTTCTTTTTATATTCCCACCTACTCCTCTGGAACGGATCTACAATCAAGTTTGACTCGCGCCAGAGGATTGTCCTTTACTCTAGCTCGCCTCCCCGCCCGCCGGCTGTACGTCCGGCACGGCAGGTCAGTTCACCGGTTAGCTCTTTTATTTCGTAGGTGGAAATTCCACCTACGACAAGCCGTCATCAGCGAGCGGTTTCTTCTTGACGAGCTTCCTCATCTTTCTTCTTTATAACTGCGGTTATAAACGACGAGATCACATTAAAGTTATCCTCGTTAAGTAGCATTTTATCCACCACATTCTCCGTAGATAATGGCCCTATATGTCTTACACAGGATTGCCTGCTTTCAGTCCAACGGCTACATTCAAATACTACATGTTCAGGGGAATCATAAGCCCCACAGTAAGGACAGTTGTTGTTATCTACCCTTAGTCTCGCACATAAATAGGACCTGAACGACCCATGCCCTGTAAAAAATTGCGTTATCCAGTAATTTATGTCCCCGAACTTCCTTTCTATCCACGGTCGGATCAAAGGTATCAAACGATGTGTCCATCGTCCCGTGTTGGCTACATACCAACGATGTTGCCAATTACGCAGCATCTCTTCATATGCTTCTTTAGAAGGTTGTCCACATGCTATACTCACTCGCATCTCTGCCAGTTGTTTAAGCGGAGGAACTCCTGCAATTACGAGTACTGCCTCGGTGGAGACTGAAGAATATGCGCATATCACTCTCAAGCCCATGCGCCGTTGAGTTCCTTCAAGGGCTCTTCTGTCCTTCAAGCCCTCTTCAAGAAGAGGGCTGTCAAACATCAGGTGTACGTTTGACTGGACCTTCTCACAGACGCACAGCTCATCAGCTGCCAGGCGGAACCGAAACATATATTGGTTTAAATTAACATGGTTGGTGAGCACCTGGAAACTTGTTGCCCTTAAAAATGAGTTCACGACCTAACATCTTCCTAGATCCTGTATAAATTTATATAAGAATCTTTCCTTAGTCATGTTGTGCCGTCCTAGCTGCCATGTATCCATCGCTAGGTTCTGCAGCCTCTTCCGAAGGCGGGAGATGGGCAATTGAACGAAATTTAGATCTGGTGCATCATGATCTGGGCCGTGACAATAGAATGTAAAAATCGATTTGACCAATCAACCCGTATCGTTGCTCGATTTATTTTCAATCGATAATACACGGGGCTTTGATTATATTGTCTTATCCGCCAGTAAAATAATTATTATACCCGAGAAGAAAAAGCTTATATACATCGATTAAAATTATATTCGAAACCGCTTCGTTGAAAAATATAAAATTATTTTAATAAAGAAAACGAACATTTAATTTTTAAATAGCCAAAAGTTAGAATAAAATAATAAAAAGAAAACAATAAGTTTATAATTTTCAAATTGAGGGAAAGTTGATAAAAGTTATATAAACTTTTATTAATTAAAATTGTTTTAAATTCTATCTTAAATAAATTACCTAGGGTCTGTTTTATATGAAAGGGTAAGTTCATTAAAAAGGAAACAGTTCTTAATAAAGGGTGGATACAGTTTTTCGTACATTATTTCTATTAACGTAAATTGTTCTTTTTAATTTCTTGTATCATAAACAAGGATAGTAAATTTATTGGTAGTGTATTTAAATATTATTATGATAATTTAAAGAAGGAATAAGAAGTTATATTTCTAACTTAGATAAAGTCTGATGTGGACACCACATGACTTCCTTGTACACCTATTAAATTTATATATACACATTTAAAAAAAAATGAAAAGTACGTAAAATTTTATTTCATTAATAACTTCTGATATTTTTTTTATTGTTATTATTGAATTATTATTTATCGTAAATTATTTTTTACAATCAAAGGTTAATAATTATTAATACATCAATATATTTAAATTAAAAAAACAAAAGTTAAAATAGTAGATGAAATCTGATTCGAATCGATGTGCCTTCCGCTTGTTAGATGCAAATACTTCATTAATTAAAATTTCATTTGGCTATAACTCTGGAACCAAGGAAATTAAGTACCACTGGAAACTTATTTTATTCGGTTTCATAGGTCAGCAACCATAAGAAATCACACATTCTGCCTCTTAACTAACGTCCTATTCCAGTATGACCTCATTTCATCGGGGTAGCTGAAATTCGATCGATATCTTTTACTAGCCGTAATTCGGAAACGAAATATTTTAAGACAGATAAAAAATGAAATTTTTCCATGATTATTATGAAATATAGCTTATAAAAGTCCCAGGAAAACTTCGTGATATACTATGTACATAAAAACTAATTTATTTTCCTCCATAATAAAAAAATCCACGACGAGAAAGGAAAATAACTACAAATATTGCTAGAGTATTATTTTTTAAATATTTTTATTTATAAGGGCATTAAAAATTAAAGTCATAAGCGAGTTGTCAGTGTAATACAACTGTACCAGTAAACTTGTAGTCTCGAAGAAACTCAGGCTGACCATTCCTGAGCCGTGTGGTTAATTTAAACCAAACCCCCAATGTCTCGGCCTTTCACCCGGGTTCGAATCCCGGTCAGGCATGGCATTTTTCACACACGCTACAAATCATTCATCTCATCCTCTGTACAGTAATGCTTAACTGCGGCCCCGGAGTTTAAAAAAAAAAAGAAGAAAAAAGAAAAACCCCTATGTCGCCGGCCTCCGTGGCGCAAGTGGTAGCGTCTCAGCCTTTCATCTGGAGGTCCCGGATTTGAATCCCGGTCAGGCGTGACATTTTCAAACACGCTACAAATCATTTATCTCATCCTCTGAAGAATGCTTAATGGTTGATCCGGAGGTCAATAAAAAAACCCAATGTACATCGGTATCCACAATCCGAATTCGTTATTGAAATCCGAATAAAATCCTGAAAAACCTTTATTATAATATGGAAAATAGGAGGAGAAAAGATTATGGAGGTAGAAGAATTTTGTTATTTGGGAAGTAGAATTACTAAAGATGGACGAAGCAGGAGCGATATAAAATGCCGAATAGCACAAGCGAAACGAGCCTTCAGTAAGAAATATAATTTGTTTACATCAAAAATTAATTTAAACGTCAGGAAAAGATTTTTGAAAGTATATGTTTGGAGTGTCGCTTTATATGGAAGTGAAACTTGGACGATCGGAGTATCTGAGAAGAAAAGATTAGAAGCTTTTGAAATGCGGTGCTGTAGGAGAAAGATAAAAATCAGATGGGTGGATAAAGTGACAAATGAAGAGGTATTGCGACAAATAGATGAAGAAAGAAGCATTTGGAAAAATATAGTTAAAGGAAGAGACAGACTTATAGGCTACATACTAAGGCATCCTGGAATAGTCGCTTTCATATTGGATGGACAGGTAGAAGGAAAAAATTGTGTAGGCAGGCCACGTTTGGAATATGTAAAACAAATTGTTAGGGATGTAGGATGTAGAGGGTATACTGAAATGAAACGACTAGCACTAGATAGGGAATCTTGGAGAGTTGCATCAGACCAGTCAAATTACTAAAGACAAAAAAAATTATAATATGGACCTGAGAATTCTCGACTTCGGAATCACCTGATTTACGACAATTTTAACACTAAACCAACCTGCTGGGAATTTAATAATTTATTGCTAGTCTATTAAACGGTTATTCTTGCTTAAATATCGTGTGAATTGTTGAATTTTACTATCCTGCAGACAGTGTACACGTACATCAGCTTTTAAAATACAGATGTTTTTCAGGGTATATACAAAGTTATTTGGGAGATTTTTTGGTAATTTTTTTACTTTCTTGTACGAAGAAAAGGAAGTATTGTAATCGCGAAAAAATTCATATTTCAACGGAAATATCCATTTTGAACATCCCTGAATCCATTTTGACTAGTTTCGACGTTACGTCCGTATGTATACATCTCGCATAAATCAAAAACGATTACCCGTAGTATGTTGAAATTTTTGATTTAGGACTGTTGTAACATCTAGTTGTGCATCTCCCCTTTTGATTGCAATCGAGTGTACCAGAATTGTCCAAAAAGCCCAAAATCCAAAAATCTTTGATTTTAGAATTTTTCATAACTGCAGTAATAAGCCCTTATTGAGAGATTTCAACGATATATCATATGTTGTACTTATTTTCATCGGTTCCAGAGTTAAAGCCAAATAAAATTTTAATTAATGAAATATTTGGATCTTAAAAGGGTAAGACACATTGGGTCAAATCCGAGTTCATCTCCTTTTTTTTTAATCTAAATATATTGATTAATTAATAATTATTAACCTCTGAATGTAAAAAAAAATTTACAATAAATTATAATTCGATAGAAAAAAAAAGAAAAATTAAGATTGAAATAAAATTTTATGTACTTTTTATTTAAAAAAACGTGTCTATATGCAATTTAATAGGCGTAAAAGGGAGTCTTGTCCACATCAGATTTTTTTATTTCCTTGAACGACGTAAAAGAAGTATTGTAATCGCGAAAAATTTCGATTTTTAGATTTCAACAGAAATATTCATTTAGACCATCCCTAAATCCATGTTGACTGGTTTAAGCGTGGTGTCTGTACGTACGTATGTATCTCGCATAACTCAAAAAAGATTAACAGTAGCATTTTGAAATTTTGGATTTAGGACTGTTGTAACATCTAGTTGTACATTTCCCCTTTTTATTGCAATTTACTAGATCAAAAGTGACAAAAAAAATCTATGTGCGGTATATTATCGATTGAAAATAAATCAAGTAACCGTTATGGGGTGAGTCGAATTCATTTTTACTTCCTTGTACGAAGTAAAAAGAAAAAGAAAATTTCGATTTTCAGATTTTAACGAAAATATCCATTTTGACCATCCCTGAATCCATTTTGAATACTTTCTGCATACGTCTGTACGTACGTACGTATATATCTTGCATAACTCAAAAACGATTAGTCGTAGGATGTTAAAAGTTTAGATTTGGGACTGGTATAACATCTAGTTGTGCACCTTCCCTTTTGATTGCAATCGACTGGACCAAAAGGGTCCAGAATAATGCCCAAATTCCAAAATATTTGAATTTTTTCTTAACTTTGAATTTTTCATTGAGAGCTGTTCAAAGATATATCAAAGTGGTACTTATTTTGATTGGCTCCAGAGTTATAGACAAATGAAAATTTAATTAATGAAATATTTGGATCTTACAAGGAGAAGGCACATCGGTTCAAATACGACTTCATTTCTTTTTTTTTTTTAATATAAATATATTGATTTACTAATAATTATTAACCTCCGATTGTAAAAAAAAATTTACGATAAATAATAATTCAAGTTATTAGTGATATAACATTTTACGTACATTTAAACTTGTGTATATATAATTTAATAGGCGTACAAGGACGTTATGTGGTGTCTACATCAGATTGTTTTCAATTAAATTCGGTGTTATAGTTTCTACCAAATTTTTAAATTTTAATTAATTCTTTGTCGTCTTAAATTTTAAGGGTTTGGGTTTTGTTCTCTGTCATTGGAAAACCAATTAGTTATTTCATAGGAATTTTGAAGACCAAGTTTGGTCTTCATTTTATTCTACTACTTTTTTCCATACTTTTTTTTTTTAGTTTATTCTTAGGTAGATTTCTTTGAAATCTACCTATTATAATGGGTACTATGATTCGAATTCTGGAAAATTTCGACATATCTTCCCGTTTCACATCCTCCAGACTCCAAAACCACCGTTAGTTCAAAAGTTTATATATATATATATATATATATATATTTCACTTTCTTGTGGACACGATAACTGCCGTAATTTTGCACCAATCACTTACAAATTTTTTCCTAAAAATAACTCTACCCAAAATCTCGGTTCAGTTTTATAACGGCCAAAATCGGACCATGAGGGTTGAAACGGGCTGACTTTTTCGAAAAACAAAATATCGCTATAACCTTCTTATTAAGTAAAATATCGAATTCGTTTAAAGTCCCTACTATTGTAGGGATAAGAGCCTAAAACTTGTCTAAGTAAAGTTTTTTTAGATCATCAACCATCGGACCAGAGACTGGAAAAAATTGGGTTTCGAAGACAAAAAAAATCATACCTCCCGTAATAGGCACAGTATCGAATCGGTTTAACAAGTCCTCAGTCCTCTAAACATTACCTAAAACTTTTTTTGTCTGAAACAAATTTTGATATGACTAACCCTTACGGCAAGGGATGACCAAAATATTACTGGAATTGTTAGATGGGGCAAGTCATATGCTAGCTAAACATTGGAAATTTTTTTCAAATGCAACCATTGTGGTTTTGAGTAAATTTGTTTTTCTTAACTTTAACGTGGAAATATTTTTATCCTCCATTTAGCAGCGGTAAAATCTACTTCCGCCTTCCAACGTGCCGAAAGGAATTTTTTTTTTCAATTATATTTCTTGATAAAATAAACAATATTTAAAAAAAAAAATGTTTTTCTTTATTAATTAATCTCTTTTTTTGTAAAACATAAAGATGAAAAACATTTTTAAACTCAAAAACGTTTGCCAATCTTCGTGGCAAAGTGGTAGATTCTCGGCTTTTGATCTAGACGTTCCGGATTCGAATCCTGGTCAGGTATCACTTATTTTACGCTACAAATTTACATCACGTTAATTACCGTAAGACTAAAAATAAAAAAATAAAAACAGAAGTTATAAAAATTCACTGTTGGAAGACTATAAAAAATATACTCCTTTATAAATTAATTAATGTATTTAAGAGTTCCAATGACTAATCGTAAAAAAAAAAGGTTATTAAACAATCTGATAGAATTAAAAAGAAAGATATATATAAGACGACAACTGTGTTGAATTCATAATAAAAAAAAAAAATTGTGTGTATATATATATATATATATATATATATATATGAAGTCCTTAATAAACATCTGTTCATTTTCTACATTATAATGATACAATGTTTACTAATATAAACGCCCAGAAGTTGAATTAGGCAATAATAAATTTATTTTTTATGTATAATATTCCGTACGAGTTATCGAAAAAATGATACTATTCAACTATTCCCATTGAAGCATAGCTGGGACGTTAAATAAAAATTATGTGAAAAGAAGAGACGTAGATAATTAATCGATGTTAATAAAAAAAGAACAGACAGAGCAAAATTATGAGAGAAGTGGTGTGAGAGTGAGAGAGAGGGAGAAGGAAGAACAGATAGTATGTGTGTATGTGTATGCGCACAAAAATTAAAAGCAAAATTATGAGAGAAGGTGGGGAATGAGAGAGAGAGAGAAAGAGAGAGAGAGCGAGGATGAGTTTGTGTGGGAGTGAGCCGGCGCGCATAAAAAAAGATACCTCTTATTGAAAACAAAATTACATTTTCTATTATTTCTCCAGTTGGAATCTTTGTAAAAAAATTTGGTGGCCTCAAAAACGAAGCAGTTTTTTATTTCGCGATCAGGCTATATATTATATTTGATATATTAATTTTTAACTGAAATTTACTTCTTTAACAAATTTATAAACAATTTAAACATAACAAATTTCTTCTATATAAAGATAGATAAAGCTACGAGCGGCATCCTGATATTCAGTATCGATATCAGACAAAGTAGCTTACTGCTAATATTAGTAATATTACCATATTACTAACCAATGACGGCTCACGTATAGGCACTGTGGAACTGCAGCACTCCGTATTTCCACTTTATATTATCGATAACATTTAATATAATGAGTCCTTTTTTCTTTATGTATAATATATAATCCTTAAACTTAATGTCATCCCCGATTTATGAAAAAGATACAAAAATCTTTGTATGGAACTGTACGCTTCACAGTTCCAGCGGCGTGGTATTTCGTTGTTGTGCACATAGGAAGCTGCACGCGAGGTTGCGAGGAAAAGAGAGCGCGCTATCGGTCTCACAGTGCCGTTCCTGGCGCGCTGGCGTAAGATAGTTATTTTTTAATCCTCGTGTGTACGGAACGTTCCTTGTTCGTTCCTTTTTCTAGTTTGGTTATAGTATAGGCAATTTATCATCAAAATATGCTGTATTTGAAAATCCTTGCCTACCGATTGAAATTTTGTCCATGCGTTAGGGGTGATGAGGGAAACTTAACTCCAGAATTTTAACGTCCCCCTCCCATAGATTTTTGAAAAGCTCAAAAAGTTTTTGAAATGCGTTTTTCTCTGAATTTATGCATTTTCAGAGAAAAAGTTTTCAAACAAAAAATATAGAGGACATTCTCCTCTACAATTAATGTCTTTGAAGTTATGCCGTATAATTTTAAATTGAAATACTAGGTGGCGCTGAAGTGACTTAGCATTCCAGAGTTATAGCGGTACAATTGCAACGGAGCAACGCAGCGGTCCTATTGTTACTGTACCCGGGGAGATCGGCATTGTTCAGCGACTAGACCGGTTTCGAACACGTGCCCGATTCACAACATTTTCACACTTTCACAAGCTATAGCTCCAAAACGGTAAGTCATACAAGAAAATTGGTTAAATAAAAGTTGTCTGTTTTTTTTAGATTAACAACTTTTCCGAATGTAATACAGACGAAAAACAATTTTTTTTGATAATAAAACCAAAAAAACACGTTTTTTACAACTTCAGCGCCACCTAGTATTTCAATTTCAAATTATACGGAGAACTTTGCAGACATTAATTGTAGAGGAGAATGTCCTCTATATTTTTTGTTTGAAAAACCTTTCCCTAAAATGCATAAATTCAGAGAAAAACGCATTTCAAAAACTTTTTGAGTTTTTCAAAAATCTATTATTTATTCGGTTAAACCGAATACGGTTTTTAAGCACAATTTGCTTAAAAACCGATGAAGTGTACATTTAGATTATTATCCTTCTTCCAGCTATTCTATTTGATTCATTTTTTTCGGTTCTTTAGTTTTACAGAAAACTTTAATTATGGCCTTGAAAAGGCCCAGAAAAAATTTTTGGAGCAGCACCCCCACTAATTTTAGTTACGAGATGCCACTGCTAGTAGTATTACTAAGTAGTACCATTTTTAACGGTCGATAAAAATGGCAAAACCGGAAAAATTATTTAATTGTATAAACTGAGACTATTTGACGTGTTACTTGGCACGTTTTGATCTAGTGGATTGCAATCAACACGGCAGGTGCACAACTCGATGTTTCAATAGTCCTAAATCCTAACTTTCAACATGTGACGGCTAATCGTTTTTGAGTTATGCGAGATGTGTCCATAAGTCACGCCGAAAGTAGTCAAAATGGATTGAGGGATGGTCAGAATGGATATTTCCGCTGAAATATGAAAACCAACATTTTTCGCGTTTACAATACTTTCTTTACTTCTTAGAAGGAAGTAAATAAGGTTGAACCTGATGAGAAACGGTAGTAAACATATAGCGCGGGCGAAACCGTGAAGAGAATGGTAACTTAAAATAAAGAAATTTGACATAATCGAAATGTTCTGGTTATATATAAATACATACATATATATATATACAGGTTATCATAAAAGAATGGTGCGGTTTCAGTAATTCACAGGAAGATTGTAGGGAAATTTCTAGATGTCATATTGGTATCCCTGAAAGCCTCCAACCCAAAAGTTTGTTTATTAGCAGTTGTAACCACAACGTCGGTTCTTGTATTGTTGTTGCGGTGAGTTTAGCGAGTTACTATGTTCTCGGATAAAGACAAAGCAAAGTGTGTTTTATCGATGGCCGAATTAAAATCCGTAATTTTAGTTCAACGTGCGTTTCGACGTGAATTCGGAAGAGATCTGCGCACAAAAATAGCATAACACGTCGGTTCAAACGATTCGAAGAAACCGGATCGGTTAAGAAACAGAAATCAGCCAGCAGACCAAGTGTACCAGTCGAAACGGTTGAACTAATTAGACGATCGGCAATTAGAAGTCCTGGGAAGTCCATCCCCCGTCGAAGCGTCGAATTAGGTATTCCAAAATCAACAGTTCACAAAGTTTTACGTAAAAAACTGAAATTACACGCTTATAAAATCCAGATACTGCAGGAATTGAAACCCGATGATGGTGTAAAACGTTACAATTTCGCCGTTGAAATGTCGGACAGAATAAGTGAAAACGAATCATTTTTAGACGATATAATTTTTACAGACGAAGCTACATTCCACGTGAATGGATGCGTTAACAGACACAATTCACGAATATGGGGCTCTGAAAACCCACACGCAATTATTGAGAAACAACGCGATTCGCCTAAAGTTAATGTTTAGTGTGGCGTGATGAAAAATCTTGTAATAGGGCCTTTCTTCTTTGCTGAAAAAAACAATTAATGGAGTCGCGTATCTTGACATGTTAACCGATTATCGCTTTCCTCAGCCGGATGAAGTCGAAAACATTCATCGACTTCATTTCTAACAAGATGGTGCTCCCCCGCACTTCAATGCGTCGGTCACGGACGCTTTGAACGAAAAATTTGGAGATCGATGGATAGGTCGGTAAGGACCCGTACTTTGGCCTTCAAGGAGTCCAGACCTGACACTTTGCGATGTTTTCTTGCGGGTGTACATCAAAAGTGTTGTTTATCCACAAAAAATTTACGACCTAAACCGCTTAAAAAACAGGATTAATGAAGCAATGACAACCGTTAATGAAGAAATGTTAACTAATGTTTGGAGAGAAGTTGAGTATCGTTTGGACATTTGTCGAGCGACTAAGGGCGCACATATTGAAATTTATTAATTATGTAAAAAAATGTTTGAGACGACAAATTTGAAAAATAAAAAACAAACTGTAAGTAATTCTGTTTTAATTTAAACCATGTTCAAAACCGCACCATTCTTTTATGATAACCCTGTACTTTAAACCGCAAATCCTTTTTGTAGTCGATTATTAAAGGTATTATTATAATAAAAGCAAAAATTATTATTTAAAAAAAATCAATTAAATCAAAATTTCAAACAGTTTGATGTTTATTTTAATACTTCGGTTTCATTGAACTCTTCTTTAGAAAAAATACACCTGTTAAAATTATAAAAATTTATATTTTCTAATTATAAATATCAAAGAAAGTATTTTTAGTGTTTTCAAACATTCGTTTATATTAGCTAATATTTTTAACTCTAAGAGTTTAAAATTCAAAGTCAAAGTAACTGAAGTTAGTTATCATCATATCTCATAGCATTAGCATCTTTACTTGTGTATAATACTTCATATAGTGCCAACTAAAGACTGGCCGTTTGCCACCCATATTCTCTTTATAAACATTATATTCTTAAAATAAATGACAGTTTGATGAGGTATAACCATTAAAAACAAAATCTTAATAAGAAAAACATACGCAATACAAATTAAAAGAAATTGACTAGTACTGGTAAAGAATAAAATGAAAACGAAATTTTATGTTTAAATCTCTTATTTGTTTTTTTACGTCCAGTAACCAAAGCAAAATATAACAAATATAATTATTAATTAATTAAAAATGATGTGATATGAAATACAGATAGTCAGGAACAATGTAACAAACTTATAGGAAATGTTGTACGGGTAAAAATAAAGGAAATTCATCGAAACAAAGGTCCAAAAACATTTTACGTTAGCGAAAGAGTATCGGTTGCGAAAGATTTCGCCCTGATTTTTAGTTATTTATCTTTTTTTAGTTTTTCTATTTAGCCTCTGGAACCACCGTATTATTACAGACGATGAATGACGATGTTGTAGCGTTTAGTTGCTAAAAATTGTGGGGGGGGGGGGGGGGTCCAATAGTAGTAAAAATAATGGTCCAAAAACATCTTTTCTGAGGCGTTTCAAGGTCATCGTTAAAGTTTTCTGTAAAATAAAAAAAGAATCAAGTAGATTAGCTGGAAGCAGGATAATAATCTAATTCTACACTTTACCATATTCAAGAATATGGTACACGGTTTTTAAGCAAATTAAGCTTAGAAATCATATTTGGTTTAACCGAATAAATAATAAAATGCCAATACAGATAATATTTTTCAGTATTATTAGATAACTTAATAAAATTTATGCTTAAAAACACTATAGTCCAAAGGTGCTGAATTTAAATTTCTATGTACATAAAAACAAATACATAATTAGTTTTTACTAATTACATTCTCTTTCAATTACATTCTCTTTACTAATTACATTCTCTTTCGCCCTTGCACCGTGTTTTTCGACAGATCTGGTGATCAAAGAACCCTTACTTTCCACCATCTTCTGATCGCTACTGAAAAAACCGCTTTCGTATTCCTTCCACCGAATAAACTAGAAAAGGGAACGAACAAGGAACATTCCGTATATACGCAGAGTAAAATAAACTATATTCCTTCAGCACGCCAGGGTCGGAACTGCGGGAGTGACAAAGCTCTCTGTCCCTCGCAGTTGCGCAAAACAGCCATACAGCACACCACTGGAACTATAAGGAGCACAGTTCCATACAAAGATCTTTGTATCTTTTTTATAAACTGGGGGATGGCTACTGTCATTAAGCTTAATGATTATAAATTGTACAAATATAAAGAAAGAATTAAAGAAAAAAGAACTCATTATATTAAATGTTATTGATAATATCGAGTGGAAATAAGGGGTGCTAAAGTTCAACAATACCTTTACACGAGCCTCCACTGAGGACTTCTATGAATTCACTTCTTGTATGAATGCAAATGAAGTGTACAGTCTTGTACAGTATCATTTCGACCGTTCCTGAGATGTGTGGTTAATTGAAACCCAACCACTAAAGAAGGTATCCACGATCCAGTACTCCGTATAAATATTAGATATTTATCTGTAGAATATTTGCAAGCCCAAATCTAGTGATTATTTCTTTTAGTATAATCGGAAATGGAGAAAATTTGCAACCATTGATCAACATTGCTTTTTACCTTTCTTTAAAAGTCAAATTTAAAAAAAATTAGAAATTTGTGTTTAAAAATTCACATGAAGATTACACACACCAAAATTCTAGTTGGGGGACGGGCTGGGTTTCAAAAAAAAAATTAAAAATTAATTTTATCCCTTTAAATTTGGAATTTTCAAAAAATCTTTTCATACTGTGCACTTACATCGTATGAAAAATGTATATATAAATTATCATCAATTTTACTTTTTTGCTTGGCGTCGGTTATGATTCAATTATGGCAGATATTCTATATACGAGTATAATTACAGTACTATCGATTACGTTATGTATGAAAGATCATTACGAGGTTCGTTTAATAATTAAAGATACAAAAAACTATAAAAAAATGATTAATTCATATCAGTACAGAAGAATTGAGAGGAAAGTGGAAGAAGCGTTAGGAGAAGACCAATTTGGTTTCAGGAAAAGTATAGGGAAAAGGGAACAAATTTTAGCGCTCAGAATAATAGTAGAAGAAAGATTAAAGAAAAACAAACCAAAATATTTGGCATTTATAAACCTAGAAAAGGCATTCGATAACGTAAACTGGAATACAATATTCAGCAATTTAAAAAAGTTAGGGTTCAAGTAAACAGATAGAAGAACAATTGCTAATATTTACAGGAACCAAACAATAATAGTAGTAATCGAAGAACATAAGAAAAAAGCCGTAAGGAAAAAGAGTGGCCGACAAGGATGTTCCCAAAATCCGTTTTGGAACAAAACGAAAGTAATGAAAATGATTAGAAATAATGAAGACGGACCACTGAATGTAAATATAGGGAGAGAAAAGATTACGGAGGTAGAAGAATTTTGTTATTTGGGAACTAGAATTATTAAAGATGGACGAAGTCGGAGCAATATAAAATAGCTAATAGCACAGGCGAAACGAGCCTTCAGTCAGAAATATAATTTTTTTACATAAAAAATTAATTTAAACGTCAGGAAAATATTTTTGAAAGGATGTGTTTGGAGCGAAGCTTTATATGGAAGTGAAACTTGGACGATCGGAGTATCTGAGAAGAAAAGATTAGAAGCTTTTGAAATGAGGTGGTATAGGAGAATGTTAAAAATCAGACGGGTTGATAAAGTGACGAATGAAGAGGTGTTTTGGCAAATTGATGAAGAAAGAAGCATTTGGAAAAATATAGTTTAAAGAAGACAGGCCACATATTAAGGCATCCTGGAATAATCGCTTTAATATTCGTGGGATAGGTAGACGGGACAAATTGTGCAGGCAGGCAAAGTTTGGAATATGTAAAACAAATTGTTAGGGATGTAGGTTGTAGGGGTATTCCAAAATGAAACTACTAGCACTAGATAGGAATCTTGGAGAGCTGCATCAAACCAGTCAAATGACTGAATACAAAAAAAAAATTAAGCCTAAAACACGCCAACGTACGTACGAACAAAATCCCATGTTTTTAATTTTTTATGTTGTGGGGAGGTCCTTAGGTCATGAAATGTCAAAAAACCATACCCAATATTTTGACTGATTACTAAACTTTCCTTCTTGAATCATAGTTGTAAAGCTTTGATGCCGGAAGTAAAAATTTAAATAATTTTTTATCATTGCTTAAATTTTATTTACTTAAATATGGTGGATACACGATGACGTAAAAATGCATCATAAAATTGTAATTATGTATTTCCGCATTTGTTTCTACCTTCTATTATACCTCACTTTTTAAATACAAAGCCATTTTTTCATACTTTAATTCACATATATGTTTTTAGGAACCGTTATGTTTTATTAATACCCCAAATTTGTTTTCCAATTGCTGTCATATAAATTTTGATTCATTGTATAATTATATATTTAACAATTTTTTTTAGCCAGTTACATGAAACAAATTAAAACTGTAGATCAAACAGTCAAATGTTTTATCACATGTAGAAATGTAGCATCAGTTGGCTTCAAACTCAAATGCCTATGATAATCGGTACAGACGTATTGCCCTATCAAAGTAACATTAATTCCTATTTATACAACGTTTGATTAGAAATGAATACATTTCGCGATTTCAGTAACGATGACGTAGAACAAACATCTGATTTATTAATGTAGATTCTGTGTTATAATTACATTGATGTTAAATATTATACATTGTATGTCGTACAATATTCTCTCCCTCTCCCTCTCTCTTCTATATCTTTTTTTCATTCTCTCTAATCCGATTTCTTCCTAAAACACATGTTTGTTTTTGTTTTTAAATAAATTGCCATGTTTGCCTTTCCCAACGTACTTATTCGTTGTTTCTTTGATCTGACCTGATCTGAAAAAAAAAAAAAAATTTTTTTTTTTTTTTTCGCGCGTGTTTTGTTCTGTTTCTCTTGTTTCAGAAACGGGAGAAGCGTGGATGTGGAACGAAACGACGTGCCGTCTCATCCTGCCAGTCGAAAGAAAGTAAAAATTAAATTTTTTTTTTTTTTTTTTTTCTTCGTGTGTGTGTTCTGCTTCTTTTGTTGCAGATACCAACAGCCACCACAAAAACAAATGGTTTCTTCACTGCGGCCACGCGGTCCCCCCAACCCCTTCTCAGACACACGTGTGTCTGAAGGTTAATAATTACGTGGAGTGAATAATTACTGTTTGCTTCTTCCAGAAAATCGCCGCCCCAAAACCGCGATCGCGAATAGGTATCACCATTTGTAAGTTCCCTATTACCTTCCTTTCCTTTCAAGAAAGAAGAAAGAGGGAACGAGCCCAGCAGCCATCAGCCCAGCAGCCACCTGCCCAGCAGTTACCTGCTCAGCAGCCACTGACAGCACAGAAGAACGAAGAAACCTGCACTTTCCCCCGTTCAGCCCTTCGGGGCCTCGGGAATTTCAAGGTTAATGGTATGTAACTTCGGTTACTACCAATTCTTGGAAAGTGCAGGCCAAAGAAGAACGAAGAGGTCTTCGGAAGAAGAAGAGGGAGAAGAAGAAGGAAGACCAACCACTCGCCTCAACATCACGGACTGGAGTCCGGAACAGAGCCCAGCAGAGATGCGTCCTGAAGGGCAGCCATACCAGAAGCGGATGAAGAGCTTCTACAAAACCTCTCCTATTTCAAAACTTACAATAAGACAAAATAACCCAGCAATTGCGACTCCTCCGGAAAAGGGGACGCATTGCTCCCTCCTTACAGGTAGTGCCCCGTTGTGGCGTATTCCTGCTAGCCTATTAAAGAGTTAGCACCGAAAGGACTTCAGTGGACGGTCTGAAGGGGAATTACGTCGGGAGGACAGGCTTTATAAGCCTAGCCTTCCGCGGTCGGCCCATGAAATGGGTTCGATAACGCTGGTTTAACAACGGATTGGAATGCAATTAAATCCGTCTTAAATTCACTAAAATAATAATAGACAAAACTTGAAAAATTAGATCCGAGATTAAAAAAATAACCTTTTAAAAAAACAAGCCCGATTAGAATGATCCAGCAGCAAGGGACTCTGTCCAGGTTCTGCGATAAAGTAGGGAGTAATAGACTCCTGCCAACTTTGCATTCCATTCCATGTCCTGCTGCACGATAATGTATTTCCACTTGTTGCGGGTCCGATACGTGATTTACTGAGAAAATTTGGATAGAAAATATACGATCACTCACCATATATCCGGACTTATCTCCTTCTGATTACCATTTTATTGGGGAAATTGAAAAAATTTGAGCGGTAAGCGTTTCGCGGGTGACGATGAACTTAAAAATGCTGTTATGCTGTTAATCTGTTAATCCTGCTGACCGTTTAAAGAACACTTCATTTTTTCTTGAATTATGAAATTATAGGTTGGGTGAAACTTTTGACTATTATCTAAAAAAAATTTATGCATTTGATTCTAAAATTAATATTTGACGTATCAAAAACCCTCCTGATAGAACAGAAATTTAATCCAAGTGTTTTAACTTAAAAAAATATTGCTAAGAAATACTAAACTTTATTTCAGTTTAGATTTAAACTTTGAACATGAATTTCCCTGAGTGAGACTCAGCTTTTGTACAACTACACTTTGATCTCTTGGGACTAAAGCCCTACACAACAGTTAATAGAATAAAGGGTGTACTGCAAACTCGGGTGACCACATCCTGAACAAGATTAAATTATACCTAACAGAGATTACCTATAAGGAATTTCAACACAAAGCATATTAAATATATATATATATATATATATATAGTTCAATAGATAGATAAGTAAGATAATAATTCTCTAAGTTACATTACCCAAAATGGTGTTTTTGTAACATATTTAATTATTTTGTTTTGCAATATTAAAGTCTTTCGTTAAATATCTAGTTAAAATTCGTCATATTTTGTTTTTAATAAATTTCAAAATTTTCACGTTTGCTATTTCATTAGTGTAGACATTACTCATACTGTTTTACTCAAAATCAAATTCTCTACAAGTTTTTTTAAAAACTTTTATGTGTTTATTAACCATTTAACAAATATTTTTTCGCCAAATATAAAATACTATATAAACCCCAATTTTTTGTCTTTCAACTCAAATTTCTCGAGAAAAAATATCTACAGTTCTGGGACTTTATTTTTTTCAATTTTTCATGTCTGATGTCCGATAAAACCACAAAATTTGGGTTTCCAGAATTACAATCTGGTTTAGCTTTACTGATGGCGAAAAATCTCGTGATGCAACTATGCTTCATCATTTTGAATCCGGAATCAAAATGAGTGTAGAATGAAAAATCCAAATTTAAATGCCAGTAAAAAATTATTAAATAATTTTTTTTGTCTTCAGTCATTTGACTGGTTTGATGCAGCTCACCAAGATTCCCTATCTAGTGCTAGTCGTTTCATTTCGGTATACCCCCTACAACCTACATCCCTAACAATTTGTTTTACATATTCCAAACGTCGCCTGCCTGCACAATTTTTCCCGTCTACCTGTCCCACGAATATTAAAGCGATTATTCCAGGTTGCCTTAATATGTGGTCTCTCTTCTTTTAACTATTTTTTTCCAAATGGTTTTTTCTTCATCAATTTGCCAAAACACCTCTTCATTCGTCACTTTATCCACCCGTCTGATTTTTAACATTCCTATAACACCTCATTTCAAAAGCTTCTAATCTTTTCTTCTCAGGTACTCTGATCGTCCAAGTTTCACTTCCATATAAAGCTACGCTCCAAACACATCCTTTCAAAAATATTTTCCAGACGTTTAAATTAATTTTTTATGTAATCAAATTATATTTCTGACTGAAGGCTCGTTTCGCTTGTGCTATTCAGCATTTTATATCGCTCCTGCTTCGTCCATCTGTAGTAATTCTACTTCCCAAATAACAAAATTCTTCTACCTCCATAATCTTTTCTCCTCCTATTTTCACATTCAGTGGTCCATCTTTGTTATTTCTACTACATTTCATTACTTTTGTCTTGTTCTTGTTTATTTTCATGCGATAGTTCTTGCATAGGATTTCTTCTATGCCGTTCATTGTTTCTTCTAAATCCTTTTTACTCTCGGCTAGAATTACTATATCATCAGCAAATCGTAGCATCTTTATATTTTCACCTTGTACTGTTACTCCGGATCTAAAGTGTTCTTTACCATCATCAACTGCTAGTTCTATGTAAAGATTAAAAAGGAAGGTGGACA
Organism: Lycorma delicatula; assembly: GCF_047948215.1. NCBI lineage: Eukaryota > Metazoa > Arthropoda > Insecta > Hemiptera > Fulgoridae > Lycorma > Lycorma delicatula. The sequence goes on from NC_134455.1 coordinate 402,240,051, forward strand.
GGGAACATCCTTGTCGGACTCCCTTTTTTATTACGGTTTGTGTCTTATGTTCTTCAATTATTATTGTTGCTGTTTGGTTCCTGTAAACATTAACAATTATTCTTCTATCTTTGTACTTGAACCCTAATTTTTTTTTAAATTGCTGAAGTTTTTATTTCAGTCTACGTTATCGAATGCCTTTTCCAGGTCTATAAATGCCAAGTATGTTGGTTTGTTTTTCTTTAATCTTCCTTCTACTATTAATCTGAAGTCTAAAATTGCTTCCCTTGTCCGTATACTTTTCCTGAAACCAAATTGGTCTTATCCTAACACTTCTTTAACTCTCCTCTCAATTTTTCTGTACCGAATTCTAGTTAAGACTTTTGATGCATGATTAATTAAGCTAATTGTTCTGTATTCTTCACATTTATCTGCTCCTGATTTCTTTGGTATCATGACTATAACACTCTTTTTAATTTTACTACCAAAAAAAGAATATTACCGTTTTTTTTAAATTGTTTTGTAAAAACGACAAGTAACTTTTTGTTTTAATCGTTTTAATTCTTTACCAAACAAAAAAAAAAAATTATATGCGGTTTAATACTATATTATAAACTGAAGAATTAGTTTCCATTATTAAAAACGATACAATTATTTATTATTAAATCAGATGATAAGTTCTAAGGTTCAAATCCCAGTGAAGACAGAGGTACTTTTATACGAATTTGAATACTAGACTCTGGAACCATTGAAAATAAATATCACTTACGATATATCGTTGAAAAGCTCTCAACGAGGGCTTATTACTGAATTTAAAAAGAATACTAAATATTTTGGAATTTGAACGTTTTTGAACAATTTTAGTCCAGTCGATTCCAATCAAAAGGGGAGGTGTGGAACTAGATGGTATAACAGTACTTAAAAAATTTCAACATCTTACGGTTAACCGTTTTTCAGTTATGCGAAATACGTACGTATAGATGTCACGCGGAAACTAGTGAAAATGAATTCTGGGAGGATGATGAAAATAGATATTTCCGTGGAAATATGAAAACCGAAATTTTTCGTGATAACAATGCTTCCTTTACTTCGTACAAGGAAGTAAAAATATGAAGAAAAAATGTAATAAAAAATATAAATGTATAAAAAATAAATGTAATTTTACAGGTGTACAAGGAACTATGTGGTGTACACATCATTTTTTTTTATTGTTATTATTTAATTATTATCTATTGTAAAACCTTTTACAATCAGAGGTTAATAATTATTAATACATCAATATATGTAAATTAAACAAAAAAAAGGAGATGAAGTCGGATTCGAACAGACGTGTCTTCTCATTGTCAGAGCCAAATATTTCATTAATTAAAATTTTATTTGGCTATAACTCTGGAATAAAATGTTCAGCATTTTAATAAAATTAGGGTTCAAATACAGAGATAGAAGAACAATTGCTAACATGTACAGGAACCAAACAGCAACAGTAACAATTGAAGAACATAAGAAAAAAGCCCTAATAAGAAAGGGAATCCGACAAGGATGTTCCCTATCGCCGTTACTTTTTAATCTTTTCATGGAACTAGCAGTTAATGATGTTAAAGAACAATTTAGATTCGGAGTAACAGTACAAGGTGAAAAGATAAAGATGCTATGATTTGCTGATGATATAGTAATTCTAGCCGAGAGTAAAAAGGATTTACAAGAAACACTGAACGGCATAGATGAAGTCCTACGCAAGAACTATCGCATGAAAATAAACAAGAACAAAACAAAAGTAATGAAATGTAGTAGAAATAACAAAGATGGACCGCTGAATGTGAAAATAGGAGGAGAAAAGATTATGGAGGTAGAAGAATTTTGTTATTTGGGAAGTAGAATTACTAAAGATGGACGAAGCAGGAGCGATATAAAATGCCGAATAGCACAAGCGAAACGAGCCTTCAGTCAGAAATATAATTTGATTACATAAAAAATTAATTTAAACGTCTGGAAAATATTTTTGAAAGGATGTGTTTGGAGCGTAGCTTTATATGGAAGTGAAACTTGGACGATCAGAGTACCTGAGAAGAAAAGATTAGAAGCTTTTGAAATGAGGTGTTATAGGAATGTTAAAAATCAAATGAAGAGGTATTGCGGCAAATAGATGAAGAAAGAAGCATTTGGAAAAATATAGTTAAAAGAAGAGACAGACTTATAGGCCACATACTAAGGCATCCTGGAATAATCGCTTTAATATTGGAAGGACAGGTAGAAGGGAAAATTGTGTAGGCAGGCCACGTTTGGAGTATGTAAAACAAATTGTTAGGGATGTAGGATGTAGAGGGTATACTGAAATGAAACGACTAGCACTAGATAGGGAATCTTGGAGAGCTGCATCAAACCAGTCAAATGAGTGAAGACAAAAAAAAAAAAAAATAACTCTGGAACCAATGAAAATAAGTACCACTTGTAATATATCGATGAAAAGTTCTCAATGAGGGCTTTTACTGCAGTTAAGAATGGTATTTTTTTAAATGTAAATGTAAATGTATATTTCCGTTGAAACATGAAAAACGAAATTTTTCCTCATATCAATACTTCGTATAAGGAAGTAAAAAACATCTCATTTTCTTTTATTTTTTTAACTTTTTCTATGAAATTAGAGGATTTTTGAGATATCTTTTATCAAAAAATATATAAAACAATGAAATTTTAGCGTTAATTTTATCTTCAAAGTTTAATTTTACCTTTGATGTCGTAATCGAAGCAACATTCTTTGCTAATTGAAATCTTGTAATAAATATTTTTAGAGAAACGTTTTTGCTTACAATAATGTCCAATATCATCTCTCGATGTACTGTCGATAAATTTTACGTTTTAGAATATAAATTTAATGTGTAAATGGCATATAAAAATATCTACGTATTCGTTAGACATTTTTTTTACTACGTTCATTATAGTATAAAATTAAAGAACTATTTCAGTGTTTAAAAAAAATAAATTATAAAACGAACGATAAAGAATTGAATGAAATTTGGTAGAATAAAAAACCAGTATTGTTTTTTTTTTGAATTATCTAAATTACATTTGTTACTGTAGAAAAGGGATTTGAAAATACACAGAGGGCGTGTAATCTACATAAAATAAAGGGGTATACAAGTGGAAAGAGTGAAAAATAAAATCAGAACGCAAAGCAGCAGACCCTGTTTAGAATAACCGATTCCGCATAGCGCCATTGCGTAAAAGATAACCAAAATATTCCGACAGGCTGCTTTACACAGTCGCATTGATATGATTTATTATATCTTGACATTAACGAAAAAAAGATTCTTTTAAAAACAGCTTATCTAGAAATAACCATTTACACCGACAACAAACTGGAAAAAGAACGTAAGCTGGCTTAACTCCAATAACTTTATTAGATCAAGAAAAAAAAAAGAAAAACTAAGCCTAAATCTAATTTATATCGTTGAATTGAAAACAAAATGATAAATAATTTTTAAATTACCATAAAATTTCCCGAATCGAAAATTTATAATCACATTATTTTGTTTTGATCGCTTAAATATTACAAATATCCGTAAACGATTTCTATCAATAAAATAAATGCATACGATAATATAGCATTATTATACCATCAATAAAACCGAATCAATTAAGCATTATATATATATATATATATATATAATGCTTAATTGATTCGGTTTATATATATATATATATATATATATATATATATAGATATATATAAGAACAAATAATATCCCTAAAACTTATGATGGACTTATATAAAAGACGGAAAAAACAACTAATAATCACCTTCGTTGACTTTAAAAGGGCCTATGATTGTATACACCGACCATCCATGCTGAATATTCTGAGAAACCTGGGCCTTCACCCAAAACTCGTAAACATGATAAAATTAACTTTAACCAATACCCAGTCCAGAGTGAAATTCAGAGCTGAACTCTCTCAACCCTTCTACATAAAAACTGGATTGAGGCAAGGAGACGGCCTCTCACCACTCCTTTTTAACTGCGCCCTCGAATTTGTCATGAGAAAATGGTATGAAATAAATCCCAAAAATATAAAAATGGGTACTAAGAAAAACTCCATCGCACTAAATCGCCTAGGATTTGCAGATGACCTCGCTCTTTTAGCAAATAATATTCAAGAAGCCAAAACACAAATCATGAGCCTTCAAAACCTAGCACAAAAGATAGGGCTTCATATCTCTTTCGAAAAAAACTGAACTAATGGCCATAGATCCTCTGGTAATAGAGCGCATTACGGTAAACAATCAGAAAATTAAAATAGTAAAACAATTTAAATATCTAGGGGAAATAATAACTTATAATTTAAATAAAAAAGTGACATGGCAAAACAGGACAAATAAAATGATTAAATCCCAAAAATTAACTTGGTCAACATATAACAAAAAATGCCTTTCTGCTAAAACAAAATTTAAACATTATAAAACTATAGTACAACCGGAAGTCACCTACGGAAGCGAGACCCTTTTCAAAATCACTCAGAAAAACCGAATCGAAGAAATTCTGAAAATAGAGAGGAGAATTGTCAGAACGTGTATCAATAAAAAACACCAAAAAGAAGGCCGATGGTGGATTGTGCCAAATGAGGTGGTGTATCGAGAAATAGAGCCTGTTACTGATACTATGCGGAAAAAAAGAATCTCTTTCTTCGGTCATCTCATAAGGACACCGGAAACAAGACTGTCAAGAAATATAATTGAAAAGCTCTGGTTCCAAAAGCTAGAAGTAGGATGGATCAAAGAAATTAGAGAAGATATGAAAGAATTGGGAATTTCCCTGACCGACCTACAGAATAAAACTGGAAAAATTACAAAGCTAAAATATAAAAGCATTAGATTTAAACAAAAGACAGACAAACGACAAAATACAACGAAGAGGGTGTTTACGGATGAAGAAAAGAAAGCAAGATCTGAACGGATGAAGAAATACTGGGCAGCTCGGAAGAGTAAAATAACACGCTTTTCTCAGAAAAGATCCAACTAAAATTGACTTAACTGGTCCCATGTTGGCCGTAAAAGCATAATAAATAAATATATATATATCGTGAGTCATTCGTAATCAACGCGCCGCAGAAACTAAAACTAAAATTATTAATATTTATAATGAAATAAAATTAATTTTTATTAATTTTTCCTTACGATGCAACTGCACAATCAAGAAAAAATTTCTTTGAAATTCCGAGTTTAAAAGTTTAAAAGGGAGTAAAAATGAAATTTACTATTTTTACTTCCTTGTACAAAGTAAAGGAAGTATTATCATCACGAAAAATCTTTGGGTTTCAGATTTCAACGGAAATATCCATTCTGATCATCCCTGAATTCATTTCACTACGGTGTCAAGTCTGCTCGTATGTATCTCGCATAACTAAAAAAAAACAAATTAACCGTAGGATGTTGAAATACTGTATTTAGAACTGTTGAAACATCTATTTGTGTACCTCTCATTTTTGATTGCAATCGACTGAACCAAAAGTATTCAAATAAAAGCCAGAAATAAAAAATTTGATTTTTAATTTTTTCTTAACTGTAGTAATATACCTTTATTGAGAGCTTTTTAAAGATATATCATAAGCGGTACTTATTTTAACTGATTCCAGAGTTATAGCCAAATAAAACTTTAATTAATGAAATATTTGGATCTTACAAGGAGAAGGCACATCGGTTCAGACTTCATCTCTGGTTTTTTTTAATTAATTAAAATTTTTTTTTTAATTTAAATATAATTATTTATTAATAATTATTAACGCTTGATTGTAAAAAGTTTTTTACTTTTTTTTTTTGTCTTCAGTCATTTGACTGGTTTGATGCAGCTCTCCAAGATTCCCTATCTAGTGCTAGTCGTTTAATTTCAGTATACCCTCTACATCCTACATCCCTAACAATTTGTTTTACATATTCCAAACGTGGCCTGCCTACACAATTTTTCCCTTCTACCTGTCCTTCCAATATTAAAGCGACTATTCCAGGATGCCTTAGTATGTGGCCTATAAGTCTGTCTCTTCTTTTAACTATATTTTTACAATAAATAATAATTCAATAATAACAATAAATATATATATATATATATATATAAATTCAGAAGTTATTAGTGAAATAACATTTTATGTACTTTTAAAAATGTGTATATGCAAATTAATAGGCATTATTACATGACCCACCAGGTCGGTCTAGTGGTGAAAGCGTCTTCCCAAATCAGCTGATTTGGAAGTCAAGAGTTTCAGCATTCAAATCCTAGTAAAGACAGTAACTTTTATACGGATTTGAATACTAGATCGTAGATACCGGTGTTCTTTGGTGGGTTCGGTTTCAATTAATCACATATCTCAGGAATGGTCGACCTGAGACTGTACACTTCATTTACACTGATACATATCATCCTTTGAAGTATTATCTGAACGGCAATTACCGGAGGCTAAACAGGAAAAAAAGGCATTATTACATGCCGGCCTCCGTGGCGCGATTGGTAGTGTCTCGGCCTTTCACTCAAAGGTCCCGGGTTCGAATCCCGGTCAGGCATGGTATTTTCACACACGTTACAAATTATACATCTCATCCTCTGAAGTAATATTTAACTGTGAACCAGGAGGTTAAAAAAAAAAATTATATATGTTTATATGAAATAGATTTTGTGAAACATCTGATTATTTTAATATTAACTGAAAATGATAATTTAGAATCGTATTATTTTTGGATTTTCTAGTTTAGTTTTTGTTTAATTTTATTTAATTATTGTGGAATTTCTGTTTAACTTTGTCTAATTCAAGTTAACTACAGAGTGACTGAAAAGTAGACTGAAAAAACATAGATTGAGGCATACATACCCGATCTTTGATAAACTGCAAAAATGTCTTATATATGGTTCATTACTTCTCTGATATTTTTGAACGATATTCTTACAATTTTTGATTAAAAGTTTTACGGCTTTATTGACCATTTAACAAAGTTATTTTACGTCAAACATAAAAAGACAGGGGTTTTTACCTCAATTTATTGTTTTTTTACCCAAATCTCAAAGATTACCGTAAATATGGTTCTTGAATCTATTTTATTCAAATTTTCTATTAAAAAAGTATAAAAAATTATTAATTCTGCCCCTTAAGTAACGTGCTAAAAATTTTAGTACAACCTAATTTCACCGGGGTAGCTGAAAAAAACCGAACGAAATCTTTCACTAGTCGTAACTGGCAAACGAAGCATAATTTTATATGATTTTTTTTCTCACTATTTTCAAAAATAAAATAAGTTATGCAATTTCCACACTAAATTTGTTGATATTATAGTATGGAAACGGCTTTCTATTTTAAATCTGAGGGTTACTAGGAGAAAAAAACAAGCACAGATCTATATAGTTACAAAATTACTACTTTATAGTGCGTTTGAAATTTTTGTCGGCCCTCTCGGAACCGTCACATTGCATTAAAACGTTTTTTTTTTTAGATAGGAAAGTAAACAAGTGGTTCATGATTTTAATATAAACATTTACGAGAATAACGATGGAGTAAACCGTTTCCCGATGAATGCGTTTTTTTTTCGATTAATAACCAATGATATTTGCAAAATGGGTAAATCGCGGTAGTTATTTTGAGGTAAAACGTCTCGATGAGCTTTTATTTTCGGCATTTCCATATATAAACTACATCCTTATAAATTAATAATTACTTTATTGTAAACATTTTCATTTAAAAACTTATAAAGAAATTCTTCTTTATAATGCTTCAATTGTTTTGATTTAGATCGATCAGGAATTAACAACACGTAAAACATTGTAGGAGAATTAACGTTAAGAGTAATCTTGTGTATAGGATAACAGAATAAATCTTTGTGTTATATTGTAATTGTAAAGAAATTTAGTGATATTTACATCAACCCCGGTGGGTTGATGTAAATATCACTACAATGAAATGTAGTAGAAATAACGAAGATGGACCACTGAATAGGAAGAGAAAAGATTATGGAGGTAAAAGAATATTTTTATTTGGGATGTAGAATTATTAAAGATGGACGAAGCAGGAACGATATAAAATGCCAAATAGCACACGCGAAACGAGCCTTCAGTCAGAAATATAATTTTTTTACATTAAAAATGGATTTAAATGTGAGGAAAAGATTTTTGAAAGTATATGTTTGGAGCGTAGCTTTATATGGAAGTGAAATTGGACAATCGGAGTACCTGAAAAGAAAAGATTAGAATCTTTTGAGATGCGTTACTATATGAGAATGTTAAAAATCAGACTGTTGGATAAAGTGACAAATGAAGAGGTGTTATAATAAAGAAGCATTTGGAAATATATAGTTAAAAGAAGAGAGGCCACATTTTAAGTCATCTTGGAATAGTCGCTTTAATATTGGAGGAACAGGTAGAAGGGAAAACTTGTACTGGCAGGCAACGGTTGGTTTATGTAAAACAAATTCTGAGGGATGTAAGATGTAGGAGGTATACCGAAATGAAACGACTAGCACTAGATAGGGAATCTTGGATAGCTGCATTAAACCAGTCAAATGACTGAAGACAAAAAAAATATATAATTATACATATGTTATATTTTAGGATAAAACTTTATAAAATAGTTTTTTTTTTTTTTTAGCTTGGTTATTTAAAATCCACCGGGTTGGTCTAGTGGTGAACGGGTCTTCCCAAATCAGCTGATTTGGAAGTCGAGAGTTCCAGCGTTCAAGTCCTAGTAAAGCCAGTTATTTTTACACGGATTTGAATACTAGATCGTGGATACCGGTGTTCTTTGGTGGTTGGGTTTCAATTAACCACACATCTCAGGTACGGTCGAACTGAGAATGTACAAGACTACACTTCATTCACACTCATACATATCATCCTCTGAAGTAATACCTTAACGGTAATTTCCGGAGGCTAAACAGGAAAAAAAAAGAACTGCTAAATGTTAAATAAAAAATCCATTTCGGCACGCCGGAAGGCGGAGGTTGATTTCGCCGGTGCACGGGATAACAAAGATTTCCACCTAATATCCACTAATATCCACTTTAAATCGATTCGCTATTGTGTCTAGTAAGGGAGGTATTAGTTTTTTTGTCTTCGAAACCTAAATTTTTCCACTCCCTGGGCCAATGGATGGTAATATCAAAAAATTTTACTTAAATAAGTTTTAACCCCTTTTCGAAAGAATAGTAGGAACTTTAAACGAATTTGATATTTTACTTAATAAGAAAGTTACAACGATATTTTTTTTCCGAAAAAGCACCCCCATGGTCCGATTTTTCCCTTTAACGAACTCGACCGAGATTTTTAGTTTTATGTATCAATTTGAAAGTGATTGACGCAAAATTACGGCTGTTATCATGTACACAAGTAAGTGAAATATATTTATAAACTTTTGAACTGACGGTGGTTTTGGGGTCTAGGGGATGTGAAACGCGAAGATATGTCAAAATTTTCCGGAAATAGAATCATGGTACCAATTATAATAGGTAGCTTTCATAAGAAAGCTACTTATTGGTAGCTTTGTACCTTTTTTTTACGTCGATACTGGATGTGTGAGATTCACTGCCTACTGCAGTGAGACCCACTAAAAACCACTCCCTTACGCAACGTGATGCTAGAATTGCCACCTATCGCATAACCTCAGCACCACGGGCACACCTCACATTCATACAAATATTTACCCTTCTCATTCACACTCAATTTACAAAAAAAAAAAAAAAAAATATATATATATATACACTATACACATAACTCCTGACAGTGATGCCGACCCCAGACGGTAAAGCTGCTTCCCCCAGAAGCCATCGATGACGAAAATGCAAGGACACCCCCGCCGAACACCCCTGAGACCTGGCGCCCCATCACCGCCTTTACCCGACTTCTTCACTATTCTCAACGTGTTCTACTTCAACTAATTTTTGCCGAAGTACTCCTCGGAACCATTGAACACACATGTTCCAGCCGATAAAAAATATTTCGCCTATTAAATACCAACTTACAAAAATCCCTAATTTAATTTCTTGAATGACTAAAGTCAAAATATTTGAATCATATCAAAATATTAATTATAAAAAAATCTTAGAAATTCATACTTAAGTTCTTAATGGTTTTTAACTTTTTAATTTCTTGAGATAACATTTACGTCCCGAGATTTAAAAATGTTTATTTTTTTTAGTTTTTGATAAGCGTTTTTAATTACTTCTATTAAAATAGATTATTTTAAATATTTGAACTGGTTCATTTATTTATTAATTTAACCAATAGATGACTATGTTTGAATAATAAATTATATGCCGATTGCCTTTGCAGAGTAATTTACTAAAATATTTTTAACTCAATTATCCAATATAACTTTTATATTTCCATAAATTTAATCCTAAATTCTTATCATAATAAAAAATATACTCGCTCTTAATTACCTTTCATCAGCTAAAAACATGTAATAAAAATTGTCAATTAGGAATATAAAATTTCTGGTTATATTAAGTTGTCTAAATTTATATTTTTTAAGTTTTTTGCTACCAATGTATTTTGATTTTCCTAAATTACCAATTAATTAATGATATTTTAAACGTTTTACATTTTAAATAGCAATCGCGTGATATTCAAACGGATACAGTCCCTCAACAAACTTTCGCCTTTATATATAAAGTTTAGATTTTTACCTTTTCTTAAATATAACTTAAATTAATTTAAATTTCAGAATAATTATAATACACTTATAAAAATAAATTACTTACAAAAGAATATACCAGACAAAAGATAATGAATTGTACCTGAAACAAATTAAAAAAAAAAAATTAATTTTTTGTGAAAATTATTAGAATATTATTCAATTTCAAAGAATTATAAAATAAATTGTATTAGTATTATTTATATTGAAGATAAATAATACGTAAATTGTACGTAATATAGAATACATATATACCAAAATATCTGATGTGGACACCACATGACTTCCTTGTACGCCAATTAAAATACATATACACATTTTTAAAAGTACATAAAATTTTATTTCATTAATAACTTGTGATATTTTTTCATATATATATATATATTTTTTTTTGTCTTCAGTCATTTGACTGGTTTGATGCAACTCGCTAAAGAGTAGAATTAGATTATTATCCTGTTTCCAGCTATTCTATTTGATTAATTTTTTTCGGTTCTTTTATTTTACAAAAAATTTAACTATGGTTTTGAAAAGGCCCAGAAAAAATTTTCTGGAGCAGCATCCTTACTAATTTTAGTTACGAGCCGCCACTCCTTGTTTATTTCATATATATATATATATATTTTCTCTCTACTCCCCTGGGCCGGACCGACTTGATGGTATTACGCCACCCAAGGGAGTGTCCGTTACTCTAATAGGCCCTCCCCATCTACCGGCTATATACCGGCATGGAAGGTCAGGCATACCGGTGGCTCTTTTGAGATTTTTTATTCTCTATAATGTCCTCTATGGAACCACATCATACCTACAAGTCGTGACGTGACCCCCGGATCTTTTATAATACTCTCTTGTCCCTACAGCACACCCCAAGGAGTCCTCAGCGGATCATTGAAACCAGCACACCTAAGCATGCTGGCTCTCACCGCTGAGGCTGTCCACCCGACCTAACATACTAGAAACCCATACTTCTTTCATCTTCATTCTTCTGTTTTAGTACCGTCTTTATATAATCAGCGACCTTCCTCCAGTTCTCCTTACTGCTGAGCATGAAATCCACGGTTTCCTTCGGCGTTTTTCCATGAATACCCGCGTCGTGTCTTAGTCTTATCCATTTATTACATACTAAAAACGTATGCTCAGAATCATCGTCCTGTTCCCAGTAAATGAACGCGGGTTCATTCCTTCTTCCCACCTTATGGAGATAACCGTTGAAACACCCATGTCCCGTCAGGAACTGGGTGATCCAATAGTCAGTTTCTCCATGCCGCCTGTTAATCCATCCTGTTAATTCTGGAATTAAGGTTCTTGTCCATCCAGCCACTCCAGCCTCCGCCCATCTCTCCTGCCAGATTCTATGTATGTTTTCCCTGACTTCATTTTCTGCTCTCCCTAAAAACCTGTCAGTTCTATATCTGGCGATAAGGTCAATCGGTAACATTCCCGAGAGCATACAGAGGGCCTCGTAAGAAACAGTTTTATAGGCAGATACTACTCCCAGTAGTATCCCCCTGTGTACTCTCTTCAACCTGTCTCTGTTTCTGCTAATAGTGAGAACACAACTCCATGCTGGCACGGCATACATCATTGTTGACACTACTGTTGTCGCTAAAACATTTTGATGCCCGAGGAGCGCTCTGCTTTGACAAAATTATATTATATTTATTTCATATATTGCGTGACTTTACGAACACTCTGTATTACGTTTTTCGTCCAGTAGTTTTTTTTTTATAAAAATAACGAACATAAAATAAATTTATTAAACCAATTAAACAATTAATGAGATCGATGGCGTAATTAAAATAAAAATAACATGTAAGGCATTAATAAAATCAATAGATTAAAATATTAATTATAAATTCAGAACGTTAAATTACTTGAAAGCAATAAAACATTAAGATAAAAAAGAAATTCACTAATTTTAAATAAGAATGTTTATTTAAAGCTACCCAATTTATCTATAACAAAGATATATAATTTAACAAATACTAAAATGTAAAAGAAATATAAAACTTACAAAAAAGTGAATATTAAAGATAATTTCTCAAATCTATATCCTCATCTTCCAACATTACAATACTGCGACTGAGAAAAAAATCTGTTTAAAAACAGTACCCCCTATTAAAGAAGAAAATGATAATTATAATTAATTCATTCTGAAGAAAAAAAAATAATACTATTTTATCTATAAGGATAAGTCTTACAGAACTAGTTTTAAATACATATATATTTTTATGTTAATTATAACTAACTTCTTGGCAGTATGGTAAGAACTCTTTCAACGCCTTTCAAATAAAAACTTCTGGGTTTGAACTTCTAATCAGTTATTATTATTTTTCACATAGTCTACTAATAAATTTACTTTTAATTTTATTTTTTTTAAATTGTTCATATTACCTGCCTTGTTTTTACTTACTTGTACGAAGTAAAGGAAGTATTATGATCGTGAAAAATCACGGTTTTCAGATTTCAAGTGAAAATCCATTTTAACCATTCCTAAAACCATTTTGACTAATTTCAGCGTGATATCTATACGTATGTATCTCGTATAACTCAAAATCCATGAGCCGTAGAATGTTGAATTTAGGACTGTGGTAACATCTAATTGTGCACTTATAATTTTTGACTGCAGTCGACTGGACGAAAAGTGTCCAAAAAAGCCCAAAATCCAAACGTTTTGGAATTTGGACATTCTCGTAACTGCACTAGCCCTCATTTAGAGCTTTTCAACGATATATCATAACTGGTACTCATTTCCATTGATTCCAGTGTTATAGTCAAAAAACTTTACGTAATGAAATATTTGGATCTTACAAGGAGAAGAAAAGCACCTCGGTTCAAATCAGACTTCTCCTTTTTTTAAATTTAAATATATTGATGTATTAATAATTATTAACCTCTATAAAAAAAAATTACAATAAATAATAATTCAAAACAAAAAAGAAAAAAGAAATTAAAAATATGTAATAAAAGATATATGTAAGTTAATAGAGTACAAAGAAGTCATGTGGTGACCACATAAGATTTTTAAGTAATATGTTTAGAAAATATCTAAGTTATAATAAAAATTATAAAAGAGGTATAAAAATATTTCCACAAACCTATGTCCAGATAAAATTTCAGTACATAAAAATTTCGGTTTTCAGATTTCAACGGTTTTCAATTTTGTATTTTATAAATTATTTTATTTATTGATTATCTTACTCGTCTCATATTAGTTGGTTTAATAGCTGATTTTCGAAGTCAAAGGTTCTGAAGTTAAAATCCTAATAAACGTTAAGTCGTTTTTATACGGATTTAAATACAAGACAGTGGATACCGATGTACTTTGATGGTTAGGGTTCAGTTAACCTCACGTACGGTCAGCCAGAGTCTGTACAAGATTTTTTTGTGTTCAGTCATTTGACTGGTTTGATGCAGCTCTCCAAGATTCCCTATCTAGTGCTAGTCATTTTATTTCAGTATACTCTTACATCCTACATCCTTAACAATTTGGTTTAAATATTACAAACGTTGCTTGCCTACACAATTTTTTCCTTCTACCTGCCCCTCCAATATTAAAGCGTCTATTCCAGGATGCCTTAATATGTGACCTCTTTTCTTTTAAATATATTTTTCCAAATGCTTCTTTCTTCATCTATTTGCCGCAACACCTCTTCATTTGTCGCTTTAACCACACATCTTATATTTAACATTCACCTATACCACCGCATTTTAAAAGTTTCTAAAATTTTCTTCTCAGGTACTCCTATCGTTCAAGTTTCACTTCCATATAAAGCTACGTTCCGAACATATACTTTCAAAAATATTTTCGTAACGTTTAAATTAATTTTTCATATAAACAAGTTATATTTCTGACTGAAGGCTCGTTTCACCTGTGCTGTCCGGTATTTTATATCGCTCCTGCTTCGTCCATCTTTAGTAACTCTGCTTCCCAAATAACAAAATTTTCTACCTTCGTAATCTTTTCTCTTCCTATTTTTAAATTTTACATTATTTCTACTACATTTAATTACTTTCGTTTTGTTCTTGTTTATTTTCATGCGATAGTTCTTGCGTAGGACTTCATCTATGCCGTTCATTGTTTCTTCTAAATCCTTTTTACTCTCGGCTAGAATTACTATATCATCAGCAAATCGTAGCATCTTTATCTTTTCACCTTGTACTGTTACTCCGAATCTAAATTGTTCTTTAACATCATTAACTGCTAGTTCTATGTAAAGATTAAAAAGTAACGTAGATAGGGAACATCCTTGTCGGACTCCCTTTCTTATTACGGCTTCTTTCTTATGTTCTTCAATTGTTACTGTTGCTGTTTGGTTCCTGTACATGTTAGCAATTGTTCTTCTTTCTCTGTATTTGAACCCTAATTTTTTTAAAATGTTGAAAATTTTATTCCATTCTACGTTATCGAACGCCTTTTCTAAATTTATAAATGCCAAGTATGTTGGCTTGTTTTTATTTAATCTGCCCTAAAATTTTTTTCCTTGTCGATATACTTTTCCTGAAACCATATGCAAATTACACCTTATTTATTTTGTCTTCATCTCATTATTCCCCCGGGGTGGGGCGGAGGGTTCCTAATTGTTTACGAGTTGAATAGATTGCAACATACACATTAATGAAAAAAATAAAAATTGTTATATTCACACGATATCCAAAATTGACGAAAATAACGAAAATGATATTTATGCTTTTAACTTTGTATAAAAAAAAACACCCTTTTCTAATCTTTTTTTTTTTGCCTTAATTACAAAAACGAAATCATGTCGTCGTTTTAAAATATATACATTCCAGCATAGGTAATGTCTATTAGGTTTTTTTTCTATGGAAATAAGCTTTTAACGTAATTTTATCAACAAAACTGCGTGGTTTTTTTTTATAACTGTAATATATATATATGTAGAAAAAAAACCGATACACAATATGCAAATATTTTAATATATTAAAAGCTTTTAATTAATTCTACTTTAATACTAAAGTGGATTATTTTTTTTTTTTTTTTTTTTTTTTAATTGCAAAGCGGTGATTATGAAAAAAATAAGTGATTTGAGAAGTATTTTTCTCTAGGTTGATATCGTAGTCTGAGGTAAGTTATATGTTCAATATTTTTTCAATAAAGAAGAAAAAAAATACAATATAAAATTATATTTAAAAAATGATAGATGAAATTAGATTCAATATAAAAAAAAATGTATTCTGTTTTCATTTTTATTATTCTTATGTTCTAAATTCTGTATAAAATAACAGTTTAAACATAATAAGGTACAGATCCGTATCATGTACTACATATAAATAATAGAAAATATATTTTTAACATAAAATTTCTAGTTAAATATACAATCGAATATAAAATAGTAAAACTTACATTAACTGTCATATATAACTTACAATATTTTCCAACTCTTTTTAAAAAAACTGTAATTTCTATACAACCATTCTATTTGAAATAAAAGGACGACAACTTTTCTTTTTATTTTTCTTTTAATCAAAGACCAACTGGAACAATAACTAGGGGAATACCAAGGGGGATTTAGACCATAGCTAGGCTGCCCAGAACAAATTCTAAATTTAAAATTAATTATAGTATATCATAAACTAAGGAATAAACAACTGGTAGTGACTTTTATTGATTTTAAGAAAGCATATGATTGTGTACATCGAGAATACCTGCTAAAAATCCTGAGAAATTTAGGGCTTCACCCAAAACTAGTCAAAATCATCGGACTAACACTAACGGATACCAAATCCAAGGTTAAATTCAGGGGAGAAATATCTGATCCATTCGACATCAAAACAGGACTGAGACAAGGAGATGGACTGTCACCGCTTTTATTCAACTGTACCCTTGAATTTATAATACGGGATTGGAAAAAATTAAATAAAGATAACGTTAAAATAGGAAAAGATATCTCAGTAAATCGCCTAGGCTTTGCGGACGATTTAGCCCTACTAGCCCGAAATATAGAAGAGGCCAGATACCAACTGTCAACACTGGAAGAGATTGCAGGAAAAATTGGTGTTAAAATTTCATACGAAAAACCAAAATTACGGTGAGAGACCCGCTATGCATAAGCAAAGTAAAAATAAACAATAATGACATAGAACTAGTAGAAAACTTTAAATATTTGGGGAAAAACATCACGCACAACCTCCAAGAAAATTCAAACTGGAACGAAAGAATAAATAAACTCATCAAAGCCGCAATAAAAACACAAAACATCTATAACAAAAAATGCATGTCCATAAACACAAAAATAAGACATTATAACTCGGTTATCCGACCGGAAATACTTTACGGATGGGAAACCATATTTGGACCGTACCAGACAAGGTTTACCGACAAACTGGAAAAGATTGAAAGACAGATTTTACAACGATGAATCGGGAAAACATTAAAAAAGACGGGATTTGGAGAATTATTCCAAACGAAGAGATTTACAAAACGATCATCCCGATAACTAATAAATTTAGAAAGAAGAGAATTTCCTTTCTAGGACATATTTTCAGAATAGAAGAGACCAGACTTATCAGACGGATAATCGAACTTTTCTGGAACAAGAAAAGCAGACCGAACTGGTTATACGAAGTACAGAAAGACATGGAGGAATCAGACATAACCCGTGAAAACCTAAAAACGAAAACCGGAAACTATGAGAAATTAAAAAATAAAGAAACAAGATTCCTATCAAAACCCAAGAAAACAATAAGCCGGGTGTACTCTGAACAAGAAAGGCCAAGAAGATCTGAAACACTTAGAAATTAGCAAAAAAGAAAAGCTGAAAAACAACAAATCAGCAAGAAAAGAAAGAACTTGCCAAAAAAAATGCACTTAAGTGATCCATTATGGTCTTAAAAGTAAAAAAAAAAGAAACATCATAAAAATGAATAAAATATTATAATAGAATTTACATATTTTTATAGATATTTGGTGAATGAAAACCGAAATAAAAATAAGAAAATAAACAGAAAAATTAATTTTAAGTTTCTTATACGAGATTTTTATTAGGTCAAGTAAACAGACTTAGTATTAATTACATTGGTCAACATGATTTTTGTCTCACTAGTACCAATAGGGTACTAACAGCCCCATCCGTGAGGGTTGGCATGCTTAGGTGTGACGGTTCACCCACCGGGTTGGTCTAGTGGTGAACGCATCTTCCCAAATCAGCTGATTTGGAAGTCGAGATTTCCAGCGTTCAAGTCCTTGTAAAGCAAGTTATTTCTACACGGATTTGAATACTAGATCGTGGATACCGGTGTTCTTTGGTAGTTGGGTTTCAATTAACCACACATCTCAGGATTGGTCGAACTGAGAATGTACAAGACTACACTTCATTTACACTCATACATATCATCCTTATTCATCCTCTGAAGTATTATCTGAACGGTAGTTACCGGAGGCTAAACAGGAAAAAGAAAGAAAGAAACGTGTGACGGTTCCGATGAATGGGTGGGAACTCCGCGGGTGTGTTAGGTAATTAAGATGTACAAGGGGTAAACAAAAAGACCGAGTCCCGGCCACTGGGACCGGGGGGGAGACGTACTCTCAAGCTTAGCTCCCTCTTCTTCAGTGGTTAGAAAGAAATGGCTCGAAATTGGAAATTGTACAGAACGGGGGGGGGGGTGACCCGGGAACGACATAGTGGGGCTCGGATTACTCTCTTTTGGGGATTAGAGGCAGGCAGAACATAAAAGAACTGACCGGGTGGGCTGCCCTGCCGGACTTTGAGCCGGAATGTGGGGAGGCCCCCTTAGAGTGATCTCTCTTGGGCCGAGCTTTATTTAATTGTATGTCCTGCCCGGGGGTGTATGGAGGGGGAAAAGTACCAATAGGGTGTACTTAATGCAGGTTTTTAAGCAGTTTTCAAAAAATGTATTTGGGATTTTTCCATTACCCAATTTTTTTTGTTATTTTAATTTTTTTAAATCGTATTTTCGTCCATTGTCAAGTAAAAGCTTCTAAAAAATTGTAAATATGATGGAACCAAATCAGTTAACTGAAAGGGTAGCGTTGCTACTGTTCTGGAAATTGAAACGTGTATAGACATGTACAAACGTAAGTTAGTGTAAGACAAATTTATCAGAACGATACCGGTTGTGAGATAGTAGTAAACCAGTAAACAGAGGTAACTCACCGGTTTGGTCTAGTGGTGAACGCGTCTTCCCAAATCAGCTGATTTGGAAGTCGAGAGTTCCAAGTCCTAGTAAAGCCAGTTATTTTTACACGGATTTGAATACTAGATCGTGGATACCTGTGTTCTTTGATGGTTAAGTTTCAATTAACTACACATCTCAGGAACGGTCAAACTGAGACTGTACAAGACTAAACTTCGTTTACACTGATACATATCATTTTCTGAAGTAATACCTGAACGGTAATTCCCGGAGGCTAAATAAGGAGAAAGAAAAAAAAAGACTGTAAATTTTGGAATGAAAATTAAAAGGCAAATTTTGTAGTTTTATACGTGAAAATTGGCTTTTTAAACATTGAAAAAAAAAAATAGGTCCCAGAACTTTATTTTTTGATAGTTTTTGTGAAATGGAAAATACAAAAGATTGGGGTTCAAAAATACTGTTTTATGTTGAATTTAAAATTACTTTGAATTTTTCAAAGTTGGCACCTCTAGTAAAATATAATTATTATAAATGTATTAAAAATAGCTACCAATATATTATTTGATTTCGTCAAACGTTTTCGGCTATTCTACCATCTTCAGTACATATTTATAATTAAAATATATAAAATTCACAAGATAAAATTAGAAATATAACCATTGATTGCCATGAGATAAAAAGTTTTGTAAATGTTAAAGTTATAAATCAAATTTAAATAATTACGTCCGTTTTGTAAGAGTGTCACAATTGTTATGAATTCATTGATTGTAAAATCAGTTTAGCCAACTTAATAATTCTTGTGTATTATTTTTTATATAAAATATCATCTTCGAATCTAATTTGTTTATTTATTACTTCGTTATAATTACATATATATGAAATTTTTCCAGATTAATAGGGTTATAAAAAGTATTATAGTAATTTAATATTTCTACGAATTTATCCGAATTAAAAAAATTTTTCTTTATTTATGTCCAGTTTACCGGATGTTCTTTTAAAGAATCTCAATTTACTGAAACAGGAAATAAATAGAATTAAAAGATACGTATAACCACAGGAAACAAATAAAAAAGGACATATAAGACATGGCGTTAAATAAAGGGAGGCTGTACACGAAAAAGAAAAGTAGAGCAAAAAAACAAAAACATATATTTCAATTTTAAGAGTCGGGGGTTGTTTTTTTTTAAATTTGTTAATTGTTATATGAGTACTGTTGGTAAGAAATTTTCTTTAATAAAATTTTCCCTAAAATGTCTATAAAGAAAATCGAAATTGGTTTTCTCGTGATATCTCCCCCACCACATTAATGAATTTTCAAAAAAAGATTAATACAGTGAATGCCCCCATATATAGAAATATTTTACTTAAATTTGAAGAAAATTTGTTAGGTTGATCCTGAGATATAAGGAAAAACAATGCGATACTCATACGTAAATGTTTGGTTTAGATCAGGGGTCGGCAACCTGCGGCTCGCAAGCCACATGCGGCTCTTTGGATGTGAAGCTGCGGCTCATTAGTTCCATACGCAAATATTATTTATTTTATCAAAAAAAAAAAAAAATACATTTAAAAACGAGGATTAGGCGCCGATTCTATCGCTTTGCCACTTGCACTCGCTTTTCACCGCACCCCTCCACCGTGACACGCATCGTCACTGTCGTCAGTCCGTCAGAAGCTCTCGAATGACGCCGTCGTCGGATGTTTCTATGTAGGTTTTAATTCGCTTTCGACGCAAGACAATTTGGCGTCTTCACCAGTGCTTTGGCTGTGACGTATAGTTTGTTGTTTCAAGTAAAAGAGTTAGAAGCGAATTATCTTCTCGCAGATATGTATGTGCATATATATAATAATAATAATAAAAAAAACCGAAGTAAAGATAGGTAACATAATAAGTATTATATTTTTAAAATACATATTATAAATATTTTTTCCAAATAAGATACCTAACTACTTTTTTGAAGTCAATAAGAATTGTCAAAAAAAAACAAAGTACTACTGTTGGATGTTACCGCGAAAGTATTTTTATTAAAATATATATTTAATAAATTACCTATTTTATTACTTATCTATTTTATAGCTTTTATTATTTAAAAATTAGAGTTAAAATAATAATTATAAGAAAGGGAGTCCGACAAGGATGTTCCCTATCTCCGTTACTTTTTAATCTTTACATGAAACTAGCAGTTTTAATGGTGTTAAAGAACAATTTAGATTCGGAGTAACAGTACAAGGTGAAAAGATAAAGATGCTACGATTTGCTGTTGATATAGTAATTCTAGCCGAGAGTAAAAAGGATTTAGAAGAAACAATGAACGGCGTAGATGAAGTCCTACGCAAGAACTATCGCATGAAAATATTAAACAAGAACAAAACAAAAGTAATGAAATGTAGTAGAAATAACAAAGATGGACCGCTGAATTTGAAAATAGGAGGAGAAAAGATTATGGAGGTAGAAGAATTTTGTTATTTGAGAAGTAGAATTATTAAAGATGGATGAAGCAAGAGCGATATAAAATGCCGAATAGCACAAGCAAAACGAGCCTTCAGTAAGAAATATAATTTGTTTACATCAAAAATGAATTTAAATGTCAGGAAAAGATTTTTGAAAGTATATGTTTGGAGCGTCGCTTTATATGGAAGTGAAACTTGGTCGATCGGAGTATCTGAGAAGAAAAGATTAGAAGCTTTTGAAATGCGGTGCTATAGGAGAATGTTAAAAATCAGATGGGTGGATAAAGTGACAAATGAAGAGGTATTGCGGCAAATAGATGAAGAAAGAAGCATTTGGAAAAGTATAGTTAAAAGAAGAGACAGACTTATAGGCCACATACTAAGGCATCCTGGAATAGTCGCTTTAATATTGGAAGGACAGGTAGAAGGGAAAAATTGTGTAGGCAGGCCACGTTTGGAATATGTAAAACAAATTGTTAGGCATGTAGTATGTAGAGGGAATCCTCGAGAGCTGCATCAAACTAGTCAAATGACTGAAGACAAAAAAAAAAAACAAAAATTGTAAGTACCTATATAAATTGGTATTTAATAAACCTATTTTCGAAAAACATTTGTGGCTCTTTAAAAACTTTGAAATAAAACTTTGTGGCTCTTTAAAAGCTTTGAATTTTTTTTCGACCCCTGCTCTAGATGAACTAGTAAAGATTTGCAAAAAAAAAAAACCGACACCCCATTTTTAATATAATCATCATAATTTTCCCTTTAATACAGTTAGGTATTTACTTATTTTCCTGGGAAAGTAAAATTTTATTTATTAAATTTAATGGTTTTTACGGTTACAAAGTTATTAACTGTCCAATGTTAAAAGTATAATAAAACTATCGACTTTAATTTGTATTTTTAAAAACTTACTGTTACGTGCCAGAAAAACAAACGAATCAAATCAGATTATTTTTAATAGCACGCTTTGATGTTAAAATAATAAAGAAAAAAGATGAATAAAATAATAATTTAAGCTACAAGAGTAAAATAAAATTTAAAAAATATAAATTTAAAAATAAAATTAGGTTAAAGAAATACCTTCTTGTCAAAAAATAGTAAAATTTACCTTGTTACTTATAGAAAAGACAAACTCAGCAACAGTATAGAATTTCGTGTAATTCTAATGTGATGCAGACATACTAGGAAATATGTAAAGGATTTACTAGAGACTTTAATATACATTTTTCAATTCAAACGATACTGAAAGAAATAGCTAGTGAGCTAAAATTTCCAAACAAACGACTAAGGGATAAAAGTAGTAGTAGTAGCAGTAAATGGAATGCTTTGATGAGTTACTTACGCTAACATAAATTACAAGATTAAATAAAACTCTACGTATAAAGATTTTTTATTTTTCTCTAATTTCTTTTATTTAAAAATTAATTTTCAATTTTATTATGAAAGAGTAGGCATCAACAGCTATGGTCATTAGCCTTGAAAATTGGTAGCATATAAAAAGATCCCTGACCGGGATTCGAACCCGGGACCTCCGCACGAAATGCTGTGACGTTTCCTACTCAGCCATGAAGGTCGGTAAATATATATATTTTTTTTATTTACCTTAATATACTATACATTACAAAATCAATTTATACTTATCCTACTCTAATAACGGCATTTGTATGTGTGAGAGTCCCCCTTAGCGTAGGGCCGGAATGTACCGATCACTAGCGGAAAAACCCGATTCGTTGTTGTTACAAGTCTCGTGGTGATCAGGTTTATATTTGTTGCCGGCCTCCGTGGCGCGAATGGTAGCGTCTAGGTCTTTCATCTGGAGATCCCGGATTTGAATCCCGGGGTTACAAAATCATTCATTTCATCTTCTACAGCAATACAGTAGTTCTGGAGGTTAATTAAAAAAAGAAAAGAAAAAGAAGCACATATTTGTTATATTATTAAATATCGATACACCGTATATATATCGAGTTTTGAAAAATTTTGTTCTTTTTAAACGGATCCGAATTTTCAGCCGAAAATCGCAAATATTTAATAAATAAAAAAAAAATTAGAAAACTACTTAGTAAACATATTATAAACATGTTATGTTTATAATAATTGAATTTACTAGGACTTGAACGCTGAAACTCTCGACTTTCAATGTTATTATATATATATTATAACAGGAATTTCAGACTGTAATTTCATTATACACGTTTTTTAAACGTACATAAAATTTTATTTCATTAATAACTTCTGATTTAATTTCATATTTTTTTAATAAATAATTATTGATTGTATTTTTTTACAATCACGTGTTAATAATTATTAATAAATCAATATATTTAATTAAAAAAATAGTTAAAAAATAAATAAAGGAGATGAAGTCTGATTCGAACCGATGTGCCTTCCCCTTGTAAAATCTAAATATTTCATTAATTAAAAATCGATTTGGCTATAACTCTGGAACCAATGAAAATAAGTACCACTTATGATATATCGTTGAAAAACACTCAATGACGGCTTATTACTGCAGTTAAGAAAAATTCCAAAAAAAAAATTCTTTTTTGGAATTTGGGCTTGGACACTTTTGGTTCAGTCGATTGCAGTCAAAAGGGGAAAGTGCACAACTAGATGTTACAAAACTCCTAAATCCAAAATTTCAACATTCTACAACTAATCGTTTTTGAGTTATGCGAGATATATACACACGTACGTACTGACGACATGCCGAACAAGTAAAAATGGATTCAGGGATGTTCAAAATGAATATTTCCGTTGAAATTTGAAAACCAAAATTTTGTGTGATCACAATACTACCTTTATTTCATACAAAGATGTAAAAAATGCATTTTTGGAAATCGTGGTACTAATATGATATTAAAGTAACGGTTATTACATTATTTTATCGAGCATCTTGGCTTCAAAAATTAAAATTAAAAGATTTAAATATAATCAAACAATTAATTGCATATACTGCCATACTAAAGAACATTTGTATGTTTGTCAGTCTTTCTGTGCGTTCCCTTTAGCTGAGAACATGCTTATATGATCGAACATACTGCCCGTAAAAAAAACATACGATAAAAAAATATTTATAAACAATAACTAAGAAGAAGCAACACCAACAAATAAGAGCTGCTTACGTGTCTCAGTACCGATGATTGAGCGGTGACTTCCCTGGGATTTTCTTGGAACTTGTATTGGGAGGTAAATTAAGATCACAGTTCCAGTGGGGGATCTTTTTGGGGTTCCTCACTTGAGGCGTGGCGTAAAGACCGAGTCACGGTGGGGGGGGGATTCCTTTGGGATTCCCACATTAGAGGCAAGGTACAGAACTTAAAAACCGAGTCCTGGCTACCTGGAGGGAACTATGGTTTTCGACGAGGTAGCTTGAGGCGACCACCTGCAGCTGGGTTTATGCTTAGTTGCGTGTCCTGGTCTTGTGGGGGGGGGGGGGAATGACGAACTCAAAAAAAGTTATACAGTAATAATAATTATAAAATAAATTAATAAATTTTACTACCGTATTCATTCATGCAACATCGTGGCAGATCATAAAACACGACTATTTTCGATACAAATTAATCGATACTGAAAATACAGTCGATTATTCATTTAGAATTCATTAGTATTTTGTCGAAAGGTTATTTCGTATTACGATAATTTGTTTCATAAATTGAATATAATATATAAATAATAAATTAAATTTATATTTAAGCTTACAGCTCACATAATGAGTGAATTTGGATGGTCTAGATTGATCAGTGGAACAATGGTTTTTGTTTATTGAAGAGAGTTTTAAAGTGTAAGCAGAAGTAATTTTGGTTTTAGAAAGCGCAAAGATGCTAACCTAACCCTAAAAAGTTTTTCTAGAGGAAGGAACGATGACGAACCCTTTTTTTGCTTTTCCTTGATCAATTTGCAACATTAACAAAAAAAAAAAAATTTTTACACAATTTTGAACACCTAATTCTGAGACACCACCCGCCAGGGCAACCCATCCGAAGGGCCTAGCTGCTAAGGCGTGCCAAAAGGTACACCCTACAGCTAGTATAAATATATATATATATATATATATATTAAGCAGTTAAGCAAAGAGAATTAAACTGGCTTAATAAATGAACGCCTAAATATTATAGAAAATAAATCCGCAGTTATATTGTCTATAAATTGTTATTATTCTGTAACGCTCTGTCGCTATTACTTAAAGCAATTCACTCGACAAAAAAATAAAAAAAAAATTATGAAACGGTTTTAGAAACGTGTAAGCTTTTCGGTATATTCTGTCGTTAGATTATTATTACTAAAGACCTGCCTTCTTATTCATAGAAGAATGGCTGACAAACGTGGTGAAAGCAAGCAATGAGTTGCGAGAGACGTGATGTGATCATGTCATAATATTAAAATGTGCGCGTGCATGACAATGGCCACGCGCCTTGATTCCCTTTATATAAGAAATATTGACGGCCCAGCCTAATCTAAAGACTCCAATGAATCTGAAAATTATAGGATAATTCATTTTATATGAATTTAAAATAGATATCTTACCGCACTCAATTTCAAATATATAAAATATAAATTGATAATATTATTAAGCCGCTGATTAATTGATATCAACGCAATTTAGTATAAATAAATTTATCCACTGGGTTGATAGTGGTGAACGCGTCTTCTCAAATCAGCTGATTTGGAAGTCGAGAGTTCCAGCGTTCAAGTCCTAGTAAAGTCAGTTATTTTTACACGGATTTGAATATTAGATTGTGGATACCGGTGTACTTTGGCGGTTGGGTTTCAAATAACTACACATTTCAGGAATGGTTGAACTGAGACTGTACAAGTCTATATTTCATTTACACTCACAGATATCATCCTCTGAAGTATTATCTGAATGGTAATTACCAGAGGCTAAACAGGAAAAAAAATATATTTAAGTTAAAATAGTTTTTTTTATGAAATAAATTTATTTATATATAGGAACACTAAATTATTTTGAAATCGATAAAAAAACTTAAAATATATTCTTTCATAATTTCAGAGCTCAACCAAAAAAAAGTAGTAAACTTGTAATAGAATAATCTAATTCTATCCAAGAATCCGACCGGGTTGATCTAGCGGTTAATTCGTCATCACAGATCAGCTGATTTCAAAGTCGAGAGTTCTAAGATTTAAATCCTCGTAAAGGCAGTTACTTTTATACGGATTTGAACACTAGATCGTGGATACCGGTGTTCTTTGGTGGTTGGTTTTCAATTAACCACACACCTTTGAAATGGTCTACCGGAGACTGTACAATACTACACTTCATTTACATTCATACATATCATCCTCTGAAGTAATACCTGACGGTGATTCCCGGAGGATTAACAGAAAACAAAGATGGAAGAAGAATTTTATCCAACAGGTTTCTCATTTACAATTAAAATAAGTTATTAGCATTAATCGATATATATAGGTGTCCCGACTAAAGGTATCTAAACGTTGTAGGGCTTTCCCGTCACGCGGCTACACACACATCTTAATTTAGCGCATTACTGCTACACTAGCGCTGTTTTTGGTGATAGAGGTTACTATTGACGCAGTATACCCACTTATCCATTAATTAAGAGCTTTTTTTTTAGGTTGGGGTGGGATTTAGCATAAAACCTTTTTTGCAAATATTATTTTTATTTCTTTTCTTTAACTTACAATGTATTTTTCAGGTTTGTCCTTAAATCTTGCATCCTTCATTAAATATTCTTCTTGACAATGTCAATCGGCATTGTACACAAATTTTGCACACTTACGAAAGTCAGAGTGACAATACAATATTCCACCATTATTTTTGAAAACATCCCCTTGTACGAGGGTAAATTTGTAAAATGTATATAAACAAAAAAAAAGTTTTGTTAATTTACAATTGTATTTCCATAATCAAAAACATCAATATTTTGTTAATTTGTATAATAAATATTTGATTGAAAATTTGTTTGATATTTTCTTAAATATTAGAAAAATTTTAATATATGATGTTTTACCTTTTGAAATCCAAATTATATAACTAATTAAACTCATGCAATGTATGATAATAAACTGATTAAACTATGACTAAAAAATATAAGACAAATTTTTAAACATTTTGAAAAATTTTGGTAATATTATTTAATTGTTAAAAAATATGCCTAGGAAAAATAAGACCTTAATTAGGCGAAATCTCGAGATACTAAGTATGACTTTGCTCTACAGCCCATGACTTTTTAAGTTGAAAATTTAATGGTATCAATGATTCACGTATAGAAGTAATCTTGACAAAGTTTGGTCAAAATCGGTTCAGTAGTTCTGGAGATATTTGGTGATTCAGAGTCAGATACTGAACACACACATGTACATACGAACATTTACATCCGGAAAATTACTAGTATTTCGTTTTTTGGATTACTTAGGAGCAATGGTGTCTCGCGTAAAAGCACTGTGGTACTGCAGCACTCACGACTTCTACGTAATATTATCGATAACATTTAATATAATGAGTCCTTTTTTCTTTAATTCTTTCTTTATACATGTACAATATACAATCCTTAACCTTAATGTCAGTAGCCATCTCCCATTTTATAAAAAATACTAGCTTTTACCCGCGGTGAACCTTTAAACGAAATACTCAAACAACTATGTCATGTCGATTAGTGGCTTTCTGCCCGGGCGTTAGCTCTTTAGTTACATCCTGCCACGAAGGATTACAGGTAAAATTTACAAAGAGGTCAGGCCTGCAAAAAGTTCATACATAAGCGAAAGCGTCTTGAGGGTATTCATGCAGATAACGGGGAATGTTCACAAAAGTAGAAGGCAGAATAACCATCTTACCTATGTCGTTAGGTCTAATATTACCATCTGCGCCTAATCGCATCTTGTAGATGAATGTAATTTTCAGCTCGTAATTTCATCTGGTTTATAGAAATGTAACGAAGGCGTTCACTCTCTACTTTAATATACATATCTACCAAGAATTGATGAAAGAGTCGCCTTGACCACGAAAGGAGATTGAAGTCGTGCTCTTGAAGCATCAAGTGATACGCATAAAAATCCATGCAGGAAACCCTTTTATTGGAAACTGGCTGTCTTGTTGTCGGATTAATGACTGGAATATTGAAATGATATCCTGGCTCACATTTACTGAAAATTAACGGGTACTGCAAAGCAAAATTTATGAGTATCGGCTACGCGTTTCAGCGTATTATTATGTGCCCGTAACACTACGTCTCGTGGAGAGCTCGGGTCACCGGTAACCAAAACAGTAATTTCATTGATCATCGGCGCATTATAACGCCTCTCATGTTCGCCACGTGGAGTCCGATCAGCATGAATGACTACCACTATGTAATTATCCGGAGGCCAGTTTTCTATTGCACTTTTAAAGGTATTTACCAACAAATTGTGGCTGTGTAATTAACGTTCGTTGAATTTTCAATACTGTATCTCTTTCGATTCCTTCAATATACTGACAACGACGGTTTACTTCATTTTCTTCAACACCCGTAAAATACACCTGCAAAATTTTATGCTGTTCATTATCTGCTGGAAAAAGTGATCCAATTTGATGATATATCTGTCCTTGTACAGTAAAAGTTGGTGAAAATCCGGACATTCTTATCATTTTATCTACTCCAAAGAATGTCATTTGGAATAATATTTTTTTCACTGAAATACCGTCACAGTGTTGGATAGGTACTTTATTTCATTTACTTATTGGAACGCCAGGTGGCGTTGAATTTGGTCAAATATTTTGTCGGAAGATCATACCTAACAATATAAATATTTTTTTTTTTTTACTAAAAAGTGTCCTATGTCCTTTTCAATACATTTGAGAATACGTGTACGAAGTTTCATGATTATCGATTGAGTAGTTTCAGCGTGAAAGCGTAACAAGCAAACAAACTCACATTCACATTTATAATATTAGTAAGGATATAAAAATCTTTGTATGGAACTGTACGCTTCACAGTTCCAGCGGCGTAGTGTTTGGCTGTTGTGCACATAGGAAGCTGCACGCAAGGATTGAAGGAGAGAGAGCACTATCGCTCTTGCAGTGCTGACTCTGACGTGCTGGTGTAGTTTTTTTTTTACTCCACGAGTGTTGTGCTTAAAAACCATGTACCATATTCTTGAATGGGATGAAGTGTCGGATTAGATTAAGTTAGAAGCTTAGTTTCACAAAAATAAAAATTTTCATCCAAAAATTTCAGTTAGTGACTAGACTATGGATCGCGTAAAATTAGACGGACGAGTTATAAACTTCAAATTCTTCATTTTATTGTTCACGACATTGTTCATAAGCGACTAAATTTGCGAGCGTACAAGTTACTTACATCACATTAAACGAAATTATCGCGGCCTACGACATCAGTTTCCTGAGAATATACTACCGCATGGTAAAAAATCCTATTACCTTGATACACTGTTACCCTCCGGACGGGTTGCTCTGGTGAGCGGCGTCTCGGCACGGAATTATTACGAAGTCTGTAAATAAAGTAATGAGATTGATTCATAAAAACATTTTATTTACCATCCAATTACACAAGGACTCTATCACCTTCAAAATAATTCCCTTGGGAAGCCATGCAACACTTCAAACGGTTTTCCCACTTTTCATTGGAACTCAGAAATCGGAATATCCTTCAGATGGTCAGTTACATCTTTTTTTTTATGTTTTCTACTCACATATTGATTTATAGTCTGTTCTGCAGGCAAAAACTCCTTATGAACAACGCCATTACTATCAAAGAAACAAATTAACATGGTTTTGATTTACTCATTTTTTCTTTTTTTGGGACATGGAGAGTTTGAAGTGTACCTTGCTCTGGCGTTTTGTTTCTGGGTCGTACTCAAATATCCAAGATTCATCACCAGCAAAAACATTTTTTAGAAATTCAGAATCGGTTTCAACTTACCCTAGAAAATCACGGTACATTTCCACAAGTATTTTTCTGTTCAACAGTGAGGTTTTTTGGGTCCAATTTAGCACAAAATTTTTTCATGTCTGATTCGTTTGTCAAAATTTAATGGATTGTGGTACGGTTCAAATTCAATTGTTCTATAATCATTATGACAGTTAATCGCCGGTCGTACCATATCAAGTTTTATGATTCGCTCAACTTTGTCGTCTTTTTGACGTTAACAGTTTTCCAGAGCGTGGATTGTCCGCAACTGATTCCCGATCATCTCTCTTTTTTCCTGTTTAACCTCCAGTAATTACCTTGCAGATAATACTTTACAGGATGATATGTATGAGTGTAAATGAAGTGTAGTCTTATACATTCTAAGTTCAACCGTTCCTGAGATGCGTGGTTAATTCAAACCCAACCACCAAACAACACCGGTATCTACGATTTAGTATTCAAATCCGTGTAAAAATATCTGGCTATACTAGGACTTGAACGCTGGAACTCTCGACTTCAAAATCAGCTGATTTGGGAAGACGTGTTCACCACTAGACCAACCCGGTGGGTTAATTCCCGGACATCTGAAAATGCTTTAAACCAACTAAAAAGTTGAAATCGTGACAGAACATCATGTCCATATGACCTTTTCAATTTTGAAAACGTTTCAATAGAATTCTCATCGAGTTTAACAAAAAACTTGATCACACAACTTTGCTCATAATCAGTATTACTCATTTTTCTAACGATAAACAAACACTAGTTTCACGAAACGTTTGTTTACGCCTCACGTGGCAACAATAAACTAAAAACATTAATACGTAATATAAATCAGCTGTTCGTATAACCATATGTTTACTTGTAATTTTGGTTACCAAAAAAAAACCTTATTTACGGACCACGTAGGTGTCCCAACATTGTTACCTCTTGTAAAAGTTTTTTTTTTTTTGAATAATGAAAATTGATATAACGAAAGTTAAGTTAAAAATACTAACGAATCGGGATTCTCCGAGAGTGATCGGTACATTCCGGTATAGTTCATTATTTTATGAAGAAAAAATTATATAAATACAAAATATGTAAAACAAAATTTAAAACATCAATGTTAAATTAAACACAATAATATAAAAAATAATTTTAGGACGGTATCTCAGAACGGATTTGACAACAAGCTTCGATGGTGATATGTAAGATTATGTCAATATCATAGCGTTAAATAAAAAATGTCATGTTTTTGCCAATTTTTTCATATGCGTGATGAATGGGCAAACGGGTGTGGGTGCTGCCACCCCACTCTTTACTTTAGAAATCTTCTTCTAGTTTGGTTTAGACTACACTACTAAAATAACAGTACAAGGTGAAAAGATAAAGATGCTACGATTTGCTGATGATATAGCAATTCTAGCCGAGAATAAAAAAGATTTAGTTGAAACAATGAACGGCATGGATGAAGTCCTACGAAAGAACTGCCGAATGAAAATAAACAAGAACAAAACGAAAGTAATAAAATGTAGTAGAAATAACGAAGATGGACCACGTAATGTAAAAATAGGAGAAGACAATATTACGAAGGTAGAAGAATTTTTTATTTGGGAAGAAGAATTACTAAAGATGGACGAAGCAGGAGCGATATAAAATGCCGAATAGCACAAGCGAAACGAGCCTTCAGTAAGAAATATAATTTGTTTACATCAAAAATTAATTTAAATGTCAGGAAAAGATTTTTGAAAGTATATGTTTGGAGTGTCGCTTTATATGGAATTGAAACTTGGACGATCGGAGTACGTGAGAAGAAAAGATCAGAAGATTTTGAAATGCGGTGCTATAGGAGAATGTTAAAAATCAGACGGGTGGATAAAGTGACAAATGAATAGGTGTTTTTGGGCAAATTGATGAAGAAAGAAGCATTTGGAAAAATATAGTTAAAAGAAGAGAGGCCACATATTAAGGTATCCTGGGATAGTCACTTTAATATAGGACAGGTAGAAGGGAAAAATTATGCAGACAGGCAACGTTTCGAATATGTAAAACAAATTTTTAGGGATGTAGGATGTAGAGATTATACTAAAATGAAACGACTGGCACTAGATAGGGAATCTTGGAGTGCTGCATCAAATGACTGAAGAAAAAAAAAAACTAAAATAAATTCGCCAATCTTCCTAGAGGAATGGTGAGCATCTAAGTTTTTCATCTGTTTCAGGCCTGGTATGATATTAAAATATTAGGCAAAACCATTATTTTAATATAAATAAACGTCGATAAAACACACACACACATACAGAAGTTTTGTAATCGAATCTTAGTATTTTAATATCTACTAAAATATTTGATAAATTTTTAATTAAAAAAAAAAAATATCTTGAGGTCTTATCTTTTATAAAAACATTTTATAATGTTGTAAAAGAAGAGATAATATTAAAAAGGAAAACAAAACTATTAGAATTAGTTACAGAAGCAACTAAAATGAAATATTACAGGATATTGGACATTAATGAATAACTTTTTATTAGAGAAAATAATTCAAGCGTCACAGTAAAGCCTGGGTGACAGACGGGTCAAGGACCAGTTTAAAATTTTTATGTGTCGAGAGGTCATCGTAAAACAAAACAAAAAAAAAAAATCAGATAATTTTATAATAAACTAGGTTTATTTATGTACAAGCTGTCTTATTTTCAATATTATTAAATACGGTATCTGTTTCCTTATTGCCTGTTAAGACACGTGTTTACTGATTGGCTGAACATTCCTTTAAACATCGTTTGGTGAGAGATATTTAAATGGGTAAATAATTATTCTTGGCTTAGGTGCTTAAGTAAGCTATAAGGCCGGAATAAACAGGTTTGATGACTTAATTTGCGTATCGCAAATCCATTGACAGGTCTTGTATTTTATCGTTATTTTTTTATGTAGTAAAAATAACACTCTTCATGAACGAGTTCATACACTCGTATACATGAAGAGTTGTAAATGCATATAAAATTTATATTTCTTGTTTAATTGCATTTTATAACTTTGGTTAGGTTTTTTGTTCTTAAAATAAATAAGTATTTATCAGGTTATTCCAATGTCGAAGTAAGGATTCCCTTTATACTATTACTAAATATTATTTATAATTATGAAATTATTCATTTTTTAAGGTTTTTACATCCTTGTACGAAATAAAGAAAATATTATGATCGCGGAAAATTTCGGTTTTCAGATTTCAACGGAAATATACATTTTGACTAGTTTAGGCGTGACATCTTTACGTATCTCGTATAACTCAAAAACGATTAGCCGTTGAAATTTTTGATTTATGACTCGTAACATCTACTTGTACGCCTCCTTTTTTGATTGCAATTGATGGAATCAAAAAAGCTCAAAATCTAAAAACTTTGAATATTGGACTTTTTTTAACAGCAGTAATAAAGCCCTCACTGAGAACTTTCTAACAATATATCATAAGTAGTACTCATTTTCATTGGTTCCACAGTTATAGCCAAATAAAAGTTTAATTAATTTAATATTTGGATGTTGAAAGAACATGAGTACGAATCAGATTTCATATTTTTTTAACTTTTTTTTTTCAATTTAAATATTTTTTTTGTCTTCCACATTTGACTGAATTGATGCAGCTCTCCAAGATTCCTTATCTAGTGCTAGTCGTTTCATTTCGGTATACCCCCTACATTCTACATCCCTAACAATTTGTTTTACATATTCCAAACATTGCCTGCTTTTCTTTTTCCTGTTTAGCCTCCGGTAACTACCGTTTAGATAATACTTAAGAGGATGAATGAGGATGATATGTATGAGTGTAAATGAAGTGTAGTCTTCTCAGTTCGGCCATTCCTGAGATGTGTAGTTAATTGAAGCCCAACCACCAAAGAACACCGGGATCCACCATCTAGTATTCTAATTCGTGTAAAAATAACTAACTTTATTAGGACTTGAACACTGGAACTCTCTACTTCCAAATCAGCTAATTTGGGAAGACGCGTTCACAACTAGACCAACCCGGTAGGTCAAACGTTGTCTGCCTGTACAATTTTTTCTTTCTACCTGTCCCTCCAATGTTAAAGCGATTATTCTGGGATGCCTTAATATGTGGCCTTTTTTCTTGTAACTATATTTTTCCATATGATTCTTTCTTCATCGATTTGCTGCAACACCTCTTCGTTTGTCACTTTATCCACCCGTCTGATTTTTAACATTCTCCTATAGCACCACATTTCGAAAGCTTCTAATCTTTTCTTATCAGGTACTCCGATCGTCCAAGTTTCACTTCCATATAAAGCTACGCTCCAAACATACACTTTAAAAAATCTTTTCCTGACATTTAAATTCATTTTTGATGTAAACAAATTATATTTCTTACTGAAGGCTCGTTTCGTTTGTGCGATTGTTAGCGATGTAGAATGTAGAGGGTATACTGAAATGAAACGACTAGCACTAGATAGGGAATCTTGGAGAGCTGCATCAAACCAGTCAAATGAGTGAAGACAAAAAAAAAAGTATATAAAAACAGTCGTGTATTTAAATGCAAGGTTGTGTCAAAATTTCAAAGCAATTTGTGAAGAACTTTCGGAGATTAAAGATTTTTCATAAACGAACATTTACATTTTTATTTATATGTATTATTAACCTCTGATTGTAAAAAAAAAATTACGATAAATAATTTAAAAAAAAATGTATATATGTAATTTAATGAAATCATATGGTGTTCACATGAGAATTTTTTAATTTTTATAATTTTCCGGTTTTCGTAATTACGATCAGTGGAAAAAAGGGGTTGAATAAATAAATCTGTTGTTAATTCGACGGCTCATAAATTCACAAAATCTTAAAATGCAAATGCAAGATTACATGAAGCTATAAATTTATATAGAGAATAATGATCAGGCCTAAATAATATAATAACGGTTGGATTTTACTCGATGAATGAGCTCTTGTCTGTATTTAACCTAATTTATTTTACTCACTTTCTTATGTTTATTATAATAGCATGTAAATCATTTTCCCGAAAGCAGAAAATTGTTCATAATTTTGTAGTATGAGATTCCTTTTCCGTTCTAAAAATGCGATTATAATGACATCTTATTTTACGGATGTCTAAAGATTTATGAGGTACTAAGAGAACGACGCTGCTAGTATTAATAATACTAAACGTAATTGTAGGGCAAGGGAAAATCAGAGATGCCAGAAAGACAAGGAAAACGTGAATGTTATAAGAGAAGGGGAAACGAGAGAGACGATTTGAAGAGGGGTTGGTTGGCCTGTTCTCGTCTTATTTATTACCGGAAGCCAAGGAACTCTACTCATACCAGAGTCGGACCACCATTGTCTATTCTACAATACTCGGTAGCGAGATACTACAGACCTATTCGCGAACTTCGTTGCTTTACTTAACCATCAACAACAAACCGACAGTCTTGTAGAGGCAATAGCGTTAGTAACTTCGCGCTCTGTAACCCGTCACATACCCGCCTTACTGTTAATTAAAACAACCGTTCGACTAAACAAAACAACATCTATTTTTACTCCCCGGTGGGCTATATTTGCCTTTTTATTTTACTACACGTAATTAATTTAAACTAAATAATAATATATTATTATTTTAACTCTAATACGAGTCTGAATTTTACTAGGCTATTATTTTTACCGCGATAGAAATTCAAATCAAGTAATAGATTATGAAGTACGATTAAATCAATATTTTGAGGGTTTATACATTTTAAATGTTTAATTTTTAATTAAATATACGTTTATTTAATTTTTTAATGAAATATAAAGTTTTGATTAACAGTATTGGAATTTAATTTTTAATTTAAAATCTACGGTTATAATTTTTTTAATTAAATTTACGGTATTTACCTTTAAAATTAAATGTAAGACCATTTAATTTTTAAACAATAATGAAGTCATTACATATATAGAAAAAATTGGGAATTTTGAGTATTATATTAATAACCTGCTATGCTGAATTATTTTTTTAATATAGAGAGAAAAACAAGCGCAAAAGTTTTGGTAAAATTAAGAAAATGTATCAAAATGATATTGATATCAAAAAAAGGTTAAGAGATACATTTAAATTTGTTATTAATTTAGAATTTTGTTTAAAAAAAAATTATATTAAATATTTATAATAAATAATAGATAAACAAAAATCTATATAAATAAAAATTTAAATGTTCGTTTATTGAGAATCTTTTCTTTTTTTTTGTCTTCAGTCATTTGACTGGTTTGATGCAGCTCTCAAGATTCCCTCTACATCCTACATCCCTAACAATTTGTTTTACATATTCCAAACGTGGCCTGCCTACACAATTTTTCCCTTCTACCTGTCTTTCCAATATTAAAGCGACTATTTCAGGATGCCTTAGTATGTGGCCTATAAGTCTGTCTCTTCTTTTAACTATATTTTACCAAATGCTTCTTTCTTTCTTCATCTATTTGCCGCAATACCTCTTCATTTGTCACTTTATCCACCCATCTGATTTTTAACATTCTCCTATAGCAGCACATTTCAAAAGCTTCTAATCTTTTCTTCTCAGATACTCCGATCGTCCAAGTTTCACTTCCATGTAAAGCGACAATCCAAACATATACTTTCAAAAATCTTTTCCTGACATTTAAATTCATTTTTGATGTAAACAAATTATATTTCTTACTGAAGGCTCTTTTCGCTTGTGCTATTCGGTATTTTATATCGCTCCTGCTTCGTCCATCTTTAGTAATTCTACTTCCCAAATAACAAAATTCTTCTACCTCCATAATCTTTTCTCCTCCTATTTTCACATTCAGTGGTCCATCTTTGTTATTTCACAATCTTAAATCTCCAAAAGTTTTACACAGATTGCTTTGAAATTTTGGCACAACGTTGCATTTGAATACACGCCTGTTTTTATATACCTACTATTTATATACCTAAGATGTCACACCTGTGACAAGGAAAACCATGCTTTTTTTTGAAAAACAGCGCTATCTGTTGGACGTAAAAGCAACATACGCTATAATTAATATTTTACGATTCCATTTCAATATTTCCGATATATATGGTCGCTAGAGATGAAAAAACTACTGGAACGATTGACCTGTGGGGAAAAAGGGAGAAAGGGAAAAATCAGAATAGGGAAAATCGAAAAAGGTAAATGGGGAAAATGAGGAAAGTGGGAACGCGCATGTTTTTATATATCTATTATTTATATAATTAAGATGTCACACCTGTGAGAGGTAAGAACATGCTTTTTTTGAAAAACAGCGCTTTCTGTTGGACGTAAAACTAGCACACGCTATCGTAATATTTTATGATTCTATTTCAATCTTTCCGATATATGTATATCCGTTAGAGACTAAAAAAATTCTGGACCGATTTACGCGAAGGGAAAAATGGAAAAATTGGAAAAGGGGAAAAAAATAAAAAGCGAAAGAGGGTGAAGAGAAATGGTGAAAGGGAAATAAGGGAAAGAAAATTGGGGAAGGAAAGGGAAAAGGGTAAAAGGGAAGAAGGTAAAAAAAAGTAGGGGAAAATGGAAAAAAAAAGAAAAGTAAACGCGGAAAAAGGGAAAACGGGAAAAGAAAATAGAAATGAGAAAGGAGAAAAAAGAAAGTGGAGAAAGGGAAATTAAGGGAAAGAGAAATGGGGGAAGGAGAGAAAGGGGTAAATGAAAGAGAAAATGGTAAAATGAAAATGGAGAAAGGGGGCAAAGGAAAAAGGCAAAAGTTAAATTTTGTGAAGATCCATAACGTTAATTTTTTTAATGTTTTATCAAATGTTTTCATATGATCTATCTATGTATATATATATATATATATATATATATATATATATATATATATATATATATATATAAATTTCAATATGTGCGCCCTTATTCGCTCGATAAATGTCCAAACGATACTCAACTTCTCTTCAAACATTAGTTAACATTTCTTCGTTGATGGTTGTCATTGCTTCATTAATCCTGTTTTTTAAGCGGTTTAGGTCGCGAATTTTTTGTGTATAAACAACGCTTTTGATGTACCTCCACAAGAAAAGGTCGCGAGGTGTCAGGTCTGGACTCCTTGGAGGCGAAAGTACGGGTCCTTGCCGGCCTATCCATCGATCTCCAAATTTTTCGTCCAAAGCGTCCGTGTCCGATGCATTGAAGTGCGGGGGAGCACCATCTTGTTGGAAATGAAGTCGATGAATGTTTTCCACTTCATCCGGCTGAGGAAAGCAATAATCGGTTATCATGTCGAGATACACAACTCCATTAATTGTTTTTTCAGCAAAGAAGAAAGGCCCTATTACACGATTTTTCATCACACCACACCAAACATTAACTTTAGGCGAATCGCATTGTTTCTCAATAATTGCGTGTGGGTTTTCAGAGCCCCGTATTTGTGAATTGTGTCTGTTAACGCATCCATTCACGTGGAATGTAGCTTCGTCTGTAAAGATTATATCATCTAAAAATTATTCGTTTTCACTTATTCTGTCCGACATATCAACAGCGAAATTGTAACGTTTTACACCATCATCGGGT
Source organism: Lycorma delicatula (assembly GCF_047948215.1). NCBI lineage: Eukaryota > Metazoa > Arthropoda > Insecta > Hemiptera > Fulgoridae > Lycorma > Lycorma delicatula. The sequence continues at coordinate 402,278,650 of NC_134455.1, forward strand.
TTCAATTCCTGCAGTATCTGGATTTTATAAGCGTGTAATTTCAGTTTTTTACGTAAAACTTTGTGAACTGTTGATTTTGGAATACCTAATTCGACGCTTCGACGGGGGATGGACTTCCCAGGACTTCTAATTGCCGATCGTCTAATTAGTTCAACCGTTTCGACTGGTACACTTGGTCTGCCGGTTGATTTCTGTTTCTTAACCGATCCGGGTTATATATATATATATATATATATATATATATATACACACACACACACAAACACACACACACACACAACCACACACACATACTCAAATTTAGCAATAGCGAAGCATTGCCAGCTATGTTAATAAATAATAAAAACTTTTTAAAACTTTCAATTTAGAAAAAAACATGAAAATTTGTTAGAAAACTCTTACTGGCCTGATTTCATTTATTAAACACCGAATAAACGATAATACATGATAAATTTGAAACAGCATAATTTATAATTCTCAAATTTAACCAAAATTTTTGTAATGACTTTATTCTACTCCTGATAATTATATGAGTTTTTTTAATAAATGAAATCAGGCCGGCAAGAGCCTTTTGTAACAAATCTTTGTTGCCACATTTGTAATACTTTCTTACCATTAGTGTTTTTTTAACGGTTATAATCTTTTATAAATTAATACTTTTTTTTTTTAATGAAGTGATGGGAATTAAAAAAATTGTTTCATCTTCAGTACTTTCCTTTACATAGAACATTTATTACTAAAGCAATTTGTAGTATATTTTCTTTTAAATTATATTATTTCAATTATATTATCACGTTTTTATACGCTACCTAGACTATAAAGTACTGCTACCTATCGGCGCGATTCGTATACCCAACTTTCTGATAAAAAAATGACGTATTCGAGTCCCGCGGTTTATCAAATGGAAGAAAAAAACGTTGTCTAACAAAATTAGAGGTATTTTTTCAAAATATTCTTTATTACAAATCTAATTGAACTGAAATATAAAGTTTTCCTGCTTATTTTTAATTTTTTTTTGTAATTTTCATTTGAATTATAGGTTCGATCATGTTTAAAAGTGTAAATTAGTTCGTTAGCTTCGCCGTGCTTTCCAGTTTTCTGCGGACTCTTACCGGCAAAATTCAAACGAACTTCTTAATTTTCATTAAAAAATATTTTTAACAATTTATTTACGTTTATTTATTTATTTATTTAGCACAAGAGAAACGAGCCTTCAGTAAGAAATATAATTTGTTTACATCAAAAATTAATTTAAATGTCAGGAAAAGATTTTTGAAAAGATGTGTTTGGAGCGTAGCTTTATATGGAAGTGAAACTTGGACGATCGGAGTATCTGAGAAGAAAAGATTAGAAGCTTTTGAAATGCGTGCTACAGGAGAATGTTAAAAATCAAATGGGTGGATAAAGTGACAAATGAAGAGGTATTGCGGCAAATAGATGAAGAAAGAAGCATTTGGAAAAATATAGTTAAAAGAAGAGACAGACTTATAGGCCACATACTAAGGCATCCTGGAATAGTCGCTTTAATATTGGAAGGACAGGTAGTAGGGAAAAATTGTGTAGGCAGGCCAAGTTTGGAATATGTAGAACAAATTGTTAGGGATGTAGGAGGTAGAGGGTATACTCAAATGAAACGACTAGATAGGGAATCTTGGAGAGCTGCATCAAACCAGTCAAATGACTGAAGACCAAAAAAAATTGACGTTTAATTAGCAACAGTTCTTAAAAGATTATGTTTATGTATTTTTAATAAACAACAAGTGTAAATATAATTATAAATTAAATCTCTATGATTAGCAACGCTATGTGTACTTGAGAAGTATAACGGAAAGGTTTTATCTAATTTTTAAAAGTTAGACGGTTGGTGAACAAATTTTTGAACTGCTAACGTAGAATTTTCAATTTCTTTTTTAAGGATTATCTTAGAATATACATTCAGTTAATTTTCAAAGATAACAACGAACGGTTTAATATTTAACTTCCCTAAGGCAGTACATTTTAAGGAAAAGACGAATATTTTATATGTATATTATTATCAAAAGATCAAATTTCAACTTTCTGTTTATAGTCGGTTAAATATGACTTTAACTATTGTAACCAGTTCTTCCTTTACCGGAACCAGTAATTTTTAATTAGTAAAATGTGTAGGATTAAATAGAAAACTTTACTGAAGTCACATAAAACTGAAAACGTAATCTTTATATCTGTGTTAATTAAAATATTTTTTAAATACTCGGAAAACTTTCTCAATAAAGAATCTTTTTGGAAAATCATGATTGGTACGTCATATTGTTCAAAATATGTTTAAAAATCAATGAGCAATAATAAAATTATTATCAAAAATAAAAATATAAATAAATTATAAAAATTAGCTTATAAATTTAACTGAAAAATAACTGAAAAAAAAACGAAATAAAAAATTGTATACATAAATTATCCATTTTAATAAAATGTTAAAAAAATTCTATAACAAATATTTTCAGTTTACTACCTCAAATAAAAATAAATTTCATTTTATGCTAAAACAAATAAACAACAATCCGTTTACTCTGAATAAATTAATCATTATTATACTGCATAATTAATCAGCAAAACAAAATTTAAACAAATAAATAACCGTTTATATTCTTCAGTCTATTCCTAATAACCCAATGTATATTGTAATAATATGTAAATAAAATTAATTAAATATTTTCTGTACATACCGGAACATTATTGGAAAAATCTGATGTGGACACCACATGACTTCCTTGTACACCTATTAAATTATATATACATATTTTTTGATACACTTGAACTTATTTAATTCGAAAGTGAGATAAGATCATCAAATTCTTAAATAAAGTGGACAGTTACACAGTTTTTATTAACATCAAATATTTATTTTTTTTTGTCTTCAATCATTTGACTGGTTTGATGCAGCTCTCCAAGATTCCCTATCTAGTGCTAGTCGTTTCATTTCAGTATACCCTCTACATCCTACATCCCTAACAATTTGTTTTACATATTCCAAACGTGGCCCGCCTACACAATTTTTCCCTTCTACCTGTCCTTCCAATATTAAAGCGACTATTCCAGGATGCCTTAGTATGTGGCCTATTAGTCTGTCTATTCTTTTAACTATATTTTTCCAAATGCTTCTTTCTTCATCTATTTGTCGCAATACCTCTTCATTTGTCACTTTATCCACCCGTCTGATTTTTAACATTCTCCTATAGCACCGCATTTCAAAAGCTTCTAATCTTTTCTTCTCAGATACTCCGATCGTCCAAGTTTCACTTCCATATAAAGCGACACTACAAACATACACTTTCAAAAATCTTTTCCTGACATTTAAACTAATTTTTGATGTAAACAAATTATATTTCTTACTGATGGCTCGTTTAGCTTGTGCTATTCGGCATTTTATATCGCTCCTGCTTCGTCCATCTTTAGTAATTCTACTTCAAAAATAACAAAATTCTTCTACCTCCATAATCTTTTCTCCTCCTATTTTCACATTCAGCGGTCCATCTTTGTTATTTCCACTACATTTCTTTACTTTTGTTTTCTTCTTGTTTAATTTTATGCGATAGTTCTTGCGTAGGACTTCATCTATGCCGTTCCGTTCGCAAATATTTATGCAATTATTAATTTATGAAATATTAGGGTAGAGTAAAAGTCTCTTTATTACTCGTATTACTAGATCAGTATTATTCGTATCTTCGTGAGTTACTGATTAACAAAAGTTTCAGATTTCTGGTGTGTCGTATAAATTAATCTATTCCGTTTAGTTTACTGGTTAAAAATGTTTATTTCGACTTTACGCAGTAAAATATTCATATTTTATTATCGATCTTTTTGGTGAATAATCGAAAATGAAAAAGACACAATCATACGGGAAAAAGAAAGATAACACGAAAAAATATATCTCAAAAAAATACAAGAAGATGAATATGAAGGGGAAGAAAATGATAAGAACAAGGGAAGAATAAAAAAATTAAGGGAAGATGATAAATATAAAGAGGAAGAATACCTTAAGACCAAGGAAATAATAAAAAGATTAAGAAAGGACGATAAATATAAAAAGAGGGAAAATTTGAAAAGTAGAGAACGTGTACACAAATTAAGATCAGAATAATTATATCAAACCAAAGAGCGATTAAATGAACGGAAACAAAAAACAAATAAACGAAATAATGATCGACTCCGACTTAGGGAGAATATTATCCGACAATATCAGAGGAGTAATGAACTAAAAGATAAGAATTTTTTAACATTTATTAAAGATGGGGCATGTATGTCTCAGTGTATGTGTAGTTCTTGTGAGGGTCTATTTTTCTGTCACTCTGTACTTAACATTAATGTACATAAAATTAAACTAGAAAATCCAAAAATAATAAGATTCTAATTTATAATTTTCAAATAATATTAAATAATCAGATATTTCACCAAATATATTACATATATAAATACTTAATAATGCCTATTAAATTTCATGTACACAATTTTAGAAGTACATAAAATTTTATTTTACTAATAACTTCTGATTTTTTTTCTTCATATTTTTTGTTTATTGTTATGGAATTATAATTTATCGTAATTTTTTTATAATCAGAGTTAAGTAATTATTAATAAATCAATATATTTATATTACAAAAGATAATTAAGAAAAAAGGAGAAAAAAGGAGAAATCTGTTTCGAACCAATGTGCCTTTTCTCTCATATCCAAATATTTCATTAATTAAAATTTTATTTGGCTATAACTCTGAAACCGATGAAAATAAATACAACTTACGATATATCGTTAAATAGCTCTCAATGAGGGCTTCTAATGCAGTAAAGCAAAAGTCCAAAATTCAATTTTGTGGTGATTTTGGGTTTTTTTGGACACTTTTGATTCAGTTGATTGCAATCAAAAAGGGAGGTGCACAATTAGATGTTACAATAGTCGTAAATCCAAAATTTCAACATCCTACGGCTAATTGTTTTTGACTTATGCTAGATACATACGTACGTACGTACGTACAGACGTCACGCCAAAACTAGTCAAAATGGATTCAGTTATGATCAACATGGATATTTCCGTTGAAATTTGATAACCGAAATTTTTCGCGATCTCAATTCTTCTTTTTTCTCAAAACGTTTTTTTATTTAAATATATTGACTTATTAATAATTATTAACCTGTAATTGCAAAATAAAATTTACAGTAAATAATAATTCAATAATAACAATAAAAAAAAGAAGAAAAACAATCATGAGGGCGGCAGGTGTGCCAAGAGCCGAGGTAGAAGACACAGTCGTTAGCAACTGGCAAACCGTATGGTCATCCGCTCAAACAGGAGAGTGGACAAGGAGACTTATTCCCAATCTGAAAGAGCGGTTGGGTAGGGAGGAAGGCGGACTAAATTTCCACACCACTCGGTTGATGACAGGACTTGGGTCGTACGGGAAATACCTTAATAGAATCGGGAAAAGGCAGACGTCAAGGTTTCCGTACTGTCAGGAAGAAGACAACGCGGAACACACCGTATTCAACCGCTATAGGTGGGGGGGGGGGGTCTCAGACATGAAATAAGGCATAATAACCTGAGACGTGACGACCTGGTTAGCTGGCTAATGCAATCCAATAACAACTGGGATTGGTTTTCCAATTTTGCGAGCACCGTCCTCCAATCTAAAGAGGAAGATGAGAGGCATCACAGACGATAGGCGCGAAGATACGGCAGGGAGGACATTCCCACCCCGGAGGGCCCGTATGCTTAGGTATGCGGGTTTCGGTGATGGGGTGGGAAAGGGGGTTGCTTGGAAGGGATAAAGAAAAGACCGAGTCCCTGCCGGCGGTGTCGGTTCCTGGGGGCGCTTCGGTGTTTGCTGGGTCTGGCGCCGCCGGTTTGAGGCAGGCATAAAAGAGTAAAGACCGAGACCCGGTTCTCTGCGTGTGGGAGGGGACGGCATAGCCGGACCTTCCCTTGCGTGCGGAGGATTAGAGGCGGGCAGCAATAAGAAAAAATCCGGAACCGGGGGGGCCGATCTCCCGTGCCGGACTTACAGCCGGAGGGTGGAGTGACCCCCTTACAGTCACAAGGACACATCCCTGGGCCGTGTATACTTGAGTGGATGTCCGGCCCAGGGATGTAGGGGAAAAAAAAAAAGATCAACTTGATTTTTTTGTGTTTAATCCTCAATGATATTTGGTCACAAAAATTCCAAAGATATTTTGAAATTACAATTTTTAACGATTAAAATGGCTTTTGTAAATAATTTTTAAAAACTACAATTTTTTTAAATTTTTCGATAAAAAAATCAAGATATCAACTTGATTTTTAGTGTGTAATCTTCATATGAATATTTAAAAACAAATTTCAAGATTTTCTGAAATTCAATTTTTGAAAGTAAAATAAAAAGTTTTTAAAAATGATTACAAATTTTCCCCATTTTCGAATTTAAACCCGTGGGTTATAACGATTTAAAACCATGATGGGTTTTATACAGTGAAAAATTTCGGCTTACTTCAAATAAATATTTAACAACTATTTTTGAATTTTTTGAATTTCTTAATATTTAAAGAGAGGGAAAATGTCATATACGGCGGCTCAGGAAACGTAACACAGCCACTGCCACTGTCAATGTATATGCAATGCGATTAGCTAGCTGCACGTGCCTTTGGTTTCTGGTGTGTCGTATAAATTAATCTATTCCGTTTAGTTTACTGGTTAAAAATGTTTATTTCGACTTTACGCAGTAAAATATTCATATTTTATTATCGATCTTTTTGGTGAATAATCGAAAATGAAAAAGACACAATCATACGGGAAAAAGAAAGATAACACGAAAAAATATATCTCAAAAAAATACAAGAAGATGAATATGAAGGGCAAGAAAATGGTACGAACAAGAGAAGAATAAAAAAATTAAGAAAAGATGATAAATATAAAGAGGAGAATACGTTAAGACCAAGGAAATAATAAAAAGATTAAGAAAGGACGATGAATATAAAAAGAGGGAAAATTTGAAAAGTAGAGAACGTGTACACAAATTAAGATCAGAAGAATTATATCAAATCAAAGAGCGATTAAATGAACGGAAACAAAAAACAAATAAACGAAATTATCAACTCCAACTTACAGAGAATATTGTCTGACAATATCAGAGGAGTAATGAACTAAAAGATAAGAATTTTTTAACATTTATTAAAGATCGGGCTTGTATGTCTCAGTGTATATGTTATTCATGTGAGGGTCTATTTTTCAGTCACTCTGTAGTTAACTTTAATGTACGTAAAATTAAACAGAAATTAAAGTAGAAAATCCAAAAATAATACGATTCTAAATTATAATTTTCAATTAAGATTAAATAATCAGATGTTTCACCAAATCTATTACATACACACATATGTAATAACGCCTATTAAATTGCATATACACATATTTAAAATATACACATATTTTGTTCTAATTAACAAAGATCTAAAAACTTAAATTCATGATTAAATAAAATAAATATTTGATTTTAATCGGTACACAATAATAATTTTGTTAGAAATGGATAGATATGATACATGACGGTATACCAAAAGGAACTGTCTTACATTTCCGTGGATGATTCAAGGGAAACTATGGTAAACCTTAATCAAAAATGCATCATAAAATATACGCTTATAAAATAAAAATCTGATGTGGACACCACATGACTTCATATTACCCCTATTAAATTTTATATACACATTTTTAAAAGTACATAAAATTTTATTTCACTAATAACTTCTGATTTTTCCATATTTTTTATTCTATTGCTATTATGGAATTATTATTTATTGTAAAAATCTTTTTACATTATTATTTTTTTTTCAAAAAAAAAAAAAAAAAATGGAGATGAAATTTGATCCGAACCTACATGTTTTTCCTTGTAAGATCCAAATATTTCATTAATAAAAATTTTATTTGGCTATAACTCTGGAACTACTTAAAATAACTACTACTTATTATATACCGTTGAAAAGCTATCAATGAGTGCTTATTACTGCAGTTAAGAAAAACTCCAAAAAAAATTTTTCTTTAATTTTGGGGTATTTTGGACACTTTACAACCAGTCGATTTCAATCAAAAGAGGAGGTGCACAATTCGATGTTACAACAGTCCTAAATCCAAAAATTCAACATCCTAAGGCTGATAGGTTTTGAGTTATGCGAGATACATACGTATAGACGTCACGCCGAAACTATTCAAAATGAATTCAGGTATAGTCAAAATGGATATTTCCGTTGAAATCTGAAAACCGAAATTTTTCGCGATCACAATACTTCCTTTACTTTGTAAAATGAAGTAAAAAACATTTCACATTACAAGAATCACATATAGCAAGAAATCTCTATCGTGGAACACAAAACTGAGATATTATCGATCGTTGTTTTGTTTTTTGGTTTTTTAAACCTCTAGGACCTACATTAGGTATTATTTTAGAGGATGAAATGAATTATTTGTAGCGCGTGAAAATTCCTTACCGAGATTCGAATCCGGGACCTCCAAATGAAAGGCCGAGACGCTACCACTCCGCCACGGAAACCACCTATCGATCAGTGGTTACACCCGAAGTACATTACGCATCAGAAATATTTAAATTACCCGTAATCGTAGGTTTTAATAATTAGAAAACATCGAAGGAAAATATTAGGATTTAAAACTAACGGTAAATCGGAATTCAAATTTCCACCTATATTTGAAAGTCGAAAATATGACAAACGTTTTGAGGAAAAGAAAATTATAATTCTATGGATATATAATGTACAGGAACCAAACAGCAACAGTAGCAATTGAAGAACATAAGAAAGAAGCCATAATAAGAAAGGGAGTCCGACAAGGATGTTCTCTATCTCCGTTACTTTTTAATCTTTACATGGAACTAGCAGTTAATGATGTTAAAGAACAATTTAGATTCGGAGTAACAGTACAAGGTGAAAAGATAAAGATGCTACGATTTGCTGATGATATAGTAATTCTAGCCGAGAATAAAAAGGATTTAGAAGAAGCAATGAACGGCATAGATGAAGTCCTACGCAAGAACTATCGCATGAAAATAAACAAGAACAAAACAAAAGTAATGAAATGTAGTAGAAATAACAAAGATGGACCTCTGAATGTGAAAATAGGAGGAGAAAAGATTATGGAGGTAGAAGAATTTTGTTATTTGGGAAGTAGAATTACTAAAGATGGACGAAGCAGGAGCGATATAAAATGCCGAATAGCACAAGCTAAACGAGCCTTCAGTAAGAAATATAAGTTGTTTACATCAAAAATTAATTTAAATGTCAGGAAAAGATTTTTGAAAGTGTATGTTTGGAGTGTCGCTTTATATGGAAGTGAAACTTGGACAATCGGAGTATCTGAGAAGAAAAGGTTAGAAGCATTTGAAATGTGGTGCTATAGGAGAATGTTAAAAATCAGATGGGTGGATAAAGTGACAAATGAGGAGGTATTGCGGCAAATAGATGAAGAAAGAAGCATTTGGAAAAATATAGTTAAAAGAAGAGACAGACTTATAGGCCACATACTAAGGCATCCTGGAATAGTCGCCTTAATTTTGGAAGGACAGGTAGAAGGGAAAAATTGTGTAGGCAGGCCACGTTTGGAATATGTAAAACAAATTGTTAGGGATGTAGGATGTAGAGGGTATACTGAAATGAAACGACTAGCACTAGATAGGGAATCTTGGAGAGCTGCATCAAACCAGTCAAATGACTGAAGACAAAAAAAAAAAAAAAAAAAAAGGATATATAAATACGATCGGTGATAAGAGATTAGAGGTCAAACACATGCAAGCCCGTATGATTTCATTAAGGATAAAAATAAATGAAAACATTAGAATCAACACAGACACAATAAATGACAAGAAATATTTTAGACAGAAAACAGGTTTTCAGGAAAGGAAAAATCAACCGGTAAAAAAACTAGAAACAAAAAAAAAAGAAACGATATTGTCAAAGGATAAAAGAAGTGGGGCACAAAGGAAGTATAACCATAATTGATTTATCGGGCTCTCAAAATGGTTTATTCGAGAAAAAATTAGTTTATCAATTAAGTATGGCATAGATTAAATAAATTCACAAAAATTATAAGTGCACTACATATTCAACTGCAGTATAAGGTAATTCAAATGTTTAAATGAAAAAAAAATAAGGTTTTGAAATATCATTTTAAAGGGTAATAATAAAAAAAAGTTAAAATAAAAAACATCGGTCAGTGCTACCCAAAATGATGGTCATTTAATATTTATCCCAACCAGTTTTTCAAAAATGGTTTACAGTACATCTCAAATAGTCGTTTCATACCAAAAAATAAGTTATTCTTAGGAATTAATTTTTTTAATGTGTCACTGTGAAAAGTTATTTAAGAGACAAAATTGATCGCTTTTTAAATTATCTCCTTCTTTAATTTTTTATCGATGTATTCCCCCTTACGAGCAGAATTTTTCAGTAAATTTTCAATTTTTTGGGTAACTGACTGAAGAAAAAAACGGTTGAAACATTACACACTCTTGATTTTTAAAAAATAAAATTCCGGTTTCCATGAAAAAAAAAATGTATTAACATGTTATTCCAATATCAACGGGGCGCCACCGCATCTAAGCCCTTCAGGAGGGTTGTCCAGGCGGGCGGCGTCTCGGAATGAAATTGTTAGGTGTCCGAAATTACTTCTTGTGTAAAAAGTTTTTTTTTTAATAATAAAAATTGGAATAACGAAAGTTAAATTAGAAATTTAACTCTAGAAATTGGTATTAACGAATCGGGATTCTTCGTTAGTCATCGGTACATTACGGTGCTTATTTTTGGTTATAGTTCATTTTTTTCTGAAGAAAAACAATCACATAAATAAATAAAAAAATTGTTAAAACACCATCCTTAAATAAAACGCACTAAAATGTAAAAAGTAATTTTAGGGCGGGGTATCTCAGAATGGATTTGACAACAAGCTTTGATGGTGATATGTTTGATTAAATGTAAATCACAGATTCAAAATAAAAATTTGACGTTTTTGCCAATTTTTTCATATGCGTAATGAATGGCCTAAAGAGCGGGATGCCGTGGCACCTCACTCTTTAAATATATATCACCATCAAAGCTTGTTGTCAAATCCATTTTGAGATAACGTCCTAAAATTATTTTTTACATTTTAGAGCGTCTAATTTAAGAGTGGTTTTTAAAAAGTTTTTTATATATTTTTTATTTTCTAATTTTTAGTCTTCATAAGTTTATACTTTACAACTGCGCTAGCTTACAGGTTTGAGCGTATTTAGCGAAAGATCGGATCAGTATGTTTTAAAGTGGGTGACTACAATACAAAAATAGGGCTAAACGATTTAATTTCCGGATAAGAAAGATCCGGTCGATCAACAGTATACCCGATGCCTTAAACAATTAGCACTATACCTGCTGATAAATACGCCATTTGAATCGCAAAAATTGGAAGACCGGTTGCCGAGATATTATGGTGGTACCCCATCACTCCACTCCACAATTTTTGAACAGCGCCCCGGGGGCAGTTGAAAATATTATCATATTGACGGGCACCACTGGTAGGAAATGGAGCGTTTAAGGGGAATCGATAAAAATTTTCAGAGCGCTAAGACCGACCGTTTTCGTTATATTTGCGTTATTAGTTCAAAAATTTGAATCCTGTTAAAAAAGTATAACATTTTTCTCAAAAACTTTGATATATAATAATGTAACAAGTACACAAATTTTTTTCTTTTTTTAGGAACCCTATTTACAGGCAGAATGTCGGATTATTATTTATTATTTATTTACTCGCATTAGGTTCTGCAAGACCCATTTAAGTGCGTAGGTGTACCTTTTTTTTTTTTTTTTTCCCCTACTTCCCCGGGCCGGGTATCCATTCAAGTATGCGCGCCCCGGAAAGTGTCCTTTAAACTCAAAGGAGGCCTCCCCACCCGCCAGCTGTACGTCCGGCACAGCAGTTCAGCCTCCCCGGTTGGATATTTTGTTTTAATATGCCTGCCTCAAGCCCCCCGACAGAGAACCAGGCCCGACAAAGCCGTCCCTAGCCCCCGCCGAGGGAACCGGGTCTCGGTATTTTTATTACCCGGTTGTTATGATCCCCAAACGAAGGAATTATCTTCACCTCATAGCTCCTTGCCTTAACGAAAATATTAAACTACTAAGTTAGTTTAATATTTTATTAAAATATTTAATATTTAATACGGCACAGTGTACTGCGCCGTACCGACTAAACCTACTATCTCACCACCTCCATTCCCCGGACCGGTCGCTCAATCAAGCATTACTCAGTTCCCGGAGGATACACCGGACCAACACGAGAAATGTACTAAAGAATCGGGTTTTTCCGCTAGTGATCGGTACATTCCGGTCGACACACAGACACGGACATACAAATGGCGTTTTGTAAGACAGGACACGTAATACATATATTGATTGATGATTTCTAATAATTCTAAACATTTTTTCAGTCTTTTGGAAATTTTTAAACCACTTTCACGGTTTATTGTTTTTTTTATTTTTTGGCCTTATACAATAGATTCAGTAAAATTATAATAGCGTAAAAGTAAAAGTACCTAAAATAATTATTTTTATAATATTCCTGTCATTATTAATTACTATTTTTATTGTATTCTATTTTGTCATGTAAGTGGTGGATTGGTCTCGTCTTGGCTTTTAACTTGGAGATCCCCGGGTTCGAATCCCGGTCAAGCATGGAATTTTTATACGCTAAAAAATTCATTACCATCCATCAATAATTGTAGGTGAGCGTAAAACTGTTATTGATGAGTAAATAAATAAATACATAAAATAACATTTTCTATTTTGTTCTAATTAACAAAGATCTAAAAACTTAAATTCATGATTAAATAAAATAAATATTTGATTTTAATCGGTACACAATAATAATTTTGTTAGTAATGGATAGATATGATACATGACGGTATACCAAAAGGAACTGTCTCACATTTCCGTGGATGATTCAAGGGAAACTATGGTAAACCTTAATCAGAAATGCATCATAAAATATACGCTTATAAAATAAAAATCTGATGTGGACACCACATGACTTCATATTACCCCTATTAAATTTTATATACACATTTTTAAAAGTACATAAAGTTTTATTTCATTAATTTCTGATATTTTTTTTTTTGTATTGTTATTATTGATATTGAAAAATCTTTTTATTATTAGAGGTTAATAATTATTAATAAATCAATATGTATAATTAAAAAAAAAAAAAATAAAGTTAAAAAAAGGATATGAAGTCGGATTCGAACGATGTGCCTTCCCCGTATAAGATACAAATATTTTTTAAAATTTAAATTCATTTGGATATAACTCTGAAACTAATGAAAATAAGTACCACTTATGATATATCGTTGAAAAGCTAACAATGAGGGCTTTATAATGCAGTTAATAAAAAAATAAAAAAAATCACAAGATTTTTTTTGGATTTTGGGCCTTTGTTGAACAATTTTGCTCCAGTCGATTTTAATCAAAAGGAGAGGTACTCAACTAGATGTTACAACAGTCCTAAATCCAAAATTTCAACATCCTACGGCTAATCGTTTTTGAGTTATGCAAGATATGTACAGATATTAAGCAGAAACGAATCAAAATGTATTCAGGAATGGTAAAAATGGATATTTCCGTTGAAATCTGAAAACCGAAATTATTTGCGATCACAATACTTCATATAAGGAAGTAAAAATTATAAAAAAAATTAAAGTAAATATTAATTACCTAAAAGATAAACCAATAAAATAATTACTATGTTGAAAATTTTTTACCTTTCTTAGCTTTATTCTTTTACTATATGTTGACGCGTTTGGAACAACTCCATCGTTAAAACTTATTGCCCTGGTACTCTTAAAAGTTCTCTTAGTCATTATATAACGTTTAGTCGACGCCTCTCCCTTTATTTGACGCCATGTCTTATCTGGCCTTCTTGTTTATTTGTTTCTTATGGTTTTACTTATCTTTTAATTCTATTTATTTACTGTTTCAGTAAATTGAGGTTCTTTAAAAGAACATTCGGTAAACCGGAATTAAATAAATAAATAAATAAAATAATTTTAATTCGGATAAATTTGTAGATATATTTTACTCTAATAATTTTTATAATAATCTTGAAAAATTTCACATATATAATCTAAATAAATTAATAAATGAACAAATTAGATTCGAAAATGTTATTTTATATAAACAAATAATAAAAAAACAATTAAGTTGGCTAAAATAATTCCACAATCAATGAATTTTTAACAATTGTGACACTCTTACAAAACGGACGTAATTATTTAAATTTAACTTATAATTTTAACACAATTTTTGTCTTGTGCCAATCAACGGTTATGTCTAATATTATCGTGAATTTTATATATTTTAATTATAAATTATTATAAAAATGTAATGAAGATGACAGAATAGCCGAAAACGTTTGAGGAAATCAAATAATAATATATTGGTAAGCATTTTTAATATTATATTAATTTTTTATTTTTTTGTCTTCAGTCATTTGACTGGTTTGATGCAGCTCCCCAAGATTCCCTATCTAGTGCTAGCCGTTTCATTTCAGTATACCCTCTACATCCTACATCCCTAACAATATGTTTTACATATTCCAAACGTGGCCTGCCTACACAATTTTTCCCTTCTACCTGTCCTACCAATATCACAGCGACTATTCCAGGATGCCTTAGTATGTGGCCTATAAGTCTGTCTCTTCTTTTAACTATATTTTTCCAAATGCTTCTTTCTTCATCTATTTGCCACAATACCTCTTCATTTGTCACTTTATCCACCCGTCTGATTTTTAATATTCTTCTATAGCACCGCATTTCAAAAGCTTCTAATCTTTTCTTCTCAGATACTCCGATCGTCCAAGTTTCACTTCCATATAAAGCGACACTCCAAACATACACTTTCAAAAATCTTTTCCTGACATTTAAATTAATTTTTGATGTAAACAAATTATATTTCTTACTGAAGGCTCGTTTAGCTTGTGCTATTCGGCATTTTATATCGCTCCTACTTCGTCCATCTTTAGTAATTCTACTTCCCAAATAACAAAATTCTTCTACCTCCATAATCTTTTCTCCTCCTATTTTCACATTCTGTGGTCCATCTTTGTTATTTCTACTACATTTCATTACTTTTGTTTTGTTCTTGTTTATTTTCATGCGATAGTTCTTGCGTAAGACTTCTTCTATGCCGTTCATTGTTTCTTCTAAATCCTTTTTACTCTCAGCTAGAATTACTATATCATCAGCAAATCGTAGCATCTTTATCTTTTATATTATATTTATAATAATTATATTTTATCAGACGTACCAACTTTGAAAAATTCAAAGTAATTTTACACTAAACATAAAAGAGACGCCAAATTTTTTTCTTTTTTGTTGTATTTTCGATTTCTCGAAAATTATCGAAAATACAGTTATCGGAACTATTTTTTCAATATTTAAAAAGCCAATTTTCACATATAAAGCTAGAAAATTTGCCTCTTTATTTTGATTCCAAGATTTACAGTCTTTTTTTTTCCTGTTTAGCCTCCGGGAATTACCGTTGGGTATTACTTCAGAGGATAATATATATGAGTATAAATGAACTGTAGTCTTGTACAGTTTCAGGTCGACCAATCCTGAGATGTGTGGTTAACTGAAACCCAACCACCAAAGAATACCGGTATCGATGATCAAGTATTCAAATCCGTGTAAATATAACTGACTTTACTAGGACTTGAACGCTGGAACTCTCGACTTCCAAATCACCTGATTTGGGAAGACGCGTTCACTACTAGACCAACCCGCCGGGTTTATTACTTAAACATTTTATATATATATATATATGTACATAAATAATTTTTTTTTCTCTCGGATTGTAGATAATGTGTTTAAATGATTCTGCGTATAGACGAAAACGTTTCGCTATTTCACGATAAACAGTACTAATTCTCTCGAATTAGGCCAGATATTATTAAAATCGTAAATCTATTTGTTGAATACAATTTAATTTTCTATCAATTTAGTTTTATTTATTTAACGACTAAATAACCAAGCTTTCTTTTCCTGTTTAGCCTCCGGTAACTACCGTTTAGATAATACTTCAGAGGATGATATGTATGAATGTGAATGAAGTGTAGTCTTGTAATGTCTCAGGTCGACCATTCCTGAGATGTGTGGTTAATTGAAACCCAAGAACACCGGTATCCACGATCTAGTATTCAAATCCGTATAAAAATAACTGACTTTTCTAGGGCTTGAACGCTAGAACTTTCGACTTCCAAATCAGCTGATTTGGGAAGAAGCGTTCACCACTAGACCAATCCGTTGGTTGGCTTAGTTTTACAAGAAGCAGAAATCAGGGTGAAATATTTCATCAGCCGATAACCCGGGCGGGTTGCCCTAGCGGTCGGCGTTTTGGAATGCTTTTATTAGACGTCCAAAATTTATTACCTCTTGTGTAAAAATGTTTTTTTTTTTAATGATGAAAATTGATTAGGGAAAAACGAAAAAATATTAGCAAATCTTCCCAATTAAATTTGGTTTAGGCATCTTTTAATGATTGCATACTCTCAAAATTTTCATTAAGATCTATAATATTCATATGCAAGTTCACTCAGTACGAGGGCTGGAAGCTTAAATATAAAGTAAATTTATTAATTTATTATTTATATATTATATTTAATATACGACAAAAATTATCTTAATACGAAACTAACCTTCATTGATACAATAGCAAAAGAAAAGTTAACTTCAAAATCTATAAATCGCTGAGGATATATAGGATTCAAAATTCATCAAATTTTGACCTTTATTGTTTACCATTTGATTTCATCCTCGTGGTTTCCCTATATGTATGTTTAATTGTACCTATAACGCCAAAAAAAAAAAATAGGTAGGGATTTTTCCCTACCGTGGAGGTAGATTTCACCGGTGCTAAGCAGGGGGTAAAAAAGAATTCCAACTTATAGTTAAGAAAAACTTCAAATTTACTCAATACGACAACGGCTGCATGTTAACATACAAGCCCCATCTCCTCACAATTCCAGCAACATTTAGATCGTCCCTTGCCGTAAGGGTTGGGCAAATCAAAAGTTATTTCAGAAAAATGTTTTATGTAATGTTTACAGGAATAACAACCACTTTAAACCATTTCGTTACTGTACTTATTAAGGGAGGTATATTTTTTTTTTGTCTTTAAAACCCAATTTTTTCCACCTCCTTAGCCAATGGTTGGTGATATCAAAAAACTTTACTTAGATAAGTTTTACGCCCTTATCCAAAATATAGTAGGAACTTTAAAGGAATTCGATATTATACTTAATAGGAAAGTTATAGCGATATTTTAATTTTTGAAGAAGCTCCCCCCATTTCCACCTCCCATGGTCCGATTTTGCCCATTAACGAACTCGACCGAGATTTTGGGTTTTTATATTTTATGTATAAATTTGAAAGTAATTGGCGGAAAATTACGGCAGTTATCGCTTCCAAAAGAAAGTGAAATATATATATATATATATAAAACCTTTTGAACTGACGATGATGTTAGGGTCAGCGGGATGTGAAACGCGAAGATATTTCGATATTTTTTGGATGTCGAATCCTGGTATTCATTACATTAGGCAGCTTTCTTATGAAATCTGTTAAATTCATACATATGATTCTAAATGGATAATCGATAATATTTTCAGTATCCATTTATTTGTATCGAAAGTATTGTATTTTAAAATCTGTTACAATATTGAATGAATGAATTACGGTAGTAAAATTTATTAATTTATTTTATAATTATTACAAGACTGAATAACAATACAGCATTAGACAAATTCATTTAATAAGAGTAACAAAAAAAGTGAAAATTTGGCAGGGATGCCAACCTGAGCTAACGGGGAACAAAAAAAGTGAGAATTGGCAGAGATGCCAACCTGAGCTAACGAGTAACAAGAAAGTGAGAATTTATAAAGAGTAAGAAAAAAAGTGAAAAATTTTTTTCACTTTTTTATGGAAAATTTTATATGGAAAAAATGACTTTGTTACAAAACTTGTCAAATAATTTATATTTTGATTTAAAAAAATCAAAAATCAAAAATGAAATAGAATAAATTAAAGTAATAAACATGAATATTTTGTTGTTAAAAAAAAATATTTTTCGACTAAACTTCAATTCGATTACTGATTTCTATTTTTGAATTTTAGTTTCTTTTATTTTCTCAAACAGAATATATATATATATATATATATATATATATATATATACACCAAGATCTTACATACTCCCTGAAATGATTTATTCATGAGATTTCTTCTTTTTTTTTATTTCAGTATATCTCTCAGACTTTCTGTATCAGTACCATGCCTCAGGGGTATCTGTTTTAAGTTTATAAAGATGGGAAGAAGACGTTTTTGAAAAGATCTTTATTTTTTTTTTTTATTACTTTCTTTTACTTCAAAAACATCGTTAGTTAAGAAACTAAAAATTATTTTATAATACTCACAGAAATAAGTAAAAATGTTTTATTTAAATAAGACTACTAGAAATCGTGACTATAAAACGTAATATATATATATATATATATATATATATATATATATATATATATAATATTTTGTCTTTTACCATTTAATTCTATACTTTTTAATATTTAAATGCATGTATAATGGTTGGTGTTTAATAATCAAATGGACAAAATAACTGTATTATTGTCTATTCAACAACAATAAAACCAACGTTACATTTTAACATAATCCCCGATTATATTTAGACACTTATCCCGGTATTTCTGTAAACTTTCTTATTCCAGTAGTAAAGAATTGTTTACGCGTCGATGTTTGAAGCATTCTTATCCCGCATTCCTGACTCGCTCATTTTTACCGAAGGATGTGTCACGTAAAAATTCTTTGAGAAAACCGAACAAAAAAAAAAAAAATGTGCAAGATCGGGATTGCAAAGTGGATGCCAGCAACACCTCCTGACCAGAATATTAAATAGCTTCCAGTGTTCTTTACCGGTATATAGGAGGGGGTATAATGCAGAAGGATTATATATTTTGAGAGAGAATGTTTTCTCTTTTTTAACATAATTTTCTAAATTGTTATAATAGTACTTATTATTGATTTTTCGTTGTTCTTTCAAATAATTACATAAATTCGGTCAATAGAAACCTAAAAAATCATTAGTATATTTTATCGGGTGACGTGTAATTTTTTCCTTGCCGGCTCGGATGTTTTTATTTTATACTCTGACATTTGGAATCAGACTCAAAATTATGAATTTGAATTACATATTTTCCCTGTAAAAAACATCTTTAAGGAAAAATTGTACCATTTTTATTCTAATTTAAATGTATAGGAGGAACACACATTTTATAATAATTCTATCTTTTACTGAATGAAATATATAGTATCGATACTCGTATTACAAATTTTATAGATTTTCTAAACTTTAGAATCTTTGTGGATGCGAATCCTATTCTACTAAACGGTATTTGAGTGTCTATCCCCTTTAGCTTAGGACCGGAATGTACCGATTACTAGCGGAAATTCCCGATTCGTTAGTACATGTCTCGTGGTGGTCAGGTGTATACTTCATATATTATTATATATATATCGATATATATATATATATATATATGCGAAATATATATCGAAGGTTTGGGAATTTTTAGCTAGATCCCAAGTACATTTTAACAGGAAAAGTATAGGGACAAGAGAAGCAATTTTAGGCCTCAAATTAATAGTAGAAGGGGGATTAAAGAAAAACAAACCGACATACTTGCCATTTATAGACCTAGAAAAGGCATACGATAACGTAGACTGGAATAAAATGATCAGCAATTTAAAAAAATTAGAGTTCAAGTACAGAGATAGAAGAATAATTGCTAGCATTTACAGGAACCAAACAGCAACAGTAATAATTGAAGAACATAAGAAACAAACCGTAATAAAAAAGGGAGTCCGACAAGGATGTTCCCTATCCCCGTTACTTTTTAATCTTTACGTAGAAATAGCAGTTAATGATGTTAAAGTACAATTTAGGTTGGAGTAAAAAGAATTAGATGAAACAATGAATGGCATGGATGAGGTCATACGCAAGAACTACCGCTTAAAAATAAACAAGAAAAAAACGAAAGTTATGAAATTTAGTAGAAATAACGAAGATGGACCACTGAATGTGAAAACAGGAGGAGAAAAGATTATGGAGGTAGAAGAATTTTGTTATTTGTATGTAGAATTACTAAAGATGGACGAAGCAGGAGTGAGGAGTGCCGAATAGCACAGGCAAAACGAGCCTTCAGTCAGAAATATAATTTATTTACATCAAAAATTAATTTAAATGTCAGGAAAAGATTTTTGAAAGTGTATGTTTGGAGTGTCGCTTTATATGGAAGTGAAACTTGGACGACCGCAGTATCTGAGAAGAAAAGATTAGAAGCTTTCAAAATGCGGTGCTATAGGAGAATCTTAAAAATCAGATGGGTGGATAAAGTGATAAATGAAGAGGTGTTGCGGCAAACAGATAAAGAGAGAAGCAATTGGAAAAATATAGTTAAACGAAGAGAGGATACATATTAAGGCATCCTGGAATAGTCGCTTTAATATTGGAGGGACAGGTAGAAGGAAAAAATTGTGTAGGCAGGCCACGTTTGGAATATGTAAAAAAAAATTGTTAGGGATGTAGGATGTAGGAGGTATATTGAAATGAAACGACTATCAGTAGATAGTCGTTTACTTGGAGAGCTGCATCGAAACAGTCAAATAACTGAAGACAAAAAAAAAAATCGGTTTCCAATTTTCGGACAAAAATCACAAATTTCTCGTAAACGGTCGGTCCTAGCGCTCTGAAAAATTTTTCGAACCTTTTTTTACGATTTGTACCCACTGGCACCCGTCGGATGATAATATTTTCAAGTATCTCCAGGGCACCGTTTACAAATTGAGGAAGGCGTGCGATGGGGTTCCATCGTAATATTTCGACAACCGCTCGTCCGATTTTCATGATTCAAACGGCATATGTATCAGCAAGTCGAGCTCCAACTTTGTAATGCATCGAGTACATTCTTGATCGACCGGATCTTGGTTATACGGAAATTAAATCGTTTAGCTCTAATTGTAAAGTGGGTACATACGGTTTAGGTGGTGGTAGAATGCTGATAGAATTAGGCGCGTGTGGTTTTTGATTTTTTGCGAGTAGGCTGTTAGTTTTTCAGATCCTGAGAGCTACGTGGTACAGTTAGGTGTCTGATGTCTTTGAAGACAAACTTAACTACGGCGGAATTTACTGATGTGAATGTCTTTCGAGGCATTTGCATTAGTGCAATCTCACGAAGCCAACCGATTACTGTGGGATGTGAACTGTTTGAGGGCAAGATGTCCTTTGATTAAGCTACTCATGGCTAGGAACGGAGGGGGTAATGTGGTGACCAGAGACGTCACTAGGCGGGGGTTCTTCTCCATCGACGACGTGGGGGGGAGATTGAGATGCACTCACTCATCGTAAAATGTAACGATCCGATATTTCATTAAATACGCTCAAACCTATGCGCTAGCGAAGATGTAAAGTATAAACTTATGAAGAATAAAAAGTAGAAAATAAAAAAAAAAAATGCTTAAAACACCACTCTTAAATTAAACGCACTAAAATGTAAAAAATAATTTTAGGACGGTATCTCAGAATGAATTTGACAATAAGCTTTGATGGTGATGTGTAAGATTATGTAAAAGTCATAGCTTCAAATTAAAATTTGATGCCAATTTTTTCATACACGTGATGAATGGTTTAACGAGTTGGGTGCCGCGGCACCCTACTCTTTAGGCCTTTTATACTCCTGAAACGTGGCAGTACAAAATATTGAATATAAGTTAAAAGAATTTTACACGGCTTAACTTTACTTTTATTAAAATTAAAATGTTTAAATTCGATCGACCTTTGTGGTTGTGTATACAACGTCTCGACATTTAATGTTGAAGTCCCGGGTTCAAATCTCGGTCACGCATGTATCTTTTCACACCCTAACAATTTCCACTGGGCTAATGATCATAGATATTGATGCCCGCTCTTTCATAATCAAAAACGAAGAAAAGGTTTTGTAATTTTTTCTTTTTTAATTATGATTTTTAATCAAAAATAAGTATCATTTCCACATTGAAAAGTATCTAGAAAGAAAATAGATTTTCACAGAATTAAATTTTTTATAAATCTGTTCAAAAAGGTTTTTTTTTGTAGGTAATTTTCTAAGTTGTATTTCAAAATTGTATGTCAAACTTAAAGAAATTTTGTATTGTGATTTTAATTTTTTTTATTTCTAATAATTCTCTAAAAATTTACAGTGATAACAGTTGCAGAATTTTATTAATTAATACAGTGGTACCTTGAGATACGAATGTCCTAACATACGAATGTTTTGAGATACAACATGAAATATTCTAAAATTTATACCTCGATATACAACGAAAAATTTGAGATACTAATTTGCGATGTGCGATAATCGCATAGGTGATCCCTAGATGTCAGAGGGTTCGCTCAGCTTTCCTCCCGCCGCTTCTGCCCGCTATGTTGCTCTGTTTGGTTGTTGAGACCAGAGTCCTCTATATAGCCGCCACGACGTGTTATTCGCTTTGTTTGTGCCTGTTTTTCGCGTCATTTTGGATGATATATATACTGTACTCTGCATATTTCGTTATTTTAACCGTGGATCTTAAAGTTAAAGACAAAACCGGTGAAAAGAAAAAGCCTAAGAAAATGATCTCAATGGAAGCGAAACATGAAATTATTGCAAAGCATGAGCGTGGCGTTCGTATCATCATATCAGGAAGTGTCTGATTTTGTTGAAAAAAGACACCCAGAGAAATTGTCTACAGGTAGAGCGAGTGCCTTATTTGACGATAGGTGTCTCACATTCTTACGTAACATTTTAAAAAGAATGCAGAAACAGACCTCTCTTGATCGTTACCTTGTGAAGATCTCACGCAGTGAAAGTCAGGAAAGTGAGGCCAATAAGGCCCGACGTTAAAGTGATGATTAATAACATTGTGTGTTATTAATAAATTAATAAACATTATGTGTGTTATTACTCGTTTATTAATATACAAATTATGTATATTATATGTAATTTAACTGTATTTTGGGTTAGTTTCATATCGCTAGAACGCATTAATATATATTACATTATTTTAAATGGGAAAAATTGCTTTGAGATACGATTTTTTTGCCATACGACGATGATCACAGAACGAATTAAATTCGTATCTCAAGGTATCACTGTAATTTTTTTTTTTTTTTGAATGGTTTGATACAGCTCTCCAAGATTCCCTATCTGGTCCTAGTCGTTTCATTTCAGTATACCCTCTACATCCTACATCCCTAACAATTTGTTTTACATATTCCAAACGTGGCCTGCCTACACAATTTTTCCCTTCTACCTGTCCTTCCTATATCAAAGCGACTATTCCAGGATGCCTTAGTATGTGGCCTATAAGTCTGTCTCTTCTTTTAACTATATTTTTCCAAATGCTTCATTTTTCATCTATTTGCCACAATACCTCTTCATTTGTCACTTTATCCACCCG
The DNA here is from genome assembly GCF_047948215.1 of Lycorma delicatula. Classification (NCBI taxonomy): domain Eukaryota; kingdom Metazoa; phylum Arthropoda; class Insecta; order Hemiptera; family Fulgoridae; genus Lycorma; species Lycorma delicatula. The sequence continues at coordinate 402,302,220 of NC_134455.1, forward strand.
TTTGATTTTTAACATTCTCCTATAGCACCGCATTTCAAAAGCTTATAATCTTTTCTTCTCAGATACTGCGATCGTCCAAGTTTCACTTCCATATAAAGCGACACTCCAAACATACACTTTCAAAAATCTTTTCCTAACGTTTAAATTAATTTTTGATGTAAACAAATTATATTTCTTACTGAAGGCTCGTTTAGCTTGTGCTATTCGGCATTTTATATCGCTCCTGCTTTGTCCATCTTTAGTAATTCTACTTTCCAAATAACAAAATTCTTTTACCTCCATAATCTTTCCTTCTCCTATTTTCACATTCAGCGGTCCATTTTTGTTATTTCTACTACATTTCATTACTTTTGTTTTGTTCTTGTTTATTTTCACGCGATAGTTCTTGCGTAGGACTTCATCTATGCCGTTCATTGTTTCTTCTAAATCCTTTTTATTCTCGGCTAGAATTACTTTATCATCAGCAAATCGTAGCATCTTTATCTTATCACCTTGTACTGTTAGTCCGAATCTAAATTGTTCTGCTACATCATTAACTGCTAGTTCCATGTAAAGATTAAAAAGTAACGGAGATAGGGAACATCCTTGTCGGACTCCCTTTCTTATTACGGCTTCTTTCTTATGTTCTTCAATTGTTACTGTTGCTGTTTGGTTCCTGTACATGTTAGCAATTGTTCTTCTATCTCTGTATTTGAACCCTAATTTTTTTAAAATGCTGAACATTTTATTCCAGTCTACGTTATCGAATGTCTTTTCTAGGTCTATAAACGCCAAGTATGTTGGTTTGTTTTTCTTTAGTCTTCTTTCTACTATTAATCTGGGGCCTAAAATTGCTTCCCTTGTCCCTATACCTTTCTTGAAACCAAATAAAGCACTGTAATTTATTTTATTAATTTTTTTTCTGGGGAAAAAACCAAAAAAAATCATCAAATTTATCCTGTTACATGAATTTTAGTATAGTATCATTTTATATTTTAATCAGAAAAACGGAGGGAGAAATTTTCCATAAACTATATAACTTTTTCACCACAAGAGTGTTTTTAAATTCTTTTTTATAAAACATTTTCTTTTTTTTCAGTTTTAAAACACGTCCTGAATGTTTTTGGCTTCTTCATAAAACATCAATTAATGATTATGATAATTCAAGAACAATTAGCAATACTGAAACAAATTACAAGTAAATATTTCATCAATTATATATTTCTTTTTGTCTTTTTTTTCCCCCCTACATCCCTGGGCCGGACATCCAATTAAGTATACTCGGCCCAGAGACGTGTCTTTTGACTCTAAGGTTGGTCTTCTTGCCCACCGGTTTTACACCCGGCACGGCAGGTCAACCGCCCCGGTACTAGATCTTTTCTTGCCTGCCTCTAATTCCCGCCGACGAGGGCAAAGACCGGCTATGCCGTTCCCCACCCCCGCCGACAGAAACCGGGTCTCGGTCTTTATGCCGTTTGCCTCAAACCGGCGCGACCAGCACAAGGAGCGCGCGCACCCCCAAAACCAGCCACGCCGGCCGGGTCTAGGTCTTATCCCCGCGAAATATCCCCGGAGTCCCCGTCCCCTCAACGAAACCTGCACGCCAGGGCATACAGGCTCTCAGAGACGGGGCTGTCCACCTATCCCTATTTACGATTGAACCTAACGATTCCTTCGTCGGGCCTCCTCTTCCTTAGTGCGAAGAACCGTACCGGCGAAATTGTTAAAAACGTCCCAGTTATGCTCCCTCCTTAGCGACCACTCTACTATGTTATTCGCGTTCAGGTTATCGACTGCTATGAATTGTCTGTATTGTGCCCATCTTCGGCATTCGAACATCGTATGCTCTGCGTCGTCCACCTCCCGGCAGTAGTCGCAGTTGGGTGTGTCTCTCTTGCCGAATCTTTTTAAGAAGTAACCAAAACATCCATGACATGACATCATCTGTATTATGTAAAAGTTCACCTCGCCATATTGGCGATCCAGCCATCAAATCACTTATTAACCTTCTGGTCCAGGCCGCAGTTTTAGTCTCTGCCCTTACTTCCTTCCACCACTGTCGGGTCATCGCCTCGGTCTCAGCTCTACTACGCCCTTCCGCTCTCGCTTTCCTGCTCTTGATCTGAAGTTCTATCGGCGGGACCGACGCAAGCACACGTATAGCTTCATATGACAGAATACGATACCCTGCCGCCACTCCCAACAATGCCGTTTTGTGCATTCTTCGCAGTTTATCCTTGTTTCTTTGTATCCTGATTGCATCAGCCCAAACCGGCGCCACGTATAACGCCGCAGACACCGCCGCCGACGCAATCAGTTTCCGTTTGGAGGCCCCCGATCAAATATATTTGAACAAACTTTGTGTTACTACTTGGATAAAAAAAAAAAAAAAATCAAAGAAAATTATGGTTGTTTAATTATTATCATTAACAGATTAACATTCATCAATGATATACTCTTTCATTATATGTAATAGGTGGTTTCCATTAATGGTTATAACCAGCATCATTTTTAATATTACTATTATTATTATTATTATTCAGAAAGAGTCATTCAATAGTTAAATACACATATCAATTGAAAAATTTAAATGATCTCTTTTATATGGAAGTAAATCAAAACATTTATCAAAACCTTTAAAATTTAAGTACCCTTTCTACATCGCATAACGTAAAAATAATAGACATATCAAGAACTGTAATAGTTAAAAACCATTAAGAACTGAAAGCTTTAAATGAATATTCAATTAAACAACTAACGTAATGGAATTTAAAAAATAAATCTCTTAAAAACTCATATAAATTCCTATCGATATTAATGTATTTAAAAAAAAAATCAAAAATACTAAAATAAATAAAAATAATGTTTTTTATATTTATTTTTAATGAAAAATATTTAAGATTAAAATTAATGATATAATTATTACGTTTTATATAAAATAAAAAAGGTCAATCCTATTAAGAAATCACCGTATTAACTTAACTAAGCCTACGTCATAAAAAATGTATAAAAATTGGAATTTCGAAAACAAGGAAACTGAAATAACTTTAAATAGGGGACATTTATTCGATTTTGAGTTCACTAAAAAATTTCCTCTTAGCATTTCCAACACGAAAATAATTTTTTTTTAAATGAAAAGTCTAATTTTTATAACATTATCGAATACGTAGATTCCGTAATTAATCATTTCGTGGGACTAGTAAAGTACTTCTGATTTTCTACTGTAATTTTATTATTGATTTGCTTAGCATTTCTCCCGTGATCACCCTATTTGATCGCCCTAAAGTATAAAACCGAATATCTGTGCCACAAACGGTAACTGAGTCTCGAATAGTTTAGCGACCAGTATCCTAACATAGCTGTTATAGCTTACTTAAAGCGTGGTGCCTTATACCATCGGCTTACGTGTCCCAACCATTCATTTGTCATAAATTTACAAAAATGGGTAAGCGTACCCCGTTAATTATTAAAAATATATATGACATCCATAATTCGTCTAGCCAACAATTCGCTGCCACGCCTAGGTTACTGAATGCCAGAAAGTACCTGTTATAGCGTTAGGAGTCATAATAATTGTCTAGTGGTTAGTTGTACTCGGGGTTAATTTTCCACGGCATAAGAGTCTTTTCCTTAAGTAAACTACGGATTCCGGTTGAACAAAGCAACCAGGAAATCCGACACGGTCCGAAAATGCGGTTGTCAGCGCTTGTGAGTGGCTAATTTTCGTCTTGAGCTCTATATTCCAGGGTGGCCAGTCTCTTGTCCTTCCCAAGAGCAGGGAAGTCAAACATCAGGTGTTAATTTGACTGGATCTCCTCGCAGACGCAGCTCATCAGCTGCCAAGTGGAACCGAAACAGATATTGGTTCAAGTTAATATGGATACTGAGCACCTAGGCATCCATTGTCCTTAAAAACGAGCTGGAGGCATACCATCACCCCAGATTCTATATATATTTATACAAGGATCTTCCTTTAGTCGTGGGGTTCCATTCTAGCTGCCATGCTTCCATCGGGAGGTTCTACTGCCTATTCCTCAGACTGAAGATGGGCAACTGAAGGAAATATAGATCCGCTGCATTGTGATCGCCGTTCCGCCTCGGTACTGGCCCGGTTGAAACCGCATTCCAAATATTTTGGCCTCCAGGCTTCCACATGGCTGCCCGAACTGTCTCCACTAAATCGATTGGGGGATCCTTTCCTACAACGACGACAGCCTAGTCGAAGATTGCTTTAAAAACACCAGTACATACAATTAAGGCTCTGCGCTGGGCACTCCTTAAATTTTGACGTATTTATAGCCAATCTATGCGCTCAAATGGACGCCGCGTAAGAGGTTATGCTTTTAAAGACACCTCGGTACACCAAGTACGTTTGACGGGCCGAACACCCATAGTCTTTCCTAGCAATCCTTCTAAATTTGTGCATCACTGAGGCGGCGTCCGTCGCTACTTAATGTGGTTGCTAAACAGCAAATTTCATCAAACAAAACATCTAGGAATTTATGAGCTATTTTGTTATATGCATCTTCTACAATTGAGTAAAGAGGAAATAGGTTAAATTAGTTAAATTTTAATTAACGAAAACCCGAGGTATTAACGATTACAGATTTAACATTACCTCAAAATACAAAAAAAAATCCATTATTTTCTTTCTGGATACACGACTGATTAGTCGTGTATCCAGTATAGAAGTATAGAAAGGGTCTGGGAAGGGACCATGTGACGAAGAGAGGTGCCCATGTCTTTCTGGTTTTCTTTGTCTTATCACAAAAAGTTAAGGAGGGAGTTTCCCTTCCAGCAATAATGTCACTGACCCGTTATTTTGGAAGATGATAAATTTGTCCCTATTAGTGAACAATTAATAATCAATTTCTTGTTTTGTTATTGAAAATTGTAATCACGTATAATTTTTAATTCCTTATAAGTTAAACCTTAATTCACAGTATTGCAAGTATACTCTATTATTATAAACTTCAAGGAAGTTTTATTTTCCTAATATTTTAGTATTTTGTTTTCGTATAAAAAAAAGGTTTATTCTTAACAAATTTACATCAGTGGAAAAAAAATTAAATTCGAATCCTGTTATTATAATAAATAAACACAGAAAAAATTGACGAAAGGTGTTGTTTATTTCAATTTATGAAAATGAATCAAAGGTTTATTGAGATTAACAAATTATATCATCATAAAATAGATGTACGTTCAACATCTACAGGACTTGTGATACAACTCTTAAACTGCTGCCTTCAGAAGAAAATATACAACAATAAAAATGTCTTAATTTGAACATATTTTAAAAATAGAATTTCCAATAAAAAAACTGATGTGGACACTACATGACTTCCTTGTAGGCCATTAAATTACATATACATATTTTTTGTTACACTTCATTTAAAATTGAGATACGATCCTCTAATTCTTTAATAAAGTGGACAGTTACACAATTGCTGAAATATTAGTTTTTATTAACATCAAATATTTATACAATTCATGAAATATTACGATACAGTAAAAGTCCCTTTATTACTCGTATTACTAGATAAGTATTATTCTTATATTCGTGAGATGCTGATTAACAAAAGTTGTATAAACAGAAGTTAATAATAATTAAATTATTCTGTTTAGTGAACTCCTGTATACTGGTTACATTTCGACTTTACGGCGTAAAATATTGAATTTCATTATTGAATTATTTGGTGAATAATCAGTATTATATATACTGATTATTATATTATATATTAATATATTATATTATAAATATATTATTATATATATAATAATCAGTAATAGATCAGTATTATTCGTTTCTTCGTGAGTTACTGATTAACAAAAGTTTCAGATTTCTGGTGTGTCGTATAAATTAATCTATTCCGTTTAGTTTACTGGTTAAAAATGTTTATTTCGACTTTACGCAGTAAAATATTCATATTTTATTATCGATCTTTTTGGTGAATAATCGAAAATGAAAGACACAATCATACGGGAAAAAGAAAGATAACACGAAAAAATATATCTCAAAAAAATACAAGAAGATGAATATGAAGGGCAAGAAAATGGTACGAACAGGAGAAGAATAAAAAAATTAAGAAAAGATGATAAATATAAAGAGGAGAATACGTTAAGACCAAGGAAATAATAAAAAGTTTAAGAAAGGACGATGAATATAAAAAGAGGGAAAATTTGAAAAGTAGAGAACGTGTACACAAATTAAGATCAGAAGAATTATATCAAATCAAAGAGCGATTAAATGAACGGAAACAAAAAACAAATAAACGAAATTATCAACTCCGACTTACAGAGAATATTGTCTGACAATATCACAGGAGTAATGAACTAAAAGATATGATTTTTTTTGCAATTTATTAAAGATCGGGCATGTATGTCTCAGTATATGTTTTTCTTGTGAGGGTCTATTTTTCTGTCACTCTGTACTTAACATTAATGTACATAAAATTAAACAGAAATTCCAGAATAATTAAATAAAATTAAACTAGAAAATCCAAAAATAATAAGATTCTAAATTATAATTTTCAAATAATATTAAATAATCAGATATTTCACCAAATATATTACATATACAAATACTTAATAATGCCTATTAAATTTCATGTACACAATTTTAGAAGTACATAAAAGTTTATTTTACTAATAACTTCTGATTTTTTTCTTCATATTTTTTGTTTATTGTTATGGAATTATAATTTATCGTAATTTTTTTATAATCAGAGTTAAGTAATTATTAATAAATCAATATATTTATATTAAAAAGATAATTAAGAAAAAAGGAGAAAAAAGGAGAAATCTGTTTCGAACCGATGTGCCTTTTCTCTTATATCAAAATATTTCATTAATTAAAATTTTATTTGGCTATAACTCTGAAACCGATGAAAATAAATACAACTTACGATATATCGTTAAATAGCTCTCAATGAGGGCTTCTAATGCAGTAAAGCAAAAGTCCAAAATTCAATTTTGTGGTGATTTTGGGTTTTTTGGACACTTTTGATTCAGTCGCTTGCAATCAAAAAGGGAGGTGCGCAACTAGATGTTACAACAGTCGTAAATCCAAAATTTCAACATCCTACGGCTAATTGTTTTTGACTTATGATACATACTAGATACATACGTACGTACGTACAGACGTCACGCCAAAACTAGTCAAAATGGATTCAGTGATGGTCAACATGGATATTTCCGTTGAAATTTGATAACCGACATTTTTCGCGATCTCAATTCTTCTTTTATCTCAAAACGTTTTTTTATTTAAATATATTGATTTATTAATAATTATTAACCTGTAATTGCAAAATAAAATTTACAGTAAATAATAATTCAATAATAACAATAAAAAAAAAGAAAAACAATCATGAGGGCGGCAGGTGTGCCAAGAGCCGAGGTAGAAGACACAGTCGTTAGCAACTGGCAAACCGCATGGTCATCCGCACAAACAGGAGAGTGGACAAGGAGACATTCCCAATCTGAAAAGAGTGGTTGGGTAGGGAGGAAGGCGGACTAAATTTCCACACTACTCGGTTGATGACAGGATATGAGTCGTTCGGGAAATACCTTAATAGAATCGTGAAAAGGCAGACGTTAATGTGTCCGTAGTGTCAGGAAGAAGACGACGCGGAACACACCGTATTCAACCGCTATAGATGGGAGGGTCTCAGACATGAAATAAGGCATAATAACCTGACACCTGATGACCTGGTTAGCTGGCTAATGCAATCCAATAACAACTGGGATTGGTTTTCCAATTTTGCGAGCACCGTTCTCAAATATAAAGAGGAAGAGGAGAGGCATCACAGACGATAGGCGCGAAGATACGGCAGGGAGGACATTCCCACCCCGGAAGGCCCGTATGCTTAGGTATGCGGGTTCCGGTGATGGGGTGGGAAAGGGGGTTGCTTGGAAGGGATTAAGAAAAGACCGAGTCCCGTCCGACGGTGTCGGTTCCTGGGGGCGCTTCGGTGTTTGCTGGGTCTGGCGCCGCCGGTTTGAGGCAGGCATAAAAGAGTAAAGACCGAGACCCGGTTCTCTGCGGGAGGGGACGGCATAGCCGGACCTTCCCTTGCGTGCGGAGGATTAGAGGCGGGTAGCAATAAGAAAAGATCCGGAACCGGGGGGGGGGCCGATCTACCGTGCCGGACGTACAGCCGGAGGGTGGAGAGACCCCCTTACAGTCACAAGGACACATCCCTGGGCCGTGTATACTTGAGTGGATGTCTGGCCCAGGAATGTAGGGGAAAAAAAAGATCAACTTGATTTTTTTGTGTTTAATCCTCAATGATATTTGGTCACAAAAATTCCAAAGATATTTTGAAATTACAATTTTTAACGATTAAAATGGCTTTTGTAAATAATTTTTAAAAACTACATTTTTTTTAATTTTTCGATAAAAAAATCAAGATATCAACTTGATTTTTAGTGTGTAATCTTCATATGAATATTTAAAAACAAATTTCTAGATTTTCTGAAATTCAATTTTTGAAAGTAAAATAAAAAGTTTTTAAAAATGATTACAAATTTTCCCTATTTTCGAATTTAAAACCATGGATTATAACGATTTAAAACCATGATGGGTTTTATACAGTGAAAAATTTCGGCTTACTTCAAATAAATATTTAACAACTATTTTTGAATTTCTTAATATCTAAAGAGAGGGAAAATGTCATATGCGGCGGCTCAGGAAACGTAACACAGCCACTGCCACTGTCAATGTATATGCAATGCGATTAGCTAGCTGCACGTGCATCTGGTTACTTGACTAAAAAACATAAAATAGAAAAAAATGACATCGACGAGAAACGCAGGTATTCATATACAGCGGGCGAAGCCGCAACGGGGATGCTGGTGTAGACACACACACAAACACACACACACAAATGAGAAACATAAAACCGAATCATATTGAAACCATTACCCAACACTATTTATGAAAGACTCACGAGCGCGACTAGTGTATGTAGAACTTTTCAATGATATATCATAAGTGGCTCTTATTTTCATTGGTTCCAGAATTATAGCCAAATAAAATTTTAATTAATGAAATATTTGAACTTATAAAGGGAAAACTCATCGGTTCGAATCAGACTTCATCTTCTTTTCTTTTATTTAAATACATTGATTTATTAATATTTATTAACCTGTCATTGTCAGACGATTCAAAATATGATCAATGGAGCACAAAAGTCCATCGATGCCCAGCGTAGTAATTAGGAACATATTTTGTAATAAAAGGGAAATATGCCAACGTTTAAATTACCTTTTATGTTTATCCGTATTTTTTTTGTTTTTTTTTTTGTCTTCAGTCATCTGACTGGTTTGATGCAGCTCTCCAAGATTCCCTATCTAGTGCCAGTCGTTTCATTTCGGTATTCACCCTACATACTACATCCCTAAGAATTTGTTTTTCATACTCCAAACGTTGTCTGCTTGCACAATTTTTTCTTTCTACCTACCCCTCCAATATTAAAGCTACTTTCCAGGATGCCTTAAAATGTGGCCTCTCTTCTTTTAACTATATTTTTTCAAATCCTTCTTTCATCATCGATTTGTCGCAACACCTATTCATTTGACACTTTATCCACCCCTCTGATTTTTAACATTCTCCTATAGCACCGCATTTCAAAAGCTTCTAATCTTTTATTCTCAGATACTCCAATCGTCCAAGTTTCACTTCCATATAAAGCTACGCTCAAAACATATACTTTCAAAAATCTTTTCCTGAGGTATAAATTAATTTTTTATATAAACAAATTATATTTCTTACTGAAGGCTCGTTTCGCTTGTGCTATTCGGCATTTTATATCGCTCCTGCTTCGTCCATCTTTAGTAATTCTACTTCCCAAATAACAAAATTCTTCCACCTCCATAATCTTTTCTTTTCTTATTTCTACATTCAATGGTCCATCTTCGTTATATCTATTACATCTCATTACTTTCGTTTTGTTCTTGTTTATTTTCATGCCGTCTTTCTTGCGTAGGACTTCATCCATGCCGTTCAGTGTTCCTTCTAAATCCTTTTTACTCTCAGGTAGAATTACTATATCGTCAGCAAATCGTAGCAGCTTTATCTATTTTATCTAATTATCTTTCTTCCTTATCTCTAATTTATCTAATTATTTTTATTTAATTTATCCGTATCATTCATAAAATTTTATTCCAACGAAACCTATCGATTCTGTAGCCGTTAGATTATGGGTTCAGTTTCATGTTGCTCATCCTGTATATAAAACCGGTTAGGTAGGAATAAAACCTATTTAAATAAATTAATTCTGTAGTAAGTACGTTCCAATTTAGCTGTTATAAATTATCTTAAGGGATTATATATACATATATATATATATATATATATATATATATATATATATATATATTTATTATGATTGATAATGTGTTTTAAAAAAAGAGGAAAAGAATTTCGATGCTTTTATTGGAATGTCATGATACAATTTCACGGCAGTTCTTTGTCAATAGGGCTCAATCACATGTAGAAAAGGCAAGAGTATAAGAGACATCAGCTTTTGTGGTGCATCGGCCATGAAATGACTCTTCTATTTGGCCAGGCGTGGCACGAGCCTGACGCCTCCCTACGTTTACGTTGTAATCATATCACATACAAGAGTATGCGGTAGCTACATGTACTGGATCCAATCATCGTCAGAATCACGTTTGAAACGCCCGTTCAAAGGAATCTTTGAACAGTCAATAGTCATCGCCTATATAAAATCGATTCTATTTCATATAATAGCGACCGGATAAAATAATATTATTTTACTGTGAAAGAATTCCTATCTGATAAATGTAATTATATTTTTGCTTTTATCTTTCAGTAATTGAGGAAAACTTAATACTGATATCCAGAATAAAGTAAAGGCAAAATACTATGAATTAAAATTATTAATAATTTATTTAAAATAATATTAATTTATTTCTTTTAAATTTATTATAAATTTCACATCCCAACCCATTAGGGGAAGACACCCACTTTATAATGATCCGGTTGCTACACTATTCCCCCCGTTCCTAGCTCTAATGGGCTTTAACGGGAATCGTCATTCTTCTCTAACTTTTTACATCTCATATTAGTAAGCCAGGCCTCGTTGGGATACCACCGATGTAAATGCCTCGGTAGATATTTACACCGATGATTATAAACTTTGTCTTCACTGCAGGTCTTGTTCGGACATCTTGAATGTCCTACATCGTTATCTCTAACTAGCTAACCGAATTCGCGGAAGCACGAACCCCGCGCCTATTTTTAAACTTTATAGAACCAATTCAATGTATATGTCTCATAATATTAGAGGCAAATTGAATAAATAACATACCTCGGCTGAAATCAGCCGAGTTAGAGTTCATAAGCACCTAGGTATTTTGATTGATGAGAAGTTGTTGTTTAGCAACCACATTAAGCAAGTAGCGGCTGGCACCGTCTCAGCGATGCACAAACTTAGGAGGATTGATCGGAAAGGCTATGAGTTGTCGTACCGTCAAATGTACATGGTACACCGAGGTGTCTTTAAACGTATGATCCTTTACGCGGCACCCGTTTGGGCGCAAAGGTTGGATATGAATAGAGCACTTCTTCAAAATTTAAGGAGTGCCCAGGGCAGAGCCTTAATTGTATGCACTGGTGTTTTTAAAATAACCTTCTACGAGGCTACCATCGTATTTGGGAAGGCTCTCCCGATCGATTTATTGGTGAAAGTTAGGGCAGCCATGCAGATTGCGAAGACGCCGGGAGGTCGAGGTATTTGGGATGCGGTTTCTGGCCGGGCCAGTACTGGAACGGAACGGTGACCACAATGAACATGATCTAAATTTCGTTCAGTTGCCCATCTCCCGTTTGCGTATGAGGCTTTACAGCCTCGCGATGGATGCATGGCGGCAAGAATGACACGCCAGGACTAAGAGAAGATCCTTGTATAGATTTATACAGGACTTGGAGGGATGGTATGCATCTCCTTTGTTTTTAAAGGCAACGAGTGCCCAAGTTCTCTCAAACCACGCAAATTTGAAGCATTATTTGTTTCAGTTCCAAATGGCAACTGGTAAGCTGTGCGTCTAAGGGGAGGTCCAGTCGAACGAACATGCCCAGCTCTTGGTGGGGCCAGAACTCTAAGTTTTAGAACTCTAAGTCAACCCTGGAACTTAGAGGTCAAGGGGAAAATTGGCCACTCATAAACGGCGAGTCAATGTGGCGTGAGCCGCATTGTCGGACCGTGTGGGAGTTCCTTGATGACGTTCCTTTTGTTCAACTGGCATCAGTAGTTTAAGGGATATAAGACTCTTACCGCTAGCCGTAGGAAGCTACCCTCGAGAAATGGCTGGCCATCGGTCAAATCCAGGCGGTATAATATGGTGGACAGGTACTTTCTGGGATTCAGCGACCGAGGCGTGGCAGTAAATTGCTGTTCTTGACAAAATAAATTTTTATTTATTGAAAAGTCATATATTTTAGTATGTAGTCGGGGTGCGCCTACCCATTTTAGGAATATATCATAAATGAGTGAGCTGTGGGACACGCAAGCGAGTGGTGTAGGGCACCACTCTTATTCAGCTCACGCAGTTAGGTAAGCTGTAGGAGCTAATCAGGATATTGGTTCCTAAACCGTTTTGAGGAACAGTAGCCGTTTGTGGTATGAACATTCGGTCTTATGATTTAGGGTGACCAAATGGGGTGGTGGTGGGAGAAATGCCAGACAAACCAAAAATAATATACCAAAAAAATACCCGCAAAATCAAAATTTATTCCTAGTTTCCATAGTGAATTTAAGTTTAGTTCATATCTCTGACTTGATTTCATGTATGGATTCCAGAATCAAGTTACAAAATGGTTTTTTGACGTTTCATGCCTCAGGGAACCCAAAGAACAAAAAAAAATTGTGTGATAGTATTAGTTCGTACATATATACGTGTGTTCGCGTATTTAAAGGTTAATAAATTTTTACTGTATAAACCGATTTTTATTCAAATTAGCATTTAAATGGGACTATTTATTGATAAAAGTTTGAAATCGATATGTCCTATGGGTGGGATAGATTTTTCTTTGCGTTTTGAATATTCTCAAAATTTTAAAAACATAAACCCACTTTATATTAAGCTTTAAGCTTATAAGCTTAAAGCTTTTATGGGTTCGGTTTTATGTTGCTGCTCACCCTGTATATAAAATCGCTCAAGTAGGAATAAAATCTATTTAAACAATTGAATTTTGTAGTACGTACGTTTTATGTTGGTATATGCGTACATAGTTATATTTCCATTTAAAGAAAAAAATTTCCCTCAAGTATTCCCTTTTCCCTTCAAAAATCTAAAAAAACGATCTTTTTATTTATTGCACATTTTTTTTAACCGAATCTTTGTTTTACGTCTTCCTAGATAGTGCACATATCCACCGGCTTGGTCTAGTATAGAACGTATCTTCCCAAATAAGTTGATTTGAAACTCGAGAGTTCCAGCGATGAAGTCCTAGTAAAATCAGTTATTTTTATACGGATTTGAATACTAGATCGTAGATACCGGTGTTCTTTGGTAGTTCAGTTTCAATTAACCACACATCTCAAAATGGTCGAACTGAGACTGTACAAAACTTCATTTACACTCATACATATCATCCTCTGAAATATTATCTGAAAGGTAATTACCTGAGGCTAAACAGGAAAAAAAAGATAGTGCACTTGGCCCAAAAAAAGGTTTTAGGGGCAGAGAAGCCGATTAATGTTTAAAAATATAGATTTTTTAAACGTTTTTTCAAAGATAATTATTTTTCCAGTAGAATAGAAAAACTAAACAATGGCAGAAAAATAAAAAACCTTTTTGTCATAGTTTTCATTTCAAAATATAAAAAAAGAATTATAAAATCTTCAGATAACGCACAGAAAAACAATAAGAAGCAACTTATACACACTCAGCTTGATCAATTTCTCACTTTTCTGGGAAATATCAGATGCCTGTTCTCCCTTAGCCTTCCTAGTTGCCAGACCTTCTTTCATTTCCTGTTTAACCTCCGGGAATTACCTTTCAGATAATACTTTAGAGGATGATATGTATGAGTGTAAATGAAGTGTAGTCTTGTACAGTCTCAGTTTGACCATTCCTGAGATTTGTGGTTAATTGAAACCCAACCACCAAAGAACACCGGTATCCACGATCTAGTATTCAAATCCGTATAAAAATAACTGACTTTACTAGGGCTTGATCGCTAGAACTCTCGACTTCCAAATCAGCTGATTTGGGTTAGTTGGTTGGCTTAGTTTTACCGAAGAAGCAGACATCAGGGTGAAATATTTCATCAGCCGATAACCCGGGCGGGTTGCCCTAGCGGTCGGCGTTTTGGAATGCTATTATTAAGCGTCCAAAATTTATTACCACTTGTGTAAAAGTGTTTTTTTTTTTTTTTTGAATGATGAAAATTGATCAAGGAAAAAATATTAGCAAATCTTCCCAATTAAATTTGGTTTAGGCATTTCTTAATGATTGCATACTCTCAAACTTTTCATCTAGATCTATAATATCCAGCCAGATCTGGCGACTATAGTAAAGGCAGTTATTACTATAGTCGCCAGATCTGGTTCCTTGAATTTTCTTCTTATTTCTGAAATTAAAATCAGTGATGAAAGGATGCCGTTTTGTTTCTGTTGATGACATTAAAAAAAATCGTCAAGTACTGTAAAGGTCATTTCAAATGAAGGTATCCAGAACTGCTTACCGAATTGTGGTAACAGCGTTGGGAAAAGTGTGTGGATACTGGAGGGAGGGAATTCTATGAAGGACGCAAATAATCTGTTAAAATTAATAAAAAATCCTAAAAAAATAAAATTTGGTTATTTTCTGAACAGACCTCGTTTGCTATGTTATATGAACCGATCGTTCCAAAGCACCTATGAGAAATAAATTTATAAATTTTTCCTTTATTAAGATTTAAAAATTATAAAATTTTGATATTTATAGGAAATACAGTCGAGAGTCAAATATTTTTATTATTAAAATAACGGTGTTTCACCATTTAAAAATTAAGACCAGTAAAAAGTTAATGGTTCATAGAGACCGGATTAGATTTTATTACAGTTAAAATTGGAACTGAAATGTAAATTTTATTGCAGTGAAAATTTATGAGGTTATGAATAAATACATTCCTTCTTCTCTTTTGTAAATGGTAGATCGTTCTATTTATTACTGTTATATAAAATTTAGTATTACTGATTGTCGTTTAAATTAGTTTTCAAAATTAATTTAAAAAAAAAATTACTTTTAAATGAAATAACCCAGAAATTAAAGTTCAGCAAAAAAAAAGTTAATATTTGAAATCAACATTCGATAAATTAAATTTTTATATAAACAATAACAAATTGCTTATAAAATTGTAACAACATTTTTATAGTTCAATAAAATTTCTATTAAATAAAAAATAATCATTATTGTTGCTTTAATATGTTAATTTATAGCTTCCGGCGCAAAGTCTAGATTTTTATAAAAAATATAAAACTGTGTTTAGAATGTTTATTATCAGCAAAAAATAAAAATTTGATTGAAGCAATTAAAAAAATTAAATAACGTTTCACTTGACTGAAATCAAAGAAATTAAATAAAAAATCTTTTTAAAAACATGATTCATGGTTCTTCAAAAAATAAAAAAATAACAAAAACAAAACAATTCGTAACAAAAGTAAAAAATAATTTTGTTTCCAACAATATTTTTATTATATATATGAACCATAGGATATAAAAATATGAACCATGCAACACCACTATTACAACACCACTATTTTCGACACAAATAAATCGTCACTGAAAATATGAATTCTGTACCGAAGAATTGAGAGGAGAGTGAAAGAAGTGTTAAGAGAAGACGAATTTGGTTTCAGAAAAAGTATAGGGACAAGGGAAGCAATTTTAGGCCTCAGATTAATAGTAGAAGGACGATTAAAGAAAAAAAAACCAACATACTTGGCATTTATAGACCTAGAAAAGCATTCGAAAATGTTCGAAATGTTTTCGAATGCTTTTCGAAAACGTAGACTGGAATAAAATGTTCAGCATTTTTAAAAACTAAGGGTTCAAATACAGAGATAGAAGAACATTTACAGAAACCAAAGAGCAACACTAATAATTGAAGAACATAACAAAGAAGCCGTAATAAAAAAGGGAGTCTGACAAGGATGTTCCATACCCTAGTTACTTTTTAATCTTTACATAGAAATAGCAGTTAGTGATGTTAAAGAACAATTTAGATTCGGAGTAACAGTACAAGGTGAAAAGATAAAGATGTTACGATTTGCTGATGATATAGTAATTCTAGCCGAGAGTAAAAAGGATTTAGAAGAAACAATGAACGGCATGAATGAAGTTCTACGCAAGAACTATCACATGAAAATAAACAAGAACAAAACAAAAGTAATGAAATGTAGAAATTACAAAGATGTATATCTCATTAGTACCAGAGTTATAGCCAATAAAATCTTAATTAATGAAATATTTGTGATTCTTAAAAAATCTTTTCAATAAATAATAATTCAATAATAACAATAAAAAATCTTAACTAAAATTCTGTACAGTAAAATTCAGAGAAGAGTGGAAGAAGTGTTAGGAGAAACTGAACTGGTCATCTCCTAGACCAGTTCAGTTTCAGAAAAAGTATAGGGACAAGGGAAGCAATTTTAGGGCTCAGATTAATAGTAGAAGAAAGATTAAAGAAAAACAAACCGACATACTTGGCATTTATAGACCTAGAAAAGACATTCGATAACGTCGACTGGAATAAAATGTTCAGCATTTAAAAAAAAATAGGGTTCAAATACAGAGATAGAAGAACTATTGCTAATATTTACAGGAATGAAACAGAAACAGTAATAATCGAAGAACATAAGAATTTGTTATTTGGGAAGTAGAATTACTAAAGATGGACGAAGCAGGAGCGATATAAAATCCCGAATATTTCATGAATGAATTACTCTATCGTAATATTTCATGAATTAATTATTGTATAAATATTTAATGTTAATAATAACTAATATTTCAGCAATTGTGTAACTGTTCACTTTATTAAAGAATTGGAAGATCGTATCTCACTTTCAAATAAAATAATTTTAAATCAAGTGCAGCAAAAAATTTGTATATGTAATTTAATAGGCGTACAAGGAAGTCATGTGATGTTCACATCAGATTTTTTTTTAAAGATTAATTTTCTAAAAAAAAATATATAATTCAAAGATAAGGTTTTTAAATATTGTTTCTAGATATTAATAAACACGTTGATTAGGCAATTAGCCGATCGCCTGATCCATTTGTCATGTTGAAAGATTAATAAAAAACTTTTATAAAAAAAACATTTCTTGTAAAATGTAAAAATAGAAATTATGAAGGTTGTTTTCTTATAGTTTATTTTTAATATTTTAATTCCGAAATTAATGAACCCAAATATTTTCATTGCTTTCTTTACGTAACACTAAATTAATCCAGTTAATTGCCCCATTTAAAATATTTATAATTTCACACTTTTTAGAACTTAATTTCCCAAACCATCGTATTCTGATCTCAATTAGGGTTGTAGACTACCCTATAAAGTAATTAATTCCTTGTTTCTCTTGGTTATTGCAGATAGAACAGATACCAACTTTTGTCTTCCTTATGATACTTGCAATTTAGAACCAGCACGGCGAATCTGACTTTAAATAATATATTTTAAAATCCTTTACTGTTTTGGTTATTAATGTAACCCACTATTTTATAAATTTATTTTAAGCATATTTTATATAGAAATAAATTATGGCCTTGAACAAAGCTCCATCCATTTTACATTAGTATCTTGTTTAATCTCCCCCTTGCAAGTAATGTATCTCCCTACCAAACAACCAAATTCTACCCAGAATTCTCCGGTAATTGTTTCCATATTTTATACCATTCTATTTTATATATCACTTTTTTCCAATTTCTAATTAATCTCTATGTAATGAGAATTATGAGATATCGTTGAAAAGCTCTAAATGAGAGCTTATTACTGCAGTTAAGAAAAAAAAATTTATTTTTATTTTTTTTTGGTTTTTTTAGACACTTTTTGTCCAAGAAAATTTAATCAAAAGGGGAGGTACACAAGTAGATGTTACAGCAGTGTATTTATGATCCACCGTAGCAGCTCAACGGCTGAACCGATTTTTATATATGATCCCGCGTTGGAATCCGTACGTTACAAGAAGTTTCATAGGCTATATAAATATGTATATGGGTATGTTTAATTTTATTTGATAGACCACAAAAATCATATGTACGATTTTAAATGGATAATTGATAATATTTTCAGTTTTTTTTTTGTGTTCAGTCATTTGATTGGTTTGATGCAACTCTCCAAGATTCCCTATCTAGTGCTAGTCGTTTCATTTCGGTATACCCCCTACGTCCTACATCCCTAATAAGTTGTTTTACATATTCTATACGTGGCCTGCCTGCACAATTTTTCCCTTCTACTTATCCCTCCAATATTAAAGCGACTATTCCAGGATTCCTTAATATGTGGCCCATAAGTCTCTCTCAATTCTTTTAACTATATTTTTCCAAATACTTCTTTCTTCATCAATTTGCGGTAACACTTCTTCATTTGTCACTTTATCCACCCGTCTGATTTTTAACATTCTCCTATAGCTTCGCATTTCAAAAGCTTGTAATCTTTTCTATTCACGTACTCCGATCGCCCACATTTCACTTCCGTATAAAGCTACGCTCCAAACATATATTTCAAAAATGTTTTCCTGACGTTTAAATTAATTTTTGATGTAAACAGATTATATCTCTGACTGAAGGCTCGTTTCGCCTGCGCTTTTCGGCATTTTATATCGCTCCTGCTTCGTCCATCTTTAGTAATTCTACTTCCCAAATAACAAAATTCTTCTACCTCCATAATATTTTCTCCTCCTATTTTCACATTCAGCGGTCCATCATTGTTATTTCTACTACATTTCATTACTTTTGTTTTGTTTTTTTTTATTTTCATGCGATAGTTCTTGCGTAGGACTTTATCTATGCCGTTCATTGTTTCTTCTAACTCCTTTTTACTCTCGGCTAGAATTACTATATCATCAGCAAATCTTAGTATCTTTATCTTTTCACCTTGTACTGTTACTCCGGATACAAATTGTTCTTTAACATCACTAACTGCTATTTCTATGTAAAGATTAAAAAGTAACGAGGGTATGGAACATCCTTGTCAGCTTCCCTTTTTTATTACGGCTTCTTTGTTATGTTCTTCAATTATTAGCGTTGCTCTTTGGTTTCTGTAAATGTTCTTCTATCTCTGTATTTGAACCCTTATTTTTTAAAAATGTTGAACATTTTATTCCAGTCTACGTTATCGAATGTCTTTTCTAGGTCTATAAATGCCAAGTATGTTGGTTTTTTTTTCTTTAATCTTCCTTCTACTATTAATCTGAGCCCTAAAATTGCTTCCCTTGTCCCTATAATTTTTCTGAAACTGAACTGGTCATCTCCTAACACTTCTTCCACTCTTCTCTGAATTTTACTGTACAGAATTTTAGTTAAGATTTTTTATTGTTATTATTGAATTATTATTTATTGAAAAGATTTTTTAAGAATCACAGTTTAATAATTATTAATAAATCAATATATTTAAATTTAAAAAAAAGTCCCATGTGCTATCACCTTGTAAAATCCAAATATTTCATTAATTAAGATTTTATTGGCTAAACTCTGGTACTAATGATTATGAGATATCGTTGAAAAGCTCTAAATGAGAGCTTATTACTGCAGTTAAGAAAAAATCCAATTTTTTTTTTTTTTTTTTTTTTTTTAGACACTTTTTGTCCAGGAAATTTTAATCAAAAGGGGAGGTGCACAACTAGATGTTACAGCAGTTCTAATTTAAAAATTTCAACATCCTACAGCTGATCGTTTTTGAATTACGCAAGATGTATACATACATACAGACGTCACGCCGAAACTAATAAAAATGGATTCAGGAATGGTCAAAATGGATATTTCGGTAAAAATTTTAAAACCGTATTTTTTCGCAATCACAATACTTCCTTTACTTCGTACAAGGAAGTAAAAATTCATAAGAATGGGATTACATAAAAATCATTTTAGTAAATTAAAATTTTACTTTAGTAGTATGAAACCTGTCAACAGATTTTATTTAAACCTGTATAAAATTTCAAAAATGTATTGTTTCTACTGATGAGAAAAACGAACTTGAAATTGATAAATTTAACTTGTATCTTATTATATATAAGGTGCCTGCTCTCATTAAATAAAAACAGGCAATAAATAATTATTCTCTTTCCTTGAATAAAAATATACCTTCGGTCAAATGTTCTTCAGTTAACTGCTCACTAGTCAAGCGATCGGATAACCAAATCGGCCCAGTATAAATATTCCGTAACAGGAAGACGTAAATAATCTAATGTACTGGAATATATACATGCAAACTATACAGTGGTGGCTCGTAGCTAAAACTAATCGGGGTGCTGCTCCAGAAAAAGTTCTGGGCCTTTTCAAGGCCATAGTTAAAGTTTACTGTAAAAAAAAATAATCTAAAAAAATCAATTAAATAGAATAGCTCGAAGCAGGATAATAATCTTATTCTACACTTTATTGCATTCAAGAATACGGTACACTGTTTTTAAGCACATTGTTCTTAAAATCCGTATTCGGTTTAACCGAATAAATAATAAAATGTCAATACAGATAACATTTTTTAGTATTATTAGATAATAACTTAACAAAATGTCCGCTGAAAAACACCATAGTCCAACGGTGCTTGATAAATTTCTATGTACACAGAAAGAAATACGTAATTAGTTTTTCTTAATTACTTTCTCTTTCGCCCTTACAGCGTGTTTTTGGACAGATTTGCAGATCAAAGAGTCCTTGCTTTCCATCATTTGATCACTACTGAAAAACGAACTAAAACGCTATCATATTCCTTCCGCCGACTAAACTAGAAAAGGGATACGAACAAGGAACGTTCCATACACACGCGGAGTAAAAAGAAAAACTACATTCTACCAGTACGCCAGGGCCAGAACTGCGGGAGGGACACTCCTCTCTCTCCCTCGTAGCCTCAAGTGCAGCTTCCTGTTGTGCGCATCCGCACAATAGCTAAACACCATGCCGCTGGAACTGTGAAGCGCACAGTTCCATGCAAAGATTTTTGTATTTTTTTTTTTCAAAAACTGGAGGATGGCTACTGACATTAAGCTTAAGGATTATATATTGTACAAAGTATTCAAGAAAAAAATTATTCATTATATTAAATGCTACCGATAATATTAAGTGGAAATATGGGGTTCTGCAGTTCCACAGCACTCCAGGGTCAGAACTGCCAAAGCGACAGTGCTTTCTCTCCCTCGCAGCTTCGTATGTGCGCATTCGCAAAACAGCCAAACACCACGCCGCTCGAACTATAAAGCGTACAAGTTTTTGTATTTTTTTTTTTCATAAACTTGGGTATGGCTGCTGTCATAAGCTTAAGGATTATATATTGTGCAAGTATAAAGAAAGAATTAAAGAAAAAAGACTCATATTAAATGTTATCGATAATATCAAGTGGAAATAAGGGTGCTGCAGTTCCACAGTGCCTATAACCGAACCGCCATTGATACTGTATAAAAATTCTTGAATTTTTCAATGCTTATATATTTTTTTTCTTTTTGTCTAGATTGGGGGGAGGGGTCATAAAACTTCAAAATTTGTTTCAACCCATTTTTGAAAAAAATGTCCTTATATTGTATAGCAATACAAAATAACTTGCTGTAGAAAATAGCTAGGAAAATGGAAATAAAAAGAATATTTTCATTTAATAATTTAATGGTATCGGCTAATTAATTGAGATCTGTTAACAGAATATATAAAACATTTTTTTTTTTTTCATTTTCGGTTGGAAGTAAAAAAAAAAGTTTAATATTTACGATAACTTTTTAAA
Organism: Lycorma delicatula; assembly: GCF_047948215.1. Lineage (NCBI taxonomy): Eukaryota > Metazoa > Arthropoda > Insecta > Hemiptera > Fulgoridae > Lycorma > Lycorma delicatula. Next base: position 402,324,133 of record NC_134455.1, read on the forward strand.
CTATGAAAAGTTGTTTAATAAACTTATATCTTTAAAGAATTGTTAATAAAAAGTCCTAAATTATATTTATTAAAGTTTAAGACGCTAACTAAACTTTGACCATAAAAATCGGATTTTTACGCTTATCACATTATAAAGAAAAGAAAATTCTGATAAGAAAAAAAACATATCGATCAGATAGCTTATTTAATCTAATCTTTAAAGTTTAAAAAAAAAAAAAAAATTTTTATTTGACTTCATGCTGTAAAGCATTCCCATATACCTTCTTGTTTTATAGTTTCTCTCAATATTATATTTCTGTGCATGAATATTCGTTTATTCATGAAAAATCAATGACATAGTCCCTTTTTCTTGATATATTTATAAAAAAACATTTTTTCTTTTTCCTATTTATCCTACGGGAATTACCGTTCAGGTATTACTTCAATGGATGATGTGTACGAGTGTAAATGAAGTGTAGTCTTGTACAGTCTCAGTTCGACTATTCCTCAGATGTGTGGTTAATTAAAACCCAACCACCAAAGAACACCGGTATCCGCGTTCTAGTATTAAAATCCGTGTAAAAATAACTGGCTTTACTAGGATTTGAACTCTGGAACTCTCGACTTCCAAATCAGTTGATTTGGGAAAACGCGTTCACCAGTAGACCAACCCGGTGGGTTAAAAAAAAAAAAAAAATATTTTAAGTAAAAAAGAATTTAACTTAACTTAAGAAGCATTTCTGGACGTATGTTTATAAACTTTTTTCAGGTTTCAATTATGAAATCATATCCCAACATAATTTTTATTTCTAGTAGAACACTGTTTAATTGATATTTTTACGCAAGTTATTATAAAAAACAATTATAGACATGCATAATTCTAGAACGGTATTGAGAAAGCGAAAATTAACTCTTGAAAAATTGTAAACAACACAAAACGTTAGTTAATTTATCATCTTTTTCTCAGAATTTTATGTAGCTAATATATCAAGTAAAAGGCGTTTTCATTTCTTGAGCGAGAGTTGAAAGAATAAGTTTGGAAACCTTGAGGTAATAGTACGGGGTTGAAAACATCATCCGTTTAGCTCAAAAATAAACATTGGGAAACATTTTAGAAGTATCATGTGGATTTAATATGAATTCTAACTGCAGGGCGTGCCTAAGGCACCCCTCTGTAGCTAGAGCCTCTGGGCGGGTAGCCCTGGCGGGCGGCGTCTCGGAATGGAATTATTAGGTGTCCAAAAATCATTTCCTCTTAGGTAAAAATATATTTTTTTGAATAATAAAAATCGATGAATTACAAGTATATGACCTCATATGCGGCGCACGTTTGGATGCATATGTTGGATATGAATGGAACATTTCTTCAAAATTTAAGGTTTGCCCAGCGTAGAGCCGTTATTGTATGCACAGCTGTTTTTAAAACAACCTCCTACAAGGCTACCACAGTATTGGGAAACGCTCTCCCAATCGATTTAGTGGTGAAAATTTGGGCAGTCATGCAGAGATTGCGAAGACGCCGGAAGGCCGAGGTATTTGGGATGCGGTTTCGGGCCGGGCCACGACTGGAACGTAACGGTGACCACAATGAACAGGATCTAAATTTCGTTCAGTTGCCCATCTACCGCCTGCGGATGAGTCTACAGAGCCTCGTGATGAAAGTATGGCAGCTGGAATGGGACACCACGATTAAGGGAAGATCCCTGTACAAATTCATACCGGATCTGGTGGGAACGGTACGCCTCGAGTTCGTTTTCAAGGGCAACGGGTGCCCAGGTGCTCACCTGGTTAATTTGAACCGACGTCTGGTTCGGTTCCACCTGGTAGTTGATGAGCTGTGCGTCTGCGGAAATGAACACATGATATTTGACTGCCCTGCTCTTGGGGGGGCTACAGACCGGACCACTCTTGAACTTAGAGGTCAAGGGGAAAATTGGCCACTCACAACCACCTAGTCAATGTGGCGAGGTCCGCATTGTTGGACTGTGTGGGAGTTTCTTGATGCAGTTAATATGTTCAAACGACATCAGTAGTACACTTAAGGGAAAGACTCCTACCGCACTGCTGTCGGAAGCTAACCTAGAGATATATGGCTGACCACCAGTCGATTAAAGCTCCAAGCTCTTTAATATGGTGGACAGCTACCTGCTGGCATTCAGCGACCTAGGGGTGGCAGCGAATTGCTGTCTAGACGAAGTAAATTTTAATTTATGAATATCATATATATTTTTAGTAGTTGACTAGGTGCGCCTACCCATTTTAATAAATATATGACAACTGAGCGGTTGAGACGCGTAAACCGGCGGTGTATGGCACCGCGCTTAGTCCGCTTATGCTGTTAGATAAGCTGTAGGAGCTATTTAGGTAGGACACTGTTCACAAAACTCTCTCGTGGCTCAGTAGCCGTTTGAGGCACAGATATTTGATCTTATGTTTTAGGGTGACCGAATGGAGTGGTGTAGGAAAAAATGCAAGCAAACCAATAACGAAAGTTAAATTAGAAATTAAAGTCTAGATATTGATGCTAATGAATCGGGATTCTCTGCTGGTGATCGGTACATTCCGGTGCCTACTTTTTTTTTTTTATTTTTTTTTGTCTTCAGTCATTTGACTGGTTTGATGCAGCTCTCCAAGATTCCCTATCTAGTGCTAGTCGTTTCATTTCAGTATACCCTCTACATCCTACATCCCCAACAATTTGTTTTACATACTCCAAACGTGGACTGCCTACACAATTTTTCCCTTCTATCTGTCCTTCCAATATTAAAGCGACTATTCCACGATGCCTTAGTATGTGGCCTATAAGTCTGTCTCTTCTTTTAACTATATTTTTCCAAATGCTTCTTTCTTCATCTATTTGCCGCAATACCTCTTCGTTTGTCACTTTATCCACCCATCTGATTTTTAACATTCTCCTATAGCACCGCATTTCAAAAGCTTCTAATCTTTTCTTCTCAGATACTCCGATCGTCCAAGTTTCACTTCCATATAAAGCGACACTCCAAACATATACTTTCAAAAATCTTTTCCTGACATTTAAATTAATTTTTGATGTAAACAAATTATATTTCTTACTGAAGGCTCGTTTAGCTTGTGCTATTCGGCATTTTATATCGCTCCTGCTTTTTCCATCTTTAGTAATTTTACTTCCCAAATAACAAAATTCTTCTACCTCCATAATCTTTTCTCCTCCTACTTTCACATTCAGTGGTCCATCTTTGTTATTTCTACTACATTTCATTACTTTTGTTTTGTTCTTGTTTATTTTCATGCGATAGTTCTTGCGTAGGACTTCATCTATGCCGTTCATTTTTTCTTCTAAATCCTTTTTACTCTCGGCTAGAATTACTATATCATCAGCAAATCGTAGCATCTTTATCTTTTCACCTTGTACTGTTACTCCGAATCTAAATTGTTCTTTAACATCATTAACTGCTAGTTCCACGTAAAGATTAAAAAGTAACGGAGATAGGGAACATCCTTGTCGGACTCCCTTTCTTATTAGGGCTTCTTTCTTATGTTCTTCAATTGTTATTGTTGCTGTTTGGTTCCTGTACATGTTAGCAATTGTTCTTCTATCTCTGTATTTGAACCCTAATTTTTTTAAAATGCTGAACACTTTATTCCAGTTGACGTTGTCGAACATCTTTTCCAGGTCTATAAATGCCAAGTATGTTGGTTTGTTTTTCTTTAATCTTCCTTCTACTATTAATCTGAGGCCTAAAATTGCTTCCCTTGTCCCTATACTTTTCCTGAAACCAAATTGGTCTTCTCCTAACACTTCTTCCACTCTCCTCTCAATTCTTCTGTATAAAATTCTAGTTAAGACTTTTTGGTTATAGTTCATTATTTTATGAAGAAAACCAATCACATAAATAAATAAAAAATATGTACAAAAGATTGTTTAAAACACCAGTCTTAAATTAAAATTAAAAAAAATTCTTTTTAAGTATTTTTTTTTTTAGTGCATTTAATATAAGAGTGGTTTTTAAAAAGTTTTTTAATATATTTTTTACTTTTTATTCTTCATAATTTTATATGGTGGGTGAGTGTAATCAAAACATAGGGCTAAACAATTTAATTTCCGGATAACCAAGATCCGGTTGATCAAGAGTATACCCAACGCGTTAAACAGTTAGATCTGCTGATACATACGCCGTTTGAATCGTGAAAATCGGATAAGCCGTTGCCAAGATATTACGGTGACACCCTATCACATCCCTTCCCCAATTTCCGAACGGCGCCCCGGAGGCAATTGAAAATATTATCAACTGACCGGGTAATACTGGAAGCGGATGAAGTTTTCGGCCAGGCGGTTGAACAAATTTTCAGAGCTTTAAGATCGACCGTTTTTGAGATATTGGCGATTTTGATTAAAAAATTCGGATCCTGTTAAAAAGTGCGAAATTTTCCAAAAATTTCTATATATGTTACGCATATATATCGATATATCGATATATAATGATATAACAAGTATGCACCTGACCACCACCAGACATGTACTAACGAATCAGAATTTTCCGCTAGTGATCGGTACACTCCCGTGCTAAGCTAAGGGGGACGCACACGTATACAGACACACATACAATTCCGTTTAATAGGGTAGGATATATTATAATACATATGCGCGCGCGCGAACACACACACACATATTTTATTTTATAAATGAATCCAGTTTTTTTTATAAAATTTCCTTTTTTTCTTTTTTTTTATAATTTATTACTACAATGAGATATAAAAGAGTAATTTTCAAGTTTAGAAGTGGAAATTTAAGGTAACTTACATAAATTAAGACCGAATCCCGTCCACGAAGGGGTGGGGCTGGGAAAGGCATAGCCGGCCTGGTCTCTCCTTTCTGCGGTTTGAGGCAGGCAATGTCTATTACCGAGTCCCGGTCTCTGGTGGGCGGCCCGGGAACGACGTAATCTGGCCCGGTTACCGTCCGTTGGGGATTAAAGGCAGGCACTTAAAAAATCCGTGCCGGACATACTGAGGGTGGGTGGGGAGGTCCCCTTACAGTATAAGGACACTCTCTCGGGCTGAGTTCTACTCTTAGAGGTGTAAATCCGGCCCGATGGAGTAGAGTTTAAATAAAAAAAGAAAAAAGGTAACTTAAACATTTTATATATATATATATATGTACATAAATATATATATATATATATATATATATATATATATATATATATATATATATATATATATATATATATATATATATATATATATATATACATAAATAATTTTGTTTCTCTCGGATTGTAGATGGGGTTAAATGATTCTGCGTGTAGACGCAAACGTTTCGCTACTTCCCGATTAACAGTAGTAATTCTCCTCGAATTATGCCAGATACTATTAAAATCGTAAATCTATTTGTTGAATACAATTTAATTTTCTATCAATTTAGTTTTATTTATTTAACGACTAAATAACCAAGCTTTCTTTTCCTGTTTAGTCTCCGGTAACTACCGTTTAGATAATACTTCAGAGGATGAATGAGGATGATATGTATGAGTGTAAACGAAGTATAGTCTTGTACAGTCTCAGGTCGACCATTCCTGAGATGTGGGGTTAATTGAAACCCAAACACCAAAGAACACCGGTATCCACGATCTAGTATTCAAATCCGTGTAAAAATAACTAGCTTTACTAGGACTTGAACGGTGGAACTCTCGCCTTCCAAATCAGCTGATTTGGGAAGACACGTTCACCACTAGACCAACCCGGTGCGTTGGGTTTTAAATAACCAAGCTAGAAAAAAAAAAAAAAAAAAAATCTATTTCTTAAAACGTAATTAAAATCATTGGTATTACCGAAATACTATAAAGTTTTATCCTAAAATATAACATATGTATAATTATATATTTTTTTGGTCTTCAGTCATTTGACTGGTTTAATGCAGCTATCCAAGATTCCCTATCTAGTGCTAGTCGTTTCATTTCGGTATACCTCCTACATCTTACATCCCTCAGAATTTGTTTTACATATTCCAACCGTTGCCTGCCAGTACAAGTTTTCCCTTCTACCTGTTCCTCCAATATTAAAGCGACTATTGCCTTAAAATGTGGCCTCTCTTCTTTTAACTATATTTTTCCAAATGCTTCTTTATTATAACACCTCTTCATTTGTCACTTTATCCACCAGTCTGATTTTTAACATTCTCCTATAGTATCGCATCTCAAAAGCTTCTAATCTTTTCTTTTCAGGTACTCCGATCGTCCAATTTCACCTCCATATAAAGCTACGCTCCAAACATATACTTTCAAAAATCTTTTCCTGACATTTAAATCCATTTTTAATGTAAACAAATTATATTTCTGATTGAAGGCTCGTTTCGCGTGTGCTATTCGGCATTTTATATCGTTCCTGCTTCGTCCATCTTTAGTAATTCTACATCCCAAATAAAAATATTCTTTTACCTCCATAATCTTTTCTCTTCCTATTCAGTGATCCATCTTCGTTATTTCTACTACATTTTATTACTTTCGTTTTGTTTTTGTTTATTTCCTTGCGGTAGTTCTTGCGTAGGACTTCATCCAAGCCGTTTATTGTTCTTTGTAAATGCTTTTTACTCTCAGCTATAATTACTATATCATCAGCAAATCGTAGCGTTTTTATCTTTTAACTTTGTACTGTTACTCCGGATCTAAATTGTTCTTTAACATCATTAACTGCTAGTTCTATTTAAAGATTAAAAAATAACGGGGATAGGGAACATCGTTGTCGGACACCCTTTCTTATTACGGATACAGTTAATTTGAACCGACGTCTGGTTCGGTTCCACCTGGTAGTTGATGAGCTGTGCGTCTGCGGAAATGAACACATGATATTTGACTGCCCTGCTCTTGGGGGGGCTACAGACCGGACCACTCTTGAACTTAGAGGTCAAGGGGAAAATTGGCCACTCACAACCACCTAGTCAATGTGGCGAGGTCCGCATTGTTGGACTGTGTGGGAGTTTCTTGATGCAGTTAATATGTTCAAACGACATCAGTAGTACACTTAAGGGAAAGACTCCTACCGCACTGCTGTCGGAAGCTAACCTAGAGATATATGGCTGACCACCAGTCGATTAAAGCTCCAAGCTCTTTAATATGGTGGACAGCTACCTGCTGGCATTCAGCGACCTAGGGGTGGCAGCGAATTGCTGTCTAGACGAAGTAAATTTTAATTTATGAATATCATATATATTTTTAGTAGTTGACTAGGTGCGCCTACCCATTTTAATAAATATATGACAACTGAGCGGTTGAGACGCGTAAACCGGCGGTGTATGGCACCGCGCTTAGTCCGCTTATGCTGTTAGATAAGCTGTAGGAGCTATTTAGGTAGGACACTGTTCACAAAACTCTCTCGTGGCTCAGTAGCCGTTTGAGGCACAGATATTTGATCTTATGTTTTAGGGTGACCGAATGGAGTGGTGTAGGAAAAAATGCAAGCAAACCAATAACGAAAGTTAAATTAGAAATTAAAGTCTAGATATTGATGCTAATGAATCGGGATTCTCTGCTGGTGATCGGTACATTCCGGTGCCTACTTTTTTTTTTTTATTTTTTTTTGTCTTCAGTCATTTGACTGGTTTGATGCAGCTCTCCAAGATTCCCTATCTAGTGCTAGTCGTTTCATTTCAGTATACCCTCTACATCCTACATCCCCAACAATTTGTTTTACATACTCCAAACGTGGACTGCCTACACAATTTTTCCCTTCTATCTGTCCTTCCAATATTAAAGCGACTATTCCACGATGCCTTAGTATGTGGCCTATAAGTCTGTCTCTTCTTTTAACTATATTTTTCCAAATGCTTCTTTCTTCATCTATTTGCCGCAATACCTCTTCGTTTGTCACTTTATCCACCCATCTGATTTTTAACATTCTCCTATAGCACCGCATTTCAAAAGCTTCTAATCTTTTCTTCTCAGATACTCCGATCGTCCAAGTTTCACTTCCATATAAAGCGACACTCCAAACATATACTTTCAAAAATCTTTTCCTGACATTTAAATTAATTTTTGATGTAAACAAATTATATTTCTTACTGAAGGCTCGTTTAGCTTGTGCTATTCGGCATTTTATATCGCTCCTGCTTTTTCCATCTTTAGTAATTTTACTTCCCAAATAACAAAATTCTTCTACCTCCATAATCTTTTCTCCTCCTACTTTCACATTCAGTGGTCCATCTTTGTTATTTCTACTACATTTCATTACTTTTGTTTTGTTCTTGTTTATTTTCATGCGATAGTTCTTGCGTAGGACTTCATCTATGCCGTTCATTTTTTCTTCTAAATCCTTTTTACTCTCGGCTAGAATTACTATATCATCAGCAAATCGTAGCATCTTTATCTTTTCACCTTGTACTGTTACTCCGAATCTAAATTGTTCTTTAACATCATTAACTGCTAGTTCCACGTAAAGATTAAAAAGTAACGGAGATAGGGAACATCCTTGTCGGACTCCCTTTCTTATTAGGGCTTCTTTCTTATGTTCTTCAATTGTTATTGTTGCTGTTTGGTTCCTGTACATGTTAGCAATTGTTCTTCTATCTCTGTATTTGAACCCTAATTTTTTTAAAATGCTGAACACTTTATTCCAGTTGACGTTGTCGAACATCTTTTCCAGGTCTATAAATGCCAAGTATGTTGGTTTGTTTTTCTTTAATCTTCCTTCTACTATTAATCTGAGGCCTAAAATTGCTTCCCTTGTCCCTATACTTTTCCTGAAACCAAATTGGTCTTCTCCTAACACTTCTTCCACTCTCCTCTCAATTCTTCTGTATAAAATTCTAGTTAAGACTTTTTGGTTATAGTTCATTATTTTATGAAGAAAACCAATCACATAAATAAATAAAAAATATGTACAAAAGATTGTTTAAAACACCAGTCTTAAATTAAAATTAAAAAAAATTCTTTTTAAGTATTTTTTTTTTTAGTGCATTTAATATAAGAGTGGTTTTTAAAAAGTTTTTTAATATATTTTTTACTTTTTATTCTTCATAATTTTATATGGTGGGTGAGTGTAATCAAAACATAGGGCTAAACAATTTAATTTCCGGATAACCAAGATCCGGTTGATCAAGAGTATACCCAACGCGTTAAACAGTTAGATCTGCTGATACATACGCCGTTTGAATCGTGAAAATCGGATAAGCCGTTGCCAAGATATTACGGTGACACCCTATCACATCCCTTCCCCAATTTCCGAACGGCGCCCCGGAGGCAATTGAAAATATTATCAACTGACCGGGTAATACTGGAAGCGGATGAAGTTTTCGGCCAGGCGGTTGAACAAATTTTCAGAGCTTTAAGATCGACCGTTTTTGAGATATTGGCGATTTTGATTAAAAAATTCGGATCCTGTTAAAAAGTGCGAAATTTTCCAAAAATTTCTATATATGTTACGCATATATATCGATATATCGATATATAATGATATAACAAGTATGCACCTGACCACCACCAGACATGTACTAACGAATCAGAATTTTCCGCTAGTGATCGGTACACTCCCGTGCTAAGCTAAGGGGGACGCACACGTATACAGACACACATACAATTCCGTTTAATAGGGTAGGATATATTATAATACATATGCGCGCGCGCGAACACACACACACATATTTTATTTTATAAATGAATCCAGTTTTTTTTATAAAATTTCCTTTTTTTCTTTTTTTTTATAATTTATTACTACAATGAGATATAAAAGAGTAATTTTCAAGTTTAGAAGTGGAAATTTAAGGTAACTTACATAAATTAAGACCGAATCCCGTCCACGAAGGGGTGGGGCTGGGAAAGGCATAGCCGGCCTGGTCTCTCCTTTCTGCGGTTTGAGGCAGGCAATGTCTATTACCGAGTCCCGGTCTCTGGTGGGCGGCCCGGGAACGACGTAATCTGGCCCGGTTACCGTCCGTTGGGGATTAAAGGCAGGCACTTAAAAAATCCGTGCCGGACATACTGAGGGTGGGTGGGGAGGTCCCCTTACAGTATAAGGACACTCTCTCGGGCTGAGTTCTACTCTTAGAGGTGTAAATCCGGCCCGATGGAGTAGAGTTTAAATAAAAAAAGAAAAAAGGTAACTTAAACATTTTATATATATATATATATGTACATAAATATATATATATATATATATATATATATATATATATATATATATATATATATATATATATATATATATATATATATATATATATATATATATATATATATATATATATATATATACATAAATAATTTTGTTTCTCTCGGATTGTAGATGGGGTTAAATGATTCTGCGTGTAGACGCAAACGTTTCGCTACTTCCCGATTAACAGTAGTAATTCTCCTCGAATTATGCCAGATACTATTAAAATCGTAAATCTATTTGTTGAATACAATTTAATTTTCTATCAATTTAGTTTTATTTATTTAACGACTAAATAACCAAGCTTTCTTTTCCTGTTTAGTCTCCGGTAACTACCGTTTAGATAATACTTCAGAGGATGAATGAGGATGATATGTATGAGTGTAAACGAAGTATAGTCTTGTACAGTCTCAGGTCGACCATTCCTGAGATGTGGGGTTAATTGAAACCCAAACACCAAAGAACACCGGTATCCACGATCTAGTATTCAAATCCGTGTAAAAATAACTAGCTTTACTAGGACTTGAACGGTGGAACTCTCGCCTTCCAAATCAGCTGATTTGGGAAGACACGTTCACCACTAGACCAACCCGGTGCGTTGGGTTTTAAATAACCAAGCTAGAAAAAAAAAAAAAAAAAAAATCTATTTCTTAAAACGTAATTAAAATCATTGGTATTACCGAAATACTATAAAGTTTTATCCTAAAATATAACATATGTATAATTATATATTTTTTTGGTCTTCAGTCATTTGACTGGTTTAATGCAGCTATCCAAGATTCCCTATCTAGTGCTAGTCGTTTCATTTCGGTATACCTCCTACATCTTACATCCCTCAGAATTTGTTTTACATATTCCAACCGTTGCCTGCCAGTACAAGTTTTCCCTTCTACCTGTTCCTCCAATATTAAAGCGACTATTGCCTTAAAATGTGGCCTCTCTTCTTTTAACTATATTTTTCCAAATGCTTCTTTATTATAACACCTCTTCATTTGTCACTTTATCCACCAGTCTGATTTTTAACATTCTCCTATAGTATCGCATCTCAAAAGCTTCTAATCTTTTCTTTTCAGGTACTCCGATCGTCCAATTTCACCTCCATATAAAGCTACGCTCCAAACATATACTTTCAAAAATCTTTTCCTGACATTTAAATCCATTTTTAATGTAAACAAATTATATTTCTGATTGAAGGCTCGTTTCGCGTGTGCTATTCGGCATTTTATATCGTTCCTGCTTCGTCCATCTTTAGTAATTCTACATCCCAAATAAAAATATTCTTTTACCTCCATAATCTTTTCTCTTCCTATTCAGTGATCCATCTTCGTTATTTCTACTACATTTTATTACTTTCGTTTTGTTTTTGTTTATTTCCTTGCGGTAGTTCTTGCGTAGGACTTCATCCAAGCCGTTTATTGTTCTTTGTAAATGCTTTTTACTCTCAGCTATAATTACTATATCATCAGCAAATCGTAGCGTTTTTATCTTTTAACTTTGTACTGTTACTCCGGATCTAAATTGTTCTTTAACATCATTAACTGCTAGTTCTATTTAAAGATTAAAAAATAACGGGGATAGGGAACATCGTTGTCGGACACCCTTTCTTATTACGGATTCTTTCTTATATTCTTCGATTATTACTGTTGCTGCTTGGTTCCTGTAAATGTTAGCAATTATTCTTCTATCTCTGTACTTGAACTCTAATTTTTTTAAATTGCTGATCATTTTATTCCAGTCTACGTTATCGTATGCCTTTTCTAGGTCTATAAATGGCAAGTATGTCGGTTTGTTTTTCTTTAATCCCCCTTGTACTATTTATTTGAGGCCTTAAATTGCTTCTCTTGTCCCTATACTTTTCCTGTTAAAATGTACTTGGGGTCTAGCTAAAAATTCCCAAACCTTCGATATATATTTCGCATATATATATATATATATATCGATATATATATAATAATATATCAAGTATACACCTGACCACCACGAGACATGTACTAACGAATCGGGAATTTCCGCTAGTAATCGGTACATTCCGGTCCTAAGCTAAAGGGGATAGACACTCAAATACCGTTTAGTAGAATAGGATTCGCATCCACAAACATTCTAAAGTTTAGAAAATCTATAAAATTTGTAATACGAGTATCGATACTATATAGTTCATTCAGTAAAAGATAGAATTATTGTAAAATGTTAGCATTCGTTCTTCTATCTCTGTATTTGAACCCTATTTTTTTTTTAAATTTAACAAAATTCTTTTACATCCATAATCTTTTCTCCTCCTATTTTCACATTCAGTGGTCCATCTTTGTTATTTCTACTACCTTTCATTACTTTTGTTTTGTTCTTGTTTATTTTCATGCGATAGTTCTTGCGTAGGACTTCATCTATGCCGTTCATTGTTTCTTCTAAATCCTTTTTACTCTCGGTTAAAATTACTATATATTTTTCCAAATGCTTCTTTCTTCATCTATTTGCTGCAATACCTCTTCATTTGTCACTTTATCCACCCATCTGATTTTTAACATTCTCCTATAGCACCACATTTCAAAAGCTTCTAATCTTTTCTTCTCAGATACTCCGATCGTCCAAGTTTCGCTTCCATATAAAACGACACTCTAAACAAACAATTTCAAAAATCTTTTGCTGACAATTAAAGTAATTTTTGATGTAAACAAATTATATTTCTTACTGAAGGCTTGTTTCGCTTGTGCTATTCGGCATTTTATATCGCTCCTGCTTCGTCCATCTTTAGTAATTCTACTTCCCAAATAACAAAATTCTTCTACCTCCATAATCATTTCTCCTCCTGTTTTCACATTCAGCGGTCCATCTTTGTTATTTATACTACATTTCTTTCTTTTGTTTTGTTATTGTTTATTTTCATGCGATAGTTCTTGCGTAGGACTTCATCTATGGCGTTCATTGTTTCTTCTAAATCCTTTTTACTCTCGGCTAAAATTACTATATCATCAGCAAATCGTAGCATCTTTATCTTTTCACCTTGTACTGTTACTCCGAATCTAAATTGTTCTTTAACATCATTAATTGCTAGTTCCATGTAAAGATTAAAAAGTAACGGAGACAGCGAACATCCTTGTCGGACTCCCTTTCTTATTACGGCTTCTTTCTTATGTTCTTCAATTGTTACTGTTGCTGTTTAGTTCCTGTACATGTTAGCAATTGTTCTTCTATCTCTGTATTTGAACCCTATTTTTTTAAAAATGTTGAACATTTTATTCCAGTCTACGTTATCGAATGCCTTTTCTAGTTCTATAAATGCCAAGTATGTCGGTTTGTTTTTCTTTAATCTCTTTCTAATATTAATCTGAGCGTTAAAATTGCTTCCATTGTCTCTATACTTTTCCTACAACCATATTGGTCCTTATCCTAACACTACTTCCAGTCTCATCTCAATTCTTCTGTACAGAATTCTAGTTAAGATTTTTTTTATGCATGGCTAGTTAAGCTAATTGTTCTGTATTCTTCACATTTATCTGCTCCTGCTTTCTTTGGTTTCATGACTATAACACTCTTTTTGAAGTCTGACGGAACTTCCCCTTTTTCATAAATATTACAGACCAGTTTATATAATCTATCAATCGCTTCCTCACCTGCACTGCGCAGTAATTCTACAGGTATTCTGTCTATTCCGGGAGCCTTTCTGCCATATATATATATATATATATATATATATAAGCTTTCTGTTTAAACGATTTTTTTTTAACTTTCTAAGCAGAGAAAAAAATGACCAATAATTTTTTTTTGTAGTGTTTTGCAATTCTGCCTTTTAAATCTAACATGGTGGACAATAAAGTAGACACACAATAAAGTAGTAATTTTGAACTATTTAGTTCCGCCCTTGTTTCTTCCTCCTAGTATCCCTCAGGTTTGAAATATGAAGCCGTGTTAAGTTTTTATATATTTGTTTACATTAAAAAATATTGTAATGGCAGTTTTAATTGTCGTAATTCTTTTTCTGCCGCTCAGCTGACTCTATTGTAGACAAGTCATAACATGTAGTAGTTTTTAATACATTTATGACTTAATTCATTCTAGAAATGACCTATCCGATATTAAAAAATTACACTACTTACAGTCATCTTTAAGGGATGAGGCCCTTAATATCATCAAAGACTTACCAATTACAAGGGAAAATTATTCAGTCGCCTTAAATCACCTTAAAAAAAGATATGATAATAAATACATAATCTCTGTTCATCTTATTGAAAATATTTTAAAAATTTCATTGAAAAGGAATCTGCAGATAATTTAGATCATTTTATTAATAAAATTAATTCTTGTATAAGTTCATTGGAGGCAATGAATTTACCTGTAAATCCTTATGAGCTCATTGTTATGCAATTACTAGTATCAAAATTAAACAAAAATACTTGCAAAAATTGGAAAGAAAGACTTTCTAATGAAAACTTTCCTAATTTCAAAAACTTTGTTGAGTTTCTTAATAATAAAAGACAAATACTTGAAAATGTTGCAGCTAAACTTGAGTATAATTCGCAATCAAATAACACTCACTCTTTTAACAAACAAGTATTTAACAAACCCTTTAAAAGGTCAAGGGAAGTTACCATGCAAATTCAAAAATTATTCAATGTACTATGTATAAATCCAATCATTATTTATATACATGTAAAAGATTTCTTGATTTAACAGTAGATGAACGCAAGGAATTTAGTCCAAAATAAGTGTTGCTTTAATTGTTTTCGAACAAATCACTTTGTAAATAATTGTATGAATAAGCATGTATGTAAAACATGTTCCAAAAAGCACTCTTTATGAATTGTTTCAATTTTTTAAATCGAAGGATTTCAATTCGGCTATTCAATCTTTTACAAATTCTCAAAATTTCAAATGGTCATTTATTCCCCCTTCCTCGCCCCACTTTGGTGGCTTATGTGGAAGCGGAATCAAGAGTGTTAAACTTCAACTTCGCCGTGTCGAATGGACAAACCATTCTTACCTTCCAGGAATTTTATACAATTCTAACTCAAATCTAAGCATGTCTTAATTCTCGCCCACTTTTTGCTATTTCTAATGACCCTAAAGATCCTGAACCGCTTAACTCCTGGCCATTTCTTAATCGGTTCTCCTCTTACTTCATTTCCTGACCCAGACTTTTCCGAAATTCCAGAAAATCGCTTAGATAGGTGGCAATTATTGGAGAAATTTATTCAAGTTATTTGGAAAAGATGGTCTAAAGATTATTTACATCAACTGCAACAACGAAATAAATGGCGTTTTCCTAATAGAAATCTGTGAGGGCGATTTTAGTTGTAATTTGTGATGACTACTTCTCCATTATTTTGGAAATCTGGAATTGTTACTCATGCTTTCATGGGTTCTGATAATTTAGTTAGAGTTGTTGACATTCGTACATCAAATGGTTTATTTTGTAGACCAATACATAAATTGTGTCTGCTACCCTTAACAGACAATTAATTAAATGTTAAGTTTTTATTCAATGTTCTTTTTATTATTATTATTATTATGCTTTTACGGCCAACATGGGACCACTTAAGTCAATTTTAGTTGGATCTTTTCTGAGAAAAGCGTGTTATTTTACTCTTCCGAGCTGCCCAGTATTTCTTCATCCGTTCAGATCTTGCTTTCTTTTCTTCATCCGTAAACACCCTCTTCGTTGTATTTTGTCGTTTGTCTGTCTTTTGTTTAAATCTAATGCTTTTATCTTTTAGCTTTGTAATTTTTCCAGTTTTATTCTTCGGCCAGGGAAATTCCCAATTCTTTCATATCTTCTCTAATTTCTTTGATCCATCCTACTTCTAGCTTTTGGAACCAGAGCCTTTCAATTATATTTCTTGACAGACTTGTTTGCGGTGTCCTTATGAGATGACCGAAGAAAGAGATTCTTTTTTTCCGCATAGTATCAGTAACAGGCTCTATTTCTCGATACACCACCTCATTTGGCACAATCCACCATCGGCCTTCTTTTTGGTGTTTTTTATTGATACACGTTCTGACAATTCTCCTCTCTATTTTCAGAATTTTTTCGATTCGGTTTTTCTGAGTGATTTTGAAAAGGGTCTCGCTTCCGTAGGTGACTTCTGGCTGTACTACAGTTTTATAATGTTTAAGTTTTGTTTTAGCAGAAAGGCATTTTTTGTTATATGTTGACCGAGTTAATTTTTGGGATTTAATCATTTTACTTGTCCTGTTTTGCCATGTCACTTTTTCATTTAAATTATAAGTTATTATTTCCCCTAGATATTTAAGTTGTTTTACTATTTTAATTTTCTGATTGTTTACCGTAATGTGCTCTGTTACCAGAGGATCTATGGCCATTAGTTCAGTTTTTTCGAAAGAGAAAACTGTTCTGTTTATATGTATTCATATTGTTGCACTTATTGTAATATACTTATGTATATCTTATTAAGTGTTATGATACTACCTAATATTTGTATTATTGTCAATTATGTTTTGTTCAAAAATTGTATCATATTTACATTATATTACATTACATTCTTTATATTTTAATTATTTATGTTTATATTCAATATCAATAATTTATATTCAAAATCTGCCGATTTTGGCGGGCAGTAATGTTAAGTTTTTATATCATATTTGTTTGCCGGCCTCTGTGGCGCGAGTGGTAGCGTCTCGGCCTTTCACCCAGAGGTCCCGGGTTCAAATCCCGGTCAGGCATGGCATTTTCACACACGCTACAAATCATTCATCTCATCCTCTGAAGTAATGCTTAACTGTGGAGTCGGAGGTTAAACAAAAATTTTTACATTCAAAAATATTTTAATGGCAGTTTTAATTGTCGTAATTCTTTTTCTGCCGCTCAGCTGACTCTATTGTAGACAAGACATAACATGTAGTAGTTCAGTTATATAGTTACACTCAACGGATTCACTCTGTTCTATTCTATTCAATTCATTAACATAATACTACTCAATATATTCAATGCGTTATTACAATTACGACAAGTAAAACTATCAAAATGTTTCAATAACAAATGTATTCAATCAAATAAATAAAGCATAAACTTAATACATATTCGTTTATAATCATTCAACATCAAACAATCAACAAGCCGTCTCCATAATTTAATATTACTCTATATGAATTATTCCAAAAACCAGATAAAATAATGGAAAACAGCGTTTCTTTTTTTATATTATTTGATAATATTCATTCGTATTTTTTTCTAATTAACCCTAATAAATTTAAATTATATTTATTAAAGAATCTGCATAAATCTCATGAAGTATTTAATTCCATTTTCATAACTTTTATAAAAGTAAATTAATTTAGATGGCACATAAACTGCAATACAATTGTAACAGAAACAGTTTCTATAGAATATTATAATAAGTAAAATAATAGACTTACAATAGAGTATACCAGACAAAAGATTATGAATTGTACCTGAAACAAATTAAAAAAGAAATATTAAATGAAAACATCTCTTATGCAAATTGTCAGAATATTAAAAAATATCAAAGAATTATAAAATAGATTGTAATACAGCAATTAATATTAAAATTCGAAATTGCGGTTTAATATTTTAAAGTAAATCTAAAAAAATTATAATGACATTATAAACCGTACGGTAAAAGTCTTATAGATATCATTACTTCCGCTCAAAAAACAAAAATTTGTGTAATAAAAATAAATCTATTTTTAACAAATCTATACTGATATAAAAAAAGGTAAGACACTGCATTTCTATTATCAAAATGTTATTAATTTAGAATTAAATAGGTAATAGGCAATAGATAATAAACAAAGATTAAGTTCCTATATAATATTCAAAAATAGAAAATTTGTTATAAAACTCTTACCGGCCGATTTCACTTATTAAACAACGAATAATCAATCATAAGAAATGTCGAATTTCTGTAAATGTGAAAAGTATTACATATAAATAATGAAGTCGCGCCGGTAAAAGTTTTATAACATTTTTTTCTTATTATATGGAACTTGGGGAATACCAAGGGGGATTTAGGCCATGGAGAGGTTGCCCGGAGCAAATAATATCCCTAAAACTTATGATGGACTTATATAAAAGACGGAAAAAACAACTAATAATCACCTTCGTCGACTTTAAAAGGGCCTATGATTGTATACACCGACCATCCATGCTGAATATTCTGAGAAACCTGGGCCTTCACCCTAAACTCGTAAACATGATAAAATTAACTTTAACCAATACCCAGTCCAGAGTGAAATTCAGAGGTGAACTCTCTCAACCCTTCTACATAAAAACTGGATTGAGGCAAGGAGACGGCCTCTCACCACCCCTTTTTAACTGCGCCCTCGAATTTGTCATGAGAAAATGGTATGAAATAAATCCCAAAAATATAAAAATGGGTACTAAGAAAAACTCCATCACACTAAATCGCCTAGGATTTGCAGATGACCTCGCTCTTTTAGCAAATAATATTCAAGAAGCCAAAACACAAATCATGAGCCTTCAAAACCTAGCACAAAAGATAGGGCTTCATATCTCTTTCGAAAAAAACTGAACTAATGGCCATAGATCCTCTGGTAATAGAGCGGATTACGGTAAACGATCAGAAAATTAAAATAGTAAAACAATTTAAATATCTAGGGGAAATAATAACTTATAATTTAAATGAAAAAGTGACATGGCAAAACAGAACAAATAAAATGATTAAATCCCAAAAATTAACTCGGTCAACATATAACAAAAAATGTCTTTCTGCTAAAACAAAACTTAAACATTATAAAACTGTAGTACAGCCAGAAGTCACCTACGGAAGCGAGACCCTTTTCAAAATTACTCAGAAAAACCGAATCGAAAAAATTCTGAAAATAGAGAGGAGAATTGTCAGAACGTGTATCAATAAAAAACACCAAAAAGAAGGCCGATGGTGGATTGTGCCAAATGAGGTGGTGTATCGAGAAATAGAGCCTGTTACTGATACTATGCGGAAAAAAAGAATCTCTTTCTTCGGTCATCACATAAGGACACCGGAAACAAGACCGTCAAGAAATATCATTGAAAAGCTCTGGTTCCAAAAGCTAGAAGTAGGATGGATCAAAGAAATTATAGAAGATATGAAAGAATTGGGAATTTCCCTGACCGACCTACAGAATAAAACTGGAAAAATTACAAAGCTAAAAGATAAAAGCATTAGATTTAAACAAAAGACAGACAAACGACAAAATACAACGAAGAGGGTGTTTACGGATGAAGAAAAGAAAGCAAGATCTGAACGGATGAAGAAATACTGGGCAGCTAGAAAGAGTAAAATAACACGCTTTTCTCAGAAAAGATCCAACTAAAATTGACTTAAGTGGTCCCATGTTGGCCGTAAAAGCGTAATAATAAGCATAATAATAATAATGGAACGCTTAATTGTTTATTATCTATTATTGTATATTACATATATTTAACATGTATTTTTTTAAATGAAGATTCTAAATTAATAACAGATTTTGATAATAGAAATGCAGTATTTTACCTTTTTTGATATCAGTATCGTTTTGTTACAAACAGTATTATTTATATTACAGAAATTTTTGTTTATTGAGCATACGAAATGTCTTTTTTTATTTTTCCTGTTTAGCCTCCTGTTCAGATAATACTTCAGAGGAAGATATGTATGAGTGTAAATGAAGTGTAGTCTTGTACAGTCTCAGTTCAATCATTTTTCAAATGTGTGGTTAATTGAAACCCAACCACCAAAAAACACCCGTATCCACAATCTAACCGAACATATCTTCGTCGTATTCTTCTGCCGCCAATCTATTTAGCCACTGATAAACAGTGCATTTTTAAGTTAAAGTTTTTAAGTTGAAAAACAGTTCATTTAAATTTAAACAGTTCAGTTTTTAAGTTCATCGTCACCCGAGAATCGCTTACCACTCAAAACCTCTTTCAATTTCCCAAATAAATGGTAATTCTAAGGAGCTAAGACTATATGATGGGTGATTGTAAATTTCCCATCCAAATTTTCTCCGTAAATCTCGTGTCGAACCCGCAACATGTGGACGTCATTATGGTACAGCAGAACATCACCGATTTTTATTGGTACGCCGTTAACATAAGTAGAATTTTTCAGTAGGCTTCTGCATTTATAGTCGTTACACGTGGCATGAAATCGATCAGTATGCCAAATTGATCTCAAAACACTGTGGCCATCAGTTTGTGTTCAAATTATGTTCATAATCACAATCATCATCTGTCGCAGATAATAAATTTTCGTAAGTTTCACCCGAAATTGCTAGTTTTTCAACCATTTTCAGTTTTAATTCGGTTGAGATGTCTTCATCAAAAAGAGCTAGCGTAGCTGGCTAAAATGAGTTTTTTTACTTAAAATTCGTGTTCTCCGACCTCTAAAACCCTTATTAACGTTATTTGTAATGTCTACCATTGATTTTTATACATAAAAACGCTAGTTGTCAATTGATTGACAGCGATTTTGACAGTTACAATGTGTCAAAATAAGTTTTTGACTTCAAATTCGTGTTCTCCGACCACAAAAACCCTTATATACGTTATTTTTGAAGTTTTGTGATGAAACATGCAAGCGCTATATCGTAACGATTTGAAAGTAATCTAAAACCCATGTTAAATCCCCTTTAAAATTCAAGTGGAGTGGGGGATGACTTTTTTCGAACGGAAAGGGTTCAACAACGCGTCAAAAATTTTGTTTTTGAGAGTACTTTTAAATCAGTGGGTGCACGTTTTTCGACAAAAATTTTGCCCTATTTGGACCACTCTAATATCCATATAAATTGCTATTCTCCACGAGTCGTTAAATATAATAAAATATATAATCCTTCGTTTATTTAATTTCAATAAATAATATTTATTTTATTAATTCAAAATATATTGATGTCCGATTTAATTAAATGTTATATCAAAATTAATTACAAAAATAAATACAAAGAACACATTGATATAGGTATAAGCAAGTATGCGGAAGGTATGTAAAGAAAAAAAAATATTAAAAATATTGTTGGGTTAAGCTTTTATATAATTTTATCGTGTGTATACCACCCATGTTGTAAGAAAGGTAATTTGTCTTGCTGGTTATGGAGAATTCAATTAATTTATTATAATTAAAATTGGTTCCTGAGGAGAAGTAAGCTGATGATTGGAGGCGGCTACAAACTACTTATCACTAAAGGTATCTTCTCTTTGGTTAAATCGACGTATAAACAACTTTTATGTACAGGATCGTTAAGCCACACACACACACACACACACACACACACACACACACACACACACACACACACACACACACACACGCGCGCGCGCGCGCGCGCGCGCACGCACACACACACACACACGCACACACACACACACACACACACACACACACACACACACACACACACACACACACACACATACACACACACACAAAACAAATTCGTTATGTATTTATACGCGAAATCGTGTTCGTCTTAGATATATAATATAAACAAAGAATGATAAAGAGATATTTTAACGAATAAATCACTCAGATATTATTAGGGGCGTATACATACGTAATGGGATACTATAATCTAACGAACAATTCGACTAAGATGTTCGTTAATGATTTCCTATAAATAAATCTAATGATAAATCAAATTTGGAAATTTTAGTACATACAATGACGTAACAAATAGTAATTTGTTTTTATATTTTAAAATTATTTAATTATATATTAACGTTAATATTTTATTATTATTATTATTATGCTTTTACGGCCAACATGGGACCACTTAAGTCAATTTTAGTTGGATCTTTTCTGAGAAAAGCGTGTTATTTTACTCTTTCTAGCTGCCCAGTATTTCTTCATCCGTTCAGATCTTGCTTTCTTTTCTTCATCCGTAAACACCCTCTTCGTTGTATTTTGTCGTTTGTCTGTCTTTTGTTTAAATCTAATGCTTTTATCTTTTAGCTTTGTAATTTTTCCAGTTTTATTCTGTAGGTCGGTCAGGGAAATTCCCAATTCTTTCATATCTTCTATAATTTCTTTGATCCATCTTACTTCTAACTTTTGGAACCAGAGCTTTTCAATTATATTTCTTGACGGTCTTGTTTCCGGTGTCCTTATGAGATGACCGAAGAAAGAGATTCTTTTTTTCCGCATAGTATCAGTAACAGGCTCTATTTCTCGATACACCACCTCATTTGGCACAATCCACCATCGGCCTTCTTTTTGGTGTTTTTTATTGATACACGTTCTGACAATTCTCCTCTCTATTTTCAGAATTTTTTCAATTCCGTTTTTCTGAGTGATTTTGAAAAGGGTCTCGCTTCCGTAGGTGACTTCTGGCTGTACTACAGTTTTATAATGTTTAAGTTTTGTTTTAGCAGAAAGGCATTTTTTGTTATATGTTGACCGAGTTAATTTTTGGGATTTAATCATTTTATTTGTCCTGTTTTGCCATGTCACTTTTTCATTTAAATTATAAGTTATTATTTCCCCTAGATATTTAAATTGTTTTACTATTTTAATTTTCTGATTGTTTACCGTAATGTGCTCTATTACCAGAGGATCTATGGCCATTAGTTCAGTTTTTTCGAAAGAGATATGAAGCCCTATCTTTTGTGCTAGGTTTTGAAGGCTTTTGGCTTCTTGAATATTATTTGCTAAAAGAGCGAGGTCATCTGCAAATCCTAGGCGATTTAGTGTGATGGAGTTTTTCTTAGTACCCATTTTTATATTTTTGGGATTTATTTCATACCATTTTCTCATGACAAATTCGAGGGCGCAGTTAAAAAGGAGTGGTGAGAGGCCTTGCCTCAATCCAGTTTTTATGTAGAAGGGTTGAGAGAGTTCACCTCTGAATTTCACTCTGGGCTGGGTATTGGTTAAAGTTAATTTTATCATGTTTACGAGTTTTGGGTGAAGGCCCAGGTTTCTCAGACGTTAATATTATATATATAATTTATCGCATTTTATTGTAATGTTCAATATTGAAGAAAATTAGGAGAAATGTTTTCAGTAAGGATCGTATATCATTGAAGGATATCATATAAATCAATTGAATTATAAAACTGGATTTTAACGAGTAGTAATTAATCGTGGCAGTAATAATTGATAAAAAAATACCTTTTTGAAGAAAGGTATTACTTTCGGTCATATGATTTGAGTGGGGGGTAAAAATTGAACTTTCTTTACTTTTCGAAGTAAGAGGGCTATGAAAATACAATTCAGTTAAAATTGTGATTTCCTTGTATATCCAAGGGGCGGAGCTCCCTGGAAACCTGAGGGCAATCAGCCGGGCAAACCCCGGAGCCGAGTTAGGAGCTTACTAGGGCCTCCCGGAAGTATGAAGCCTACCCCAGCGCTACAGAGTTCGTTTCGTTCGCCATTTCCTTCTTGCCAGAACTCTTCTCATCCATTTCCTTCTTGTTTATAAGCCTCTTGTTAATGAGAATAATACTAATAAATAACAATTATTAACGCTTCATAAAAAGCTGAAAAAAAAAACTAAATTACAAAAAAACAGAATAATATTAACTTCTATTTTTTCTTTTCTTTTTCCTGTTTAGCTTCCGGGAATTACCGTTCATATATTACTTCATAGGATGACATGTATGAGTGTAAATGAAGTGCAGTCTTGTACAGTCTCAGTTTGACCATTCCTGAGATTTGTGGTTAATTGAAACCCAACCATCAAAGAACACCGATATCCACGATCTAGTATTCAAATCCGTATAAAAGTAACTGACTTTACTAGGATTTGAACGCTGGAACTCTCGACTATGATAATAGTAACTATGATGAAAAATTCATAACATATTTCTGTTACCATGGTGACAGAAATATGATAATGACGTAAAAGGATTTATCTTTAATTGTATAAAGTTCCACTTAACAATTATAAAATATATTTCCAGGTACTTTCGAAGCTGTTACTCCATCATCAGGAATTTCTTATAAGAATGTAATTAATAATTCACATGTATATTTATATTTAAATTAAAATTGTTACGTTCATAATAGTTGATCGTCAAGAAATAAAAAATAATTTGTACCTCAATAAAATTGTAATGTTATGTCAGCAAGATGTTTACGTCTTATATAAAGCTTAATTTAGAAAATTAAATATCTTTGATTTACAACTTCACCCCCAAAGGGGCTAGAGTTTAAAACAGTTCCTGGGATAACAGAAATATATGCAAGTTTGAAAATAATCGATAGGTTGGTTCTTGTATGATACAAGAACAAATAAACTTTTGGCTTTACATATAAAATTTATTTATAGACCTATATTTAAAATCTACGGCTTGAAAATCTTCAGAATTTCTAGATCACTTTCACTGAACTTTTAGATATGGTGTAGTAGTGTACTGAAATTGTACATGTGAAAATTTGGTTAAGATTAGTAGAATCGTTTTTGAGTTAAGCTCAATTTACGGTCGGGAAAATGTTTAGCGGGGCAAGTTTTTTTTTTCACCCTACCCCCAGGGCCGGATACACAACAAAGTACAGCCCAGTCCGACAGGTCGGCCCGCCGGTTAGATCTTTTCATTGCCTGCCTCTAACTCCTACGACTGTGTATCCAAGTGCGAATATGTCGTTTCTGGACTCCACCCCAGAAGCCGGGACTCTGTCTTGACGCCAATGCCTCTATTGAGAGCACCCTGTGCAAGGTACTAACAACGAATCTCGGTCTTTTTCACGTAAGGGATGAGAGAGTCCCAGTACCTCATCACTGTCGCCCATCCGTGCAATCACAGACGAACGGCAGCTCCGCAGGGGGCTGTCCATCAACCCTTCGTCACCCCATCATCCATGGTTTTCTGCTAGAGTATCCGTGTCACAATGTCAATTACCGCACGAAACCAGCCCCCTTACGATAAAATCTTATGATTATGATTAAATCAACTGTAAGTCACCAACTCACAGGAGCGACGGTCAGTAGCTCACGTCCGGCAGTCAAACACGACTTGTTTCGATGTATCGAGATCTCCGCAAGAAAGGAAAAAGGGGTCGTGAGATCTTCTCCTGGTATGTAAGTACACACGAAACCAGATAAAAATTGGGTCAGCCAGTAGGGGTCGTCCACATGATAGCGTTTGCAAACGCGCGTTAGTGAGGTACACAGAATTGCATGGAAGAGTACGCGTTAGCATGGGTACTCTTCCATGCAATTCTGTGTACCTCACTAACGCGCGTTAGCAAACGCTATCATGTGGACGAGCCCGTAGGTGATTTTACCAAAGATGCGGCTTACCCAAGGTGCCGTATTAGACCATGTGTCCCAACGGGGCAAGGTAGACGCGTGGTTCATTACGATGCTTTATAACTGGAGTAATAAACCCTCATTGAGAGCTTTACAATGATATATAATAAATTGTACTTATTTTCATTGGTTCCAGAAATATAGCGAAATAAAATTTTAATTAATGAAATATTTTGATCTTACACATCCATTCGAATCCAATTTCATTTTTTTTAACTTTTTTTTTAATTTAAATAAATTGATTTATTAATAATTATTAACCTGTGGTTATAAAAAAAAAACGTTTACAATAAATAATAATTCAATAATAACAATAAAAAAAAAAAAAAAAAAAATTAAAGTAAATCAGAAGTTTTAATGAAATAAATTTGTATGAATTTTTAAAAACGTATATGTAATTTAATAGTTGTACTAGGAAGTAATGCGGTGTCCACATCGGATTTTATAAAGGAGCATGTGAAAAAACTGTTTCTAAAATTTGCTGTTTATATCAACATTTATTTTAATGATGAACTTATTTCATGCGACTCTATATTTAAAATAAGATTATACTATACTTAATTTATTTTTGTTTTTATTTCAGAGAGATGATAAATAATTATGTACATTATTTTAGGTGTTAATGAAAATATAACAAAGCAATGTACTTATGTAAATGCGTTTATCGAACGGAATTAAGATTCTTGTTACCCGAAATCCGGCTATAATGACGGTTAACGTGACTAGTGCATTGAAGATAGGTTCATCAAGAGATTACTTTTTTAAAAACGTATTATCTCTCTTCATCAAGGATGTCCACGATAAACGGCGTAGTATATCATCACCTTTGATTGTAAGAATCGACTGAATTTTGTAAGCGTGAAGTTTTATGCGCTAGAGTAGCATCTTAAAGATTGTCGATTGCAGTATTCCAAGTTCTAAACTCGCACGAGTCGATTTATAAGGGCATCTCTGTAAAGTTTCTTTTACTCGATCCATTACTTTCTCGGAGAGGGAAGATTTTACCTTTATTTGCGTATTATTCTTAATAGTCTTTATTAGGGGAATCACAGCCGTACTGTTAACGAAAACTTCTATGAAAAGCAATAACAAATCCGCTTTCATGAAATTATATTACTGTATTGTTCAACTGTTATTACATCGCGCCGGCGTATTCATCCAAGATTATCAGTATTTCTAGTACGTACACTAACGTTTGAAAATTCAACGCGCGCTATATTACTTTTTATTAACCCCTAATGAATAATTTATGTTAACTCTACCTGTGTGTGTGTGTGTGTGTGTGTGTGTGTGTGTGTGTGTGTGTGTGTGTGTGTGTGTTGTGTGTGTGTGTGTGTTGTTGTGTGTGTGTTGTGTGTGTGTGTGTGTGGTGTGTGTTGTGTGTGTGTGTGCGGTGTGTGTGTGTGTGGTCTGTGTGTGCTGTGTGATGTGTGTGTGTGCATGTGAGCTGTGTGTGTATATGTGTGTTGTGTGTGTGGTGTGTGTGTATTGTGTGTGTGGTGCGTGTGTGTGTGTGTGTATGTGCTGTGTGTGATGTGTGTGTGTATGTATGTGAGCTGTGTGTGTATATGTGTGTTGTGTGTGTTGTGTGTGTGTGTTGTGTGTGTGGTGTGTGTGCTGTGTGTGTGTTTTGTGTGTGTGATGTGTGTGGTGTGTGTGTGTGTTTTGTGTGTGTATGTGTGGTGTGTGTGTGGTGTGTGTGTGTATGTGTGATGTGTGTGTATATGTGAGCTGTGTGTGTATATGTGTGTTGTGTGTGTTGTGTGTATGTGTTGTGTGTGTGGTGTGTGTGCTGAGTGTGTATTTTGTGTGTGTATGTGTGGTGTGTGGTGTGTGTGATGTGTGTGTGGTGTGTGTGTGTGCTGTGTGTGATGTGTGTGTGTATGTGAGCTGTGTTTGTATATGTGTGTTGTGTGTGTGTGTTGTGTGTGTGGCGTGTGTGTGCTGTGTGTGTGTGTGTTGTGTGTGTGTGTTGTGTGTGTGTTGTGTGTGTTGTGTGTGTGGTGTGTGTGTTGTGTGTGTGGTGTGTGTGTACTGTGTGTGTTTTGTGTGTGTGTGTACTGTGTGTGTGTTTTGTGTGTGTATGTGTGGTGTGTGTGTGATGTGTGTGTGGTGTGTGTGCTGTGTGTGATGTGTGTGTGTATGTGAGCTGTGTTTGTATATGTGTGTTGTGTGTGTGTGTGTTGTGTGTGTGGCGTGTGTGTGCTGTGTGTGTGTTGTGTGTGTGTTGTGCGTGTGGTGTGTGTGTACTGTGTGTGTGTTTTGTGTGTGTGTACTGTGTGTGTGTGTGTGATGTGTGTGTGGTGTGTGTGCTGTGTGTGATGTGTGTGTGTATGTGAGCTGTGTGTGTATATGTGTGTTGTGTGTGTTGTGTGTGTGTTGTGTGTGTGTTGTGTGTGTGGTGTGTGTGTGCTGTGTGTGTATTTTGTGTGTGTATGTGTGGTGTGTGGTGTGTGTGTGATGTGTGTGTGGTGTGTGTGTGCTGTGTGTGATGTGTGTGTGTATGTGAGCTGTGTTTGTATATGTGTGTTGTGTGTGTGTGTGTTGTGTGTGTGGCGTGTGTGTGTGTGTGCGCGCTGTGTGTGCTCTCTCTCTCTCTCTGTGCGTGTGTGTGTGTGTGTGTGTGTGTGTGTGTGTGTGTGTGTGTGTGTGTGTGTTGAATCTTAACATTTATTATTTTTATTACATAGTTGTTTACAAATTAAATAAATGTATAAAACAGTAAAAGATTATTTTAAATACTATTTTTTGGAAGATTTCATAATAAAGCTCCCAATTGTAATAGGTACCATGATTCGAATTCCAGAAAATTTCGACATATCATCCCGTTTCACATCCCCCAGACCCCAAAACCATCAACTCAAAAGTTTATTTATACATTTATATATATCACTTTGTTGTGGACACGAGAACTGCTGTAATTTTTCGCTAATCACTTTGAAATTGATACATAAAATATAACGATCCAAAATCTCAATTAAGGTCGTTAATCGACCAATTCGGACCATTGGGGTGGAAATGGTGGGGGGGGGGGTGATTTTTCGAAAAAAAAAATATCCCTATAACTTTCTTATTAAGTAAAATATCGAATTTGTTTAAAGTTCCTACTATTTTTTGGATAAGGGCCTAAAACCTATATAAGTAAAGTTTTTTGATATCATCAACCATTGGCTCAGGGGTTGGAAAAATAGGGGTTTGAAGACAAAAAAATCATTCCTCCCTTAATAGGCACAGTATCGAATCGGTTTAAAGTGGTCATTAGTTCTCTAAACATTTGTCTGAAACAATTTTTGATATGACCAACCCTTACAGTAAGGGCTGCAAAACAAAAAAAAAATCGCTATCACTGTCTTTTTAAGTAAAATATGGAATTCGTTTAACGTTCCTACTATTCGTTTGATAACGGCCAAAAATTTATCTAAGTAAATTCTTTTGGTATCACAAACCATTGGCCCAGGGGGTTAGGAAAATGGGGTTTGGAAGACAAAGAAATAGGCAAAGTATCGTTTCGGTATAAAGTGTTCGTTAGTCCTCTAAACACTACCTCACACATTTATCTGAAAAAATTTTTAATATGACCAACCCTTACAGTAAGGGATCTTATTAATTAAAATATCGAATTCGTTTAAAGTTCTTACTATTCTTTGGATAAGGGTCTAAAACTTATCCAAGTAAAGTTGTTTGATATTACCAACGATTAGCCTCGGGGGTGGAAAAAATGGGATTTTGAAGACAAAAAAATCATACCTCCCTTAATAGGCACAGAATGGAATCGATTTAAAGTGGTCGTTAGTTCTCTAAACATTATTGGTCTGAAAAATGTTTTGATATGACCAACCCTTACGGCAAGGGATGGCCAAAATGTTGCTGGAAATGTAAGAAGATAAGGCTTATCGTATACTAAACATGTGAAACTTTTTTCACATGCAACCATTGTCGTATTGAGTAAATTTGAAATTTTTTTAATTTTTAGGTGGAAATCTTTTTTTAGATGAAATCTACCTCCGCCTTCCGGTGTTCCGAAAGTGATTTTTTTCTGAATTGTCATGCAATTTGTTTTTCTCTGATCCATAGTCAGTATGAGAATTTATTACATCAAATACATTACACTTCTGATAAAACAACACAAAGAAAGACTTGAAATGAAATAATATAAACTACCCTTAACTAAAAACAATATATAATTAAAAATATATAAAATAAAAACAAAAATAAAAGTATTTTTGATCATTTAATTTTCTGAAAAAAAAAATTTTCTTTAATTTTAAAAACATAATTTGATCAAAGGAAAACATAAAGTAAAATAAAATATTAAATAATATTTTTGTAGCAAAAATAATATTTCTGTAGCGGGAGTAAATGAATAAAATGATGTGGACACCACATGACTTCCTTGTACGCCTATTAAATTACATATACACATTTTTTTAGAATGAGAGGTTAATAATTAATTATTAATAAATCAATACATTTAAATTTTAAAAAAGTTGGAACTAAAGTCGGATTCGAACCGATGTGCCTTCCCCTTGTAAGATCTAAATATTTGATTAATTAAAATTTTATTTGGCTATAACTCTGGAACCAATAAAAATAAGTTCCACTTATGATATATCGTAGAAAAGCCATCAATGAGGGCATAATACTGCATTTAAAAACTAAGTACAAAAACCATTTTTTTTTTTAATTTTGGGCTTTTTTGGTACAGTTGATTGCAATCAAAAGGGGAGGTGAACAACTAGATGTTACAACAGTCCTAAATCCAAAATTTCAACATCCTACGAAAAATCGTTTTTGAGTTATGCGAGATACATACACAAAGATGTCACGCCGAAACTAGTCAAAATGGATTCAGGGATAATAAAAATGGATATTTCCATTGAAATCTGGAAACCGAAATTTTTCGCGATCAAAATACTTCCTTTATTTCAAACAAGGAAGTAAAAAGGGCTGTATATAACTTGATTTCTAAGCTACTGTACTTTTTTGATTGGAATATATAACTTTAAAGATTTGGTAGGCGGAAGTAGATGCATTAAAATATCTTTAGCCTCTTCTCCCACCCTTTATCTTTTTTTTTAAAGAGGGGAGGTATTCCATTTACGAGCGCTTAAGCAGTGTCGGGCTCGCTAACAGGTTCCGCAAGATGTTATTAAATGTGAATGTGTTCCTGCGCACTACCGACTAAGCTCCAGGTGGAGGTTTAGTCGGTAGTGCGCAGGTGTACATACACCTTTAGTTGTAACTGGCGAAAATTGGCGAGCCCGACACTGTTTAGGCGCCCGTAAATGGCGTTCCTCCACCTCTTTAAAAAAAAAAGGCGGGAGTAGATGCAAAAGATTTAAAAAATATATTCAATTTTATAGCAACAATTTGAAAAGCCTTTAAAACGGTTTTTATTAATTTAATACAATTTTATTTCAATTAAATTAATTTTATTTACTGTCGTAAAATTAAATTAAAGGGACTTGTCTTCCATCTGAAGATATCAAACGATAAATAGGCTAACTAATATACATATAACCTTTTGGAATTAATGCTTTACCTATGTTTTTTGGTTTTAGGTTGGTTGAGAAATGTGAAGCTCTAAAAAAATAAACCTATATAAAAAGTGTGATCCGATTAGCAAATTTTTTCTTATATCTCATAGTTTACAGCTTAATTATATATTCAGAAAAAGTATAATATATTTTATTTAACAAATAATGTATTATATGTAAGTAATAGAGTAAATTAAAAATACAGATTTTAGAAAAATATTTTTTGGGGTTGAATATCTACTCATATCTCAATTTATTTTTAATTAAATATTACTATTGATTTCCTATACAGATGATCAATATTATTTTTCAATTTTACCCCTTAAAAAATACCATAAATATTTTCATTTAACAATAAAAAAAAAAAGTAAAAAAAAAAATTAAAAGTAAAATTTTATCTCCAATTGACTACATAGTTCAAGAGATAAATTTATTGTTTCTTTCTATAGTACATTCCTTTGTAAATTTAAATGTATAATCTAAGTGTTTAAACTCTAAGATAGAATATAAAAGAAACAGTATCATTTACATAAGAAACTGTGTAAAATACGACTTAATAGTGTAAAAAAAGGATCGAATTTTTAACAAAGAAGGGGAGTGTAACAGAGCGAAGAGAAGAATTCTGCCATTTTATTTTCGTCTTTTATAAACATTTCTTTTATTCCTAATTCAACTACACCAATTCTTCACAGCAGTCGTAAACTTGAGGTTTAATTTTTAAAATACTATTTACCATTAATTTTTTAAAGCACTCTCTCCCCCACTCACACTGTTTTAATTAATTGAAATAGAAATAATTATAAATCCTACTAAAAATTATACTTAAATGAATATATATGTATATATAAAAAGAATTTTTGGAAATCAAAATAATATATTAAAGAGTTATTAAAAAAAAAAATTCCGTAAAATATTAAATTTTCATATTTCATATTTTTCAATATTAAAAAAATTTTCACGTAAAATGGAAAGGATTTCAGAACATGAACTGCAACTGAAAATTAAAAAAAAAAAATTCATGTAAACCATTGGTCTGGAAACTTTCGTTTCAAGTTATAGCTTGTAAAAAAATTCACCCTGATTTTTATCCAAAAAGTATTAAAAATCCATACTGAAATTTTTGGCACTAACAAAGTTATTGAAAAACACCAAAAAATGGTCTCAGAAAACAACATCTTTACTTCTTTGTACGAAGTAAAAGAACTACAGTGATCAGAAAAAAAATTTAGGTTTTCATATTTCAACGGAAATATCCATTTTGACCATCCCTGAATCCATTTACACTAGTCCTAGCCGTCTTGCAAGTTAGGATATTAAAGTTATTCGTTAAAGAAACAAAAAAGTTAATTCTTTTATTTTATTATTATATTTCTGAAGATAATAAACGCGTCAACAGTCCTGGCTATTAGAAATATAAAACGAGAAACTAGATGGACAATAAAATCTTATTAAATAACATACGAATGTAAAATTCCCTAATTTTATGTAAAATAATATTTTATAAATTATATTATACTTACAAGTATAACTTGGACAATCGGAGTATCTGAGAAGAAAAGATTACAAGCTTTTGAAATGCGGTGCTATAGGAGAATGTTAAAAATCAGACGGGTGGATAAAGTGACAAATGAAGAGGTATTGCGGCAAATAGATGAAGAAAGAAACATTTGGAAAAATATAGTTAAAAGAAGAGACAGACTTATAGGCCACATACTAAGGCATCCTGGAATAGTCGCATTAATATTGGAAGGACAGGTAGAAGGGAAAAATTGTGTAGGCAGGCCACGTTTGGAATATGTAAAACAAATTGTTAGGGATGTAGGATGTAGAGGGTATACTGAAATGAAACGACTAGCACTAGATAGGGAATCTTGGAGAGCTTCATCAAACCAGTCAAATGACTGAAGACAAAAAAAACCTTACAAGTCATCTCAAACATAACTAGTAAGTGCTGGATTCGAATTTCGATCATGAAACACAATTTTCATAATTATAAAATTCATATTTTTTGTGAACCTTTAATTATATTAATATTATGAAACTACGGAGAAAAATTGATTCTTATAGTTTATGAAAAAGTCGTCATATTAAAAAAAAGACAATCGAATTCCAAAAATATTTTTTTTTTACAAGACTTAATTTAAAAAAATATATTTTATGAAAGTTATACACGTGAAAATTTAATAAATTTGAAAGTAAAGGAAAATAGAATACTTCTTTATCCACATTTTAAATTATTCCTAAACGTTTAAATTTAATTTATAAAACATGTTAAAAATACCTTGAAAAAAACAAGCATTTGTACAATATAAAACTTGAATTTTTCATTCAGTGGTTTGTAAGACGTAACTATTCAAAGAAAAGCTTATCTTTTGTGACGCAGAAGATATCCGACTTGTCTAGAAGGCTGATTTAAATCACATATCTCCGTTTACGATGGAATAACTAAACTAATCTGAACATTCGTTTCTTCTATGTTTGTTTATTTATTTGTTAATAAATACCATCAATAACATGCTGCTGTTTCATTTATTATAAAAAATTAAAAAAGCTTATTTAGATATACAAGATACACAGAAACACAAATAATTACTATCTAAAGTGTGATTACTTCCAAAATGACTACAAATAAAAAACGGTAAGACTACTTTTTTATTATCAAAATCTGTTAATTATTATTAAAAAAAAAATACATGTTAGATATATGTAATAGACGATAATAGATAATGAAAAATGTTTAGGCGTTCTATGTAATAAGCAAAAAATAAAAAATTTGTTACACAACTCTTACCGGCCCGATTTCATTTATATATAATACAAATCACATTTAAAGAAATATATTTATTTTTTAATTAATTTTTTTTTTGGTTTTTCTTGACGAAAAACGCTTCATCGTTATCATCGCCCGAACACGATGTAATTGTTTTAAATACAATGTCAAAAAAAAAACATAATTAGCAAATAAAAATTAAAAAAAAAAACGTTCAGAAACAAAACGTGAAATATAACTACAAAGCAATAGCATGAGAAAAAAAAATTAAAAGAAAATGTAAACATAAAGGAGAAATTTAAAAACAAAAATAAAACTAACTTAAATATTAAAATAAAAAACAATAAAAACTTTTTAAAAAAATATTAAAAAATGTGTAAAATATTATTACCCCGTAGAAATAAAAACACCCGGTCTAAAACATCTTTATTATTACCCAGGATTTGACGAAAATTCCCGGGAAATTTAAACTTACGACGCAGGACCGCATATCGTATGCATTCCAGAAGAATGTGGCTCAGGCAAATTGTATCGCGTATAATTTTACTGGTGCGTTAACTGTTGACATCAGATACCCGTGAGAAGCTCTCATATGTCCTATCCGCAATCGTCAGACGAATTTTCCAGTATGAGGAGCCCCATAGCACCACAGAACCTTTAATTTACCGGAGTTTTATATCTACCGTACCCGGCTACTTTGCGCGAAGAGTGAGTTTTACACATTTAAAAAAGTCGGATGCAGTAACACCGGAAGTAACCCACCGGGTTGGTCTAGTAGTGAACGCGTCTTTCCAAATCAGCTGATTTGGAAGTCGTGAGTTCCAGCGTTCAACTCTTAGTAAAGTCAGTTATTTTTATACGGATTTGAATACTAGATCGTGAATATCGGTGTGAATTTGGTGGTTGGGTTTCAAGTAACCATACATCTCAGGAACGGTTGAACTGAGACTGTACATAACTACACTTCATTTACACTCATACATATCATCCTATAACGTAATATCTGAAAGGTAATTACCGGAGGCTGAGCAGGAAAAAAATAATTTTAATTCAAATTTTAATGAAACTGTAAATGAAATATAATAAGAGCTGGTAAAAAAGAAACTAAAACTTGAAAATAAGGGTTAGAGCAAATTTTGAAAAAGTTTCGAATTTGGTAATATTTTTTTTTTTTTGTCTTCTGTCATTTGACTGGTTTGATGCACTCTCCAAGATTCCCTATCTAGTGCTAGTCGTTTCATTTCAGTATACCCTCTACATCCTACATCCCTAACAATTTGTTTTACATATTCCAAACGTGGCCTGCCTACACAATTTTTCCCTTCTACCTGTCCTTCCAATATTAAAGCGACTATTCCAGGATGCCTTAGTATGTGGCCTATAAGTCTGTCTCTTCTTTTAACTACATTTTTCCAAATGCTTCTTTCTTCATCTATTTGCCGCAACACTTCTTCATTTGTCACTTTATCCGCCCATCTGATTTTTAACATTCTCCTATAGCACCTCATTTCAAAAGCTTCTAATCTTTTCTTCTCAGATACTGCGATCGTCCAAGTTTCACTTCCATATAAAGCGACACTCCAAACATACACTTTCAAAAATCTTTTCCTGACATTTAAATTAATTTTTGATGTAAACAAATTATATTTCTTACTGAAGGCTCGTTTAGCTTGTGCTATTCGGCATTTTATATCGCTCCTGCTTAGTCCATCTTTAGTAATTCTACTTCCCAAATAACAAAATTCTTCTACCTCCATAAACTTTTCTCCTCCTATTTTCACATTCAGTGGTCCATCATTGTTATTTCTACTACATTTCATTACTTTTGTTTTGTTCTTGTTTATTTTTATGCGATAGTTCTTGCGTAGGACTTCATCTATGCCGTTCATTGTTTCTTGTAAATCCTTTTTATTCTCGGCTAGAATTAGTATATCATCAGCAAATCGTAGCATCTTCATCTTTTCACCTTGTACTGTTACTCCAGATCTAAATTGTTCTTTAACATCAGTAACTGCTAGTTCTATGTAAAGATAAAAAAGTAACGGAGATAGGGAACATCCTTGTCGGACTCCCTTTCTTATTACGGCTTCTTTCTTATGTTCTTCAATTATTACTGTTGGTGTTTGGTTCCTGTACATGTTAACAATTGTTCTTCTATCTCTGTATTTGAACCCTAATTTTTTTAAAATTCTGAACCTTTTATTCCAGTCTACGTTATCGAATGCCTTTTCTAGGTCTATAAACGCCAAGTCTGTTGGTTTGTTTTTCTTTAAACATATTTTGTGTTCTTGTTTTTATTGAAGGCCACATTACTTTCAAATAAAACTTATATATATATATATATATATATATATATATATATATGTATTTTTAATGTAGTAAAATTCCTTTAAATGTAGGCGTAACTCAACACCAAAATTTTAACAATGCAATCAATTTATTCAAATCATAACTTTACAATATTCTTAACATTTGGATCTTATATTAATATTATAGCCAATCAGATGTATTGGCATGTTAAAAGAGATTGATGGAAAGATATGCTATTGAGTAATTGAAAGGAGAGGCCTTCAGTTTGTTGATTTATTAGTCAGGTTGAACCACCTTAGATACTGTGGCACTCACACACTTCATTGCCAATAGCAGTATCTGTTTATGTATACTGTATTTTTTAATGTATAGACCTATATTTACATGTTTTCATGTAACTTTCCTCTACAATGTTTAAAAAATTACAAAATTATTATTTTTTTCACTTCATGTCAGTTATTGATTTAAAAAAAAAGAAGTATGATCTTTTTACTTTTAACCAATTTTTTTCATTTTTTGGGTGTTAAATGATTGAAATATGTCTTCCTTTTACAAATTATATTTTTAATTTTATTCATATTTTGGTCTACAATTACGATTATGAAATTCAGAAAACAATAAGAAATTTTTCTTTTATGTTTTTTCTACAGAGTGTTCAAAAAGTAATGCGACTTTATGGAAGAATATTTTTTCGTTTTTTGCTTTTCAATGATATATCATTGAAAAGCTCTCAATCAGGGTTTATTACTACATTTTTTCTTTTGTATTTTGTGCTTTTTTGGACACTTTTGATTCAGTTGATTGTAATCAAAAGGGGAGGTGCACAACTAGATGTTACAACAGTCTTAAATCCATAATTTCAACATATTACGGTTAATCGTTTATGAGTTATTCGAGATACATACGTAAAGACGTCACGCCGAAACTAGTCAAAATGTATTCAGGGATGATCAAAATAGGTATTTCCGTTGAAATCTGACATTTTTAGCGATCGTAATACTTCCTTTACTTCGTACAAGGAATTAAAAATTATATTAATTTTTTTAAACATAACACATTCAACTTCGACCGTCTTACGTAACAAAAACAAGTAAGTTTTTACTATGACGATCAGTTTCTCTATTTTTTAATATTTTGTAAATATACATTCTACATTATTTAATTTTAATGATATGAAACTGAAGAATAATTATTCCTGAGGATGGTCAAATGTGCGAAAGTGCTAGAAAATAAAACCCGGACAAATTGTTATAAGTTGAATCTAATTTATTTATAAATAAATAAATACATTTTTTTAGATATCCTAGTTTAATTTTTTTTAGATTTAATTAAAGGTATTTATGATAATGTTATGAGTCAAGGAAGAGAAAAAAATTATTATCTTCCATCAACCTTACCTTGATTTTCTTTTTATTTATATAAACAATTTAAAATTCTATTTTCATTTCATAATACAGTGGTACCTTGAGATACGAATGTCCTAACATACGAATGTTTTGAGATACGACATGAAATATTCTAAAATTTATACCTCGATATACAACGAAAAATTTGAGATACTAATTTGCGATGTGAGATAATCGCATAGGTGATCCCTAGATGTCAGAGTGTTCGCTCAGCTTTCTTCCCGCCGCTTCTGCCCGCTATGTTGCTCTGTTTGGTTGTTGAGACCAGAGTCCTATGTATGGCCGCCACGACGTGTTATTCGCTTTGTTTGTGCCTGTTTTTCGCGTCATATTGGATGATATATATATATACTGTACTCTGCATATTTTGTTATTTTAACCGTGGATCTTAAAGTTAAAGACAAAACCGGTGAAAAGAAAAAGCCTAAGAAAATGATCTCAATGGAAGCGAAACATGAAATTATTGCAAAGCATGAGCGTGGCGTTCGGATCATCATATCAGGAGGTGTCTGATTTTGTTGAAAAAGTCACCCAAAGAAATTGTCTACAGGTAGAGCGAGTGCCTTATTTGACGATAGGTGTCTCAGATTCTTTCGTTACATTTTAAAAAGAAGGCAGAAACAGACCTCTCTTGATCGTTACCTTGTGAAGGTCTCACGCAGTGAAAGTCAGGAAAGTGAGGCCAAAAAGGCCCGACGTTAAAGTGATGATTAATAAACATTGTGTGTTATTAGTCGTTTATTTATATACAAATTGTGTATATTATATGTAATTTAACTGTGTTTTGGGTTAGTTTCATATCGCTAGAACGCATTATTTTATATTATTACATTATATATTATTATTTTATATTATTTTCATATATTACATTATTTTAAATAGGAAAAATTGCTTTGAGATACGATTTTTTTCCCATACGACGATGATCACAGAACGAATTAAATTCGTATCTCAAGGTACCACTGTACTATTGCTTTTATAAACTAATAATAATTTACTTTTTAAACCCTAACCTTCAATTTAATTTCCCATTTTATTTATTTAAGTCTGCTAATAAAAACATATATATATATATATATAATAAAGAACGAAAAATAAAATTAAAAAAAAAAATTATTGAAAAAAAAATTTAGGTTAATGATAAAACAACTAGAATGAACAGAATAAGAAATTCCCCTGGAAATTGGCTAGAAATATGATAAGGAAACTAATTCGAGAACGTTCTAAAGAGTAATTTGATTCTGGTTACAGAACAGCACGTATTACAGATAAAGGTAGTAACAAATTTTCTAACCAATAACTGTGTGTTCTAAATGTGCAGTCAAACAACATCTGGGGCAAATAAAACGGAGGTTTATTAATGTTTAATCCAAACAATAAGAAAACTGTACTTTTTCCAGATGAACGATAAAATATGGTATTGAATATTAATTTTATAATGATAAAAAATATAATAATGTGGAGAATCATGTTTAAATTTAATATTTAAATATTTTTCTGTTAAAAGAATAATTATATAATTTTTTTTTTAAACAGTCTTTCTCTGTTTTTATTAATGTAAATAAAAACAATTAAAATACTAAGCTAAAAATAAAAGTATAATTTATAAATTTTTTTTGTCTTCAGTCATTTGACTGGTTTGATGCAGCTCTCCAAGATTCCCTATTTAGTGCTAGTCGTTTCATTTCAGTATACCCTCTACATCCTACATCCCCAACAATTTGTTTTACATATTCCAAACGTGGCCTGCCTACACAATTTTTCCCTTCTACCTGTCCTTCCAATATTAAAGCGACTATTCTAGGATGCCTTAGTATGTGGCCTATAAATCTGTCTCTTCTTTTAACTACATTTTTCCAAATGCTTCTTTCTTCATCAATTTGCTGCAACACCTCTTCATTTGAAGAGAATATGAAAGCAGTTTTGTTGTATTTTCATTAGCGATCAGAAGATGACGGTAAGGAAGGGCTCTTTGATCACCGAATCTGTCCAAAACACGTTGGAACGGCGAAAGAGAAGGTAATTAGTAAAAACTAATTATGTACTTGCTTAATATAAATTTCTATTTACATAGAAATTTTAATTAAGCACCGTTGGACTGTTTTTTAAGCGGACAATTTAAGTTATTATCACATTTTATTATTTATTCGGTTAAACTGAACACGATTTTTTTGTACAAGGTTTCAAAACTTAAATTTATATGTATTTTGTGCTTATTATTAGTGTTAGAATCATGCTCCTGAAATAGCAGCTTTTCATGATTAAACTCTCTCTGTGTATATACATGTGTGTGTGTGTGTGTGTGTGTGTGTGTGTGTGTGTGTGTGTGTATGTGTGTGGGTGGGTGTGTGTGTGTGTGTGTGTGTGTGTGTGTGTGTGTGTGTGTGTGTGTGTGTGTGTGTGTGTGTGTGTGTGAGTGTGTGTGAGTGTGTGTGTGTGTGTGTGTGTGTGTGTGAGAGAGAGAGACAGAGAATGAGAGAGAGTAAGATTATGAGAGAGAAAACTTCAATTTTTATATTTTGTTGCTTATTATATGGAAAGTTCAAACATTATTTATTATCTATTATTGTCCATTACATATTTGTAAGATTTATGTAATTCTAAATTAATAACAAATATTGATAATAGAAATGTAGTGTTTGTCTTATCTTTTTTGATATCTGCACTACTAATATGCCTATATTTTTTTGTCTTCAGTCATTTGACTGGTTTGATGCAGCTCTCCAAGATTTCCTATCTAGTGCTAGTCGTTTCATTTTAGTATACCCTCTACATCCTACATCCCTAACAATTTTGTTTTACATATTCCTAACATTGCCTACCTACACAATTTTTTCCTTCTACCTGTCCCTCAAATATAAAAACAAATATTCCAAGATGTCTTAAGTTGTGGCCTTTTTTCTTTTTAACTATATTTTTGCAAATCCTTCTTTCTTCATCAATTTCCCGCAACACCTCTTCATTTGTCACTTTATCCACCCGTCTGATTTTTAACATTCTCCTATAGCACCGCATTTCAATAGCTTCTAATTTTTTCTTCACAGATACTCCGATCGTCCAAGTTTCACTTCCATATAAAGCGACACTCCAAACATACACTTTCAAAAATCTTCTCCTGACATTTAAATTAATTTTTGATGTAAACAAATTATATTTCTTATTGAAGGCTCGTTTCGCTTGTGCTATTCGGCATTTTATATCGCTCGTGCTTCGTCCATCTTTAGTATTTCTACTTCCCAAATAACAAAATTCTTCTACCTCCATAATCTTTTCTCCTCCTATTTTCAGATTCAGTGGTCCATCTTTGTTATTTCTACTACATTTCATTACTTTCGTTTTTTTATGTTTATTTTCACGCATAGGACTTCATCCGTGCCATTCATTGTTTCTTCTAAATCTTTTTTACTGTCGGCTAGAATGATTCTATCAACGGCAAATTGTTGCATCTTTATCTTTTCACCTTTTACTGTTATTCCAGGTCTAAATTGTTCTTTGGTATCGTGAACTACTACTTCTATGTAAAGATTAAAAAAGTAACGGGGATAGGGAAGATCCTTGTCGGAGTTCCTAGTTTATTACGGCTTCTTTCATATGTTTTTCAATTATTACTGTTGCAGTTTGGTTCCTGTAAATGTTAGCAATAATTTATATATGTATATTAATTGACTTTTGTGGAAATCAAAAACCAGTCGTCGGGAATCTGTTGTTTAAGAGCCGCTTTTTGAAACTGAAGGTTCAAATTTTAATACACGTTGGTTGCTTTTATATAGAATTAAATGTTACGCACTGGATACCGATGTACTTTGGTGGTTGTTGGGGTTTAATTAACTACATATCTCGGGAATGATTTGCCTGTGACTGTATAAGACTACGCCTTATTTATATGTCATACATATATTCATCTCATTATGGCACAGGAGTTGTTTACTGTTCATTAGTTTAACAGATTGAAACGTACACGCTCGGAATAAAGATCTATTCTCAGTTGTTATGTAAGCTGTTGATAGTTTATATAACATATTTATTCTTTTATGTAAACTTTTTTCATGTAAACTTAATAAACAATAAAATAAATTAAAATAAAATATAAATAAAAATATTCTTGCTAATGAAATATATATATATATAAAACATCTTTTAATCAAAGATAACCTAAGCCGTATAAAATTTACAGTTTATTATAATCTGTAACATACTTGAAGAGAATTAAATGTTAACAGCTGAGTGTGGGAGAGTCAAGGAATAAAAATTAAAGCATTTTAGAGGAAGTCTTAACTAGGCTTTAATTACTAACGTCCTTCGGCCCAATCAACGAGATAAACGGTCGTTGTCAGTCAGTAATATCTAAGTGGAACTTTTCTACATTGTTAAATTCATAACGTAAAAATATTATTAATACGATCTGACAATAAAATTTAAATTTATGAAATATACTGAGTATTAGAATTTATAATATATTATAACAAGTATATTTATTATAATTTAATAATATTTTTAACAGAAAAAAAATGTAACCGTTACTTAAAAAGAAAAGAAGAAATAACATTTTTAAGCCCTTCCCATAATTTTTGTTTGGGTAGTACTTAAATCCAAAAAAATAACAATGAAATTGTAAATCGTACGGTAAGAGTCTCGCAGATATCATTTCTTCCGCTCAAAAAACAAAAATTTCAGTAATATAAATAAAACATCACACACAACCCCCAAGAAAATCTAAACTGGAATGAAAGAATAAATAAACTCATCAAAGCCACAATAAAAACACAAAACTATATCACACAAAATCTATAACAAAAAATGCACGTCTATAAACACAAAAAATAAGACATTATAATTCAGTTATCCGACCGGAAATACTTTACGGATGCGAAACCATATTTGGACCGTACCGGACAAGGTTTATCGACAAACTGGAAAAGATTGAAAGACAGATTCTACGACGATGCGTCGGGAAAAACATTAAAAAAGACGGGATTTGGAGAATTATTCCAAAAGAAGAGATCTACAAAACGATCATCCCGATAATTAATAAATTTAGAAAGAAGAGAATTTCCTTTCTAGGATATATTTTCAGAACGGAAGAGACCAGACTTATCAGACGGATAATCGAACTTTTCTGGAACAAGAGAAGCAGACCGAACCGGTTTTACGAAGTACAGAAAGACATGGAGGAATCAGACATAACCCGTGAAAACCTAAAAACGAAAACCGGAAACTATGAGAAATTAAAAAATAAAGAAACAAGATTCCTATCAAAACCCAAGAAAAAATAATCCGAGTGTACTCTGAACAAGAAAGAGATTAGAAATTACTGCCAAAAAAGAAAAGCTGAAAAACAACAAATCAGCAAGAAAAGAAAGTACTTGCCAAAAAAAAAAAAAAAAATTAACTAAAGTGATCCATTATGGTCTTAAAAGTAAAAATAAAAAAAAAATAAAAAAAAAACTATTTTTGACAAAATGATACTGATATCAAAAAAGGTAAGAGACTACATTTCTATTATGAAAATCTGTTATTAATTTAGAATTAAATATATGTTATAGACAATAGATAATAAACAATGTTAAAGCGTTCCAGATAGTAACTAAAAAAAAGAAAAAATTAATACAAAACTCTGCCCGGCCCGATTTCATTTATTAAACAAGGAATAATGATAAGAATTGTATTATATTTATAAATATGATCGGGCCGGTAAGAGATTTGTAACAAATTTTTTTTTTTTTTTGCTTATTATATGGAACGCTTAAACATTGTTTATTATATATTATTATCTATCATGTATTTAATTGTAAATTAATAACAGATTTTGATAATAGAAATGTAGTGTCATACCTTACTTTAAATCAGAATCATTTTGTTACACAAAGTAAAAAGAAATTTAGAAGAAACAACGAATGGCATGGATGAAAACCTACGCAAGAACTACCACATGAAAATAAACAAGAACAAAACAAAAGTAATGAAATGTAGTAGAAATA
Organism: Lycorma delicatula; assembly: GCF_047948215.1. Taxonomy (NCBI): domain Eukaryota; kingdom Metazoa; phylum Arthropoda; class Insecta; order Hemiptera; family Fulgoridae; genus Lycorma; species Lycorma delicatula. The sequence continues at coordinate 402,367,441 of NC_134455.1, forward strand.
ACGTAGATGGACCGTTAAATATAAAAATTAGATGAGACTAGATTACGGCGGTAGAAGAATTTTTTTATTTGGGAAGTAAAATTACTTAAGATGGGTGAAGGATGAGCGATATAAAATACCTAATAGCACAGGCGAAACGAGTTTTCACTGAGAAATATAGATTCCTTACGTCAAAAATTAGATTATACAAACTGGTGTGTAATATTTATGATAAAAGGGGAATTTCCGTCAGACTTCAAAAAAAGTGTTATAGTAATGATACCAAAGAAAGCAGGGGCAGATAAATGTGAAGAATACAGAACAATTAGTTTAACTAGTCATGCATCAAAAATCTTAACTAGAATTCTATACAGAAGAATTGAGAGGAGAGTGGAGGAAGTGTTAGGAGAAGACCAATTTGGTTTCAGGAAAAGTATAGGGACAAGGGAAGCAATTTTTGGCCTCAGATTAATAGTAGAAGGAAGATTAAAGAAAAACAAACCGACATACTTGGCGTTTATAGACCTAGAAAAGGCATTCGATAACGTAGACTGGAATAAAATGTTCAGCATTTTAAAAAAAATAGGGTTCAAATACAGACATAGAAGAACAATTGCTAACATGTACAGGAACCAAACAGCAACAGTAACAATTGAAGAACATAAGAAAGAAGCCGTAATAAGAAAGGAAGTCCGACAAGGATGTTCCCTATCTCCGTTACTTTTTAATCTTTACATGGAACTAGCAGTTAATGATGTTAAAGAACAATTTAGATATGGAGTAACAGTGCAAGGTAAAAAGATAAAGGTGCTACGATTTGCTGATGATATAGTAATTCTAGCCGAGAGTAAAAAGGATTTAGAAGAGACAATGAACGGCATAGATGAAGTGCTACGCAAGAACTATCGCGTGAAAATAAACAAGAAGAAAACAAAAGTAATGAAATGTAGTAGAAATAACAAAGATGGACCGCTGAATGTGAAAATAGGAGGAGAAAAGATTATGGAGGTAGAAGAATTATGTTATTTGGGAAGTAGAATTACTAAAGATGGACTAAGCAGGAGCGATATAAAATGCCGAATAGCACAAGCTAAACGAGCCTTCAGTAAGAAATATAATTTGTTTACATCAAAAATTAATTTAAACGTCAGGAAATGATTTTTGAAAGTGTATGTTTGGAGCGTCGCTTTATATGGAAGTGAAACTTGGACGATCGGAGTATCTGAGAAGAAAAGATTAGAAGCTTTTGAAATGCGGTACTGTAGGAGAATGTTAAAAATCAGATGGGTGGATAAAGTGACAAATGAAGAGGTATTGCAGCAAATAGATGAAGAAAGAAGCATTTGGAAAAATATAGCTAAAAGAAGAGAGGTCACATATTAAGGCATCCTGGTGGAATAGTTGCTTTAATATTGGAGGGACAGGTAGATGGGAAAAATTGTGTAGGCAGGCCACGTTTGGAATCTTTAAAACAAATTGATAGGGATGTAGGAAATACGGGTGTACTGAAATTAAACTAGTGGTACTAGATAGGGAATCAGGAACCGCTGCATCAAACCAGTAAATGACTGAAAACAAAAAAAAATATAAAGGCATATTAGTACTGCAGATATCAAAAAAGGTAAGACATTCCATTTCTATTATCAAAATTTGTTATTAATTTAAAATTAAATATATAATAATAGACAATAGATAGTTAACAATGTTTAAGTGTTGCATGTAATAAGCAAAAAATAGAAAAAAATGTTACAAAACTAGTACCGGTCCGATGTTATTTATTAAAAAATGAATAATCATAAGAACTGTATTATTTTTGTAAATGTGATATGTATTACATATAAATGAGATCGGGCCGGTAAGAGTTTTGTAACAATTTTTTTTTTTTTTTTTTTGCTTATTATATGGAACGCTTAAACATTGTTTATTATCTACTGTCTATTACATATATCTAACATGTATTTTTTTTAAACAATATTCTAAATTAAGGTACTTACGTATTAACGCCACCGCAGCTACAGCTTTATTTAAAAACAAAGTAATCAATCGGATTTCGGTGGAAAATGAACAGTCTCTTTATTAATTTTAATAAATGGTTATTTATTTTATAAATATAATTTAACCAAACTTAACCTACGCTCGCTTCGCTCGCTAACCTTGACTAATTAACACCGTAATTTTTTGAGTACTTATTTAATAAATTCAGTAATTTTTTATTATTTAAATAATCAAAACACTCCTGTTAATTAGTCAAGGTTAGCGAGCGTAGGTTAAGTTTGGTTAAATTATATTTATAAAATAAATAAATATAATTTATTAAAATTAATAAAGAGACTGTTTTGAATCTACGTTAAACTCTGTATCGGCCCTTTTTCCAACGAATTCCGATTGACTACTTTGTTTTTAAATAAAGCTGTAGCAGTGGTGACGTTAATACGTAAGTACCAAAATTAATAACAGATTTTGATAATAGAATTTTAGTGCCTTACCTTTTTTGATATCAGTATCATTTTGATAAATTTTTGAAAGAAAGAAATGATATCTGTGAGACTCTTCCCGTACGGTTTACAGTTTTATTCTAATTAGTTTTTGGACTGCGTTTTCTTAGATTATTATTTAATTTAATTTTTATGAATTACTGATTGTTATCTTACGGATTTATTATTAAAATTTATCTCCTTTCAACAACAAACAAATTTACATTTTTTGAATTGTTTGGCCGATTTATTTTTTTTGATAGTCCTATCATTCGCTTCATATCTTATTTTTCCTTTTTTAATAAAACTAGTATACTGATCTTCAAGAATCGAATATCGGTAATGTAATATTGCACTTATAACTTTGTAAGTGTAACCCTCGATTTTTATCGTATCCGTACACACAAATTTTATATTATTATTAAATTAACTTTTTTTTTATTTCTCCATCGATTAGTTCAAATAGTGGAATAAACATTTTACTAATCGAATTTATTTCTGTTTTATTTATTCCCTTTTTAGTAAAACTAATATTATTTCTTGTAAATTAATACTTTTATTTTTATTTAAAGAAGTGATGGGAATTAAAATAATTGTTTCATCTTCGTTACTTTCATATAAATAACAGAATTTACTATTAAAACAAGCTGTAGTATATTTTCTTTTAAATTATATTATTTCAATTATATTATCGGGTTTTTATACGCTACTTAGACTATCAAGTACTGCTCCCTAGCGGAGCGATTTGTAAACCCACATTTCTGATGAAAAAGTGACATATTCGAGTCCCGCGGTTCATCAATTGGAAGAATAATCATATCTAACAAACTTCGAAATATATTTTGTACGTATTTTTTATTAAAAATGTAATTAACCTGAAATATAATGTTTACATGCTTATTTTTCATTGTTTTCCCCATTTTTCATTTCACTTTTATGTCAGGTCATGTTTAAAATTGTAAACACTATTCGTTGACTTCGCCGTGCCGTCCGGTTCTATGAACTCTTACCGGCGAAGTTCTTCTAACGAACTTCTTGATGTATAATATAAAAGGAAAAAACATGATTAATAGAAAAAAAAATTCATTACACGCTTCCCCGTCTACATAATGAGAATGTATAGCGAATGGCAAAAATCTGGGGTATCCGCATTTTTCCAAATGAACTTTCAAGCCTCCTTTGTCCAAAAAGAACCATAAACCAATAAAAATAAGTATCACTTATGATATATCGTTGAAAAGCTCTCAGTGAGAACTTATTACTGCAGTTAAGAAAAAGTCCAAAATCCAAATTGTTTGGATTTTTGCCTTTCTTTGGAAACTTTTCCTCCAGTCAATTGTAATCAAAAAGGGAGGTGGACGATTAGATGTTACAACAATCCTAAATAAAAAATTTCAATATTCTACGGCAAATCGTTTTTGAGTTATACGAGCGTAAATACGTACGCACAGATGTCACGCCGAAACTAGTTACAATAATATTTCCGTTGAAATCTGAAAACCGAAATTTTACGTGATTACAATACTTTCTTTACTTCGTACAAGGAAGCAAAAGTAACATTTTGTTTTAATTTACGCGGAATTTGCTACAATGTTTTTTACTGTTAATTATACATATTTAATAAAATTATTTTACATCAGACGTACATAACTGAAAATTTTACTTAACTTTCCTCAAACAATATAAAAATTTAGTTCTGGGAATATATATATTTTTTAAATGTTCATATGAAATAAAAAAAAAAACACATTAATTTTTACTAAAATCCAGTTTCAAAAAAGGGTTAAGTACGCGTTTCCTACTGACAGTGGCGGCTCGCTGAAACGCACTGGGGAAGTGCAGCACCCCCTATCTCCACTTGATATTATCGATAACATTAAATATAATGAGTCCTTTTTTTATTAATTCTTTCTTTATATTTGTACAATATATAATCCTTAAGCTTAATGTCAGTAGCCATCCCCGAGTTTATGAAGACGATATAAAAATGTTTGTACGGAACTATGCGCTTCACAGTTCCAGCGGTGTGGTGTTTGGCTGTTGTACGCATGCGCACATACGAAGCAGCACGCGAGGCTGCGAGGGAGAGAGACCACTGTTGCTCTCGTAGTTCCCCGAAACGTGCTGGTGGAAGGTAGTTTTTTTTACTCCGCGTATGTATGGCACATTCCCACATTCCTTGTTCGTTCCCTTTTCTATTTTAGTCGGTAGAAGGAATATGAAAGCGGTTTAGTTGTTTTTTCAGTAGCGATCAAAATATGGCGGAAAGCAACGGGTATTATATCGCCAAATCTGTCTAAAAATACGCTGGAAGGGCGAAAGAATAAATAATTAGTAAAACTAATTATGTATCTGTTTTTTGTACATAGGAATTTAAATTAAACACCTTTGGGGACTATAGTGTTTTTAAGTGGAATTTTTAGATTGGATTATCCCGAGGGGGTTTTTGTTGTTGGATATGCTGATGACATTGCTATCCTAGTGGAAGACAGAGAAGTTAATAACCTAGAGGATAAAGCAAATCAGGCGTTACGAATAAATTGATGAATGGCTGGTAGGAAGCATGCTACAGATATCCCCTAACAAATCCTGTTGTTTGGTGTTTTCAGGTAGAAGACCTATCAGAAACCTCAATATAAACATTAGAGGAGAGAGAATTAAGGAGGTCAAAGAAGCAAAGTATTTAGGGGTTCTTTTGGATAAAATCCTAAGATTTAGCAAACACGTAGAGATGATTTGTAAGAAGGTCACTCCTTTGATTAAGGCATTGAGGACTCTTTTCCAGAACCATGGTACACCGAAAATGGTAATAATGAGACTGATAACTGCGGCTACCACGTCAGCAATTTTATATGCGGCCCCGATATGGGGAGATACAATGAATATTCAGAGAAACAAAACAAAATTAAAAAGAGTACACAGGCTTGCTTTACTGCGTGTAGCCGCGGGATACAGAACAGGGTCATACGACGCGTTGTGTATATTAACGAAGGTTATACCCATTGATTTACAAATTAAAGGAAGAACATTTAGATATAGGGGTATGTCCAAAGATGAGGTTGAACGGGTAATTGATCAAGAGTGGCAAGATACATGGACACACTCTAGAGTTGGGGATTGGACCGGGCGACTAAACCCCAACATAAATACGCGGACTAGTAATAGAATAGGTAATGTAGATTTTTATACGACACAACTGTTGACGGGGCATGGCTCGTTCGGTCATTATCTGTTTAGAATTGGAAAAAGACCTACCCCACAATGTGTGTACTGCCCAGAGACTGATGATGCGGAACACACTGTGTTTGTTTGCCCAAGATGGGCTCCAAATAGAAGAGAAATTTCGGACAACGGACTTACACCTGAAAACCTCTTAAATTGGATGGTCTATAGTGACGATAACCGGGATCGGTTCCGTAGGTTTGCCGGGGAAATCTTACGCACCAAGGAAGAAGAGGACAGAAGAAGGGGTTTGTGAAATTAGGGTAGGGAGGACAGTCCCTCCGTGGAGGGCCCGTACGCCGTGGTGTGCGGGTTCCTGAGAAGGGGGGGAACTCCTGGGGAGTGTGGGACAAATAAAAGACCGAGTCTCGGTTGGCGGTGCCGCTCCTGCGGGTGCCTCGGCGCTTAGTGGGGACGGTACCGCTGATTAGAGGCAAAGACATAATGACCGAGACCCGGTTCCCTGCTGAGGGGATGGGAGGTGGCGTAGCCATACCCCGTCTCCGAGGCAGGGGATTAGAGGCAGGCGAATAAAATAAAATTAAAGATCCGAGACCGGGGAGCTAACCTGCCGTGCCGGGTGTACAACCGGTGGGCGGGGGACGCTCCCTTAGAGTAAAAGGACACTCTCCCCGACTGAGTATACTTAAATGGATATCCGGTCGGGGAGAGTAGGGGGAAAAAAAAAAAGTGGTCAATTTATTAAGTTATTGTATAATAATACTAAAAAATATCGGTATTGGTATTTTATTATTTATTCGGTTAAACCGAATACGGTTTTAAGTACAATGTGCTTAAAGACAAAGGTTTCCATGTATTTTCTTCTTATTATTAGAGCTGGAATTACCTACCTGAAATAGCACCATTTCATGGTTAAACTCTCTCTCTCACTCTCTCTCTCTCTCTCTCTCTCTCTCTCTCTCTCTCTCTCTCTCTCTCTCTCTCTCTCTCTCTCTCTCTCTCTCTCTCTCTCTCTCTCTCTCTCTCTCTCTGTATGTGTGTGTGTGTGTGTGTGTGTGTGTGTGTGTGTGTGTGTGTGTGAAAGAAAGAAAGAAAGAGAGAGAGAGAGTGAGTGAGAGATAAACTGCAGAGCTTATTTCACTGATAAATCACTGATCACAATTTGTTTGACTAAATTTAATGCATTAAATTACAAAAGCAACCCTTTAAATTGTTCAAATTCACAGCTCAATTGAGAGATTCCTATTAATGTCACATTGCTCCTTTGTGCAAATCTTCTTTGAATGTTCCATTGTAATATAGTTTGTACATACATAATAATAATAATAATAATAAAAAAACAAAAAAAAACATACATGTATGTTTAAATTTACTTTATTTTTCATAATGGCATGTATTTTGTAACATTCAAAAGAAATAAGGAGATTTGGTATTTTCTTCGTGAAAATATATATTAAATCATTTGTCGGGAAATTGATATTCAAACTATGTATATACTTTTAGTAACTGAAATGATAACATCTGTTTTTTAGACTAAGACATAAAAAAGGAAAATTCTCTCACATTTCATCCCTTATGTGTATCAATATATGTTCAAATCTTGTGACCATATGCAAGGATTTCATTAATTTTTTTTTGTAATTTGGAATGAAATTATGAAGTCGTGAGTTTCTTACCGTAAAAAGTTTCTATTAAATGGATTTACTAGAATATTTTAAACAAAAATTTAATTTTTACGTACGTAGAACATCGATTTTTTTATTCCATGTTTTGTATTATTGCAAGTTCAAAATAAAATATAATTTAATGCCATTCCGATATTCACAGTATTTTTATAAAAAAAAAAAGAGAAATTAAAATTAAAAAAAATTAGGAGAATGATTAACCTAATGATTTTTTGGTTACGAGGGATATCTCTGAAGTAAATACTGCTGGGAAATTTCTCTCAATAAGGTTGGTACACCTGTGTCGTTCATGGCCACGCTAATAATGTAGACACAGCATTGTTGTCTGTAAGTTGTCGCGTTGTAGTAACTTTGATTACGTGTGAGTTATTACATTATAAAATGAGTAGGAAAATCAATGTTGCCGCTGAATATGAAATTCGTGGGGTTATACGTTTTTTAAATAATAAAAACGTTAAGCCGGCTGAAATTCATAGGCAGTTGGTTGCTTTGTTCGGTGATAATGCAATGAATGAAAGAAATGTCAAAAAATGGTGTGAAAAGTTTAGAAATAATAGAATTAATGTAAGGGAGAATAAGAAAGGGAGTCTGACAAGGATGTTCCCTATCTCCGTTACTTTTTAATCTTTATATGGAACTAGCAGTTAATGATGTTAAAGAACAATGTAGATTCGGAGTAACAGTACAAGGTGAAAAGATAAAGATGCTACGATTTGCTGATCATATAGTAATTCTAGCCGAGAATAAAAAGGATTTAGAAGAAACAATGAACGGCATAGATAAAGCCCTACGCAAGAACTATCGCATGAAAATAAACAAGAACAAAACAAAAGTAATGAAATGTAGTAGGAATAATAAAGATGGACCACTGAATGAGAAAATAGGAGGGAAAAAGATTATGGAGGTAGTTTTGTTTACATCACAAATTAATTTAAATGTCAGGAAAAGATTTTTAAAAGTATATGTTTGGAGTGTCGCTTTATATGGAAGTGAAACTTTGACGATCGGAGTATCTGAGAAGAAAAGATTAGAAGCTTTTGAAATGTGGTGCTGTAGGAGAATGTTAAAAATCAGATGGGTGGATAAAGTCACAAATGAAGAGGTATTGCGGCAAATAGATGAAGAGAGAAGCATTTGGAAAAATATAGTTAAAAGAAGAGACAGACTTATAGGCCACGTACTAAGGCATCCTGGAATAGTCGCTTTAATATTGGAAGGACAGGTAGAAGGAAAAAATTGTGTAGGCAGGCCACGTTTGGAATATGTAAAACAAATTGTTAGGGATGTAGGATGTAGAGAGTATACTGAAATGAAACGACTAACACTAGATAGGGGATCTTGGAGAGCTGCATCAAACCAGTCAAATGACTGAAGACAAAAAAAAAAGAATTAATGTACATTATGAAATCAGAATCGCGTCCATCATGAAATCAGAAAAGATCGTCGCTCAATGATTTTCGTCTTGGCCCATCTTTTTCCTGATGTTTCTAGAGCTGTTATCGGTCTCATTGTTAATGACCATTTAACCTTCAGAAAGGTTTATGCACGTCGGGTGCCGCACGTCTTAACGGAATGTCACAAAAATCCAAATGGCTTTGGAATTTTTGATGCACTACATAGAAAAAGGTGATGAGTTTCGTAATTCAATTGTTATCGGCGGTGAAACATGGATTTCCTATTACACGCCAGAGAGAAAACGACAGTCAAGTTAGTGGCTTATCCTAAATCACCAACCAGACTGACAAAGATCAAGCCACAGCGATTTGGATGTAAATTGATGGACACAGTCTTTTGAGATCGATCTAGTATACTACTGATTGATTTTATACCACGTGGATTGACTATAAATGCAGAAACCTACTGAGAAACGGTAAGTTACGGCGCACCATTCAAAATCAGTGCCGTGGGCGGCTGACCGACGGCGTCGTCCTGCCGCTCGTCCATATGTTGCAGGTCCGACTCGTAATTTACTTAGAATATTTAAATGGGAAATTTACGATCACCCACCATATAGTCCGGACTTAACTCCTTCTGTTACCATTTTTTTCGGGAAATTGAAAGAATTTTTGGGTGGTAAACGATTTGTGAGTGACGGATGAGCTGTAAAATGTTGTTAATCAATGGATAAATGGACTGGCGGCAGAAGAATATGACGAGGGTATAAAGAAACTGGTGTATCGCTACGATAAATGTCTTCATTCATGTGGGGATTATATAGAGAAGTAGTATGAGGTATGTAGTTTAAGAGAAATAAAAAATATTTATGAAGTGTTCAGAATAATTTTTTTTTACAATGAAACGGTTTTTACTTTAGAGATAACTTCTCGTATATTCTTTTCATTTCAGACGGCTTTACCTCATTTATTTCCAGACACTTTATTTCCACTTTTTTAATTAATTTCTATGCTGGAAAAAATCCATACACACTTAACTTTAATTTAATGAAATATAACTAAAAAGATTAATTTTTTATAATTCTTTAATCAAAAGTAATAATAGTTAAAAATTTTTTAGATATAAAAATAAAATAAATTTTAAAATATATTGTAAACCTTCTTGAAATGATACAATAATTAATTACAATTCAATTTATCCTTGATTGCAAAAGATGAATTTATATATAATGCACTTTTGTATAGAGACAATACATTAACTCAAAAACGATAAGGTTTCTTTAAGGATAGAAATAGAAATACCTAAAAACATTGCTGTTATTAATATATAAAGAAATTATAAAATTAATATAATTAACAAATAAAAAGAAAAAATATGCATAAAAAATGAGTACACTCTCTTAAGCCAAAAAATTGAAAAACAAATTATAAAAAAGTTAACATAACAACTGTATATACTAAAAATAATAAATAAATTAAATATATTAACAATGATTATAATAAAATATAATATAATAATGATGCTAAGTTTGATAAATAAGGGATAAGGGGAAGTCTGGGTTTTAAGGATTACGATATGATATATGCTGATATGACCAAACGTAAATCCTGTATACGTGCGAAAGAACACATGAACCGTATTAAGAACAATAAACCAGAACATTACAACTTTGGTAAACATATATAAGATAATGAATGATTGTACATACAATCCTAAAAATTTTATGAAAATCTTGAACAATTTTTATTAACAATTATTATTATAATACATTTAATTTTAAAAAAATATCACATTAATAGAAATTAATGAACGAAAAGTTTTTTAAAATTGTTTAAATACGACTTAAATATAAATATAGAGAAAAAGTAATTTATTGAAACAAAATATTTTTGATAACAATTTTTCTTTTAATTACGAGACGTTATCTCTAACGTAAAGACAGTTACATTGTAAAAAAATCTATTCTGAAAACTTTATAAACATTTTTTATATTTCTTGAACTACGTACCTTATACTACTTCTCTATATAATCGCCACATGTATTAAGACATTTATCGTAGCGATACACCAAGGTTCAATATATCTTCGTCGTATTCTTCTGCCGCCAATCTATTTAGCCACTGATAAACAGTACATTTTTAAGTTAAAGTTTTTAAGTTGAAAAACAGTTCATTTAAATTTAAACAGTTCAGTTTTTAAGTTCATCGTCACCCGAGAATCGCTTACCACTCAAAACCTCTTTCAATTTCCCAAATAAATGGTAATTCTAAGGAGCTAAGACTATATGATGGGTGATTGTAAATTTCCCATCCAAATTTTCTCCGTAAATCTCGTGTCGAACCCGCAACATGTGGACGTCATTATGGTACAGCAGAACATCACCGATTTTTATTGGTACGCCGTTAACATACGTAGAATTTTTCAGTAGGCTTCTGCATTTATAGTCGTTACACGTGGCATGAAATCGATCAGAATGCCAAATTGATCTCAAAACACTGTGGGCATCAGTTTGTGTTCAAATGGCTGTGGCTTTGAACCTTTGTTGGTGATTGAAGATGACGTCATTCATTTGAATACGGTTTTCTCTCTGGCGTGTAATACGAAATCCATGATTCGTCGCCGGTAATAACTGAATTAAAGAACTCATCACCTTTCTCTATGCAGTGCGTCAAAAATTCCAAAGCAGATCCCATTTTGATTTTTTTTTTTTTAACGTTCCGTTAAAATGTGCGGGATTCGACGTGCATTAACCTTTCTGAAGGTTAAATGGTCATTAACAATGAGACCGATAACAGCTCTTGAAACATCAGAAAAAGATGGGCCAGAACGTAAATCGTTGGGCGACGATCTTTTCTGATTTCATCATGGATACGTTTCAAAAAATCCTCGGCGATTATCGAGGGTCCTCCCGAATGTTCTTCATCGTGCACATTAATTGTATTATTTCTAAACTTTTCAACTGAACAAAGCAACCAACTGCCTATGAATTTCAACCGGCTTAACGTTTTTATTGTTTAAAAAACGTATAACCCCACGTATTTCATATTCGACGGCAACATCTATTTTCCTATTTATTATATAATGTAATAAATCACACGTAATCAAAGTTACTACAACGCGACAACATACAAACAACAATGCCGGGTGTACATTACTTTTTCTTTTTCCTATTTAGCCTCCGATAATTACTTTTCCGATAATACTTCAGAGAATGATATGTATGATTGTAAATGAAGTGTAGCTTGTACAGTCTCAGTTCCACCATTCCTGAGATGTGTGGTTAATTGAAACCCAACCACCAAAGAACACCGGTATACACGATCTAGTATTCAAATCCGTGCAAAAATAACGGACTTTACTAGGAGTTGAACGCTGGAACTCTCGACTTCCAAATCGGCTGATTTGGGAAGACGCGTTCACCACTAGACTAAGCCGGTGGGTTCGTGTGTACATTAGTAGCGTACGCTGAGCTTACTGTCATAAGCCTTCACCTAGTTTATGAAAAAGATACATATATATTTGTTTTGAACTATGCGCTTCACAGTTCCAGCAGTGTAATGTTTTGCTTTTGTGCGCTTACGCACATAGGAAGCTGTACGTGAGGCTACCAGGAAGAAAGAGAGAGCACTGTGGCTCTCAAAGTGCTGACCCAGGCGTGCTGGTGGAATATAGTATCTTTTTACACCGCGTGTGTACGTGACGTTCCTTGTTTGTTTCCTTTTCTAGTTTATTCGGTGGAAGGAATATGAAAGCGATTTATTTGTCTTTTCAGTAACTATCAGAAGATGGTGGAAAGCAAGGGCTCTTTGATCGACAAATCTGTATAAAAATACGCTGGAAGGGCGAAAGAGGAGATAATTAATAAAAACTAATTACGAATTTATTTCAGTGTACACTGAAATTTAAATTAAGCACCGTTGGACTATAGTGTTTTTAAGCTGACATTTTATTACGATATTATGTGATAATACTTTAAAAAATATTATTTTTATTAATATTTTATTATTTTATCGGTTAAACCGAATACCGTTTTGAAGTTCAATGTGGTAAAAAACCGTGTACCGTATTTTTGAATGTGATAAAGTGTAGAATTATATTATTATCCTGCTTCCAGCTATTCTATTTGATTCATTTTTCCGGTTCTTTTATTTTAGAGAAAACTTTAACCGTGGACTTGAAAATGTCCAGAAAAGAGTTTTCCCTGGAGCAGCATCCCCCTTCAATAATTTTATTTACGAGCCCCCAGTATCGAAAATTATTTTTAATTCAAAAAAGTTTATAAAGTTCAGTTGATGAACACGGATCGGCCTGCGTGGCGCGAGTAGTAGCGTCTCGAACCTTTATCCGGAGGTCCCGGGTTCGAATCCCGGTCAGGCATGGCATTTTTACACGCGCTACAAATCATTCTCTCATCATTCATCATGAAGCAATACCTAACGGTGGTCCCGGAGGTTAAACAAAAAAAAAGAAAAAGAAATACATTTCTGAATACGGAGCGGATTGTCTGCTTGACTGGTGACTGGCTTCTTGTTACACGCGATATCGTGTCGTGATATACTGTGCTATTAGCAGTACCGTCATTATTTTAAGAAACGGTAAATAAAACTACTTCGTGCCTATATGTTCACGCTTTATAAATTGTGACAAGTGATATAAATAAATAAATATTATTAATGACCATAGCCGGTATTATAAATTTATTTTTATAAAATGATTAGTATAAAATAAAACTTAAAATTAACAAAAAATAGTTAAATAATTAGGTAAAAAGTATAATAAAATTTATAATGAGTAGAGAAGAGAGTAAACAAGTCAAACAATAATTTTAGAGAGTTCGACGAATTCAACATTTCTTATCATTAATAGGCCTGATCTATTCTTATCAAACTGGTTTATGTACAAACTAATCGGTTCAAGCGTGTTAAGGTCAATTATATATAATATTTTATTGAAAATTATTTATCATAATGATTTAATTATATCTAAAGCATTTCCTGTAACAAATTAAAGTTAAATTACATAAGCGAAGCGAAAAATATATTTTATAAAAATAATAGATAATTATATACAGAGCGATTCGCGAAGTTTGTAACAAATTTTAATAATGACATGTTCCGATAAAAAAAAAAAATACTTCATGTAAACGTATCTTTAGAAAAGTTTCGATAGTGAATGTCGGTGAGCGAAAGATTTCCCCCTGACTTCTGCGATTTTGGTAAAACTAAGCCACACTGTTATACTTTGGACACAAATTAAGGATTATATTTAGTGATTTTATATGAAATCTTACCTTAAAAATTGAGAAATACGTCCCAGAACTGTTCTTTTGGAGGTTATGAGATCGGTATCGAAAAACACAATATTTTAAGCTTTTCATAGTAAAATAACTTTGTTAAATGGGTTCTAAATATTTAAAAAAAAACTGACAGAATTTAATTTTGAATAAAATTGTGAGAAGAAAATCTACAGAAAATAAAAATATAAATGTAAGATTTTTCAAGTTTAATTAAAACAAAACGTATGAAAATATGATTTTACAAAAAAACTGATTTGGACACAACATGACTTCTTTGTACGCCTATAAAATTACATATACACATTTTTTTTTTTAATTTACTTCATTAATAACTTCTTATATTTTTTATATATATATATTTTTTTTTTATTATTGAATTACTATTTATTGTAAAAAAAAAATTACAATCAAAGATTATTAATTATTAATAAATCAATCAAAAATCTAAATTAGAATTCTGTACAGAAGAACTGAGAAAAGAGTAGAAGAAGTGTTAGGAGAAGACCAATTTGGTTTCAGGAAAAGTGTAGAGACAAGGGAAGCAAATTTTAGCGCTCAAATAAATAGTAGAAGGAAAATTAGAGAAAAACAAACCAACATAAATGGCATTTATAGACCTAGAAAAGGCTTTCGGTAACGTAGACTAGAATAAAATGTTCAACAATTTAAAAAAAATTAGTGTTCAAGTAAAGACTTAGAAGAATAATTGGTAACGTTTACAGGAATCAAACAGCAACGGTAATAATTGAAGAACATAAGAAACAAACCGTAATAAAAAAGGGAGTCCGACAAGGATGTTCCCTATCCTCGTTGTATTTTATAATCTTTAAATAGAACTAGCAGTTAATGATGCTAACGAATAATTTAGATCCGGAGTAACAGTACTAGGTGAAAAGCAAAAGATGCTACGATTTGCTGATCATATAGTAATTCTAATTGAGATTAAAAACGATTTAGAAGGAACAATGAACAGCATGGATGAAGTGCTTCGCATGAAAATAAAGCAACAGATCGAAAGCAATTAAATATAGTAGAAATAATAAAGATGGACCACTGAATGTAAAAATAGGAAGAGAAAGATTATGTATGTAGAAGAACTTTGTTATTTGGGAAGTAGAATTACTAATGATGGACGAAGCAGGAGCGATATAAAATGCCGAATAGCACAGGTGAAACGAGCCTTCAGTCAGAAATATAATTTGTTTACATCAAAAATTAATTTAAACGTTAGGAAACATTTTTGAAAGTATATGTTTGAAGCGTAGCTTTATATGGAAGTGAAACTTGGATGATCGGAGTACATGAGAAGAAATGATTAGAAGCTTTTGAAATGCGGTGATATAAGAGAATGCTAAAAATCAGATGGGTGGATAAAGTGACAAATGAAGAGGTATTGAGGCAAATAGATGAAGAAAGAAACATTTTGAAAAATAGAATTAAAAGAAGAGAGGTCACATACTTAGGCACCTTTCAATAGTCGCTTTAACATTAGATGGATAGGTAGAAGAAAAAATGGTGCAGGCAGGCAACGTTTGGAATATGTAAAACAAATTGTTAGGGACATAGGATGTAGAGGGTATACCGAAATGAAACCACTAGTCCTAGATAGGAAATCTTGGACCGCTGCATCCGACCAGTCAAATAACTGTAAAAATCAATATATTTGAATTAAAAAAAAAAAATTTAATAAAGGAAACAAAGTCGGATTCGAACAGATGTAAGATCCCTTTGTAAGATCCAAATATTTCATTAATTAAAATCTTATTTAGCTGTAACTCTGGAACCAATAAAAATAAGTACCGCTTAGATATATCTTGAAAATTTCTCAATGAGGGCTTATTATTGCAGTTAAGAAAAGTCCAAAATCCAGAATTTTGCGAATTTTAGGCTATTTTGGACACTTGAAAGAAGATTGACACAGTTGATTGCAATCAAAAAGGGAGTTGCACAACTGGATGTTAAAACAGTCCTAAATTCAAAATTTGAGCATCCTACGCCTAATGATTTTTGAGTTATGCGAGATACATACATACGTACGTACAGACGTCACGCCTAAACTAGTCAAAATGGATTCAGGGATGATCAAAATGGATATTAACGTTGAAATCTGAAAACCGAAATTCTTCGAGATCACAGAACTTCGTACAAGGAAGTAATTAAATATTTTAGAAAAAAAACAAATACAAACACAAACAATAAATAAACGGCTGAAAATGTTTTCTGCCACAGTGAATACAGCACTTTGCTCGTCGAACAATGGATGGTTTTTTTGTATTTAGAGAGGAATTGATCTGTATTATTAATACCGCAATGAGAATTCTTTTAATTAATATATCTCTTCTATTACACTTTTGTTCATATATTAACGATTTCAAGTAGCCCCAAAGGAGTCGATAGCAGTTAAGTTAGACGACCTTGGAGGTCAGATGTCCACATTTTACAAGTCTTGTTTAAAATATTTACGCGATTCTCCGTTTAACAAAGTTAATTTTTTTTTTCTTTTTTTTCTTCTCCCCGGGCCGGATCCTGCAGTATTACACAGCCCAGGGGGGTGTCCTTTACTCTAACGTGCCTCTACACCTCGGCCCGTAGGTCGAATCTCACTTTGCGCCCGCCTGAAACCCCCACAGTAGGATTCACACGGATATGACGTCCCTGGGTCCCCAATTCGGGAGCCGGGACTCGGTCTTTATGCTAATACCTCTAACGGGGACAGCCCGAGTGGGGCATCTCAGCCGGGACTCGGGTCTTTTTCGCTCAGGGCTGCGAGAGTCCCCATGACTCATCGCTACCACCTTATCGTGCAAGCACGTGAGAACGGTAGCTCCGCAGAGGGCTGTCTCTCATCTCCGAACCCCTCGATCCTTCTCCTGAAAAATCCTCGCCACGAACCCTGCGATGGTATCAACTCTCTTGGGGCTCCGCAACATGGTGTCGATGATGCTCTCCACGCTGAGCGGTCCGGTAATCGCCGAGCAAGCTAGGCGGTAATCATCTCACTGCTGGCACCAGAACACAATGTGTTCTGGGGCATCCAGGTAGCCGCAGTATAACAAAGACAATTTGCATCAAACAAGTAGGATGTTTATCGACCCCAATATTTTGCCTTTCACACGAAATTTTTTGAAAAATACTAAAAATGCAGTTCTATGATTTATTTATTTCAACTTTAAAATCATATTTCATATAAATTACAGTCTGGCTTAATTTTACCAAAGCGCAGAAATCAGGGAAAAGTTTTCCCCACACGACACTCGCTAACGAATTTACATTCTTCGAAAATCACTCTGAGTATACAGTAATTGAATAAATATTTATGTACGATAAGTAATACTAGCAGTTGTACCAGCTTTCCACCAGGATAACAGTTACTATTTTCCTTCAATAAAATTAACAGGAAACGTTAGATAATAAGAGGTTAGTTAGAACTTCGCTGGTATGGACGGCACGGCGAGGTCAAGAAACTGTGTTTACAGTTCTAAACAAAACCTAACCTAAAAGTGAAATAAAAATTGGGAAAACAATTAAAAACTAAGCATGAAAACATTATATTTCAGTTCAATTAGATTTGTAATAAATAATACTTTCAAAAAATACCTTGAAGTTTGTTAGACAACGTTTTTTTCTTCAATTTGATGAACCACGGTACACGATTATGTTACTTTTTCTTTAAAAAGGTGGGTTTACGAATCTCGCCGCTAGGTAGCAGTAGTTGATAGTACTAAGTAGCGTACAAATCTTGATAATGTACTTGAAATAATAAAATTTAAAAGAAAATACTACACCTTGTTTTAATAGTAAATGTTCTTATGTAAATGAAAGTACTGAAGATGAAACAATTTTTTTAATTACCATCACTTCATTAAAAAAAAATAAAAGTGTTAGTTTACAAGAGATTGTAGCCGCTAATAAGACAAAAAAAAAAAAAAACAATAGGAAAGTAATGCAAATGCGGCGACAAATATTTGCTATATAAAAGAGAAATAAATTCAATCGGTAAAATTTTTATTATACAATTAGAACTATTTAAACTAATTTATGGAGAAAAAAAAATAAAAAAAGTTAATTTAATATTAATATAAAAAGCGTGTCCACAGATACGATAAAAATCAAGGGTTTCACTTACAAAGTAAAAGTGCAATATTACATTACCGATCTTCGAATCTTGATGATCAGTATACTAGTTTTATTAAAAAAGGAAAGATATGAAGCGAATGATAGGACTATCAAAAAAAAAATCGGCCAAACAATTCAAAAAGTGTATTTTTGTATGTTCTAGAAACGAGATAAATTTAAATCCATAAGATAACAATCAGTATTTCATAAAAAAAAAAAATAAAATAATCTAACAAAACGCAGTGACATCCAAAAAAAAAATTACAATAAAATTGTAAATCGTACGATAAGAGACTCGTAGATATAATTTCTTCCATCCACGGGGTTGGTCTAGTGGTGTACGCGTCTTCCCAAATCCGCTGATTTGGAAGTCGAGAGTTCCAAAGTTCAAGTCCTAGAAAAATCAGTTATTTTTACACGTATTTGAATACTAGATCGTGGATACCGGTGTTCTTTGGTGGTTAGGTTTCAATTAACCACACATCTCAGGTATGGTTGAACTGAGAATGTACAAGACTACACTTCATTTACACTCATACATATCATCATCTGAAGTAATACCTGAACGGTAATTAACAAAGGCTGAACAGGAAAAAGAAAAATATCATTTCTTCCGCTTAAAAAATCAAAAATTTCTGTAATATAAATAAAACGGTTTTTAACAAAAGGATATTGATATCAAAAAACGGTAAGAGACTACATTTCTCTTATAAAAATCTGTTATTAATTTAGAATTTAAAAAAACTTCATGTTATATATATCTAATAGACAATAGATAATAAACAGTGTTTAAGATTTCCATATAATAAGCAAGAAAATACAAATATTTGTTACACAACTCTTACCGGCCCGATTGTATTTATAGAAATATTATAATTTTTACAATTATTCGTTATTAAATAAATGAAATCGGGCCGGTAAGAGTTTTGTAACAATTTTTTTTATTTTTTCCTTATTATATGGGAAGCTTAAACATTGTTTATTATCTATTGTCTATTATGTATATTTAACATGCATTTAAGATAAAGATGCTACGATATGCTGAAGATATAGTAATTCTAGCCGAGAGTAAAAAGGATTTAGAAGAAACAATGAACGGCATAGATGAAGTCCTACGCAAGAACTATCGCGTGAAAATAAACAAGAACAAAAAAAAAGTAATGAAATGTAGTAGAAATAACAAAGATGGACCGCTGAATGTGAAAATAGGAGAAAAGATTATGGAGGTAGAAGAATTTGGTTATTTGGGAGGTAGAATTACTAAAGATGGACGAAGCAGAAGCGATATAAAATGCCGAATAGCACAAGCTAAACGAGCCTTCAGTAAGAAATATAATTTGTTTTCATCAAAAATTAATTTAAACGTCAGGAAAAGATTTTTGAAAGTGTATGTTTGGAGTGTCGCTTTATATGGAAATGAAACTTGGACGATCGGAGTATCTGAGAAGAAAAGATTAGAAGCTTTTGAAATGCGGTGCTATAGGAGAATTTTAAAAATCAGATGGGTGGATAAAGTGACAAACGAAGAGGTATTGCGGCAAATAGATGAAGAAAGAAGCATTTGGAAAAATATAGTTAAAAGAAGAGACAGACTTATAGGCCAAATTCTAAGGCATCCTGGAATAGTCGCTTTAATATTGGAAGGACAGGTAGAAGGAAAAAATTGTGTAGGCAGGCCACGTTTGGAAAATGTAAAACAAATTGATAGGGATGTAGGATGTAGAGGGTATACTGAAATGAAACGACTAGCACTAGATAAGGAATCTTGGAGAGCTGCATCAAACCAGTCAAATGACTGAAGACAAAAAAAAAACATTGTTTATTATCTATCGTCTATTATGTATATTTAACATGCATTTAATTCTAAATTAATGACAGATTTTGATAACAGAAATACCTCTTACCTTTTTTGATATTAGTATGGTTTTGTTAAAAACAGTTTTTTTTATATTATAGAATTTTTTTGTTTTTTGAGCGGAAGAAATGATATCTGAGATACTCTTACCGTACGGTTTAGAATTTCATTGTAATTAATTTAAATATATATTTTTTCTACTATAAATTAGAAGATTAATATAAAGGAAAACGGAAATTATTGAATGACCTTTCAAATATATTATACTGATATTATTTTATTATAATTATGAATAGTGTTACAAAATTGTTAATTAATGTATATAATACCATGAAAATATATTATTTTAATGAAATCGCAAATTTGGTTGCTATCATAATGTTTTGCTAAGTATAAATTTAGAAATGAGATAAGAACTTTCTTTATATGCTAAAAAAAAAAAAAAAAAAAAAAAAAAAAAAAAAAAAAAATCAGTCTTTGAATACGACTAAAGGCATGTAAGGGAAGATTGGTTAGTGATAAATGATGATTTAATAACTGAAATCATACGCATTGAGGTAAATCTATTATTTTACATGTAAAATAATACATGAAGAATTAGGTTAAATATAAAGAGAGATGTTTATGAAGATAAAACAATTATTACTACAGTAAACATAAAGCTAAATATTTTCTAAAACGTTGTAAAATACAAAATATTGATAAATTTATTCAAATATAAAAACAAAACAAATTATAAAAATATATTTTATTATATACAAAAAATTATTTTTTAAAAAAGCTTTTATTTAACTAATATTAATATTAACATTATTAAAAAACGGAAACAAATTTGAAAAACCCTCTAAAAGTAAAAAATAAGAATTAAATCAAATTGAGAATTTTAAACAAAAAAAATATAATATATTAACTAATATAAAAATGCACTGAAAAGTAAAAAATAAATTATATAAATATGTAATAAATAAAAAATAAATAAATGCAATAATTATTACATTTTAAAATTAAAATTAATGAAAATATTTAGCTAAATAAAAGCGTGGCGCAGTTTTTATAATTTATTTAAAACAACACAACAATTAATCTCCATTTTCATTTTTAATAACGACGCGAGGAGGCGGAAAGATCTCCTGGAAGGTCTCCAGTTGAGACTGACTGACAATCTGGTTGTCAAACCTCTCAAATCTGGTTGCTGGAACCTCTCAGTTGAGACTGTCAAGTAACAATCTGGGAAAATGCACCCGCTCGCTTTCTTTGTACGTGTTCTCACGTAGTTGAAGTTCATCTTCGAATTCTACTTGTAATCTAAGCCAAATTGAACGCACTCTTTCCGCTAAAAGTTTCATTTTAATTAATTTTAATTTTTATTTAACGAATTCATAATTACGATTTCAATTATAATAATTAATCATTTTTCAGATTACCGTCAAAATGTAATAACTTTGTTTAAGATTTCTAAATTTAATTTTTATTTTTAATCTTATTAACCCTTAAAGGTCATCTCAGTGCAAATTTGAACCGTCAAAGAATTAAAAATTGGGTTATTTTATTACAGATAAATAAAGTATATATATATATATATATTAAACAACCTCATTAAACAAAAAATATATTTTAAAATACAGCAAATGTCTATAAATACTTATTTGAAAAGATTGTTATAAAAACTGCGCCACGCTTTTATTTAACTAAATATTTTCATTACTTTTAATTTTAAAATTTAATAATTATTACATTGATTTATTAGATATTTATATAATTTATTTTTTACTTTTCAGTACATTTTTATATTTGTTAATATATTATATTTTTTTGTTTAAAATTCTCAATTTGATTTAATTCTTATTTTTTACTTTTTAGCGGGTTTTTCTAATTTGTTTCCTTTTTTTATTAATGTTAATATTAATATTAGTTAAATAAAAGATTTTTTTTTTAAATAATTTTTCATATTTAATCAATTATATTTTTGAAATTTGTTGGTTTTTTTGTATTTTTTTTAAGACTAAAAAAAGGTAAAAATATTTATTTTTACACATCGAAGTTACATACTTGTACCAAATTTCAATCATTTTCATACGATAGTTCATGAGAAATGAAAATTTTCAACTAAATGCATGAATTTAGCGTAGGGGTAGCGCGTGGGAGCGTGGAGGTGGGTCATATCAAATTCCGACACCGTAGTGCTGTATCGTCATCGAAATTACATACGTGTACCAATTTTCATTGATTTTCATGCGATAGATCAAAAGATATAGCAGTTGCATGATTTGATTACCTAAAGCGAGTTAAATAAAAGCTTTTAAAAACAATGCTAAACATTGAAAAAAAAAAGACTGCCTAAGGATATGAAATAAAAAATAATAAAACTAAAAAAAAAGAAGAAAACAAGCATGGAAATAAAGGACTAAACATCCTGATGCAGTATTTAATTAAATAAAATAATGGATGACCAATCAACTTTCAGACAGTTTTAATTGGTTTAAATATATTTTTTATGTTGTAGAAATTGTAATTGTTCTTCATTTAAGAGCTCTGAATATTAATTATTCTATATTAAAGACCCCACCGCACGACTGCATTTAAAAATGTTCGTTGAAGGACACAATTTTCTTATCGATGTAAGACCTGGTAAAAACTTGATTATTACAACCTTAAATGCTTGCTATTTCTGAGTATTTATCTTTAGTATTTTATTTATCATTCCTTTTTCTTTTTGTTTAGTTAGATTTTTGATTTTTTGTTATTAGACAGTCGTCTATTTTTTAATACTTATAATTGTTTTTATGATTTAATCATCCAGAAAAATTCACGATTCAAAAACTTATGAATAAAACGTATTTAAAGTGCTGAGCCATATGAGGAAACCGTAAATATTGTAATTTATTTATTTAATTGGCTTTTTTTTCTTTGTCTTCAGTCATTTAACTGGTTTGATGCAGCTCTCCAAGATTCCGTATCTAGTGCTAGTCGTTTCATTTCAGTATACCCTCTACATCCTACATCCCTAACAATTTGTTTTACATATTCCAAACGTGGCCTGCCTACACAATTTTTCCCTTCTACCTGTCCTTCCAATATTAAAGCGACTATTCCAGGATGCCTTAGTATGTGGCCTATAGGTCTGTCTCTTCCTTTAACTACATTTTACCAAATGCTTCTTTCTTCATTTATTTGCCGCGATACCTCTTCATTTGTCACTTTATCCACCCATCTGATTTTTAACATTCTCATATAGCACCACATTTCAAAAGCTTCTAATATTTCTTCTCAGATACTCCGATCGTCCAAGTTTCACTTCCATATAAAGCGACACTCCAAACATACACTTTCAAAAATCTTTTCCTGACATTTAAATTAATTTTTGATGTAAACAAATTACATTTCTTACTGAAGGCTGGATTAGCTTGTGCTATTCTGCATTTTATATCGCTCGTGCTTCGTCCATCTTTAGTAATTCTACTTCCCAAGTAACAAAATTCTTCTACCTCCATAATCTTTCTCTTCCTATTTTTACATTCAGTGGTCCATCTTCGTTATTTCTACTACATTTAACTGCTTGGATAAGTCGCTTTAATTTTGGAAGGAAAAAATTGTGTAGGCAGGCCACGTTTGGAATATGTAAAACAAATTGTTAGGGATGTAGGATGTAGAGGGTATACTGAAATGAAACGACTAGCACTAGATAGGGAATCTTGGAGAGCTGCGTCAAACCAGTCAAATGACTGAAGACAAAAAAAAAATAGAATAAGCAAAGTGATATAAAATTCTCGGCATTAAGAAATAAATGTTTTCACTAATCATTGTCAGATATCAAAGCAATTGATGTTATGTTGTAACGATTTATTAATCATGTAGGGAAAAGTGTTAATTAAAAATTTATTTTTTGCTACGAACGAATTGTTTTTTGATAAAATACGGAAAAGAATCACCAATATACATTTTGGATACCAGTAATACTAAAATATAATAATAAAATAATACATATAATAAAGAAAAAAAATCAAATAAAATTTTTTTTTAAAAATCGGTAAGCTCTAATATACAATTCTGTCGTATTTTTCAGACTTATGTTTATTTAACGATAACACACGCATTGCAGCAAACCAAGAGAGAGTTATAGTGAGTCATTCTGTTGCAGAAATAAATCAGAGGCTCTTCCAGAAATAGAAAAGAAACGGTCGACTTGAATAACTTCTTTGCTTAACGCATAACCGTTAACCGTTTCCAGTTTAAAATTAAATACATTTTTAGCATTCATTTGACTGAATCATATACCAGAACACCTTTATAAAAGACCACCAACAGAAAGGAAGACGTATAATTTTTAATATTTAAATGTCCCGGAGGAAAAAAAAAAATAAAAGTATTTTTCAAATTCACTTATATAGTATTTAATCACATTGCTTATTTTGATATATAACTGTACTGTTTTTGTATTAAAAGCATTTATAAGACACTAAGCTTCTCTCTCTTTTTTTTTTGTCTTCAGTCATTTGACTGGTTTGATGCAGCTTTCCAAGATTCCCTATCTAGTGCTAGTCGTTTCATTTCAGTATACCCTCTACATCCTACATCCCTAACAATTTGTTTTACATATTCCAAACGTGGCCTGCCTACACAATTTTTCCCTTCTACCTGTCCTTCCAATATTAAAGCGACTATTCCAGGATGCCTTAATACGTGGCCTCTCTTCTTTTAACTATATTTTTCCAAATGCTACTTTCTTCATCTATTTGCCGCAATACCTCTTCATTTGTCATTTTATCCACCCATCTGATTTTTAACATTCTCCTATAGCACCGCATTTCAAAAGCTTCTAATATTTTCTTCTCAGATACTCCGATCGTCCAAGTTTCACTTCCGTATAAAGCGACACTCTAAACATATACTTTCAAAAATCTTTTCCTGACATTTAAATTAATTTTTGATGTAAACAAATTATATTTCTTATTGAAGGCTCGTTTCGCTTGTGCTATTCGGCATTTTATATCGCTCCTGCTTCGTCCATCCTTAGTAATTCTACTTCCCAAATAACAAAATTCTTCTACCTCCATTTTAAAGCTTCTTCAAATAAGCTTCTCATTATTTTTAAATATTTATTACGCCTAAATTTGTATTCGTGTTTAAATTATACCCGTAATGAAATCTTTTCAGACTACCATAGTTGGAAACATATTGGTCACTAATTAGAAAATTAAGTAGGTTAACTTAATTCTTGTATTTACAAGTATTAAACTGAAATTCTTCTAAAAAGAATAGCCAGTTTATACTAAAAAAAAACAAAAAAAAAAACAACATCCACTCCTAAAAATACCAGACAAGTTATTTTCATCCTACAGGTTGGTGCAGTAGAAAACATATGATCGCAAATCAGCTGATTTCAAAGTCGAGAGTTCTAAGGTTTAAATCGTAGTAAAGGCTATTACTTTCACTACTATTCTTTGATGGTTGGGTTTCAATTAATCACACTTCTCAGGAATGGTCGACCTGAGACTGTACAAGACTACACTCATACATATCATCCTTTAAAGGAATACCTTACGGTGGTTCCGGAGGCTATACAGAAAAAAAAGGTAAAAAAAAGACAACAGGTTTTCATATAAGACACATGATATTTTTGCTCAGTCAAAGATTCCTATTATATAACACCGTTGTCAATTTTAATCTTACCCTACTAAACGGCATTTGTATGTGTGTCTGTCTGTGTGTCCCGCTTATCTTACCGAAAACACGGATCACTAGCGGAAAATCCCCATTCGTTAGTACATGTCCCGTGGTGGTCAGGTGTATACTTGTTATATTTATTATACATCGATATACCGTATATATATCGATATATATATATATATATATATATATGTAAGTATTGGGAAAATATAGTACTTTTTAACCGGATCCGAATTTTCGGATGAAAATCGCAAATATCTCGAAAATGGTTGGTCCTAGCGCTCTAAATAATTTTTTTGACCATCCCTGAATAACGACCTATCAGCTCCCAGTGATTCCCGTGGGATGATAATATTTACAAGTGCCCCCGGAGCACTTGAAACGTTCGGAAATTGGAGAAGGGAGCGATGGGGTGCCACCGTAAAATCTTGGCAACCGCTCGTCCGATTTACATGATTCAAACGGCGTATGTATCACCAGGTCGAGCGCTAACTGTTTAACGCATCGGGTATAGTCTTGATCGACCGGCTCTTTGTTATCTGTAAATTAAATCGATTAGCCCTATGTTTTGATTGAACTCACCCAACGTCAAACGTATCGATCCGATCTTTCGCTAAATACGCAGATGTAAAGTATAAACTTTTAAAAATTGAAAAGCATAAATAAAAAAAAAAAACTTTTCAAAACCACTCCTATATTAAATATTTAAAAAAAATAGCGTGGTGCCACAGCACCTCACTCTTTAGGCCATTCATCACGCATATAAAAAAATTGGTAAAAAAAATCAAACTTTTAATTTAAAACTATGACTTTCACATAATCTTACATATTACCATCAAAGCTTGTTGTCAAATCTATTCTCAGATACCGTCCTAAAATTATTTTTTACCTTTTTGTGAATTTAATTTAATAGTGGTGTCTTGAAAAAAATTTTTTTACACATTTTTATTTATTTATGTGATTGTTTTTGACCTTAAAATAATGAACTATAACCAAAAAGTAAGCAACGGAATGTACCGATCACTAGCGGAAAATCCCGATTCGTTAATATTAATTTGTAGAGTTAAATTTCTAATTTAACTTCGGTTATATCAATTTTCATCATTCAAAAAAAAAATATTTTTACGCAAGAGGTAATCCGTTTTGGACACCTAATAATAATCCCATTCAGAGACGACGCACTCCATGGCAACCTGCCCGGAGAGCCTAGCTGCGGAAACGTGACATAGGCACGCCCTGCAGCTAGTAAATTACGAAAGTTTTGAGAGATTTTTTCCACATATTTATTAAAATAAAATTAAAAAAAAAATTTTTTGAAACAAATCACACACTAAGGCATACATCCCCGATGTTTAAAAAATTGCAAAAAAATCTTATCTTTTAGTTAATTATTCCTCTGATATTGTCGCACAATATTCTCCCTAAGTGGACAGTTACACAATTTCATTGTGGTGGACACAACATTGCATCACATTTTTTGTGGTGTCCGTTACAGCATGCATTTTATATAAATATACATATATTAATTTTGTTTCACATCGCTCAAGTAGTTTTGTGGTGTAAGTGAGAACTTGTCGGATCCGTAACCACACACACATCGGTTCGAATCCGACTTCATATACATAATTATTTTTTTTTTAATTTAAATTTATTGATTTATTTATAATTATTAACCTCTGTAAAAATTTTTGAATTAAAATTAAAAGTACGTAAAATTTTATTTCACAAATAACTTCTGAATTTTTTCCATATTTTTTTTTTATTGTTATTATTGAATCATTATTTATTGTAAACATTTTTTTACCATCATAGGTTAATAATTATAAATAAATCAATATATTTAAATTAAAAAAAAAGAGATGAAGTAATATTCGAACCGATGTGCCTTCCTCTTGTAAGATCCAATATTTCATTAATTAAAATCTTATTTGGCTATAATTCTGAAACCGATTAAAACTAGTATAACATATGTTATATCGTTGAAAAGCTCTTATTAACACCTTATTACTGCAGTTAAGAAAAATCCAAAATTACAATATTTTAGATTTTTGGCTAACTTGGACATTTGTAGTCAAGTCGATTGCAATAAAAATGGGAGGTCCATAAATAGATGTTATAAAAGTCCTTAATCCAAAATTTTAACATCCTATAACTAATCGTTTTTGAGTATCCGAGATACATACACACGTATGTACAAACGTTTCGCCGAAATAGTCAAAATGGATTCAGGGATGATCAAAATGGATACTTCCGTTGAAATCTGAAAACCGAAATTTTTCGCAATTTTAATACTTCCTTTACTTCGTACAAGGAAGTAAAAATTAGCCAACACAAAATTAAAAGTAAAACTCCTAGGGGAATTTGAAAACGGTTTGAAAGGAAGACTGGAGTAAAGCATGGAGATTGAGCGTCTCCAATCTTCTTTAATTGTGCTCTTTTTTTTTTTGTCTTCAGTCATTTGACTGGTTTGATGCAGCTCTCCAAGATTCCCTATCTAGTGCTAGTCGTTTCATTTCAGTATACCCTCTACATCCTACATCCCTAACAATTTGTTTTACATATTCCTAACATTGCCTACCTACACAATTTTTTCCTTCTACCTGTCCCTCAAATATAAAAACAAATATTCCAAGATGTCTTAAGATGTGGCCTTTTTTCTTTTTAACTATATTTTTGCAAATCCTTCTTTCTTCATCAATTTCCCGCAACACCTCTTCATTTGTCACTTTATCCACCCGTCTGATTTTTAACATTCTCCTATAGCACCGCATTTCAAAAGCTTCTAATCTTTTCTTCTCAGATACTCCGATCGTCCAAGTTTCACTTCCATATAAAGCGACACTCCAAACATACACTTTCAAAAATCTTTTCCTGACATTTAAATTAATTTTTGATGTAAACAAATTATATTTCTTACTGAAGGCTCGTTTAGCTTGTGCTATTCGGCATTTTATATCGCTCCTGCATCGTCCATAGAACGAACGATTTGGGAAGTAATTCTACTTCCCAAATAACAAAATTCTTCTACCACCATAATCGTTTCCCCTCCTATTTTCTCAGTGGTCCATCTTTATTATTTCTACTACATTTCATTACTTTTGTTTTGTTCTTGTTTATTTTCACGCTATAGTTCTTGCGTAGGACATCATCTATGCCGTTCATTGTTTCTTCTAAATCCTTTCTATTCCTGGCTAGAATTACTATATCATCGGCAAATCGTAGCATCTTTATCTTTTCACCTTGTACTGTTACTCCGAATAAAAATTGTTCTTTAACATCATTAACTGCTAGTTCCAAGTAAAGATTAAAAAGTAACGTAGATAGGGAACATCCTTGTCGGACTCCCTTTCTTATTACGGCTTCTTTCTTATGCTCTTCAATTATTACAATTATTACATGTTATCCATTGTTTCTTCTACCTCTGTATTTGAACCCTAATTTTTTAAAAATGCTGAACATTTTATTCCAGTCTACGTTATCGAATGCTTTTTCTAGGTCTATATACGCCAAGTATGTTGGTTTGTTTTTCTTTAATCTTCCTTCTACTATTAATCTGAGGCCTAAAATTGCTTCCCTTGTCCCTATACTTTTCCTGAAACCAAATTGGTTCTCTCCTAACACTTCTTTCACTCTCCTCTCAATTCTTCTTCCTTCAATTGTGCTCTTAAAAGTTTTATAAAAAATGAGAGGAAAAGTTAAAAAGTCAAACGTACAAAAAAAACAAAAAAAAACATATATTCAGCCCTTCGTAGAAAATATTGCAATTTTCACAAGAGATGTAAACGAAGCCAAAAAAAAAAAAATTAAAAACTAAGCGAATGTACAAGCAAAATTGATCTTCAAATTTCTAATGGATATACTAAGTGGTTTTCCGATGACAAATTGAACAAAATTCAAACTCTTAAAATTTCCGACAACAAAGAAATAAGTAGAGTTCAAAAATTTAAATATTTTGGAAACATTGTAACACCGAAAATAATTGAAAAAGAAAAAAAAATGGGATGAAGAATAGAGTACGAAAAATGGAAACCGCCTAACATCTAATGAAGAATATTTACGATAAAAAATTCGTGTCATATAACTCCAAATTGAACCATCATAAATCCATGGTCACACCAGAAACACTGTACGGGACAAAATGTCAGCAGTTTTTTCCACAACAAGAAATCGCAAAAGTAGAAAAAAGAATTTTAAGATAAATTTTTCAGACCAAAATACGTAGATGAGACTTATAAATTTTAAAGTGGGAAAAAATTTATAAACATACAGAAAAAATAGGGAAATTAATCCATAAAAGGATATTACAGTTTTATAGATATTTATGCAGAATGAACAATCAAGGACTGGAAAAAGAGATATTTAATTTCTACATAAACAGAGCGAGACACACTGACCGGTTTAAAGGATTAAAAACAGATTTAAAAACATTAAAAATGTCCAAGGATCTCTGTAAAGACAAGGCATATTCATAAAGTAAGGGTCGTCGGCTTATATATATATATATATATATATATATATATATTAGCACAGTTTTACGCATATGGGCCATTTGTCGGTTATTTACGAAGCCACTGCAGTTGTTGTTTTGATAAAGTAGTCGTTTGCCTGCCGGTGAACGCAGATCGTAATGTCCGTGAGAATCGTTTCTCCCGCCAGTTGTGAAGTACGCGCTCTGATTCGATTTTTGTGTGCAAAAGGATCTTCCGCTGCTGAAATTCATCGGGAGTTGTGTCTAGTGAATGAACCTACAGTAATGAGTGAAGGAAATATTAGAAACTTTTGTATCGAGGCTTTAAAAATGGCCTCACAAATGTGCATGACGAAGAGCGGAGTGGGAGTCTCAGTATTCACACCGACGAAATCGTTACAGCTATTTTTTCCACAACAAGAAATAGAAAAAGTAGAAAAAACTAATTTTGAAATATATTTATCGACCAAAATATGAAGATGGGATTTTGATAGTTCAACAAGTGAACCGAAAAATGCGATGCGATCGGAGATTGACGATTAGTGCTTTAGGTGATTAATTACCGCATGTTGGACGCACCTCAATGTATGTGATCGTCACAAAAAAAGCTCGGATATTCCAAATTGTGAGCAAGGTAGGTACCAAAAATGCTCATCAACCAACACAAAGAGCAAAGAATGTACAGTGGATCAGCGTTTTTGGACCGCTATCGATAAAATTGAAATGATTTGTTTTCCCATATTGTTACGGGCGACGAGACGCGAATATCCTACATCGACGCGGAATCGAAACAACAATCGATGCAGTGGCACCATTCCAGTTCCCCAAAATTTAAAAAGTTTAAGCAATCTCCATACTTTAGTGGAAAAGCGTTGACTACCGTTTTTTAACACGAAAAAGGACGTCATTTTGGTTGATTTAATGGAACGTGCATCAACAATTACATTATACGTGTACTGCGAAACGCTCACAAAACTGAGAAGTGCGATCCAAAATCGACGACGCGGGAAACTGTTGTCCGGTATAATCCTCCTTCACGACAACGCGTGTTAACCAAGAAAAGATTCAAGATTTTCGTTGGGAACTTTTTGACCTTGAATCTAGCGGTTACTTTCTCTTCTTGAATTTGAAAAAGTTGCTTAGTGGACAACGGCTGGAAAACGACAAGGAACTCAAAACTGCCGTGGTCAACCGGTTCAATTCCCAGACGGACTAACTTTTATACAGAGGGGTTAAAGAAATGAATGACGATTATGTGGAAAAGTGAAGTAGATATGCAGTAAACTAAAACTTTTGCCGGCCTCCATGGCGCGAGTGGTAGCGTCTCAGCCTTTCATCCGGAGGTCCAGGGTTCGAATCCCGGTTAGGCATGGTATTTTCACACACGGTACAAATTATTCATTCTCGAATGAGAAGTTACTTTATGAATATACCTCGTATATGTGGAAAAGTGACTTGAGAATCTAAGTTTCCAGATAGAAAGGAAAAGAAGGGTATAAACCTAAACAGACAAACGGAAAATATATGAAAAGAGAGCAATGAATGAAAATTTTTGGCGAAAGAAAATGAAGTCAAAAGTATGCATATATGATCGATAGTGAACGGAACGAAAAAAAAACAATCGGAGTAGTAACGTATCGATCTTTCATCCGGGAGGACCTGGGTTCAAATCTCGGTGAGGCATGGAATTTTTCATGCGCTACACAAGGCAATATTCATATTTCAACGTATAAGCTTCAAAGCTTTTATGATGGTTTAATTCATGAAAAATAAAAGAAAAAAAAACATTAGAATAAATAAATTAAAAATATATTACAATATAAATATATACAAAGATATTATTAAAAACCGTTTTTATCCCTTGTGTTACACAATGAAAAAGCTACGTAAATATAAATTAAAAACTTCTTTGGCAAAACGCCACACCGTGTAAAAAAGCCGCAAAATATGAGTATATAACATTACATTTATATTATTTCTAACTAATGTAGAGACAACATAACATAAAATTATGTAGCTAATATTTTATTAATGAGATAAAATATTTTACAAAAATGTCCCATTAATGAGCAATGTATATATATATATATTTTTTTTTAAAGTAAAAAACATGCCAATAATCTGTTACAATAATTTTAAATGAATAAGGAATATATATTTTTTGTTAAATAAAAATGTAAGCAGAAACAATTTGTAAATTTTAATCTTTATTTTAAAATTTATGTTAAGTTGTAATAATGGTCTTTACGACTTTCAATGTCGGGAATTATTCTAATTTAACTAAATTTAGTATATAAATAAAAAAAAAAAAAAAAAAAAAAAAAAAAACAGTAAATGACAATAAATTAAAACAATCACATCTTAAATTCCTTTTTGAAAAAAAAGGTCATTTCGAACGAAATGTCATTTTTCAAGTTATAAGTTAAAACTATTTTCTATGATTAAATTAAAAATTGAAAAAGTGTAACATAAATTTTCCGGCTTCGTGTTTGACAGATTTTCATTTACAATTGGGTTTTTAAAAAATTCCTTTTCGCACGCCGGAAAACGGAAGTAGATTTCACCGGTGCTAAGTAAGAAATAAAAAAGATTTCCACCTTAAAATTAAAAAAAAATTTCAAATTTATTCAATACGACAATTGTTGCATGTGAAAAAAGTTTCAAATGTTTAGCATACGATAAGCCCCACCTTCTTACAATTCCAACAACATTTTGATCATCCCTTACCGTAAAAGTTGGTGATATCAAAAACTGTTTCAGAAAAAGGTTTTAAATAATGTTTAGAGAATTAATGATCATTTTAAACCGATTCGATCCTTTGTCTATTAAGAGAGATATGATTTTTTTGTCTTCGAAACCCCATTTTTTTCACCTCCTACTTTCCCAACCATTTTTCTGGACGAAGCAGTCGAACGGTGTATTGATAGAGGAGTTCCCCAAGGGTCGATCCTTGTTCCGGCACTTTGGAATATAGTGTACGTTGGCGAATTTCGCACTCCTTTACCGCCGGGCGTCACTTTCGTAGGTTACGCAGACGATTTGGCTCTCGCGGTGGAGTCGAGTACTCTGAGAGAGTCCATCGCTCAGATACAAGGCTCATATAAAACAATCAAACCTGGATGGCCGGAGTCGGGTTAACTATGGCTCCAGATAAGACGGAGATTGTTGTGATTACAACAACCAAGCGAAAACTAACATTGAAGATTGTGCTTGAGGGCCAAAGGATAGTTTCAAGGACTGCGATAAAATAGCTTGGAATATGGGTGGACGCCAGGATGCGTTTCGGCCTCCACGTTGTAAAGGCCTGCTCAAAGTCTGGAAAAGTCATGCGTTTGGTTGGAAGATTACTGCCGAATCGTGGGGGACCGAGGCAGCACAGGAGGAGGCTGCTCTCTGAAATGATATACCACACGTTACTTTACGGTGCCGAGATATGGGGAGGGGTCATTAGATACGGCATATTCAGGGGTGCTCTCGAATCAATACACAGAAGGAGCTGCCTCCATATTACAGCTACATATCGTACGGTTTCTCGAGAGGGAGTCGAAGTGTTGGCGGGAATATTACCTGTCGATCTGGAGATTACCCGCAGAAAGAATATTAAAGAGCGTCAACACCTACGAAAAAAAGGAGAGTGGCTAGCTCCATCATGGAAGAAATGAGGAAACAATGACAGATGAGGTGGGACACTAGTGATAGAGGCCGATGGACACACCGAATAATTAAGGCCCTAGAAGGTGCGAAAGAGTTCATGGCTCGCTGGAGTACTGTCCCACATAGTTTCTAGCGATCCAGGGGGGGGGGGTTCAGAGAATACCTTTTTTAGGTTTAAGCTTGATCATTCCGCTAGTTGTCCAGTGTGTGTAGACGTGGAAGAGACAGCATATCATTCTTCTTTCGCTGCCCCTGATTTGAGGATTGAAGGAGGGAATTATTGGACACCATAGATAAAAGGGAAATGTTCCTCCCAGAGGAATTGCAACAGATCATGTTAGAAAGCGCGGAAAATTGGACGGCTGAAGCAAGGTTTGCTAGGAAGATCATGGAGGAGCCGTACGTCTGGGAGGAGTCTCGCAGAGGTAGAAGGGGTCGTCGGAGGGTGCGAAGGCGGACAGGCATGCGGCTGAGAGCCTAGGGGGTTCCCCGTCCGTGTGGGAATCACCTGGGTGCGATGAGGTTGTGGGCACTTCGCTCCCGTGAGGTGACCCTTGAGGTACGTATACTATAGTGTTCGATTATCTGTGACGTGTTTGTTTATCTGATCGGATGTGACTGGCTTTGATGTGATGTGTGTAGTGTGCGATGTGCGGTATATTTTCTGAGTGATAAATGGATTTTGTGGTGTGTAGCGAGATATAGTCTGATGTTTGGTATCTTGCGGGTGTAAGGTCTGTGTCTGTTGACTGTGGTGTCTAAATGTGTGTGAGCGCGTATTCCTCATTTCCAAAAGTAATACACACCACCTGTACTAGGATGGGTGGGTAGCTAAAGGTGCAGGTTTAGTCGGTAGTGCGCAGGAACACATACGCATTTAATAACATCTTGCGGAACCTGTAAGCGAGCTCTACACTGATCAGGCGCCCGTAAATGGGGTTCTTCCACCTCTTTCAATAAAAAGACCCCCGGTTTTTTCACCCCCTGAGCAAATAGTTAGTGGTATCAAAAGACTTTACTTAAATACGTTTTAGGCCGTTATCCAAAGAATATTTTTGATACAATCACCCTGTTTTCTCTTTAATATAGCGAATCTAGCTATATTCGCGGGAAATAAAAAATTAAATCCACTTTGACTTACACGATCAAATAAAGATTTTATCTAAAAACAAAAATAAATATGCAGTATCAAAAATAAATCAAATAAATTTCTTTATTTTAATATAATTTATTAAAGTTAAAATATTTTGCTAAATCTTAAATTATAATTGTTAAAAAAAATATTTTAGTACTGATCAAATTCAACCCTCTTTTATTTTTTTGAATTAAAATTTATTACATTATTACTGGAAAAAAGTGGATGCCCCTGAAAGAATGTAAAGAATAACATATACGAAGAATGAAGAGGTACTGGGAAGAAAGAAAAATAACAAAGAAAAAACAACTGAAGGAGACTGGAACGAAATCCTAAAGCGGACGAAATCGATAAAAAAACAAGAATAAAAAAGTTGGATACAAGCAAATGTTGCATAACTTTTTCAGCTCTGCCTCCGACAGATTTTTATTTCAAAATGGACCATAGTAATTTTTTAATATTAACATAGTTATGCAATATTTATCGTACAATAACGGAAAAGATAAAAAAATAAGCCTGATTTGACCCCTTTCATAAAGTAACATTTTACCGTAAAAATTATGCAGTATTATAAACGATTGAAAAATACCTCATGTGGACACCACACGTTTTCCTTATACGCCTATTATATTACCAATAGACATATTTTTAAAATGAAAAGTACATAAAATTTTATTTCATTAATAACTTCTGATATTTTTTCGTATTTTTACGTCCTATACAAAGTAAAGGAAATATTGTGTTCGCAAAAAAATATGGTTTTCAAATTTCAACGGAAATATCCATTTTGACCATCCCTGAATACATTTTAACTAGTTTCGGTGTGACATCTGTACGTACCTATGTATATATCTCGCATAACTCAAAAACGAATAGCCGTAGGATGTTAAAATTTTGGATTTAGGACTGTTGTAACATCTAGTTTTGCATTGCAATCGACTGGACCAGAATTGTCCAAAAAAGCAAAAAATTTAAAATAAACATTTGGATTATGGACTTTTGCTTAACTGCAGTAATAAGCCCTCATTGAGAGTTTTTCAACGATATATCATAAGTGGTACTTATTTTCATCGGTTCCAGATTTATAGCCAAATAGAACTTTAATTAATGAAATATTTGGATTTTATAAGGGAAAGGTATTTCGGTTCAAATCAGACTTCATTTCCTTTTTTTTAATTTAAATATATTGGTTTATTAACAATTATTAATTTTGATTGTTAAAAAAAAAAAATACAATAAATAATAAGAATTAAAAAAAAATATCAGAAGGTATTAATTAAATAAAATTTTATGTACTTTTAAAAATGTGTATATGTAATTTTATAGGCGTACTAGCAAGTCATGTGATTCCACATCAGATTGTTTTCTAAATAGGTCAAATATTAATTAAATCAAGAATAGAATTATTCTTAGAATATTTTACATTTTTTCTAAGAAATAAGTAATTTTTAAAAAAGAAAGATTCTTGAACTGTTTATCGTATGATTTAACTCATGGTTAACGAGTAATAGTTTTTAATAATTTTCTAAAAGTTTCGTTTAATTATTTTACTTTAAAATTGTTAAACTAATTTGGAAATTTCGTTAAATTTTCAATTAAGCTTCAAGAAGAAGATTAATTACAGCGTTTGTGTTTCTACGCGTACATAACTACGTTATTCATTCTTCTAGATTATTTAAAATACATGTACACGTACGTATTTTTGGATGAAAGCAATAAACATCATCTAAAATGGGTTTTACTTATTTATTTAATACTCAACTCTTCACCTCTATTTATACGTATATCCTACTCAAATTTACACTATACACATAAACTTTTTTTTTACCTGCAAGTTTACTAAAATCTATATTTATCTGATCGGTCTGTAAAATTTAATTTAAATTATTAGTATGTGGTTGCTAACTGTCTAGATTGTTTAGTCAGTGTCTAAAAGCTTACGTCATCTTATGACGTCATCTTTAATCATTTAACTGGTTAATTAAGCGCAGAATAACACATTACATCTTTGTAACACGAGATTACATTCTATTTAGTATATAACCTTTTTTTATTATTTAAAACCGTGTGAGAAATATTAAAACATTATATCTAGTGAAATTATCATATAATTAATGAATATTGTTGAATTATCGATATTTTATTATGCAAAATTATCATTTCTATCGATATTAATTCGATATAATCTATAAATAACCGATAATTGATATTTCTATCGATAATTCTTAAAATTCGGAGATCATATGTTGTATTTTTACTTCCTTGTACGAAGTAAAGGAAAGTATTGTGATCGCAAAAAATTTCAGTTTTCAGATTTCAACGGATATATCCATTTTGACCATCCCTGAATCCATTTTGACTAGTTTTGGTGTGACGTTGGTACGTCCGTATGTTTCTCGAATAACTCAAAAACGATTAGCCTTAGGATGTTGAAATTTTGGATTTAGGACTGTTGTAACATTTCGTTGTGCATTTCCTCTTTTGATTGCAATCGACTGTACCAAAAGTGTCCAAAAAAGCCCAAAATCCAAAAACTTTGTATTTTGGAGTTTTACTTAACTGCAGTATTGAGAGATTTTCAACGATATATCATAAATGGTACTTATTTTCATCGATTCCAGAGTTATAGCCAAATAAAATTTTAATTAATGAAGTATTTGGATAAAGGGAAGGCACATTGGTTCGAATCCGATTTCATATATATATATATATATATATATATATATATATATTTTTTTTTTTTTTTTTTGCTTATTTAAATTTATTGATTTATTAATAATTATTAACCACTGATTAAAAAAAAAAATTATTATAGTATTAAATTATAAGTAATCCAAAATTAAATTAAACTTTTAAGAGAAAGTTGAAAAACCCAAAAACTACCATTAATAAATTATAATTTGTAACGAAATGAGAATAAAACTACAAAAATTCTATTGAATTATTCATGTTGTAAAAACTAATAACTGCTGTTACTAATATTTAAATCATAATGTTTGAAATTTATATCCCAGCATTTAAAATTTAAATAATTACATTTTAATATATTTTAACCTTTTTTCCCCCATATAAAATTCAACCTTACAAAAATAACAATGGATTCTACTTCATTCAAACCTATTAAACGATATTTCAAAAATATTTTATACGTATATATCTCTTATAACTCAAAAACGATTTACCATAGAATGTTAACATTTTCGATTTAGGATTTTAAGTTTTGCACCTCCCCTTTTGATTGCAATCGACTTGACCAAAATTGTCCAAAAAAGCCAAAAATTCAAAAACTTTTTATTTTGGACTTTTTCTTAACTGTAGTACTAAGTCCTCATTGAGAGCTTTTCAACGATATATCATAAGTGGTACTTATTTTCATCGGTTCCAGAGTTATAGCCAGATAAAATTTTAATTAATGAAATATTTGGATCTTACAATGAGAAGACACATCCGTTCAAATCCTACTTCATCTCATTTTCTTTTAACTTTTTTTTTTGTAATATTAATTTATTGATTTATTAATAATTATTAACCACTGATTGTAAAAAAAAATAGAATAAATAATAATAATAATAGTAATAATAATGATAATAATAATAATAATTCAATAAATAGCAATAAAAAAAATTCCAGAAGTTATTAATGAAATGAACTTTTATGTACTTTTCATTTTAATTCAAAATATTTTACAAAAGTTAATAATTATTAATAAATTTTAATTAAAAAAATAGGTTTTTTGAAGCCGGATTCATACCGATGTGTCCCTGGTTACGGATTCTTTACGTTCTCAATTATACCACAACTACTTAAGGGACGTATAAAAAAATTAGAATATAAACTAATATAAAATGCTGATACAACCACCACGAAAAAATTTGATGCAATGTGGTGTCTACCACAATATAATTGTGTAACTGCCCACTTTATTAAAGAAATGGAGGATCGTATCTCACTTTCAAATGAAATAAGGTTAAATGAAGTGCTACAAAAAATGTTTATATGTTGTAATTTAATTGACGTACAAGGAATTTATGTCGTGTCCACATGAGATTTTTTTTCCGCGGTGATATACACTGTTGGATCGAAACAATACGATACCGTTGGCTGTGCTTTTGTTGTCAATGAAACAACTTATATGTTTGGTCTACCCGGTATTACGAGTGTGTTTACCACTGAACTATACGCTATAAATAAGGCTCTAAACATCATTAACCCTAAATATAGAAAAATTCTTATTTGCAGTGACTCGTGTAGTGCTCTCCAGGCGTTAGAAAACTTCTATTCCAAACATCTTATCGTCATTGAAATTTACGATGCGATCGCTGAGTTAGGTAAAGGCAACACAGAAGTAAGTTTTTGCCGAGTCCCTAGCCACGTAGGGATTCCAGGTATTGAACAAGCAGATTATGCTGCAAAAGAAGCGTATATTCAACCTCCTTTCACCACCCGAGTTACTACCTTGGATTTTATCGATCGTGTAAAGCAATCACTGAGAGCAAGGTGGCAAAGTGACTGGGCGACTACCGTCGATAATAAACTCCGACGGATTAAAGATTCAGTGTTGCCATGGGGCTCCTCTTGCAGAAAAACTCGTCGTGAGGAAGCGGTCCTTTGCCGGTTACGGTTGGGACATACGAGGATCACACAAGAGTACCTAATGTCGGGAGGAATCCCACCCCTATGCACACGATGCAACTGCCGCATGACTGTGCACCACATTCTTGTAGACTGCATATGTTATGCGGCGTTGCGTCGTAAATTTTATGTACCCTGAAACATCCGTGGTATCTTGTACAATAATAACGAAATTTTGAACCGGATGTTTCTGTTTTTGCTAAGTACCAGGTTACTGTTAAAAAAATTAATATTATCATATATATTTTTATGCTAGAAGAGTTTTTTTTAATAATTTTTAACCTTTACTTTCAATTTTGATTTTTTTGGTTCTAAGTCTTTAATTTTATTATCCGAGAAGGGAGCCTTTTGCACAACCTATCGGAATTAGGTAAGTTTTATATAGTTTCTTTATTCCATCATATTAAATTTTATATTTTAAAGCAGTTAATGATGTTAAAGAACAATTTAGATTCAGAGTAACAGTACAAGGTGAAAAGATAAAGATGCCACGATTTGCTGATGATATAGTAATTCTAGCCGAGAGTAAAAAGGATTTAGAAGAAACAATGAACGGCATAGATGAAGTCCTACGCAAAAACTATCGCGTGAAAATAAACAAGAACAAAACAAAAGTAATGAAATGTAGTAGAAAAAACAAAGATGGACCGCTGAATATGAAAATAGGAGGAGGAAAGATTATGGAGGTAGAAGAATTTTGTTATTTGGGAAGTAGAATTACTAAAGATGGACGAAGCAGGAGCGATATAAAATGCCGAATAGCACAAGCTAAACGAGCCTTCAGTAAGAAATATAATTTGTTTACATCAAAAATTAATTTAAATGTCAGGAAAAGATTTTTGAAAGTGTATGTTTGGAGTGTCGCTTTATATGGAAGTGAAACTTGGACGATCGGAGTATCTGAGAAGAAAAGATTAGAAGCTTTTGAAATGCGGTGCTATAGGAGAATGTTAAAAATCAGACGGGTGGATAAAGTGACAAATGAAGAGGTATTGCGGCAAACAGATGAAGAAAGAAGCATTTGGAAAAATATAGTTAAAAGAAGAGACAGACTTATAGGCCACATACTAAGGCATCCTGGAATATATCGCTTTAATATTGGAAGGACAGGTAGAAGGAAAAAATTGTGTAGGCAGGCCACGTTTGGAATATGTAAAACAAATTGTTAGGGATGTAGGATGTAGAGGGTATACTGAAATGAAACGACTAGCACTAGATAGGGAATCTTGGAGAGCTGCATCAAACCAGTCAAATGACTGAAGAGAAAAAAAATAAATATTTTAAAGACACCGTCTGCTATATCAGTTTTGAATTTTATTTCATTTTTGGACCTTTGTTTTTTATTTATATTACAGAAATTTTTAGAGTGGAAGAAATGATATCTGCGAAACTCTTACCGTACGGTTTACAATTTTATTGTAATTTTTTTTTTTATCTAATGATAACAGATTATTAATAATCTGTTAAAAAAGAAAAATAACGAGTAACGAAAAATATAATATGCAAAAGGTATGAAAAAAATTGTATATCCAGATACATATGTAAGATTTATAGAACAATCTTGTTTACATTGGGAGAAAAAATAACACCATTTTACAGTTGTGCGACTGAAATCTTTTATAAAATTGGATTCTAGTGTCAACATTTCTTAGCAAATACTGTTACTGAATTAGATATGAATATCCAGTAACATTAAGGATAGCAATCACGGTTAAATGGTAGAGAAAGGAAATGAAAGAAGCTTCATTGGAAATTAAAATTTAGATTTATTTTTATCTGTGTAAGCTTAGATTCCTTTGTTCATATTAACAATACAAAACAAGGTTTTAACGTTAAATTTATTTTTGATAATGTCAAGATAATATTCTAAATAAGTAAGGAATGTTTTACTCTTAGAATTAGTATACTTTAATGGATATTCCTGTTTTCCTAGCTGATATAACAGGAGCATTATTTTAACTAAAATAGGGAATTTAAATTTTAAATCTGACAATTCTCTTTTTTAATTTTTATTAAATGAATTTATTAATAATAAAATAAAAAATAAATTTAAAAAATGTAACCGTAATGAATAAATTAATAATTATTCTTGACAAAAACTACATTTATATTATGCGTATATATATATATATATATATATATATATATATATATATATATATATATATATATATATATATATATATATACGTATATACGCATGAAGGCAAGTCGAAAATTATCTACACTTTTAGTTTTACAATTAAATTACACAAAAGATATGGTTCAACATGTACACAATATATCTGAAAAGTTTTCGAAAAAATTAAATGAAAATACAGATTTAAAGATGAACAAATTCACTCAAATCAGCCCTCTACATAGAACCCTTCTCTAGTTATATACTCCTTGCACCGCCGGTAGAATCCGTCAAACGCTCTCGAGAAATCACTTAATGGGATCGTCTTCAACAGCTAGATACAAGCCCTTTGGATAGCCGGAATTTTGTCGAAAAAATGGCCTTTCATCTTCAACTTGGGTTTCGGGAACAAAAAATAGTATTAGAATCAAAGTCGGGTGAATAGGGCGATTGGGATTAAACGGTGATATGATTTCCTCCTCTATGAATCATGAGACCTTGCCGTTGGTGAGGGGGCTTGAGTGCTCAGGGATACAGAGTAGCTGGACCGAAGGTGCAACCATATCGGAGAGGTATCTGTTGAGAGCCAGACTAAGGAATGATTCCTGAAAGAGGGCAGCAGCTCTTTCAGTAGTTGTTAGGGGCGTGAGTCAGGACGACTTAAACGGCCGTATCAACATCACTCAGTCCTCTGAGTACTGCGCAGCTGAAAGCAATGGAAAACTACAGCTGTTTTTTTTTCCAAGAAAATGTGGCTCTGCATTTTCAAAAGCAATAATGGAGGCGCCTTCCTTGGTAAAATATTCCGGAGGTAAAATAGTCCCCCGTTCGGATCTCCGGGTGGGGACTACTAAGGAAGGGGTCACCAGAAAAGTAAAAAATAACATTCTACGAGTCGGAGCGTGGAATGTTAGAAGCTTAAAAAAGGTTGGTAGGCTAGAGAATTTAAAAAGGGAAATGGATAGGGTAAACGTGGATATAGTAGGAATTAGTGAGGTTCGGTGGGAAGAGGAAGGCGACTTTTGGTCGGGTGACTTTAGAGTAATTAACTCAGCGTCAAATAATGGGCAGGCAGGAGTAGGTTTCGTGATGAACAAGAAAATAGGGAGGAGAGTGGAGTATTTCAAGACGCATAGCGATAGAGTCATTGTAATAAGGATAAATTCAAAACCTAAACCGACAACGATTGTTAACGTCTATATGCCTACAAGCGCCCATGATGATGATGAGGTAGAATGTGTATACGAAGAGATTGATGAAGCAATTAAACACGTAAAAGGAGATGAAAATTTAATAATAGTTGGAGATTGGAATGCAAGCATTGGAAAAGGCAAGGAAGGAAATATAGTGGGTGAATACGGGCTGGGCAAAAGGAATGAAAGAGGGGACCGACTTATAGAGTTTTGCACGAAGTATAATTTAGTAATTGCCAACACCCAATTTAAAAATCATAATAGAAGAATATACACTTGGAAAAAGCCAGGCGATACTGCAAGGTATCAGATAGATTATATCATGGTTAAGCAAAGATTTAGAAATCAACTCGTGGACTGCAAAACTTACCCTGGAGCAGACATTGATAGCGACCATAATTTGGTGATAATGAAATGTAGATTGGGGTTTAAAAACCTGAAGAAAAGGTGTCAGATGAATCGGTGGAATTTAGAGAAGCTTGAGGAAGAGGAGGTAAAGAAGATTTTTGAGGAGGACATCGCTAGAGGTCTGAGTAAAAAAGATAAGATAGAAAATGTAGAAGAGAATGGGAGAATGTTAAAAAGGAAATTCTTAAATCAGCAGAAGCGAACTTAGGCGGAATAAAGAGAACTGGTAGAAAACCTTGGGTTTCAGACGATATATTGCAGCTGATGGATGAACGTAGAAAATATAAGAATGCTAGTGATGAAGAAAGTAAAAGGAACTATCGGCAATTAAGAAATGCTATAAACAGGAAGTGCAAACTGGCGAAAGAAGAGTGGATTAAAGAAAAGTGTTCAGAAGTGGAAAGACAAATGAACATTGGTAAAATAGACGGAGCATACAGGAAAGTTAAGGAAAATTTTGGGGTACATAAATTAAAATCTAATAATGTGTTAAACAAAGATGGTACACCTATATATAATACGAAAGGTAAAGTCGATAGATGGGTGGAATATATTGAAGAATTATACGGAGGAAATGAATTAGAAAATGGTTTTATAGAGGAAGAAGAGGAAGTTGAGGAG
The DNA here is from genome assembly GCF_047948215.1 of Lycorma delicatula. Classification (NCBI taxonomy): domain Eukaryota; kingdom Metazoa; phylum Arthropoda; class Insecta; order Hemiptera; family Fulgoridae; genus Lycorma; species Lycorma delicatula. The sequence continues at coordinate 402,411,321 of NC_134455.1, forward strand.
GATGAAATGGGAGAAACAATACTGAGATCTGAATTTAAGAGAGCATTAAAAGATTTAAATGGCAGAAAGGCTCCTGGAATAGACGGAATACCTGTAGAATTACTGCGCAGTGCACGGGAGGAGGCGATTGATAGATTATACAAACTGGTGTGTAATATTTATGAAAAAGGGGAATTTCCGTCAGACTTCAAAAAAAGTGTTATAGTAATGATACCAAAGAAATCAGGGGCAGATAAATGTGAAGAATACAGAACAATTAGTTTAACTAGTCATGCATCAAAAATCTTAACTAGAATTCTATACAGAAGAATTGAGAGGAGAGTGGAGGAAGTGTTAGGAGAAGACCAATTTGGTTTCAGGAAAAGTATAGGGACAAGGGAAGCAATTTTAGGCCTCAGATTAATAGTAGAAGGAAGATTAAAGAAAAACAAACCAACATACTTGGCGTTTATAGACCTAGAAAAGGCATTCGATAACGTAGACTGGAATAAAATGTTCATCATTTTAAAAAAATTAGGGTTCAAATACAGAGATAGAAGAACAATTGCTAACATGTACAGGAACCAAACAGCAACAGTAGCAATTGAAGAACATAAGAAAGAAGCCATAATAAGAAAGGGAGTCCGACAAGAATGTTCTCTATCTCCGTTACTTTTTAATCTTTACATGGAACTAGCAGTTAATGATGTTAAAGAACAATTTAGATTCGGAGTAACAGTACAAGGTGAAAAGATAAAGATGCTACGATTTGCTGATGATATAGTAATTCTAGCCGAGAATAAAAAGGATTTAGAAGAAACAATGAACGGCATAGATGAAGTCCTACGCAAGAACTATCGCATGAAAATAAACAAGAACAAAACAAAAGTAATGAAATGTAGTAGAAATAACAAAGATGGACCACTGAATGTGAAAATAGGAGGAGAAAAGATTATGGAGGTAGAAGAATTTTGTTATTTGGGAAGTAGAATTACTAAAGAGGGACGAAGCAGGAGCGATATAAAATGCCGAATAGCACAAGCTAAACGAGCCTTCAGTAAGAAATATAAGTTGTTTACATCAAAAATTAATTTAAATGTCAGGAAAAGATTTTTGAAAGTGTATGTTTGGAGTGTCGCTTTATATGGAAGTGAAACTTGGACAATCGGAGTATCTGAGAAGAAAAGGTTAGAAGCTTTTGAAATGTGGTGCTATAGGAGAATGTTAAAAATCAGATGGGTGGATAAAGTGACAAATGAGGAGGTATTGCGGCAAATAGATGAAGAAAGAAGCATTTGGAAAAATATAGTTAAAAGAAGAGACAGACTTATAGGCCACATACTAAGGCATCCTGGAATAGTCGCTTTAATTTTGGAAGGACAGGTAGAAGGGAAAAATTGTGTAGGCAGGCCACGTTTGGAATATGTAAAACAAATTGTTAGGGATGTAGGATGTAGAGGGTATAACGAAATGAAACGACTAGCACTAGATAGGGAATCTTGGAGAGCTGCATCAAACCAGTCAAATGACTGAAGACAAAAAAAAAAAAATGATTTACGCGGAATAACGTGTTAAAATGGTTGCCAGTAAAGAATTTCTTTATTGTAATTAATCTAATTTTCAATAAAGAATCCGTAATAAGAAAGAGAGTCCGACAAGGATGATCCCTATCTCTGTTACTTTTTAATCTTTACACAGAACTAGTAGTTCATGATACTAAAGAACAATTTAGATCCGAAGTAACAGTACAAGGTGAAAAGATAAAGATGATACGATTTACTGATGATATAATAATTCTAGTTGAGAGTAAAAAGAATTTAGAAGGGACAATGAACGGCTTGGATGAAGTCCTACGCAAGAGGTAAAGAAATGTAGTAGAAATAATGTAAAATATAAAAATAGGAAGAGAAAATATTACGGAGGTAGAAGAATTTTGTTATTTGGGAAGTAGAATTACTAAAGATGGACGAAGCAGGAACGATATAAAATGCCGAATAGCACAAGCTAAACGAGCCTTCAGTAAGAAATATGATTTGTTTACATCAAAAATTAACTTAAATGTCAGAAAAAGTTTGTTAAAAGTATATGTTTGTAGCGTAGTTTTATATGAAAGTGAAACTTGGACGATCGGAGTACCTGAGAAGAAAAGATTAGAAAATTTTGAAACGTGATGCTACAGGGAAATGTTAAAATTCAGATGGGTGGATAAGTGACAAATGAAGAGGTGTTGCGGTAAATCGATGAAGAAAGAAGTATTTGGAAAAATATAGATAAAAGAAAAGACAGACTTATAGGCTACATATTAAGGCATCCTACATTATTAAGATAAGTCGTTAAGTCGCTCCTCATTAGGATCAATAATTTATTTCTAATATATCAATTAATTTTATTTTTCTTTATTTACAAGATATTTGTGTTTTTCTTTATTTACAAGAGCATCTTTTAAGTACTTTTAGTTATAGGATTAGGCTAGATTAAGCTACATAACATAGCGGTCGCGGCGTTGCTATGGACCAGATTCCAGCTGTTCCGCATAGCAACCACTCACCGGACGGCAGCTACGAGGCGGCAAATAACAACACATTGGTGAATAGAAAGCGCGGCCTATTCAATTAATAAATAACGTCTGATAGTTATTCATAATCTTTTTTTTATTGTTATTATTAAATTACTATTTTTATATATTTTTTTTTACAATTAGAGATTAATAATTATGAATAAATCAATATATGTAAATTAAAAAAAAAGGAGATGAATTCTGATTCGAACCGATGTGTCTTTCCTTTTATAGATCTAAACATTTCATTAATTAAAATTTCATTTCACTATAATTCTGAACCGATGAAAATAAGTACTACTTATGACATATCGTTAAAACACTCACAGTGAGGACTTATTAATGCCGTTAAAAAAAAGAACAAAATTCAAATTGTTTGGATTTTTTGTGCTTTTTTGGACACTTTTGGTCCAGTCAATTGCAATCAAACAGGGAGGTGCACAACTAGATGTCAGAACAGTCCTAAATCCAAAATTTTAAAATCCTACATGTTTTTGAGTTATACGAGATAAATACTTCCTTTACTTCGTACAAGGAAGTAAAAATTTATTTTTCTGTACACTTCTTTTAACAATTAAATTGATCGATTTACCAATTCCATCAATTTAATATATTAAGTATCAGATCATCAATTAAGGAATTTCTCAGAAGTCGCCCGATCGTGAAAAAATAAAAACTTATTACTCTAATGTCTTTCCATAGCTCCGGTACTATTACGGTTTATTAGTTGTAATTAATTAAAACCAACGAATACGAACAGTTAGGTTAGGTAGAAGGCCGTGGAAGGGTAGCCCTCTGGAGGAGAGGCTTAACGGCAGCGGAGGCCGTGTTGTCTCAGTGAACCTATTGGGACCCCATCGGGTACTCTCGATAAGGAAGAAACAGATAGATCAGGGCGGGTGGCTAGTCGCCGCGTCACTTAGGGCTAGTCGATGAAACGACTTATAAGCTGTTACCGGTTACCCTTGAGTGATAAAAAAATAAAACAAAAAAAAAGAAGGCTAGCCTCTTGACGCGAGTGGTAGCGTCTCCGCTTTTAATCCGGAGGTTTCGGGTTCGAATCCCGGTCAACCACGGTATTTTCACACGCTAAAGAACATTCATCAAAAAAAAAAAAAAAAAACGTTAGAAGACTAACCCACCGGGTTGGTCTAATAATAAACACATCTTCCCAAATCAGCTGATTTGGAAATCGAGAGTTCCATCTTTCAAGTCCTAGTAGTCAGTTATTTTTATACGGATTTGAATACTAGATCGTGGATACCGGTGTTCTTTGGTGGTTGGGTTTCAAGTAACCACACATCTCAGGAATGGTTGAACTGAGACTGTACAAGCCTATACTTCATTTACACTCATATATATCATCCTCATTCATCCTCTGAAGTATTATCTGAACCGTAATTCCCGGACGCTAAACAGGAAAAGAAAGAAAGGTTATGAAGAAGAAAAATAAAAACTATGAAACAAGATAATCATTTATCAAAAAAAAAAAAAAAAAATACTTCTGTGTTCCCCGGAAGAAAACGATAAAAAAGAAACCAATCTTTGTTCCTTTTATCTTAACTCATATGCATTACATGAGAGAAGTCGTTTCAGTCTCTCTTTGTTAAGAGAGAGAACACATTCTCTCCCTCATGAGATTAGGACTCCATCAGGCATATTTCCGGTCAGACTGAAAAGCAATCCACCGAAAGGTCTCCAGAGGATGGACTAAAAGAGGACTGTACCAGGAGAAAGAAGCAATAAATTTTTAATTCTTCCAACAATAACCTTAGCATATAATAAATATCCACGATCAAAACGAATCGAAGTTAAAATTTTTCCACTACAAAAAAAAATAAAACTATATAAAATTAACAATAAAAATCAGCAAGGTCAAGGGATTAATTTCCAAGAACTGTAAAATAGAGGGAGATACGTCTTCCCCCTATATACTTGAGCTCTGTTCCAAATGAAGGTGTAGTGTGCGATAAGTGGAAGTACGGAGTGGTAGAGTCAAAGTGATTGCACGGTAACATTCAAGCGTCAAGAGTGGATCAACAGAGACTTTGTTTTGGGATATAATTCTTGTCTGTGTTTAAATAGGAGAAGTTGTTCGGTGAGTTCACTGTGAACGGAAGACAAAGTGACATTAATCATGATAAAAGTATAACCTATTTTTTCTTGTTCTAAATAGTATAAGTAAATAATTCTAGTAACAAGTTTTTATTGACTTTATAAATGTTATTTCAATATCATCATTAATATTGTATAAATTTTTATTAACTATTGTAAAGTTAAATATATAAAACCAGGATTATATTTTTGATATATATAACTTATTCATGTTGTAAACAGTAGGCTAATAGCTGCGTGCCTATGGCACGCGCCTACAGACGGGCGGCGTCTCGAAATTAGATTATTAACCACACATCTCAGGAATGGTTGAACTGAGACTGTACAAGCCTATACTTCATTTACACTCATATATATCATCCTCATTCATCCTCTGAAGTATTATCTGAACCGTAATTCCCGGACGCTAAACAGGAAAAGAAAGAAAGGTTATGAAGAAGAAAAATAAAAACTATGAAACAAGATAATCATTTCTCAAAAAAAAAATTAATTAATTAATACCAGTGTTCTCCAGAAGAAAAAGATAAAAAAGAAACCAATCTTAGTGTCAAAAATTGATTACCTGTTGTGTAAAATATGAACGATGAAAATTTATATAATAAAAGTTAAATTAGAAATTTAACTCTAGAAATTGATACTAACGAATCGCTATTTTCCGCTAGTGATCGGTACATTCCGGTACCTAAATTTTGGTTACAATTCATTATTTTATGAAGAAAAACAATCACATAAATAAATAAAAATATGTAAAAAAAAAAATTGTAAAACAACTCTTAAATTAAACACACTTAAAGATAATTGGTTTGCTTGGCATTTCTCTCACCACCACCCCATTCGGTCGCCCTAAAGCATATAACCTAATGTCTTTGCCACAAACGGCTACTGACCCTCGAACAGTTTAGCGGCGTGATACCATACACCACTCGCTTGCGTGTCTCACCGCCCACTTGTCATATATCACTAAAACGGATAGGCCCACCCCGTCAACTACTAAAATATATATGACTATCAATAATTAAATTTATCTCGTCAAAGACCGTGATTCGGTGCCACGCCTAGACCGCTGAATGCCAGCAAGTACCTTCTTCTTTTTCTTTTTCCTGTTTAGCCTCCGGTAACTACCGTTTAGATAATTCTTCAGAGGATGATATGTATGAGTGTAAATGAAGTGTAGTCTTGTACATTCTCAGTTGGACCGTTCCTGAGTGTGTGGTTAATTGAAACCCAACCACCAAAGAACACCGGTATCCACGATCTAGTATTCAAATCCATGTAAAAATATCTGGCTTTACTAGAACTTGAACGCTGTAAATCTCGACTTTCAAAGGCTGGCTGATTTGGACAGCCAGCAAGTACCTGTTCACCATTAAAGCGCTTGGAGCCTTAATCTGGCTGGTAGCCATATCTCTCGGTTAGCTTCCTACAGCAATGCGGTAGGAGTCTTTTCCCTTAGGTAAACTACTGATGTCGGTTGATCAAAGCAACCGTATCAAGGAACTCCCACGCGGTCCGACAATACGGCTCTCGCCACATTGAATCGCCGCTTGTGAGTGGTCAATTTTCCCCTTTACTTGTAAGTTCCAGGATGGCCTGAGTTCTAACCCATCCAAGAACTGGGCAATCGAATATCATGTGTTCGTTCGACTGGACCTCACCGCAGAAGTATAGCTCATCAACTGCCAGGTGGAACCGAAACAGATATTGGTTTAAATTTATATGGTTGGAGAGCACTCGGGCTCCCGTCGTCCTTAAAACCGATGGAGAGGCATAGCATCCCCCCAGATCCTGTATAAATCTATATAACGGACCTTCCCGTAGTCGTGACGTGCCATTCTTACTGCCATGCTTCTATCGAGAGTCTGTAAAGCCTCCTTCGCAGGCGGGAGATGGGCAACTGTTCAAAATTTATAACCACTAAAAAGTAAAAAATATGTTTAGGACGGTATCTCAGAATGGATTTGACGGTGAAAGCTTTGATGGTGAAATGTAAGATTATGTAAAAGATGCCGGCCACTCTTTAGGCTATTCATCACGTATATGAAAAAATTGGTAAAAACACCAATTATTAATTCAAAGCTATGACATTCATGGAATCTTACATGTCATTAACAAAGCTTGTTTTCAAATCCATTCTAAGATAACGTCCTAAAATTATTTTTTTATCTTTTAGTGCGTTTAATTTAATAGTGGGTGTTAAAACATTTTTTTACATATTTTTTAGTTTCTACTTTTTAGTCTTCGTAATTTTATACTTTACAGCAGCGCTACCCCGCAGGTTTGAGCATATTTAGAGAATGATCGAATTGGTACGAAACGCTGAATGAATGAGATTAAAACATAGGGCTAAACGATTTAATTTCCGGATAACCAAGGCCCGGTCGATCAAGATTTTACCCGATGTATTAAACGGTTAGCCCCCGATTTGCTAATACATTGGCCATTTGAATGGTGAAAATCAGACGAGCGGTTGCCGAGATATTACTGTGGCACCTCATCGCACCCCCTCACTAATTTCCGAACGGCGCCCCGGGGCACTTGAAAATATTATTTTCTATCGACGGGTACCATTGGTAGCAGATGGAGTTATTTCAGGAGGTGGTTGAAAAAACTTTTCAGACTGCCAGGACCGACCGTTTTTGAGATATTTGTGATTTTTGTCCGAAAATTCTTATCCGGTTAAAAAGTACTAAACTTTCCCAAAATTTCAGTATATATACATATATATATTGCATTTTTTTTGTCTTCAGTCATTTGACTGGTTTGATGCAGCTCTCCAAGATTCCCTATCTAGTGCTAGTCGTTTCATTTCAGTATACCCTCTACATCCTACATCCCCAACAATTTGTTTTACATACTCCAAATGTGGCCTGCCTACACAATTTTTCCCTTCTACCTGTCCTTCCAATATTAAAGCGACTATTCCAGGATGCCTTAGTATGTGGCCTATAAGTCTGTCTCTTCTTTTAACTATATTTTTCCAAACGCTTCTTTCTTCATCTATTTGCCGCAATACCTCTTCATTTGTCACTTTATCCACCCATCTGATTTTTAACATTCTCTTATAGCACCGCATTTCAAAAGCTTCTAATCTTTTCTTCTCAGATACTCCGATCGTCCAAGTTTCACTTCCATCTAAAGCGACACTCCAAACATACACTTTCAAAAATCTTTTCCTGACATTTAAATTAATTTTTGATGTAAACAAAATATATTTCTTACTGAAAGCTCGTTAGCTTGTGCTATTCGGCATTTAATATCGCTCCTGCTTCGTCCAACTTTAGTAATTTTACTTCCCAAATAACAAAATTCTTCTACCTCCATAATCTTTTCTCCTCCTATTTTCACATTCAGCGGTCCATCTTTGTTATTTCTACTACATTTCATTACTTTTGTTTTGTTCTTGTTTATTTTCATGCGATAGTTCTTGCGTAGGACTTCATGTATGCCGTTCATTGTTTCTTCTAAATCCTTTTTACTCTCGGCTAGAATTACTATATCATCAGCAAATCGTAGCATCTTTATCTTTTCACCTTGTACTGTTACTCCGAATCTAAATTGTTCTTTAACATCATTAACTGCTAGTTCCATGTAAAGATTAAAAAGTAACGGAGATAGGGAACATCCTTGTCGGACTCCCTTTCTTATTACGGCTTCTTTCTTATGTTCTTCAATTGTTATTGTTGCTGTTTGGTTCCTGTACATGTTAGCAATTGTTCTTCTATCTCTGTATTTGAACCCTAATTTTTTTTAAATGCTGAACATTTTATTCCAGTCTATGTTATCGAAAGCCTTTTCTAGGTCTATAAACGCCAAGTATGTCGGTTTGTTTTTCTTTAATCTTTCTTCTACTATTAATCTGAGGCCTAAAATTGCTTCCCTTATCCCTATACTTTTCCTGAAACCAAATTGGTCTTCTCCTAACACTTCTTCCACTCTCCTCTCAATTCTTCTGTATAAAATTCTAGTTAAGATTTTTGATGCATGACTAGTTAAACTAATTGTTCTGTATTCTTCACATTTATCTGCCCCTGCTTTCTTTGGTATCATCACTATAACACTTTTTTTGAAGTCTGATGGAAATTCCCCATTTTCATAAATATTACACACCAGTTTGTATAATCTATCAATCGCTTCCTCACCTGCACTGCGCAGTAATTCTACAGGTATTCCGTCTATTCCAGGAGCCTTTCTGCCATTTATATATTGCATACATATCGATATATTTATCGATATTTAGATATATACAGTATATCGATCTATAACAATGCAACAAGTAAACATCAAATCACCACGAGACATGTAGTAACGAATCGTGATTTTCCGCTAGTGATCGATACATTCCGGTGCTATGCTAAGGTGGGGGTAGGCACACACAGACACACATACAAACGCCGTTCAGCAGGGTAGGATTCTAAATAAATAAATTGTATTTGTAAGAATATTAAAATGTGCTATATCTAAATACCATTTTGAAACCAATAACACGCGACAATATTATTTCCAAAAAAAACTCAGGAATTTAATTATGAAATGATGTCTGGAAATTCTTCATTGAGATATACGCAAGGCATTTTTAGATGATAACGTTTACGTATACGGACTATTGAATTCCCTTATTTAATTGTTTATTGCTTTTCTAATTCTCTAATTGTTGGAATCAGCTGTAAATATTGGAATTTATGAAATAAATTATTTCAAACAAATTTAGATAAAATTAATTTTTAATTTGTTTCTAAGATGTCTAATAAATTACTTTATTATTATTATTATTATTTATTTTTTAATTATGTTTGTTTATTTTTCCAAAATATATAATTCTTTCGACAGTATTTAGTTTGTGTAAAGTTTATTGGTACAAGTTTTACTCAAATTACCTACAAGTAATATTTAAAAATTTTTCGTGTTTTTTATCTGCCAAACATAATGTACTGTATTTTTTTATTCCAATTTTATACAACAGGTTTCTCGAAACTTTTTAAAACTACAGTTCTGGACCTATGTTTATTTCCTTGTATGAAGTAAAGAAAGTATTGTGATAACGAATAATTTCTGCTTTCAGATTTCAACGAAAACATTAATTTTGACCATCCCTGAATCCATTTTGACTTGTTTCCGCTTGACGTCTGTACGTATATATCTCGAATAACTCAAAAACGATTAGCCGTAAGATGTTGAAATTTTGGATTTAGTACTGTTATAACATCTAGTTGTGCACCTCCTCTTTTGATTGCAATCAATTGAACCAAAAGTGTCCAAAAAAGCCCAACATACAAAAATATTTGATTTTGGACTTTTTCTTAACTGCAGTAATACGCTTCATTGAGAGCTTTTCAACGATATATCATAAGTGGTACATATTTTCATCGGTTCCAGTGTTATAGCCAAAGAAAAATGTAATTAATGAAATATTTGGATCTTACAAGGGGAAGGTACATCGGTTCAAATAAGACTTCATCTCCTTCTTTTAAACTTTTTTTTTAAATTTAATTTATTGAATTGTTAAAAACTATTAACTCGTGATTGTAAAAAAGCTTTGAAGATAAATCATAATTCAATAATAAACCAATAATAAAAAAATACAAAATAATAAAAAAAATTATTAGTGAATCAAAATTTTATGTACTTTTAGAAATGTGTATATGTAATTTAATAGACATTATTACTTATGTGTATATGTAAAAGACTTGGTGAAACATCTAATTATTTAATATTAATTGAAAATTATAATTTTGAATTGTACTATTTTTGGATTTTCTAGTAGTTTAATCTTATGTAATTGCTAGCAGACCCAGCAATGTGAAGCATTGCTGGGTATATATGTGAGTATATATATGTAGATTAAACGAACACAATTGTAAGTTTGTTAAAACATTAAGAAAATGAACATTACGGGACTTTATAAAATTTAACCTTTCACCTTTTCCCTTTTACCCTTCCCCCTTTATCACCGTTACTTTCCTCATTTACTTTTCCTATTTTCCTTTTCCCCATTTTCATTCTGACCATATTCCCTTCCCTTTCTCCCATTTTCCCCTTACCTTTGCCCCATTTTCGCCTTTCCTTTCCTCATTTCTCTTTCCATTGTTTCCCTTTCCCCCTCCCTGTTTATTTTTTCTTCTTTTCCCTTTTCTTTTCCTTTCCCTGTTTTCCCCCTTTTCAAATTTCCCCTTCTTTCCTTTTTACCTTTTTCGATTTTTCCCTTTCTCCCTTTTTGCTCGCACATAAATCGGGCCATTAGTTTTTTTGGTGTATAGCGGACACACATATTGGTAACATTGGAATGGAATCGTAAAATATTTAGTATAGCGTGAGTTACTTTTACGTCCAACAGATAGCGCTGTTTTTTTAAAAATATTTTACCTGTCACAGGTGTGACATCTTAGGTACATAAAAACACGCGCGTATTCGAATGCAACGTTGTGTCAAAATTTCTAAGCAATCGCCGTTACTTTTTAATCTTTACATGGAACTAGCAGTTAATGATGTTAAAGAACAATTTAGATTCGGAGCAACAGTACAAGGTGAAAAGATAAAGATGCTACGATTTGCTGATGATATAGTAATTCTAGCCGAGAGTAAAAAGGATTTAGAAGAAACAATGAACGGCATAGATGAAGTCCTACGCAAGAACTATCGCATGAAAATAAACAAGAACAAAACAAAAGTAATGAAATGTAGTAGAAATAACAAAGATGGACCACTGAATTTGAAAATAGGAGGAGAAAAGATTATGGAGGTAGAAGAATTTTGTTATTTGGGAAGTAAAATTACTAAAGATAGACGAAGCAGGAGCGATATAAAATGGCGAATAGCACAAGCTAAACGAGCCTTCAGTAAGAAATATAATTTGTTTACATCAAAAATGAATTTAAATGTCAGGAAAAGATTTTTGAGAGTATATGTTTGGAGTGTCGCTTTATATGTAAGTGAAACTTGGACAATCGAAGTATCTGAGAAGAAAAGATTAGAAGCTTTTGAAATGTGGTGCTATAGGAGAATGTTAAAAATCAGACAGGTGAATAAAGTGACAAATGAAGAGGTATTACGGCAAATAGATGAAGAAAGAAGCATTTGGAAAAATATAGTTAAAAAAAGAGACAGACTTATAGGCCACATACTTAGGCATCCTGGAATAGTAACTTTAATATTGGAAGGACAGGTAGAAGGGAAAAATTGTGTAGGCAGGCCACGTTTGGAATATGTAAAACAAATTGTTAGGGATGTAGGGTATACTGAAATGAAACGACTAGCACTAGATAGGGAATCTTGGAGAGCTGCATCAAACCAGTCAAATGACTGAAGACAAAAAAAAAAAAAAGGTGAAGAACCTTCAGAGATTTAAGATTTTTACAAACTAACATTTACATTTTCATTTATGTAGATTCTGTAATTTCTGTTTAATTTTATTTACATTAAAGTTAAGTACAGAGTGACCATCACAAGAACAACATATACACTGAGGCATACATGCCCCATCTTTAATAAATTGCAAAAAAAATCTTATTTTTTAGTTCATTACTCCTCTAATATTGTCGGACAATATTCTCACTATGTCGGAGTTGTTCATCGTTTCGTTTATTTGTTTTTTGTGGCCGATCATTTAATCGCTCTTTGGTTTGATATAATTCTTCTGATGTTAATTTGTGTACACGTTCTCTAGTTTCAGTAATTGTGAAACTGTTCATTTTATTAAAGAACTAGAGGATCGTATCTTACTTTCAAATGATGTGCAGCAAAAAGATTTGTATATGTAATTTAATAGGCGTACAAGGAAGTAATGTGGTGTCCACATTAGATTATTTATCAATTATTCAGGTCAAATTTCCTATAAAACCATTAAATTTATTCCTTAATTTGGGTCCAAAGAATTACATTTTAACTAAATTGTAAATCTTTCCATGTTTATATGAAGTTTGTTCTTTATTTTCATCTGTAGAACATGTTCTTAACGTTTCTTACATTCTTAGTAAATCACTTTGAATAAGCATTTATATTAATATTATTTTACGATGCATTTATCCCAATATTTTTCTGCGAGCATTTTCTTTTAACTAAAGCAAAAAGTAATTGAATTTTTTTCCGGTTTATTAACAATAAACATGTATAAATTTTTTATAATATTAGGTGTAAACAGAAAATAATAAGAAATTTTTAATATTGGGGGGTTACCTTTTTACCACGCGAAAAGTACATTGATTATGAAATATATCTATACACTTCAAAAAGGATTATACTACTTTAAAAGCATATAAAAAGCTATTTAGATAATGAAACGTTTCAGCACATTCCTTGTAGTCCTAGATGAATGTTTTTTGTGTCCTAAGTAAACAAAAAACATTAGGAGAAGACCAATTTGGTTTCAGGGAAAATATACGAAAAAGGGAAGCAATTTTAGCGCTCAGATTAATAGTAGAAGGAAGATTACAGAAAAATAAACCAACATACTTGGCATTTATAGACCTAGAAAAGGCATTCGATAACGTAGGCTGAAATAAAATTTTCAGCATTTTAAAAAAATTAGGCTTCAAATACAAAGATAAAAGAACATTTACAGGAACCAAACAGCAACAGCAATAATTGAAGACATAAGAAAGAATCCGTAATAAGAAAGGGAGTCCGATAAGGATGTTCCCTATCCTCATTACTTTTTAATCTTTACATAGAACTAGCAGTTAATGATGTTAAAGAATAATTTAGATCCGAAGTAACAGTACAATGTTAAAAGATTTACTGATGATATAGTAATTCTAGCCGAGAGTAAAAAATGATTTAGAGGAAACAATGAACGGCATGGATGAAGTCCTACGCAAGAACTATCGCATTAAAATAAACAAGAACAAAACGAAAGTAATGAAATGTAGTAGAAATAACATAGATGGAACACTGAATGTTAAAATTTTAAGAGAAAAATTATGGAACTAAATTACTAAATATGGACGAAGCAGGAGAAATATAAAATTCCGAATAGCAAAGGCGAAACGAGCCTTCAGTCAAAAATATAATTTGTTTACATCAAAAATTAATTTAAACGTCAGGAAAAGATTTTTGCAAGTATATGTTTGGAGCGTAGCTTTATATGGAAGTGAAAATTCGACGATCGGAGTATCTGCGAAGAAAAGATTAGAAGCTTTTGAAATGAGGTGCTATAGGAGAATGTTAAAAATCAGATGGGTGGATAAAGTGACAAATGAAGAGGTGTTGTAAATCGATTAATAAAAAAGCATTTGGAAAAATATAGTTAAAAGAAGAGAGGCCACATTTTAAGGTATCCTGGAATAGTAGCTTTAATATTGGAGGGATAGGTAGAAAGAAAAAATTGTGCAGGCAGACAACGTTTGGAGTATGTAAAACAAATTGTTAGGGATGTAAGATGTAGGGGGTATACCAAAATGAAACGACTAGCACTAGATAGGGAAACTTGGAGAACTACATCAAACCAGTCAAATGACTGAAGACAAAAAAAAATAAGCAAAGTCTATACGGACCGTTCTTCTTCCAATAATCAACCGTAGATTGTATAGTTCATCTGGGCACGCTTTTTTTTCTAAAAAAGTAAATTTTTCTAATTCCCCACTTAGATGATGATGACCAAAATGGATGCCACAGCAAAACGGGACACCACCTAGAAGGATAAAATTTTCTTGATACTCGATTCCCATTTCGGTGGATCGGTGTTGAAGTTTCGGTTGTACGACCACCTTGCTACTCAGATTTTTCTCTTGTGAGATTTTATTACAGATTGGGTTTATGTATCACCTTTGGCTGCTGATCTTGTTGCTGGCTACAGTCTGGAATAAAATAAAATTCGGTTGGAATCCATGTCGCATTACAAATGAAAGCCGTGTCGATTCAAAGTGAATGTTCAGTGACAAAGTTGATATGTTTTTCTATGAAATAAGACACAACTGTATCTGTAAGTTATCTCATTAGATTTTTATATGCTCTTAAATTTGTGTATTTTTTTTTTTAATCAGTCTATTCTACATATTTAGCGATATCATGTATGTTGTTCAAATTTGGTAGTCAACTAATTAAGATGTATCTTATCACGCGATGCGATTTTATTTGTTTGAAAATTACTAAAAAAATAGTAATTTGAATTCTGATTAGTGTTAATATGGAATAAATTATAGTGAAGTGGTATAGATGTTAAAGAAGGCCTGACGTAAGGACATTATACAGATATTAAAGGTTTATGAATGGTACAAACGGATTTAAAAAGGCCGTGAAGACACTGTTGCAATTAATCTTTTCTTTAATAGTGAAGGTTTACGTTGAATTAGTAAAGTTTTATTGTAAGTTTGATAAGTATCTTTAAACATTTAGTTACTAATAAACTTAGCTAAGTCTTAATTATACGAGTAATTCTACCTCGACTAATTCGGTATAGAATCTTAATGTATTTAAGTTTGTCAATTTATTTTACACCAAATGTATAATGAAATTAAACGGTTTGGTTTAATTTACGTTTCTTAAACTAAGGAAGAATAATAAGTAAATTTTAATCTTATTAATAAAAACTAAAGATATATAAAAGACAATTGTTATGAACTATATAATCATCTAAATTTTTAAAAGTAGTTTTCTTTGAATAAATTTAATAACAATTAAGTAAAACAGTTCTAAAACAGTATAAAAAAACTAAATTTCTTCATACAATTACTGTTACAAGCCAAGTTATCATGAAGTTCATCATTTTTTCTCGAAAATAATATTAAAAAATCAAATTTCAGTCGTCAATTTCTTACTTAATATATAAAGTAATTTTAAAAATATATAAACCGACACCGGGTTTGGATCAACCACCAAACCCAGAAAACTGAAGAATCTAACCATGAATTCACCAAACAAAGGAAAATAACTCAGAAAATTATAAGAGGAACCAAACGACACCCCCAAAAATACTTGATTCAGCAAATAGAAGAAAGTTCCAAGAAAACTAACTTCCGAGACTATTATAAAATTTTTGGTCAGGCTCTTCAAAGATATGAACCACCCACCCTTATGCTGAGAGGAAAAAAAGGAAATATGGCCCACACCAATAAAGAAAATGCTGAAATTTTGGCAGAAACCTTGAAGAATAGACTCCTTTGGCAGAAACCTTGAAGAATAGATTGCAGAATAGACTCCTCAACTGTGACGACCCCCCAGAGCTTTTTGTGATTGACACTGAAACGCCAGTTAAAACTTCACCGGTAAATATCAACCCGCCAACAATTCAAGAAGTTCTCGCAGCCTTAAATGAAATAAAACACTACAAAGCAAGCGGAGAAGACCAGCTTTTCGCAGAACTCTGGAAACACTCATCAGTTTATTCAGTCAAAACTTCCCTACATCTATGCCTCGTAAAAATATGGAACGAAGAAAAACTTCCAGAACACTGGACCACAGCCCTCATTCATCCATTACATAAAAAAGGGGATAATACTAATCCGGAAAACTACAGAGGCATATCTCTCCTGGATTGCACATACAAAATCCTGTCGAGAATCATATACAACCGATGCAAAGACCAACTTGAACTGGAACTTGGGGAATACCAAGGGGGATTTAGGCCATGGAGAGGTTGCCCGGAGCAAATAATATCCCTAAAACTTATGATGGACTTATATAAAAGACGGAAAAAACAACTAATAATCACCTTCGTCGACTTTAAAAGGGCCTATGATTGTATACACCGACCATCCATGCTGAATATTCTGAGAAACCTGGGCCTTCACCCTAAACTCGTAAACATGATAAAATTAACTTTAACCAATACCCAGTCCAGAGTGAAATTCAGAGATGAACTCTCTCAACCCTTCTACATAAAAACTGGGTTGAGGCGGCCTCTCACCACTCCTTTTTAACTGCGCCCTCGAATTTGTCATGAGAAAATGGTATGATATAAATCCCAAAAATATAATAATGGGTACTAAGAAAAACTCCATCACACTAAATTGCCTAGGATTTGCAGATGACCTCGCTCTTTTAGCAAATAATATTCAAGAAGCCAAAACACAAATCATGAGCATTCAAAACCTAGCACAAAAGATAGGGC
This sequence comes from Lycorma delicatula, assembly GCF_047948215.1. Classification (NCBI taxonomy): domain Eukaryota; kingdom Metazoa; phylum Arthropoda; class Insecta; order Hemiptera; family Fulgoridae; genus Lycorma; species Lycorma delicatula. The sequence continues at coordinate 402,428,012 of NC_134455.1, forward strand.
TTCATATCTCTTTCGAAAAACACTGAACTGATGGCCATAGATCCTCTGGTAATAGAGCGCATTACGGTAAACGATCAGAAAATTAAAATAGTAAAACAATTTAAATATCTAGGGGAAATAATAACTTATAATTTAATTGAAAAAGTGACATGGCAAAACAGGACAAATAAAATGATTAAATCCCAAAAATTAACTCGGTCAACATATAACAAAAAATGCCTTTCTGCTAAAACAAAACTTAAACATTATAAAACTGTAGTACAGCCAGAAGTCACCTACGGAAGCGAGACCCTTTTCAAAATCACTCAGAAAAACCGAATTGAAAAAATTCTGAAAATAGAGAGGAGAATTGTCAGAACGTGTATCAATAAAAAACACCAAAAAGAAGGCCGATGGTGGATTGTGCCAAATGAGGTGGTGTATCGAGAAATAGAGCCTGTTACTGATACTATGCGGAAAAAAGAATCTCTTTCTTCGGTCATCTCATAAGGACACCGGAAACAAGACCGTCAAGAAATATCATTGAAAAGCTCTGGTTCCAAAAGGTAGAAGTAGGATGGATCAAAGAAATTAGAGAAGATATGAAAGAATTGGGAATTTCCCTGACCGACCTACAGAATAAAACTGGAAAAATTACAAAGCTAAAAGATAAAAGCATTAGATTTAAACAAAAGACAGACAAACGACAAAATACAACGAAGAGGGTGTTTACGGATGAAGAAAAGAAAGCAAGATCTGAACGGATGAAGAAATACTGGGCAGCTCGAAAGAGTAAAATAACACGCTTTTCTCAGAAAAGATCGAACTAAAATTGCCTTAAGTGGTCCCATGTTGGCCGTAAAAGCATAATAATAATAATAATAATAATAATTATATATATATATATATATATATATATGTGTGTGTGTGTGTGTGTACGTGTGCGCGTGTGTGTATAGCAGGTATGTAAAAAATGATCCTATTTCAAAACTATGCATCTAATCACGGATGGTCTGTGAATGAAAAACCAATAGAATTTTGTTTAAGGTATTTCAACATACAATTAAGGAATAATTCAGTAACTGTATGAATATCCATAGCTGAAATTTTTTTTAAATGATGATATCAATATAAGTTTGAAGTTTATCCTTGAGAATCGAAATAGAATTTTTTAGCGTATGAAAAATGCTTTACCTGACCGAGATTCAAATCCAGACTCTGTGGATGAAAGACCAAGACGCTAACACTCCTCCACTGAGATCGAAGAGTGGTATTTTTTATTTTTTTGGATATATAATTTCATTAAATTTATATTTATGGTTTTTTTTTCCAGTAAAATCGATTATTTTAGTTCGATAAATATTGTAAAGAAGGATTATTTTGTTTAATATTTTATTTTAAAATGTATGTTTTCGTTAGTTTACTGTACCGGAAACCAGAAAATGCATATAGCCTTGATTTACTGATTCTTAAGTGAAGGTGCTTTAAATCATCTATTATAACACTGCTATGTTCAGAAATTTCTCTAAAGGAGCAATGTAAACCTCCTTAAATTTATAGTAACTGCAATATAACTCTAAAATCGAACGCGACGCCATCAGATACCCTAGTATAATTCATTAGTTTTCTAACAAAACTTTTCGGTTAAATTCAATATGGTACAAATAAATATTTGTCAAATCTGACGTAGTTTATTATATTTAGATGATATTTGATTTTAAATTCATAACTCCTTAATTGTTACGTAATTTTTTGTTCAACGAAATAATTATTATATTTTAGAAACCTGTCAAGCAGTCGTTTATATTTTATATTTTACCCTACAAAATTTTAACATATGTTTTAATTTTATTTTAATGCTTCATTACACACAAGCGCACACACACACACACACACACACACACACACACACACACACACACACACATATATATATATATATATATATATATCACTACCCAGTTCGGGCTCGCTGGACTCCCACACTGTTCGTTCCCTTTATGGTTGTTATAATAATACTGTTAAATAACAATAAACGTATTCAGGCTTTATGAACACCTGAAAAAGAAAGTTAATTTTACAAAGGACAGATTAATAATGAATGTTTAAGTGAATGCTAAGGCAGTATATTATAGAGGAAGAAGAGGAAGTAGAAGAGGATGTAAGGGGGGAAACAATACTTAGATCTGAATTTACGAGAGTATTAAAAGATTTGAATGGCAGAAAGGCTCCTGGAATAGACGGAAATACCAATAGAATTCCTGCACAGTACAGGTGAGGAAGCGATTGATACATTATACAAACTGGTGTGTAATATTTATGAAAAAGGGGAAGTTCCGTCAGATTTAAAAAAAGTGTTATAGTCATGATACCAAAGAAAGCAGGAACAGATAAGTGTAAGGAATACAAAACAATTAGCTTAACTAACCATGCATCAAAAATCTTAACTAGAATTCTGTACAGAAGAATGAAGAGGAGAATGGGAGAACTGTTAAGAGAAGAGCAGTTTGGTTTCAGGAAAAGTATAGAGACAATGGAAGCGATTTTAGGGCTCAGATTAATAGTAGAAGGAAGATTAAAGAAAAACAAACCCACATATTTGGCATTTATAAATCTAGAAAAGGCATTCGATAAAGTAGACTGGAATAAAATGTTCAGAATTTAAAAAAATTAAGTTTCAAATATAGAGATAGAAGAATGATTTCTAACATTTACAGGAAGCAAACGGCAACAGTAATAATAGAAGAACATAAGAAAGAAGCCGTAATAAAAAAAGCGGGTCTGACAAGAATGTTCCCTATCTCCGTTACTTTTTAATCTTTACATGGAACTAGCAGTTAATGATGTTAAAGAACAATTTAGATTCGGAGTAACAGTACAAGGTGAAAAGATAAAGATGCTACGATTTGCTGATGATATAGTAATTCTAGCCAAGAGTAAAAATGATTTAGAAGAAACAATGAATGTCGCGGATGAAGTCCTACGCAAGAAAATAAACAAGAACAAAACGAAAGTAATTAAATGTAGTAAAAATAATGAAGATGGATCACTGAATATAAAAATAGGAAGAGAAAAGATTATGGAGGTAGAAGAATTTTGTTATTAGGGAAGTAGAATTACTAAAGGTGGACGAAGCAGGAGCGATATAAAATTCCGAATAGCACAGGCAAAACAAGCCTTCAGTCAGAAATATAATTTATTTACATCAAAAAGTAATTTAAACGTCAGGAAAAGATTTTTGAAAGTATACGTTTTGTGCGTAGCTTTATATGGAAGTGAAACTTGGACGATCGGAGTATCTGAGAAGAAAAGATTAGAAGCTTTTGAAATGCGGTGCTATAGGAGAATGTTAAATATAAGATGTGTGGATAAAGTGACAAATGAAGAGGTGTTGCGATTTGTAAAACAAATTGTTAGGGATGTAGGATGTAGGGGGTATACTCAAATGAAACGACTAGCACTAAGTAGGGAAACTTGGAGAGCTGCATCAAACCAGTTAAATGACTGAAGACAAAAAAAAATAAGCAGTATAAATTAATATTAGTATTCTGTTGTCTTATCTTATGAATCAATATTTCTTATTGTCATATCATACGTTTTCTTATAATTTATTTTTTTTATTTTAATTTATTTTTTCTCCATTATGGAATTATTTTTTTCTCATTGTTTAGATTATAAATTAATTGCAATTTATTTTATTTCAATATAAATTGAAATAATATTACATTCTGATTAATGTATTTTTTTTAACTTAATTTTTCAATTTAAATTTTCTGATTCCATTTTATTTTTATGTATCATGTATTTTTATTTAGTTAAATTTTATATTGTTAATTAATTGTTTTATTAATCATCCTATTTTAATGATATGAACTCGCGGCTAGCGCTCAATGTTTCTTTTTTTAGCCCCGTCAAGGATAAATATGTTGAATAAAATTGTATATTAATTTTCAATTAACAATAAATAAATAGAAATTAAAATACACATACGTTTGACGATGAAAAATTTGTAATTATTTCTGTTGCCATGGTGACAGGATTAATACTTTTTACTTCCTTTTATGAAGTAAAGGAAATATTGTGATCGCGATAAATTATGGTTTTCAGATTTCAATAGAAATATCCATTTTAACCAACCCTGAATCAATTTTGACTAGTTTCGGCGTGACGTCTGTAGGTACGTATCGTATAACTCAAAAAAGATTTTGAGTAGATTGTTGAAATTTTGGATTTCAGACTGTGGTAACATCTAGTTATCCACCTTTCCTTTTTATTGTAATTAACTGAACCAAAAATGTCCAGAAAAGCTTAAAATCCAAAATAAAACATTTAGTTTTTGAACTTTTAATAACTGCAGTAATAAACCCTCAATGAGAGGTTTTCAATTATATATCATAAGAGGTACTTATTTTCATTGGTTTCAGATTTATAGCTCAATAAAACTTTAATTAATGAGATATTTGGATCTTACAAAAGGAAGGCATATTCGGTTCGAATGCGTCTTCATTTCCTTTTTTTCAACTTTTTTAAAATTTTCAATATATATTGATGTATTAATAATTATTAACCTGTGATTGTAAAAAAAATTGCAATAAATAAATAATTCAGTATTAAAAAAAAATTAAAAAAATTGTAATATAAAATATATACGTAATTTAATAGGCGTAAAAGGAAGTCATGTAGTGTCTAGATCAAAATTTTGTCGCGTGATGCAAGAAAAACAGTTAAAATTTCGGCTTTATGTGCAATATATATTACCATTATAATATTATATATTGTCTCCACATATATGCCTAATTTAATATCGGCGCCCGAACACGGTATAGCAACTCAGATGCGAACTGGCGGACAGTATACGGATGCGCTGATACAAGCATCACTACCGCCGCACTGATGACCGCGCAGTTCTCCCACCATAGCGGCGCTGCAGCACCTCCACTCTCAGGCTCCAATAAAAGATCGTGCACCACGTAAGTGTATTATTTCATCGTCGACCATCACCTGGAAAAGATCTAGAAGAAGAAGAAGAAGATGGAAGAAGACAGAAGAAGTCCCCTGGCCGGCTCAACGTGGGAGCTCTCGGCGGATGCCAACGTCCCCGCCGGAGCAGCAGGCCTGGCCGGCCCGCCGAGGGAGCCGCTGGAAGTGACGCTACCTCCCCGCTACAGCTCCAGCTTGCCGGCCTTCAATTGCCTTGGCCGCCGGACTTAATAGCAGGAGCCGGCCCAGCGTGGGATCGCTTGCGGGAACCGCCTCTGCCGCACCGGCGAAGGACGACCGACGCCAACGAGACCACTGCGAGCCTCTGGGGGCCACCACTGCCACGCTGTAGTGGGGATCCAACTGCCGCTGAGGAAAGCCCGGTCGGACTTTCCTCAGTGGTCGAGCCGCAACTCCCAGACTTCGCCGGAGACCAGCTTCCGGAACCAAAAGCTCTTTTCAGAGCAAACACAAAAAACGGCCATTTTCAGGGTCACCACAAGGTTATGAATTACGAATCGTTTAAGCCATTCGAGGACAACAACCTTCTCAGGGCTACCTTCAGGTTAGCAATTACAACGAGCTGTCGAAGCCAATCAACGACAAACACGGCCCTATTCAGGACCACAATAAGGTGAGTAAGTGCCACGTCCCGTCGAAGCCATTCGGCGACAATATATATATATATATATAGAGAGAGAGAGAGAAAGAGAGAGAGAGAGAGAGAGAGGTATTAAACCATTGAAACAGTTCATATATAAAAACTGAGAATGTAGAAACAGGTATGGATCTACGTAGTTACATAATTACTACTTTAGGATATGTTTGATATTTTTGTTCACCATCTTGGATCTGCTACATTGAATCAAAAATATTTTTAAATAAAACATGTGAACAAGTGATACATGATTTCACTTTAAAATTTATTAGAAAAATAATGATGAAAATAGCGTTTCGATAAATAGCGTTTCTTTATTTTCAAATTAAAAACATCATATTTGCAAAAACAGGAAAAATCGTAGTAGTAAATTCATTGAATTTCAAAAGAAATCATAACATACTAAGCATTTTTTTCTTTTCACGCTATTAGAAAGGATAATAAAACAAATATATATATATATATATATATATATATATATATATATATATAACATATTTTACATAAAAGAAATAAATATAAATTCTGAAGATGACATTTTTATCGTATAAAATTATTAGAGAAAGACGTAATATTTCATATGTAAGCTTCATATTTAACGGTGTTCTCATAAAGGAAGCTGGTTTATTAGCGCTGATTATTTTAATTTTAATTGCATCATTAGCAATTAAAGCTAAAATAATTACTTTTATTTAGCTGATCTTTTAATTTTGATTTACTTGAAAGTTTAGTTTAGAAAAAAAAAGAAATATCAAAAGTTCACAGCGTGTAAATAATTATCGTAGAAATTAGTGTAATAAAATCTGGATTATTTAAGTTTTCTTGTAATTAGAGAGAAAACTGTGGTTTAAAAATAAAAATAAATGGAGTCATTACGTAGTCTGTTATATAATATTATTTTAAAAATAGGGTAAAGTAATTTGAACAGAAAACCAATAATTATTGACTTCCTTTTGTACCTTTTAATTTACTGGCTTGCATTCAGCTATGAAGAGATCATTTTAAAGTCGAAGAAGTACATTAAAATTTATTTTATTCCCCATTTATAAACTTTTTCCTTGTTTTAAACTATCTGGGATAAACCCTATTTTATTTAACTAGAGGCTGTGATGCAAGAAGTAAAGTATGATAATTAGTTAAAAACTAGGGTATAGTAATTTTTTTCATTTCCCGCTGTTTCATAACCCATGGACTCTACAATGGACTCGAATACAAGAATAAGTAGGGGTAATATTCGTACGTACATACCCCCACTGTACGTTTAAATATACATGTGCGTTGGTGTTCGATGCTTAATAATTTTTGACTTGATAAATCGATTTTGTAAAATTTTACACAAAGATTCATGTATATCGAACAATTTTTTGGTAAAATTTTCGGCTAAACATCATCAAAGGGTGGGATAAATCATTTCTTTGAAGTAAATCTTCTTAAAATTTAACAAATATAACCTCATTTTAAAATAAGCTTAATTCACTTGTGCATGCTTCTTACAATTTTATAAAAAAAACTTTGCTCCCAGATTTTCCCTTCCCCAAATTAAAAAAAGGTAAAATTTTATTCATTGGATTTTTTTAAATTCTTTATTTTAATTTTCTATTTCAACTGCCCAAAAAACAATACTTTGGGGACAATATCGGGATGAGCAGCCGATCAGAGATTAAAAATATAGATTTTTAAACATTTTTCATGAATCATATTTTTCCATTATATAACAATAAATAACTAATGCCAAGAAAGTACAACAACTTTGATCTCAGTTTTTTTAATCAAGCTTGAAATTAAAGTGCTCTTAAAACCGGAAAGGATCCTAGTGAGGTCGGTAGTTATCGACTTATCAGCGTTTTACCGGTAACCGGCAAGTTGCTTGAAAGGCTGGTTGTGGAACGTCTCTGGGAAAACTGTGAACTGTTTTCTAAATCGAGGCCAGTATGGTTCGACGAAAGTAGTTGGCACCAAGGATTGCATGTTAAATGATCTTCCCAGGTGAAAAGCGCCGACTATAAATATATTTTGGCAACTTTTATAGACATAGAGGCAGTATTTTCTTTCTTGGAGTTCTGTCTCTATGAGTTGAAAAGTTGCAATTTTCCCGTAGCCCTACAGGGTGTGGTACGTGCCTATTTGTCTAACCGTACGGCTCTATTTAAGGATGCGAACCTGGTTGTGGAAAAATCCGTACCCAGGGGAAGCTTGCAGGGTTTCGTTCTAGGTCTGGTATTCGACGGATTTCTAGGATTGACATTTCTAGAAGGAGTCACGCCCAGGCTTTCGCCGATGACTGACCTTAGTTCGTGGTAATTCACGACCACAGCTAAAAGACCGGGCGCAGGCGGCCTTGACAACCGCAGAGGGTCGGATGGACATTCAAAATTTAAAAATTTTTGTGCCCAAGACGATAAACTTCGTGTCTCAAGGACCTTTTCAAGGGTGCGGAGAAATTATCGTAAAGTCGTAACCCCCATATTAAATATAAAGGCTGTGTAATCATGCGAGTTAAAGTACCTAGGAGTTTTCTTTCATGAAAAGTTGCTGTTTAGCAATCACATTAGGCAAGTAGCGGCGGACATCTCAGTGATGCACAAACTTAGGAGGTTTGCTCGGAAAGACTATGAGATTTCGGGCCGTCAAACGTACGTGCTGTAACAAGGTATCTTCGAATATATAATATCTTACGCAGTGCCCGTTTGGGTGCATAGGTTGGATATGAATAAAGCACTTGTTATAATTTAAGGAGTGCAAAACCTTAATTGTATGCACTGGTGTTTTTAAAACAACGAGGCTACCACCGTATTGGGAAAGACGCTCTCAACTGATTTAGTGGTGAAAGTTCGGGCAGCCACATGGAGATTGCGAAGAGGCCGGGAGGCTGAAGTATCTGAGATGCCGTTTCAAGCCGGGCCAGTACCGGAGCGGAACGGTGATCACAATGCACTAGATCTAAATTTCGTTCAGTTGCCCATCTCCCGCCTGCAGAAGAGGCTACAGAGCCTTGCGATAGAAGCATGAGAGTGGCGATGCTGGAATGGAACACGACGATTAAGGGAAGCTCCTTGTATAAGTTTATACAGGATCTGAGGGATGGTATACTTTGAGTTTAATTTTTAAGAGCAACGGGTCGCCCGGGTGCTCACCAAACACGCTAACTTGAACCAATATCTGTTTTGGTTCCGCCTGGAAGCTGATAAGCTTTGCGATTGCGGGGAGGTGCACCTGATGTTTGACTGCCTTGCTCTTGGTGGCGAGGGGCACAGACCGAGCCACCCTGGAACTTAGAGGTCAAGGGAAAAGTTGGTCACTTACAAGCATAGTCAGTGTAGCAAGAGCGCACTGTCGGACCGTATGGTTGCTTTGTTCAACCGGCATCCGTAGTTTGCTTAAGGGAAAGACTCTTACCGCATTGCCGTGGGAATCTAACCCTGACCATCAGACAATTATTATGGCTTCAAGCGCTATAAAATGGTTGACAGATATACTCGCTGGCATTCAGCGACCTAGGCGTGGCAGCGAATTGCTATCTAGACGAAATGAATTTTGTTATGAATGCCATATATATTATTAGTAGTTGACAGGGTGCGCCTACACATTTTAGTAAATATATGACAAGTGAGCGGTTGGGACACGTAAGCCGATGCTGTATGGCAGCATGCTTAGTCCGCTCACGCTGTTAGGTAAGCTCTAGGAGCTATGTTAGGATACTGGTCGCTAAACTGTTCGAGGCTCAGTTGCCGTTTGTGGCACAGATATTCGGTCTTATGCTTTAGAGAGACCGAATGAGGTGGTGGCGGAAGAAATTGCAAGCAAACCAATTACCATTTGTTTGGGAAATAAGAAAACTTTTTCCCAAAAAAGAAATTCGTCGGTGATGATAAACTTAAAAATGCTATTAATCAATGGCTAAATGGACTGGCGATAGAATACGACGAGGATATATTGAAGCTGGTATATTGATATGATAAATATCTTAATTCAGGTGGCGATTACATACAGAAGTAATATAAGGTATGTAGTTTAATAGATATAAAAAATTTTTATAAAGTTTTCGGAATAGATTTTTTACAATGAAACGGTCTTTACATTAGAGATAACCTTTCTTATTATTAGATAATAATTTAATAAAAGTCAGCTTTAAAACACTACAGTCTAACGGTGCTTAATTTAAATTTCTATGTACACAGAAACAAACACATAATTAGTTTTTACTAATTACCTTCTCTTTCGCCCTTCCACCGTGGTTTTTAACAGATTTGGCAATCAAAACGCTCATGTTTTTCGCTATCTTGTGATCCCTACTGAAAAAAACAAGTAAACCGCTTTCATATTCCTTCCACCGATTAAACTAGAAAAGGGAACGAACAATTAACGTCCCGTACAGACGCAGGGTAAAAAAAAAAACTATCTTCCACCAGCACACCAGGGTCGTCATTGCGGGAGCGATAGCAGTCTCTCTCTCTCTCGTAGCCTTGCGTCCAGCTTCCTATGCGCGTATGGGCACAACACTCAAACATCACGCCGGTGGAACTGTGAAGCGCACAGTTCCATAAAAAGATTTTTGTATTTTTATAATAAACTAGGAGATGGCTACTGACATTAAGCTTAAGGAATTGTACAAGTATAAAGAAAGAATTAAAAAATAGGACTCGTTATATTAAATGTTATCGATAATATTTAGTGAAAATAGGGGGTGCTGCAGGTCTACAGTGCCTATACGCGAACTACCATGAATGATATATCCTATTACACAATTGATTTATTATTTCCAATCCTTCATTATGTAAGCATTTATAAAATTTTATTGGAAGACTTTTTATTCTAGTCGTTTTTTTTACGTTATGTATTTTTTTTTTTTTTTTTTGTCTTCAGTCATTTGACTGGTTTGATGCAGCTCTCCAAGATTCCCTATCTAGTGCTAGTCGTTTCATTTCAGTATACCCTCTACATCCTACATCCCCAACAATTTGTTTTACATACTCCAAACGTGGCCTGCCTACACAATTTTTCCCTTCTACCTGTCCTTCCAATATTAAAGCGACTATTCCAGGATGCCTTAGTATGTGGCCTATAAGTCTGTCTCTTCTTTTAACTATATTTTTCCAAATGCTTCTTTCTTCATCTATTTGCCGCAATACCTCTTCATTTGTCAGTTTATCCACCCGTCTGATTTTTAACATTCTCCTATAGCACCTCATTTCAAAAGCTTCTAATCTTTTCTTCTCAGATACTCCGATCGTCCAAGTTTCACTTCCATATAAAGCGACACTCCAAACATACACTTTCAAAAATCTTTTTCTGACATTTAAATTCATTTTTGATGTAAAAAAATTATATTTCTTACTGAAGGCTCGTTTAGCTTGTGCTATTCGGCATTTTATATCGCTCCTGCTTCGTCCATCTTTAGTAATTTTACTTCCCAAATAACAAAATTCTTCTACCTCCATAATCTTTTCTCCTCCTATTTTCACATTCAGCGGTCCATTTTTGTTATTTCTACTACATTTCATTACTTTTGTTTTGTTCTTGTTTATTTTCATGCGATAGTTCTTGCGTAGGACTTCATCTATGCCGTTCATTGTTTCTTCTAAATCCTTTTTACTCTCGGCTAGAATTACTATATCATCAGCAAATCGTAGCATCTTTATCTTTTCACCTTGTACTGTTACTCCGAATCTAAATTGTTCTTTAACATCATTAACTGCTAGTTCCATGTAAAGATTAAAAAGTAATGGAGATAGGGAACATCCTTGTCGGACTCCCTTTCTTATTAGGGCTTCTTTCTTATGTTCTTCAATTGTTATTGTTGCTGTTTGGTTCCTGTACATGTTAGCAATTGTTCTTCTATCTCTGTATTTGAACCCTAATTTTTTTAAAATGCTGAACATTTTATTCCAGTCTACGTTATCAAAAGCCTTTTCTAGGTCTATAAACGCCAAGTATGTCGGTTTGTTTTTCTTTAATCTTCCTTCTACTATTAATCTGAGGCCTAAAATTGGTTCCCTTGTCCCTATACTTTTCCTGAAACCAAATTGATCTTCTCCTAACACTTCTTCCACTCTCCTCTCAATTCTTCTGTATAAAATTCTAGTTAAGATTTTTGATGCATGACTAGTTAAACTAATTGTTCTGTATTCTTCACATTTATCTGCCCCTGCTTTCTTTGGTATCATAACTATAACACTTTTTTTGAAGTCTGATGGAAATTCCCCATTTTCATAAATATTACACACCAGTTTGTATAATCTATCAATCGCTTCCTCACCTGCACTGCGCAGTAATTCTACAGGTATTCCGTTATGTATTATTTTGAAAATATGTTTAAATATTTTTTTTCTTAATAAATAAATTTTGAATTAGAAAGGAATTTAAATAACGAAATTTCCTGAGAGAACAAATTTTTCAGATATACCAAAAAAACAAACAGATCGATTGACATAAATATATTTTCTTTCTATCTGTTTTGAAACCTATCAGTTTAAATCAAGATCTGTTTACAGAATACAAATAAATAAATACGTTAACTTTTCTGCTATAAAAAATATTTTTTTCTTTATAAGTCCGTTAATTCGTTAAAAAATGTTTCTTTTTTTTTGTTAAATATCACGTAGTGAAACAATAAATTGATAAAAAAAATCGTTGAAACAATTGGTTTTATATCAGATAGAACAAAAACATGTTCGCTGGAACAATCTATAGGCTTAAAACTCGTCTCAAAAGCAATATATCTATCCTCTATTGCCGATTAAAAAGAAGTAAAAAATGCGATCGTTTATTAATCGATATAAAATGCGACCCCAATCTGTAATTGAAATCCAGTTATTTATTACTTTTTGATAATAGTAAAAAAGTAAAATATTCATTCATAAAAACATGAATAGTAAAACATTTTATTCGTTTTTTAATTCATCAAACTATCTTTTAAAATGAATGAAACGAAATATTCAGGAAAATAATAAATGTAAAATGATAATTTTTATAAATTAATAGGATTGTTTTAAGACGCATCCTTTAAATTTTCTAAAAGAAAAATATGTAAATATTCAAAATAAAAAGGAAAGATATAAAGATTTTATGAAATAAAGGCTAGTTTATTGGGATACTGACGCGTTAAAAACCCCTTCTACCAACTGTAAGACCACAAAGTATAAATCCACAGTCCAGTGACTGAAATTCAGAAGGGTTTAAACCGACAAAACATAGCTTGTATAATGTTGTACAGAATTTATTATATATATGTTCTCTGCTTTGTACCATCAGAGTCTACTGAATAAAAAATGTAGTGTGTAGGCTTCCCCTAACAGCACGTACGTCATACAAGTATCCACAACAGGATTCTTTTATGGTGAAATATTATTTACAGCTATTAAAATTTTGTACGGTTTCGTTTTAAATAACAAAATGAAAAAGAAGTAATAAAAATTTATCTACTGTTTTAGTTGAAAAACAATGAATAATAAACATAAGAGGAAATTTATAAAAATTGTAAATTGTTTTTTGTAATTAGTAAAATACATAAATATATTTTATATTCCTACTAGCAGGTTACCCGCCGCGGCCTCGCCCACGCGTTACTTGAGTTCTAAACATATTTATTGAACGTTTTGGAGTGATGCTTTTGCTTATTACGTTCCTATGTTTAAAATATGATGTCAGAAACAGATAATAGAACTCGTAATCATCATTTACAGTTACTTGCGGGCTCCCAAAAAAAAAAGTCTACCGTTTTTTCCATTCGAGCCCTCACAGGCCCTTTTCAGTCATAACTCCAATGTCATTTTTATAATCTACTAGCTCCCAGTTGCAGCTTTGCTCGCGCTAATTGGTTCTTGCGTTTCCTGTCGTGGTCAATCTTTTTATTTTATATTTATTCGTCAAATAACCAGAGGCAGATGCAGTCAGTCACACATACAGTAACGATGGCATATCGCATTTCCCGTTGCTCAGTTGTTTCAGTTGAGCGGGATTGATCTGTGCGTATTCGGTCGCTTTTTAAACGTATTTCCCGTTGCTCAGTTGTTTCAGTCGAACGGGATTGGGCTGTGTGTATTCGGTCGCTTTCCAATCTTGACTGTCTTTCGTCTTCAGTCTTGCCGCACGAACAGTTTTCATCATACGTGCTTTTTTTTGTATTTCTCTCAATTGAAGAATGTCCTCTAGGCATGGTATATGATGTTTTAAAAAAAGATCAAAGAATTTAAAAGACTGCAGTTAAATACTTTACACACTTTAAATTAGTAACTCACACATGATAAACAAAAGCATTTATTTATTTTTTTAAACAGCTGTAAAAAATTGTAAATGAATGAATCGTAAAAATTACATATGCGTGTGGGCTAAATCGATTGAAAATTAGGAATAACTGTACGTTAAAAGCTCAGCCCTTTTCAAAATTAATCGATTCAAAAAAATGTTAGCTTAGAAAATCAAAGTCATTTTGAAAATTAAATAAGCTTTAAGGAAGAAATAAAGTGTTTTTAAATTTGGTTGTAAAATTTCGTTATGTCGGAGGTCCAAGAAAATTAGCCTATGTTCACCGCAGGGCTTCAAAGTGTAGGTATATAAAATTTTAGACAAATATGTCCGGTAGATCTCGAGTTAAGTTGGAACAGACAGACAAACAAACATTGATTTTTATATATATAGATATTAGAATCGTAAGCTAAACTAGACTTTTATTTTTCTATTAGCGCAAACGATTTCTGTACGAATCCGTGGAGCACTCATATTGAATTTGAGTAGCTCTATGAACTTCAGCATGATTGCTTTGATACATAACTGCAACGGCTCTATTTATTTCTGGATGTCTATTTTGATAGGCCACTACTGCACCTCTATGGACCTCTGAATGATTTTGTTGATACTTTTTCACAACTATTCTACTACCTTCTGAATTGATTTATGCATACATTTCCACCGCTTTTTTGACTTGATTTTTTCTTGTTCTGTCCGTGAACCTCGCACGACGCTTTTTATTATTTCTAACAGGAATAGAAAAGAAGAAGAATTTTGTGAAATGTTGTTTTCTAAATCAGGCAAATATACGAGCGTTATTATTTTTTTTCAAGGTCCGATCGGTCACAAAATTAAAACCGCAGCGAAAATAACCATTTTTTTTTTGTAACAAGTACTTACATAGTTAGGCTATTTCTCTACATAGTCGCCACTCCGATTTAGACATTTGTCGTAGCGTAGTACCAACTTTCCAATACCCTCCTCATAGAACGGAGCCGCCTGTTTTTTCAGCCATGTTTCTACGCCGGTCTGCAGCTCGATGTCTGTGCCAAAATGTTGTCCTCCTAGCCGGCGTTTTATGTGAGCAAAGAGGTAAAAATCGGATGGAGCCAAGTCCGGGCTGTATAGTGAGTGATCAAACACTTCCCGACGAAAACGCAGCAGGAGCTTCTTTGTTACAGCTGCCGTGTGCGGCCGAGGACACAGATTGTGGTACTGAAGTCTCTCAGTCACAATGGTGTAGAGAACTGACCTTGAAATCGAATCACTCAATACAGAAATTGTGAACCGATGATTTTCTCGAATCGCCTCATCTACTCGTTAAAAATTACTCATTAATTTCTATAAGTTTTATATTAAGTAAAGAGTTAACATATTTCGCTGTAGACTATATATATCTGCTTTTTGAGAGGTTCAATAACTCGTTGATAAAATACGTATGTTTCAAGGGTTTACTCGTCTTTCACTGTTTTAACAGTACATCTTAATTTACTTATTTTATAATGATGTATTATTAATTTGAAATCTCTCTTAATATATTATCTGAAATATTACGCTATCACAATTAACTAATGATGTATACTAAATTATTTTTTATCTTTTCCCGTGCAACAATCTATATTATTTAGCGAATTGTAACGATGTTCAGAGTTATAATATAAGTATTAGAATTATATAAATTATAACAGCAAGTAACATTTTTTTATATTAGACAACAATGGTTTCTGGTAGTGACATATTTCATAATAAAACGTAATTAGAAATTCTTTATATCCTTTGAAAATTGTAGCGTAAAAATAAATTTACATAAAAATTAGTTTATGTAAAGATTAAGTATTATTACAATTCCATACATAAAAATCTTTTTTTTTCTTTTGTTTTTCGAAACGGGCAATAAATTTCACTTTTGAAATGGCTACGGGATAAAGTAATAACTCTGATTTATAACTATTGAATGAATTATTGGCTTATAAAAATGAACGTTATTTTCAAATATATTCTTATAAGGTTACCCGGACGGAAATTTCTAGAATTTAAATTTACAGTAAATTTATTTTAAATTTCATATTTATGTAGGTATTTATTTTTTCCAACAATTACGGAAATAAAACAAATTAACTTCTTTGTACGCGTATTAAATTACATATATACATTTTTAAAAGTACATATAATTTTATTTCATTAATAACTTCTGACATCTTTTCATATTTTTTTTTTTTATTCTTATTATTTTCTATTTTTATTTATTTTTTATTATAGATGAGTCTGCGAAATGCCATTTAAGCACCCTCCATAAATGGGGGAGTGTCAGACTCGCACGGGTTCGGCTAGATGTTATTAAGAGCCTATGTGTACCCGCACCCTACCGATTAAAACTGCTAGCTCATCGTTTCTCCTTCATCGGGATCGGTCATGCAGTTTAAGCATTGCGCGGGCCCAGAAGGTACCTTTAGGGTCTAGGGGTCCAGAGTCCCCGTGCTTCATCACCGTCGCCCATCCGTACAAGTACAGACGCACGACGGCTCCGCAAGGGGTGATCCTTCGCTTATTCTTATTATTGAATTATTATGTCGTAAATTTTTTTTTAGAATGAGAGGTTAATAATTATTAATAAATCAATATATTTAAATTTAAAAAAAAGTTAAAAAATAAAAAGGAGATGAAGTCTGATTTGAGCCGCTATACCTTTCCCTTTCCAAAGATTAAAATATTTGATTAATTAAAATTTAATTTTGCTATAACTCTGGAACCGATGAAAATAAGTACCGCTTATGATATACCGTTAAAATGCTCTCAATGAGGGCTTATTACTGCAGTTAAGAAAAGTCCAAAAACCAAATGTTTTTAGAATTTTGGGCTTTTCTGGTCATTTTTGGTTCAGTTAATTGCAATAAAAAGGAAAGGTAACAACATTATACGGATAATTGTTGTTGAGTTATGCGAGATAGATATGTACGTACGTAAAGACGTCACACCGAAACTAGTCAAATGGATTCAAGGATGGTCAAAATGGATATTTCCGTTGAAATCTGAAAACCGAAATTTTTCGCCATCATAATATTTCCTTTACTTCGTTCGTACAAGGAAATAAAAATATGAAAAGAAAAATGTAATAAAAAATATAAATATAAAGAAATATATGTAATTTAATAGGCGTACAAGGAAATCATATGGTGTCCACATCAGATTTTTTTTATTTTTATTGTTATTATTTAATTATTATTTATTGTAAAATTTTACAATCAGACGTTAATAATTATTAATAAATCAATATATTTAAATTACAAAAAAAAAGTTAAAACAAAATATGATGAAGTAGGATTTGAACGGATGTGTCTTTTCATTGTAAGATCCAAATATTTCATTAATTAAAATATTATTTGGCTATAACTCTGGAACCGATGAAAATAAGTACCATTTATGATATATCGTTGAAAAGCTCTCAATGAGGACTTATTACTACAGTTAAGAAAAAGTCCAAAATACAAGGTTTTTGAATTTTTGGCTTTTTTGGAAAAATTTTTTCAAGTCTATTGCAATGAAAAGGGGAGGTGCACAACCTAAAATCCTAAATCGAAAATGTTAACATTCTATGGTGAATCGTTTTTGAGTTATAAGAGATATACATGTAATAAAATATTTTTGAAATATCGTTTAATAGGTTTGTATGAAGTAGAATCCATTGTATTATTTTTAAGGTTGTTATATGGGGGAAAAAAATATTAAAATGTAATTATTTAAATTTTAATTGCTGGGGTATAAATTTCAAACATTATGATTTAAATATTAGTAACAGCAGTTATTAGTTTTTACAAGATGAATAATTCAATAGAAGTTTTGTAGTTTCATTCTCATTTCGTTACAAATTATAATTTATTAATGGTAGTTTTTGGGTTTTTCAACTTTCTCTTAAAAGTTTAATTTAATTTTGGATTACTTATAATTTAATAATTTCATTAATAGGAGTTCTTAATTTCGGCATATTTAGGATAAAATAACTAAACAATATAAAATGTTTATATCAAAATAATGTGAAGAATACAGAACAATTAGTTTAACTAGTCATGCATCAAAAATCTTAACTAGAATTTTATACAGAAGAATTGAGAAGAGAGTGGAAGAAGTGTTAGGAGAAGACCGATTTGGTTTCAGGAAAAGTATAGGGACAAGGGAAGCAATTTTAGGCCTCAGATTAATAGTAGAAGGAAGATTAAAGAAAAACAAACCAACATACCTGGCGTTTATAGTCTTGGAAAAGGCATTTGATAACGTAGACTGGAATAAAATGTTCAGCATTTTAAAAAAATTAGGGTTCAAATACAGAGATAGAAGAACAATTGCTAACAGTAACAATTGAAGAACATAAGAAAGAAGCCTAATAAGAAAGGGAGTCCGACAAGGATGTTCCCTATCTCCGTTACTTTTTAATCTTTACATGGAACTAGCAGTTAATGAGGTTAAAGAACAATTTAGATTCGGAGTAACAGTACAAGGTGAAAAGATAAAGATGCTACGATTTGCTGATGATATAGTAATTCTAGCCGAGAGTAAAAAGGATTTAGAAGAAACAATGAACGGCATAGATGAAGTCCTACGCAAGAACTATCGCATGAAAATAAACAAGAACGAAACAAAAGTAATGAAATGTAGTAGAAATAACAAAGATGGACCGCTGAATGTGAAAATAGGAGGAGAAAAGATTATGGAGGTAGAAGAATTTTGTTATTTGGAAAGTAAAATTACTAAAGATGGACGAAGCAGGAGCGATATAAAATGCCGAATAGCACAAGCTAAACGAGCCTTCAGTAAGAAATATAATTTACAAAATACTACTAAATATAGTTTACATCAAAAATTAATTTAAATGTCAGGAAAAGATTTTTGAAAGTGTATGTTTGGAGTGTCGCTTTATATGGAAGTGAAACTTGGACAATCGGAGTATCTGAGAAGAAAAGGTTAGAAGCTTTTAAAATGTGGTGCTATAGGAGAATGTTAAAAATCAGATGGGTGGATAAAGTGACAAATGAAGAGGTATTGCGGCAAATAGATGAAGAAAGAAGCATTTGGAAAAATATAGTTAAAAGAAGAGACAGCCTTATAGGCCACATACTTATGCATCCTGGAATAGTCGCTTTAATATTGGAAGGACAGGTAGAAGGGAAAAATTGTGTAGGCAGGCCACGTTTGGAATATGTAAAACAAATTGTTAGGGATGTAGGATGTAGAGGGTATACTGAAATGAAACGACTAGCACTAGATAGGGAATCTTGGAGAGCTGCATCAAACCAGTCAAATGACTGAAGACAAAAAAAAAAATATCAAAATAATTATTACGTTGTAGATACAAATATAATAATGCCATATCCTAAATTCATTAAATATAGCTAAATATAGCAATTATTTGGCAAGGAAGAAAAACCATTTGCGATGTAGGTGATAAAATCATTTTATTATTACACTTTCTACTTATTTTCTATTCATACAAAAAAAGCGATTTTACAAATAACTGATGTAATATTCTAAAAAATGTTACAGTTTACATAAAAAATTTATATTCATAAAAATCAGTATGGTTTTCAATCTGGAAAATCAAAAAAAGATGCGGTTTTATATTTAACTAAAATAATTAACAATTTTAATAAAATATTATACCAACAATATTCTTAGATTTAGTTAAAGGATTTGACACAATTCCTCACAAAATTTTAATACATAAACTGCGGAGTACAAGGATAAAGTCAGTGATCATAGAAAATCATTAAATTTCGGAATACCACAAGGTACAGTTCTCTGGCCAATACTTTTCCTAATATACAGATATGGGTTCAGTTGCTCATCTCCCGCCTGAGGAGGAGGCTGTACAGCCTCGTGAAGGATGCACGGCAGCAAGACTGGCACACCACTACTAAGGGAAGGTCCTTGTATAGATTTATGCTGGACTTGTGGGAATGGTATGGCTCTTCTTCGTTTTTAAGGGCAACGGATGCCCAGATGCTCCAACCACGCGAACTTGAACCAATATTAATTTCGGTTCCGCCTGGCAGCTGATGAACTGTGCGTCTGTGTGGAGCTCCAGTCGAACGAACATATGATGTTCGACTACCCAGCTCTTGAGGGGGCCAGAACTCAGGCCACCCTGGAACTTAGAGTTCAAGGGGAAAATTGGCCACTCATAAGCGGCGAGACAATGTGGCGAGAGCCGCATTGTCGGACCGTGTGGGTGTTCCTTGATGCGGTTGCTTTGTTCAACCGGCATTAGTATCTTATTTAAGGGAAAGACTCCTACCTCGCTGGTGTGGAAAGCTATCCGAGAGTTACGGCTGGCTGGAATTAAAGCTGCAAGCGCTTTAATATTGATGGACAGGTACTTGCTGGCATTCACCTACCTTGGCGTGGCAGCGAATTGCTTTCTTGACGAAATAAATTTATTTTATTGAATGTCATATATATTTTAGTAGTGGACGGGGTGCGCCTACCCATTTTAGAATATATGAAAAGTGAGCGGTGGGACACCAAGTAAGTGGTGTGTGGCACCATATTTAGTTTGCTCACGCAAAGTTAGCTCTAGGAGCTAGTTAGGAGACTGGTAGTTAAACTGATTCGAGGCTCAGTAGCCGTTTGTGGCACAGACATTCGGTCTTCTGCTTTAGGGCGACCGAATAGGGTGGTGTCGGGAGAAATGCCATGCAAATCAATCTAATATACACAGTATGTCTGAAAAGTTCCCGTACTAAATTTCTGTAGTCGATACAAGTACTGCTATCTCTCGAACAAAGAACTATGTAGTACGATATTTGATGCGTGTACAAACTTTCATCACATTTCATCACTCCAGTCTCGTATTATATTCGGCCGCGTAGTTTGTGTTTATGTGATCTTGTGCGAGCTTGCGACGTGGAACAGAGAGCGCAATAAAATATGTGTTCGACTTCAAAATCATTCGTTGAATATTATTCCATGATACAAGAAGCATTCGGCGATGAATCCGCATCTCGTACTAAAACATACACGTGGTGAATGCGGTTTAAAGACAGTAGAGAGTCGTCTGATGACGAAGAACGAAACGGGAGGCCGTCAGCAGCCGTTCACCACGGAAACGTTGCGAAAATGTGCGCAAATCTAGTCAAACAGTGGATCCGAGCGATTGGACTCTTGCAAGACAATGCCTCAGCACACATGGCAACAGTTTCAGCATGTTATTACGCTGGTAATCAAATCATCATTTTATCCCATCCGCTCTATTCACCCGACTTCGCTCTAGTGACTATTTTTTTATTCCCGAAACTCAAGTAGAAGATGAAAGGCCGTTTTATCGACGACATTCCGGCCATCCAAAGGGCTTGCACCGAGCAGTTGATGGCGATTCCACAAAGTAATTTCTGCAGAGCGTTTGACGAGCTCTACTAGCGCTGCAAAGAGTAACTAAAGAAGGATTCTATGTAGAGGGCTGATGTCAGTTAATTCGTTTATCTTTAAATATGTATTTTTATTTAATTTAGTTCGAACATTTCAACGATCTTTTAAAACTGAATACCGCTACCACGGTATCTTTCGCCGATGAAACAGCTTTGGTTTTTTTCGGACGAAACATGAAATGAAGTATATAAGAGCGCGCTACTCGTGGAATAGTTTTGGTAAAATCTTGGTTGGAAAACCATTTTATTACGTTCAACCTAAATAAAGACGAAATATATGTCATTCTCGCCTACTGAAACCGGCAAACCCCTTCGTGAATTTCAACAAAAACTACATTCATATTCCGTAAATAATAGAAAATCGATAAACTATAACTGCCATTGTCAGTCGATAGACGAAGTCAAGTCGATAAAATATCTTAGAATTATAATTGGACGATCAGATGAAGTGGAATGCCCACGTATAGTATTTAATATCAAGAATAAAATAACTTATTCATATTTTTACAAAATTAAACATCTTGAAATAATAAGAATTATATATTTTGAATATGCTCATTCGCCTTTTCCATATGGAATCGAGATACGAGGAAGAATATATGACACCAATCTTAATAAAATATTTATGCTCCAGAAATATTTAATTACAGCAGCTCTCAGTAGACCGAGGTTATATCCCGGTGCACGCTTATTTAAAGAATTTAAAGAGGAAAATATATGTAAAGAAAGTAATAGTATACATAAACTAATATATAAATGAATTTGAATTTAAAAAAACACCGTACAATACTCGTTCAGCAGGAACAAATACTTATACCATATTCTTTTCAAAATTAACTGTTTGCAAATGCCAATTTTCAGTATTACTTCAGTATATTTTCTAACAAAGTCCCTATTATTTTAACGTCGAAATAATAAATAGTAATCTAAGCAAAGAAACAAATGAATGAGTGAAACACAATATAATTTTTTTTTTTTACTTTTAAGGCCGTAATGGACCACTTTAGTCAGAATAATTCAAGTCTTTTATGCCGATCTTTTGGCTTTTAAGTTCTTAGTTTTTACTTTCTCCCAATATTTAGTCGTTCTTAATGATCTTGTTTTACGATCCAATTCTGAATAAACCGTTTTTGTGTAATTAAAAGTTCTTACTTTAAAGTCGGTATTCGTATCTTTAATTACAAATTTTAATTTTTTCGATTTATTAAGTAAATCTTCGTAAGTCAAATTTAATTCTTGCACATCCTCTTTAATTTCTTTGATCCATAACGGCGGATTTTTTAAAGACCAAAATCGATCGATAATTCTCTTAGTAATCCTATCCTGCGGTAATCTTAACAAGTTTGCGCAGAAGGAAATTCGCTTCTTTTTCATAGTATCGATTAAGGATTCCATGTTTTCGTACAGAAATTTATTATGCAATAATCTGTACTGATTTTCGCGTTTATATTTTTTGTTTATGCAGGTTCTAAGAATCATGCATTCAACTTAAAGCAAAGGTTCAGTCCTATTTTTCTGATTTAATCTAAATAAAGTCTCGCTCGCGTAAGTAATTATCGAATTAACCACAGTTTTGTAATGTCTAATTTTAGTGTTAATCGAGAGCGATTTTTTGTTGTAAGTATTTTTGGTTATATGTAGCACTTTAAATATAAATATTTTAAATTACCAAATTGGAAGACAAAAATCATCCACGCTAATAGCAATAAATATAACATATTATTATAATGAATAACGTACAACAGAATAAATTAATATGGTACTAAAAATTACAATATAAAACTGTGAACGTTTAAATGAATGCTAAGGCACTAAAAATTCATAATAGTAGTCAGCTATCGTATCTTATGAGTATTTCTTGTTGTCTTACCATATCCTATCTTGTCTTAAGATAAGACAACATATTACCAGTTAAGACTTATCTTGTAATATTTTATATTATAAATTTATTGTATTTCATTTCAATGTAAATTTAACTAATTTTAAATTCTGATTCTATGTATATTTTAAATTAATTTTTCAATTTAAATTTTTATGTTTGTTTTTTCTATTTTTATGTATCATGCTAAAAAAATCATGTATTTTTGTTTATTTATGTTGTATTTTTAATTACTTCTTTTATTAATCATTCTATTATAATAATACGAACTCGCGGTTAGCGTTCAAGGTTTCTTTTGCTAGCTGTATCAAGAATAAGTATTTTAAATAAAATTACATATGTAATTTTCAATAATAATTGTAACTAACAGTAAAACTAATGTTGCAAACACTGACCTTTACGAAAATAAGTGACTAAAACTAAAATTGAAATGTTTGGAAACATGAGAAATAGAAAGAAAAAAATATATAAATAAATGAATAGTACATAAAGATTTTGGATAGGGGCTTGTAGCAGATTGAAATGACGGGAAACAGGGTGTGACGGGTCACGGCATTCTGACAGGTGGACACGGTAGGTATCTCTGTAAATAGAGAGCTCCATTTCCTTGTATGTTCTTCTTTATCCATTTATCTCCTTGTCAGCCTTTCAAAGAAAAAGGACAAAATACAGATTGAATAATGAAATAAGTGACTACTCATTCGTGAGCGATTCATTTAATGTATTGAACACATCGTTACATATTTTCTAAACATTCAAATGTTTTTTTTCTTTTACTTTCTCGTTACTCGGATTAGAAATAAAGGACCGATAAAAATCTTTGTTAATAGTTAACACTACAATTTAACTGTATAATGTAATAACCCCGAAGTTATGTCGGGGTTATTGATTTTAAATAAAAATTAAAATTAATTTGACAACTTAAAAAAATATGATGTGGACACCACATGACTTCTTTCTACGTTTATTAAATTACATATACACATTTTTTGCTGCGTTTCATTTCAATTTATTTAATTTGAAAGTGAGATACGATCCTCCAATTCTTTAATAAAGTGGGTAGTTAGTTACACGATTGCTGAAATATTAGTTTTTATTAACATCAAATATTTATACAATTATTAATTCATGAAATATTAGGATAGAGTAAAAGTCCCTTTATTACTCTTTAAATAAATGTAACTCTTATATCTATCTAATACTATGTTTTTTAAATTATGATATAAACATCAAAAAAATGAAAGCAAAACGAATAATCAGATGTTTCATGAAACCTGAAGTGGACACCACATGACTTACTTGTACGCCTATTAAATTACTTATGCACATTTTTTTTTTTAATGAAAAGTAATAAAATTTTATTTCATTAACAACATTTTTTTGTCTTCAGTCATTTGACTGGTTTGATGCAACTCTCCAAGATTCCCTATCTAGTGCTAGTCGTTTCATTTCAGTATACCCTCTACATCCTACATCCCTAACAATTTAATTTACATATTCCAAACGTGGCCTGCCTACACAATTTTTTCCTTTTACCTGTCCTTCCAATATTAAAGCGACTATTCCAGGATGCCTTAGTATGTGGCCTATAAGTCTGTCTCTTCTTTTGACTATATTTTTCCAAACGCTTCTTTCTTCATCTATTTGCCGCAATACCTCTTCATTTGTCACTTTAACCACCCATCTGATTTTTAACATTCTCCTATAGCACCGCATTTCAAAAGCTTCTAATCTTTTCTTCTCAGATACTCCGATCGTCCAAGTTTCACTTCCATATAAAGCGAAACTCTAAACATACACTTTCAAAAATCTTTTCCTGACATTTAAATTAATTTTTGATGTAAACAAATTATATTTCTTACTGAAGGCTCGTTTCGCTTGTGCTATTCAGCATTTTATATCCCTCCTGCTTCGTCCATCTTTAGTAATTCTACTTCCCAAATAACAAAATTCTTCTACCTCCATAATCTTTTCTTCTCCTATTTTCACTATTTCCTTCACTATTAATAGCTTCTGATATTTTTTTATTTTTATTATTGAATTATTATTTATTGTAAAAGTTTTTATACAATCAGAGGTTAATTAGTAAATCAAAATATTTAAATTAAAAAAAAAAAGATGAAGTGAGAATTGAACCAATGTGAAATCCTCTTGTATGCTGTTCTTAATGATACGATCGTGCCTTCCCCTTGTAAGATAAAAATATTTCATTAATTAAACTTTTATTTGGCTGTAACTCTGGAACCGATGAAAATAAGTATCGCTTATGATATATCATTAAAAAACCCTCAATGAGGACTTATTACTGCAGTTAAAAAAAGTACAAAATCCAGATTTTTTGATTCCGGGCTTTTTTGTACAATTTTGGGTCAAATCGTTTGTAATCAAAATGGGAGATGCACAACTAGATGTTAGAACAGTGCTTAATCCAAAATTTTAACATCCTACAGTTAATCGTTTTTTATTTATGCGAGATACATACGTATGTACAGACGTCACGCCGAAACTAATCAAAATGGATTCAGGTATAATCAAAATGGATATTTTTGTTGAAATTTAAAACCGAAATTTTTTGCGATTACAATACTTTCTTTACTTCGTACAAGGAAGTAAAAACAAATTGGATAAATTACGTTTCCTGACCAAGCATATATAAAGCGTATCTGGTTTATATGATCCGTTAATTAATTCAAACAAAAAGAATAAAGAATTTGTTGTGAAAAAAATTTCTTTATTTCACTTTTTACTCTTTACGCTACTTTGTGCGTAACTACCTTGTTTCTTTTCATAGCATTTTACTAAATTGTTTATACTCACATGATAGAAATTAGCCGCCTTTGAAGAAAATTTGGTTCAAAAGGCGGCTAATTTTTAATGCGAGTTAAATTAAAAATTTTACATTAAAAATGCAAATTTTAAATTAAATTTTACATTAAAAATGTATCACATGTTCATCTTCCTACTTAAAACAAAACATCTGATACAATATGGCGGGTATAGATTCCAAATAAAACGTAAAGTAATAACTTTATAACCGTGTAGAATCTCCATTTGTTTCTAATTCCTAGTATTTCCCGGTTTTGAAATATGAAGCAGTTTCCATACCTTAATATCACTCTGTGAATAAACTAAATACTCAAAAGGAAAGAGGAATAATTTGTGAACTAATTCTAAACCTTGAAATAAGAAAAAAAATATTCAAAAAATATCAATCCAAAAAAGCTTTTTTTTAAAAGTCTCGACAAAAATTTATCAGAAATGTTATGAATTCATAAAAAGGTGACGACACAAAATTGTAGGAATTTCCCGTAATGCGACTTTTTTCTGATGCACGGCTTACACACACAAATTAATTTAAAATATTTATCATTTTATTTAAATACTAACTGCTGGGCAGGCCTATACAACACCTCCGCAACTAGACCCTCCGGGCGAGTTGCCTTGGAGGGGGGTCGTCTTGGAATAGGGTTATTAGGTGTCCAAAATACATTACCTCTTGTGTAAAAATATTTTTTTTTGAATGATGAAAATTGATATAACGAAAGTTAATTGGAAATTTACAAATCTAGAGGTATTGCGGCAAATAGATGAAGAAAGAAGCATTTGGAAAAATATAGTTAAAAGAAGAGACAGACTTATAGGCCACATACTAAGGCATCCTGGAATAGTCGGTTTAATATTGGAAGGACAGGTAGAAGGGAAAAATTGTGTAGGCAGGCCACGTTTGGAGTATGTAAAACAAATTGTTGGGGATGTAGGATGTAGAGGGTATACTGAAATGAAACGACTAGCACTAGATAGGGAATCTTGGAGAGCTGCATGAAACCAGTCGAATGACTGAAGACAAAAAAAAAAACAAATCTAGAAATTGATACTAATGAATCGGGGTTTTCCACTAGTGATCGGTACATTTCGGTGCCTACTTTTTGGTTTATAGTTCATTATTTTATGAAGAAAAAAATCACATAAATAAATAAAAAATATGTAAAAAAATCTGAAAACACAACTGTTAAACTAACGCACTAAAAGGTAAAAAATAATTTTAGGAAGGTATCTCCGAATTGATTTGACAACAAGCTTTGATGATGATATGTAAGATTATGTGATAGTCATAGCTTCAAATTAAAAATGTGATGTATTTGCTCATTTTTTCAAATCCGTGGTGAATGACCTAAAGAGTGGGGTGCAAACACGCATAAGAAAGAATTGAAAAAAACATCAAATTTTTAATTTAAAGCTATGACTTCCACATAATCTTAGATATCACCATCAAAGCTTGTTTTCAAATCCATTCTGATATACTGTACTAAAATTAATTTCTATATTTTGGTGTGTTTAATTTAATAGTGGTGTTTTAAAATTTTTTCAATATATTTTTTATTTTCTACATTTTATTCTTGATAATTTTATATTATATAGCTACGTTAGTGCACAGGTTTGAGCGTATTTAGTGAAAGATCGGATCATTACGTTTTACGTTAGGTGAGTGCAATCAAAACATAGGGCTAAACAATTAAGATTCCGAATAACCAAAATTCGGTTGATTAAGAGTGTACCCGATGCATTAAACAGTTATTGCTCGACCTGTTAATAAATACGCTATTTGAATCGTTAAAATCGGACGAGCGGTTGCCGAGATATTACGGTGGCACTCCATCGCCCCCCTCACACAATTTCCGAACGACGACCCGGGGGCACTTGAAAATATTATCATCTGACAGATACTACTAAGAGCGGATGGAGTTTTCGTCCACGGGCGTTGAGAAAATTTTTCTAAGCGCTAGGATCGACCGTTTTCGAGATATTTGCAATTTTGGTTTGAAAATTCGGATCCTGTTAAATAGTACTAAATTTTCCCAATACTTCGATATATATTTAGCATATATAACGATATATATTGGTATATCGATACATAATAAAAAATAAGTATACACTTGACCACCAGGAGACATGTACTAACGAATCGGGATTTTCCGCTAGTGATCGGTACATTCCGGTGTTAGGCTAAGGGGGACAAATACAAATGCCGTTTAATAGGGTAGTATAAATCTTTTTTTTTTTATTTAATCCATGATTTCTAGTTAAAGCTACCTCGTATTTCATTCGCGCTGGTGTGGCGGTATTCGTTTTTTTCTGTTATACCTCCGGAACCATCGTAACACCTTACGACACAGGTTATTATGTATGAATGTAAATTAAAGGTACTCTTGTATAGTTTCAGGTCGACCGTTCCTGAGATGTGTGGTTAATTGAAGCCCAACCACCAAAGAACACCGGTATCACCGGAAGAGTTCATCTTTAGATCAACACGATGATCCTTTTTTCTCTCTGTTTAGCCTTCAGGAATTATCGTTCAGGTATTAATTTACTTCAGAGGATAAAATGTATGAGTGTTAATGAAGTGTAGTCTTGTACAGTCTCAGGTCAACTATTCCTGAGATATTTGGTTAATTGAAACCCAACCACCAAAAAACACCGGTAAAAACACCGGTATTCATGATCTAGTATTCAAGTCCGAATAAAAGTAACTGCCTTTACTGGGACTTGAACTTTAGAATTCTTGACTTCGAAATTAGCTGATTCGTGATGACGAGTTGATCAGTACACCAACCCGGTAGTTTTAAAAAGTTCCCTTGGTGTTAATTATAAGAGGTGTTATATATACTAGCAGACCCGGCAATGCTTCGCTATTGCTAAATTTGCTATATATATATATATATACAGATTAAATTAAGACAATTGAAAGTTTGATAAAACATTAAAAAAATTAACACTACGAACTTCACCTAATTTAACTTTCACTTTATCCCTTTTTCTCTTTTCCATTTCCCTTTTCTATTCCCCTTTTCTCCATTTTCCCTTTTTCTATATTTCCCTTTTACCCTTTTCCCTTTTCCGCTATTTCCTTCTTTTTAATTTTACAGTTTCCTCTTTTTCCTTTCTCCCATGTTCCAATATTCTTTTATTAATTTTTTTCCGTTTTTCCCCTCGCGTAAATCGGTCCAGTAGTATTTTAGTCTACAGAGGAGATATTATCAACATTGCATTTTATATATATATATATATATATATATAGAGAGAGAGAGAGAGAGAGAGAGAGAGATGAATAAAATTTTTCTAAATATCTCAACCTCAGTGCCACCTAGCGACATTATTTTTTCGCAAAAATATCTCTTTTCACCTAACTAATACATTTTCTGAATATGAACTAAATCAGACCATAAATGCAACTTTTCCATATATTTCGACTCCAACGCCATCTAACGGGTCCATTTTTTGCAGAAGTATCTATTTCCATTTAAGTAACATATATTCTGAATATGAGCCAAATCGGAACATAAATACAATTTTCTTAAATATCTCAACCACAACGCCACCTAGCGGGTCCATCTTTTGCAAAAATATATAATTTTTTTCAGGTAACTAATATATAATCTAAATATGAGCCAAATCGGAACATAAATACAATTTTTCTAAATATCACGACCTCAACGCCACCTAGCGAGTTAAAACTTATTCAGGAACCTTCCCTGGCATGCGTCCAACCAGTCCCCAAAGTTTCATCGCTATCGGATGAACGATTTAGGAAGGCATAAGAGATATACAGACAGACAAACATTCATTTATATATATATATATATATATATTTAGGAAATTTAAAGAAATTAGAGATGATATGAAAGAATTGGGAATTTCCCTGACTGACCTACAGAATAAAACTGGGAAAATTACAAAGCTAAAAGACAAAAGCATTAGATTTAAACAAAAGACAGAGAAACGACAAAGTACAACGAAGAGGGTGTTTACAGATGAAGAAAAGAAAGCAAGATCTGTACGGATGAAGAAATAACACGCTTTTCTCAGAAAAGATCCAACTAAAATTGACTTAAGTGGTCCCATGTTGGTCGTAAAAGCATAATAATATATATATATATATATATATATATATATATATATATATATATATATAGAAATTTAATAAATTATCAATGAAATTTTGTATATTGGCCCCCCGACTTATGTCGCTGTGTAAAATTTCAGCATCGTATGACGTCTGGTAATGAGTTTAATTAAGGTTGCAAGATTTGAGGACTTGGTTCAACCAATGTGAATTAAAGAAAAGATATAAAATAGTACAAAATTTGTAGATTGCATAATTTCTAGGACCACTCTAGCTTATTCAACCTTATCTCAGTTGTTCATCAAATGATTTGAACAAATAAGGGTAATTTTGTTAAAAATATTTTTTTTATAAACTTCTTTTTCTTTAACCTCCGGGTCTAGTCAAGCTATTATTTCCGCAAAGGATGAGAAGAGTGTTTTGTAACGTGTGTGAAAAATGCCATGCCTGACCGGGATTCGAACCAGGACCTCCGGGTGAAAGGCCGAGACGCTACCACTCGCGCCTCGGACGCCGGCTATATTTTATAAACCTAAAATTTATCATCAGAACTATTAATGAATAAAATATGATAATGGCCTCTGCTGAGGAACTGTCTAGTTATTTATTTTTTTTATATGTCGCCAGATAGATATAAAGCAAATCCAAAAAAAAATTACAATGAAATTTTAAACCGTACGGTAAGTGTTTGTGGGGGGGGGGGGTTAGATTAATAAAGTTTCCTAAAATGATGAAAATTTTTATAGATGGGAAAAATTTTATCTAAATCGGAAATTTAAAACAGGATCTTCATATTATGATCGAAAATACTATATCAAGATCATTATTTAGTTTTGTATTATTGCTATTTCGATATATATATATATGAATGTATACAGAAAATTGTATACTTTTGTAATATTTTAAATATATTTTAATCATCCAAGAAAAAATTAACAAAAATATTATCATTAATATTTTTCTAAACTGAGAACGATATAATGTAATTTTTATAACTAACGCATTGAACAGACCAGTTTATTTAAAGTTAATTTCAAAACGAAACCTAAATGCCAATCACTTTTCTTTAGTTACAAACTTTATCTTGTCGTTTTTAAGCCGTGTTGAAAGATGTCAGAAGATGTGAAGCATAAATACAAAACTTTCTTCTGCCTTTCTACATTGAAACCACTACACAAAAAAAAATTTAAGAAAATTAACCATTGCTTTACTGTCAGAGTGGAATAACTTTTAATAAGAGTTAAACTTTTCTTTTTTGTAAAATAATTTTTTTTTTAAATTTGCACAGTAACGCCAGTAATTAAAAGAGACCTTAGCAATTAATTCTATTCTTCTGTAATATATTTCAGTTACTTATTTGTACAAGTTCAAAATACAAGGGTATTTATTTAAGTATCATATATATATACTTTAGAGTACACAATTAACTCATTATTTTGATTAACTTTTCTTATAATTGTATTGTAAAAATCTCATATGAATTCAACAAAGAAATATTAATGTATGAAAATTCTCTACAGGTATTTATTTATTTTTTTTTTAACCTCCGGGACTACCGTTATGTATTGATTCAGAGGGTGAAATGAATGACAATAGCGTGTGAAAATGCCATGCTTGACCGGGATTCGAACCCGGGACCTCTGGATGAAAAGCCGAGACGCTACCATTCGCGTCACTGAGGCCAACATCTTTACAACTATTGGCTAAACTAAAAGGACTAACTCAGGACATCAAATATATAAAAACCGTAGTTAAATGTCCTTTTTCGCTTCATTTATTCTTAATCCAACATTTTTTAAATTTTTTTATTTTAATAAAAATGTGTAATTTAAACAATGGATAGAAATATTTTAATGAAATTTATTGTCCATGTATCTGATAATACGAGTATTTAAAAAAAAAATCTGAATGGATACCACATGATTTCCTTGTACGCCTATTAAATTACATATACACTTTTTTTTAAAATGAAAGTACACAAAAATTTATTTCATTAGTAACGTCTGACATATTTTTTTCGTTATTGAATTATTATTTATTGTATATTTTTTTTACAGTCAGAGGTTAATAATAAATCAATGTATTTAAATTAAAAAAAAAAAGTTAAAAAAAGGAGATGAACTCAGATTCGAACCTATGTGTTTTCCCTTTTTAAGATCCAAATATTTCATTAATTAAAATTTTATTTGGTTATAACTCTGTAACCTATGAACCAGTTATCATATATCGTTGAAAAGCTCTCAACGAGGAGTTATTACTCCATTTATGAAAAAGTCCAAAATCCAAATTTTTAGGGATTTTGGGCTTTATTGGACACTTTTGGTCCTGTCGATTACAATCAAAAGGGGAAGTGCACAACTAGATCTTACAGCAGTCCAAAATCCAAACTTTCAGCATCCTACGGCTAATCGTTTTTGATTTATGCCAGATATAAAAAAAAAGGAAATAAAGTAGGATCTTTCCCTTGGAAGATGCAAATATTTCATTAATTAAAATTTCATTTGGTTATAACTCTAAAACCGATGAAAATAAGTACCATCTTATGATATATCGTTGCAAAGCTCTCAACGAGGACTTATTACTGCAGTTAAGAAAAAGTCGAAAATCCAAATTTTTAGGAATTTTAGGCTTTTTTGGACACTTTTGATCTAGTCGAATGCAATCAAAAGGGGAAATGCACAACTAGATGTTACATCAGTCCTAAATCCAAAATTTCAACATCCTAAGGCTAATCGTTTTTGAGTTATGCGAGATACGTACGTACGTACGTACGTACGTACAGATATCATGTCGAAACTAGTCAATATGGATTCAGGAATGATCAAAATGGATATTTCCGTTGAAATCCGTAAACTGAAATTTTTCGCGATCACAATACTTCCTTTACTTCGTACAAGGATGTAAAAAATCATTCGTACGTAACAGGATTTCCTAAATTAGATTTTGTCTACGTTTAACTGTTAAAAAATTATTTATTGGTTGCAATAATTTATTAACATTTTGTGTATATATATATATAGATATATATATATATATATATATAAAGTGCGTTCAAAAATTAACGAGCACTGCGAGTAATGTTTCCCAAAAAGATTGGTAAATCCTGCGTTGCGTCTAGTTTGCTTCCGCGAGCCAATTAGGCTGGTGAACTTATGACAAGAAAATATTACTGGTTTTTTATTGCTCATTATCTATACGTCACCTTCGAGATCACGTCTTTTCATATGTTTTTAGAACGGTCTTAACTTTATAATAACGAATATCTCTCGTTGAGTTCCATGAACACGGGAAGTACCCGGAAACAATGAATAACTAGTTTTCCGTTAAGAATTCCAGCTACACAAGTCCCAAATCGATATATTGTAAAAACTTTAGGAAGTCGGGTTAGGCAAAGGATTATAAGTAAGTGTTAGATAATCAATCTGCAAGACATATAATCTGCTATCCTCAAAAAAACCTGTAGGAAATTTTGCCCCAAAGTAAAACATCGACTTTACAACTACAGAAAAAGCAGTTGGTAAAAAGAACAGTTTCATCCTATATAGAATGAAACGTGTTTAAAAATTATTTGCCAAAGTCTATTAGTGATTTAAACAGTTTCTAACGGTTAGATATTTTGAAAAATATTTTTTTACATCGATAAAGCATGGACCTTTTTTCTACGGTATTACCGCGTTCACAGCAGTCTTGCAGTTATTCCAAGACATTTTTGGAGATAGAATCTCGCTTATAAAGACTTGTGGTCACCTCATTCTCTGACATAAACCCACTGGATTTTAGGTAGATTTCATAAGAAAACTACCTATTATAACGGGTTCTATGATTCGACTACCGGAAAATTTCAACATATCTTCGCGTTTCACATCCTTCAAACCCCAAAACCACAGTTAGTTCAAAAGTTTATATATGCATTTATATATATATTTCACTTTTTTTAGACACGATAACTGCTGTAATTTTACGCCAATCGCTTTCAAATTGAAACAAAAAAAATCTCGATCGATTTCTTTAATGGGCAAAATTGGACCATAGGAGTGGAAATGGTTGGGGCGGGGGGCTTTTCCGAAAAAAGAAAATATTGCTATAATTTTCTTATTAAGTAAAATATCAAATTCGTTAAAAGTTCCTACTATTCTTCGGATAAGGACCTAAAACCTATCTAAGCAAAATATTTTGATATCAGCAACTATTGGCCCAGGGGTGGAAAAAATTAGGTTTCGAAGACAGAAAAAATCATATTTCCCTTAATAGGCACAGCATCAAATCGGTTTAAAGTGGCTATTAGTCCTATAAATATTAACAAACTTTTGTCTGAAACAACTTTTGATATGACCAACCCTTACGGCAAGGGATGACCGATACAGAAAAAAAATATCGCTATAACTTTCCTTTTAAGTAAAATATCGAATTCGTTTATATTATTATTATATATTTATTATAGTTTCAACTATTCTTTGGATAAAGGCCTAAAAATTATCTAAGTAAAGTTTTATGATATCGCCAACCATTGGCCAGGGGGTAGAAAAAATTAGATTTTGAAGACCTTAAAAATATTCATACCTCCCTTAATAGGTATAGTATCGAATCGGTTTAAAGTGGTAGTTAGTCCTTTAAATATTACTTAAAACTTTTGTTTGAAACAACTTTTGATATGACCAACCCTTACAGCAAGGGTTGACCAGAATATTGCTGGAGTTGTAAGAAGATGGGGGCT
This sequence comes from Lycorma delicatula, assembly GCF_047948215.1. Lineage (NCBI taxonomy): Eukaryota > Metazoa > Arthropoda > Insecta > Hemiptera > Fulgoridae > Lycorma > Lycorma delicatula. The sequence goes on from NC_134455.1 coordinate 402,462,764, forward strand.
TGTCGTATGCTAAACATGCAACCATGCAAATTGTCGTATTGAGTAAATTTGAAGTTTTTCTTAACTTTAAGGTGGAAATCTTTTTTATCCCCTACTTAGGACCGGTAAAATCTACCTCTGTGTTACGGCGTGCAGAAAAGGGATTTTTTTTATTTTTGGAGTACACAATAGATTACATACCCCACAGCCTCCAGGAAATTCAAATTTCCATTCATGGTTTCACCAAGAATATTCCATTTGAACAAATTTTGAATCTTATAAATAAGAAAAAAACATTGTGCAGATATTTCTGGATGTTCATTGGTACAATTTTCTTTAATTACTGAAAAGTTAATTGAAATTAAGTATATTTTTACTAGTACGTCAGAGGTGTACTTTCAAACGCATTATCCAAAAAATTTTTTTAATATAATATTTAAGAAAGTTTAATTGTTGATGATTCCAAGATTAAAAGAATTTTTGTTATAAATAGTGAAAGTGTAAAAAAACTTCTGTGCACTATATTATTAACTACTTTTTGTTATTATTAATTTATTGAAAGCAGAAGGGATATTTAATTAAATTATTTAGCAGTAATAGTTATATATATATATATATATATATATATATATATATTAACCAATAATATTTTTAATAAAGCATTCCTTTATTTTAACAATATTTTTATAACAAATCGTTACAAAAATACTATGTTTCATTTATAAAAGGTTTACTACATCCTTTACCAGATAAAAAAATAATATATATATATATACACACTCACGCGCGCGCGTATAAGTTTCAGTACTGGAAAATAAATTCTCTCTGATAATATAACTTATTTACTGAGAATTTTTTTTGAAAAATATATTTTATCTCTAAAAAAGAAATACTTTTTCTTATTTTGTGTTTTCTATCTCGTTTTTATAATAAACTTCTACCTTAAATTCTTTAATATTTTCTTGCATTATATATTACTAAGCTTTTTATTCGGTACTTTTAGTCGGTACTTTTTATTGAAACCCATCAGGTTTTTCATATAGAACCATTCAGACTTAAAATTAAAAAAAAAAAAAAAATACATTAAAATAGGATTTGGTCTTTCAAGAGATTTTCACAGCAATTTCTTATTATGAATTTCTTAATATCATTTTATACATACTACCCTTTTTATTTCTTTTGGTTTCTGTAAGGGGAGGAAAAAGCTCTGCCAACCGTCGTCACGCCCGCACTGATGGAAGTGCAGGGCTCTTATCCGCTAAAAACCTCTCCTCTTATCATGCAGGACCCGAATCTAAGCCATATGGTACGTACAGCCCCTGCATGATCAAACAGGTACTCTACTATCCGAATCCCCATGACCGGAATGCGTCCCCAGGGATAACTTCGAGGAGGATCCACCATCCTCCTTCAGAAACTGGCCCCTCCTTGATCAAACTCCATCTTGTCATCACTACTCCTCATCGGCCTTCTCTCCTATAATCATTGTGATCGTAGTCGAGATACATTCCCGGTTGTCGCGCCTGTTCTTCGGTAGCGCGTTTAATCGTGCCATCTAGGGCAAAAGAACACCACATTCTCTGCTATATCCAACCCAACGCGATAATGAAAGCGAATTTTATGGTATTTGCCCATCCTGTACACATAGTCCTGGAAACATCCATGTCCATACAGGAACTGGGTGAATTCATAACCTGTGTTACCATGCTTTCTCTTCACTCAGTTCCTGACGTTCCTTATGAGCTTATAGGCTCACCTTCCGTTGTTCGAATACCGCGATCTGTCGCGCCAATACATACTAGACTGCACATAAATAAGATGCTTTAAATCTGGATATTTATCTGTTAGAATAAAATAGTTCCCAAAAAAAACAAAAAAACATCTAATATACGAGTATATAAAATTATATTGAAAATATTGAAAGTATTAATATTTTTATCAAAAATACTGGAGTTAATTGTTTCATTTAAATTTAAAAAAAAATTAAATATTGTGCTCTCGATTTGCGCTGTTTTTAAGTACCATTAATTATCGTATTTAGTTTACTTTTTTTATTAATAAATTGTATATTTAATGTTAATTGGACAAGATTAGCGAACGCAGTTTATGGTTGGTTAGATTATGTTGATTCTGTATGATGACGAATCGTAGGTTATGTTTGATTAACCAACCGGGTGAACGAGCCTTTGCAAAACAGCTGATTTCGAAGTCGAGAGTTCCAACGTTCAAATCCTAGTAAAGACAGTTACTTTTATACGGATTTGAATACTAGATAGTAGATACCGGTGTACTTTGGTGGTTGGGTTTCAATTAACCAAATATCTTAGGAATGGTTGACCTGAAACTGTACAAGACTACACTTCATTTACACTCATACATATCATCCTCATTCACCCTCTGAAGTATTATCTGAAAGTTAGTTACCGGAGGGTAAACAGGAAAAAAGAAAGACAAAATATATGTTTGGAACGCAGCTGAACGACAATTCCTGAAGGCTAAACAGGGGGAAAAAAGGATCATCGGGTTGATCTAGAGATGAACTCTTCATAACAAATCAGCGATTTGGAAGTCGAGAGTTCCAACGTTGAAATCCTAGTAAAGGCAGTTACATTTATACGGATTTGAATACTAGATCATGAATACCGGTGTTGTTTGGTGGTTGGGTTTCAATTAACCAAATATCTCAGGAATGGTTGACCTGAGACTGTACAAGTGTCTTCACTTACACACATACTCATCATTTTCTGAAGTAATACGTGAACGGTAATTCCCGGATGATAAACAGGGGAAAAACAGACCACCGGGTTGATCTAGAGGTGAACTGATCATGGAAAATCAGTTGATTTTGAAGTCAATAATTCTAAGGTTCAAATCCTAATAAAGGCGTTACTTTTATACGTATTTGAATACAAGATCGTGGATACCGGTGTTGTTTATGTGTATACCACATTTTAGTCTCTATATTACTGGATAGAGAGGATCCTATGTATTGAAATTGGTATAATTTAAAGTAAAACTAGCGCCAGAGTGGCTAGAATTAAATAAAATGAAACGTCGCATGTGCAGAGGTAAGTGTAAGTATAGGAAAAAAACCACGTTTTAAATCGATGCGGTATAAGTGTTCTGATTTATTATTCTCGCGTAAGCGTTGCAATGGTTTTATTTAATTCTCAGCCACTCATTCTGTGGCGCTGGAGTAAGCTTTAATATTGAACACCTTTACGCCATAAGGATCCTCTATGCAGTTATATAGAGATCAGTGGTATCACACATCTCAGCAATGGTCTACCTGTACAATAGTTCATTACATTTACATTTATATATATTATCCTCTGAAATAATACCTTACAGTGGTTCCGGAGGTTAAACAGAAAAAGAAAAAGGTTATATTGATATACGTAAGATTCTTCAGTATTAACGTAACTTAACGGAAACACTTACGCTAGCTAACCTCGACTAATTAAGGTTAAATATAGAAATTATATATAACTTATTAATAAGAAAGAGATGAAAATTTTCACTTTATTTTAGCTGTAAAATTTTACAAAAATTCCATTTTTTTAATAAAGAAATGGTTGTGCGTTAAACCTAAAACAATATTTTTTTGTGTGTTATAATTTTTTTTTCAAAAAATACTAATACGGTATGATCTATTTTATTCAATATTTAAGGTGTACATATATATATATATACCATTAATTTTATCTTTTAAGTTCTAAGAATTTCAGTAAAGTTTCAATTTGAAATTAGGGGGCAAGATAAAACTTGAAAAAAAAAATTGTTTCGTAACCTTACATTTCTAAGTTTTTTTTTACCTTTATTTCCTCTTGTAAAATATGTCCTGAAATTTTCCAGTTTTCTCATAAAAAAATCTTTTTATTTTTAATTAAATAATCATAATTGTTGTTTAGTGTATTATGATAGCTAATGAAAGATAAACCTCTGACTATCCACTGAGGAATAATATTCAAACAAAATTTGATAACAGCAATACCTTCATATGATACATAAATTAATTTAGAGTGTACATAACGTTTTTGGGAAAGCTTTTTCGACTGATTTTTATACTTATGTATTAATGGGAAAGGGGATTACCTGATTTTCCCCATTTTTTTTGTAATAAAATAAAGAGATATCTTTATAATATTTCAATAATTAGTAATTACAAAATAATAAAAGGTCTGAAAAATCATATATAAAAACTAACACAATCTATTAACGCTGTTATCTTTTTATATTTTGAAATAAACAGTCAAAATTTTCTCCTATTATTTCATTTATTTATTTCATAATTGATAAATTATACAAAATGGTGTGTAATATTTATGAAAAAGGGGAAGTTCCATCAGATTTCAAAAAGAGTGTTATAGTCATGATACCAAAGTAAGCAAGAGCAGATAAATGTGAAGAATGCAGAACAGTTAGCTTAACTACTCGTGTATCAAAAATTTAATTAGAATTTTGTACAGAAGAACTGAGAGGAGAGTGGGAGAAGTGTTAGGAGAAGACCAATTTGGTTTCAGGAAAAGTATAGGGACAAGGCAAGCAATTTTAGCGCTATTAAAGGGAAGATTAAAGAAAAACAAACTGACAGACTTGGCATTTATAGACCTAGAAAAGGCATTTCATAACGTAGACTGGAATAAAATTTTCAGTATTTTTAAAAAAATAAGGGGTTAAATACAGAGATAGAAAAATTGCTAACATTTACAGGAACCAAACAACAGTAATAATTGAAGAACATAAGAAAGAAGCCGAAGGGAGTCCAACACTGATTTACCCTATCACCGTTAGTTTTTAATCTTTACATGGAATTAGCAGTTAATGATGTGAAAGAACAATTTAGATCCAAAGTAACAGTACAAGGTAAAAAGATAAAGATGCTACAATTTGCTGATGATATAGTAATTCTAGCCGAGAGTAAAAAAGATTTAGAAGAAACAATGAACGGCATGGATGAACTCCTACGCAAGAAAATAAACAAGAACAAAAAGAAAGTAATGAAATGTAATAGAAATAAAAAAAGATGGATCAGTGAATGTAAAAATAGGAACAGAAAAGGTTATACAGGTAGAAGAATTTTGTTATTTGGGAAGTAGAATTACTAAAGATGAACGAAGCAGGAGCGATATAAAATGTCGAATAGCACAGACGAAACGAGCCTTCAGTCAGAAATATAATTTGTTTACATCAAAAATTAATTTAAACGTCAGGAAAACATTTTTTAAATATATGTTTGGAACGCAGCTTTGTATGGAAGTGAAACTTGGACGATCGGAATAGCCGAAAAGAAAAGATTAGAAGCTTTTGAAATACGGTGCTATAGGAGAATGTTAAAAATCAGACGGGTTGATAAGGTGACAAATGAGAAGGTATTGCGGCAAATCGATGAAGAAAGAAACAATTGGAAACATACAGTTAAAAGAAGAGATAGTCTTATCGGCCACACATTAAGCCATTCTGGAATAGTCGCTTTAATATTGGAGGGTCATATAAGAGGAAAAAATTGTATAGGCAGGCAACGTTTGGAATATGTAAAACAAATTGTTAGGGATGTAGGATATAAGAAATAGGTACTAGAAAGGAAATCTTGGAGAGCTGCATCATACCAGTCAAGTGACTGGTATGAAAAATATTTCATAGTTCGGTCGTTTATGATTTATTGAAAATATTAATTTACTACACGTATTATCTACATATTGGTATTAATACCTCTCGTTGTTGTGTAAGGTAGTTATTAAAATCTACCCGATAACGACGAAAATGAGGGTTTTTTCCTTCAGTAACCCGGAGTTCTACCTGCTATTTTTTTTTCTTTTCATTTCCGGGTCCACCGTTAGGTATTGCTGCAGAGGATGAGATGAACGATTTGTAGCATGTATGAAAATATCATGCCTTACCGGGATTCGAACCTGATACTTTGCATGAAAGGCCGAGATGTTGTTGTTTTTAAATGTAAAAATGGTCACGATATCAGCAGCTTTACTTCAGTGAACGTGTACAGTGGTGCTGCAACTTTAGCCGATGCCGATTTAAGAGGTTAATGTGTGAAAAAATCGGATAGAACATTGATTTTAAAACTTTTTCGCCCACTGCCCATGTTGTGAATCTAAAAATTTAATCTTACCCATAAAAACACTTTAATTTCCATATTTATGTATGTTAATACAATCTCCCGATCTAAGCAACGTCTTTAAGACGTTGCTTAGATCAAGTGATCAAGTGACGTTGCTTAGTGACGTTGCTTTTTGTCTTAAAGACAAAAGTGGACTTTTCTCTTTAAATTGGAATATATTGGTTCAGAAAACTGTCGGTTTGGCAGAAACATCAAATTTTTAATTTGAAGCTATGACTTTCACATAATCTTACATATCACAGGATACCACTGGGAGTGGATGAAATTGTTAACCAGGGGGTGAAAAAAGATTTCAGAGCGGTAGGAACAACCGGTTTTGAGATATCTGCGAATTCGTCTGAAAATTCAGATCCGGTTAAAAAGTATTAAATTTTCTCAAAATTTCGATATATATCGAAATACATTTATAGGATACAAAAGAGATAACTTAAATTTAAATCGCCTAGGATTTGCCGACGACTTAGCTTTATTAGCTAATAGTAGAAACCAGAATACAAATAACAGGTATAGAAGAACTTGCGAATAAAATTGGACTTAAAATTTCTTACGAAAAGACTAAAATGATGGCTATAGATCTTTTAGTTATTAATTCTATGAATATTAACGGAAACAAAGTAGAATTTGTAGAAAAATTTAAATATCTTGGAGAGATCATTACTTGTAATTGTAACGAAAAACAAAATCGGACTGAAAGACTTAATAAATTATTTAAAGCGCTACAAGTAACCAAAAATACTTACAACAAAAAATCGCTCTCGATTAACACTAAAATTAGACGTTACAAAACTGCGGTTAAACCGGTAATTACTTACGCGATTATATTTAGATTAAATCAGAAAAATAGGACTGAACCTTTGCTTAAAGTTAAACGCAGGATTCTTAGAACCTGCATATACAAAAAAAAACGCGAAAATCAGTAGAGATTATTGCCTAATAAATTTCTGTAAGAAAACTTGGAATCCTTAATCGATACTATGAAAAAGAAGCGAATTTCTTTCTGCGCACACTTGTTAAGATAACCGCAGGATAGGATTACTAAGCGAATTATCGATCGATTTTGGTCTTTAAAAAATCCGCCGTTATGGATCAAAGAAATTAAAGAAGACGTACAAGAATTAAATTTGACTTACGAAGATTTATCCGAAAAATTAAAATTTGTTATTAAAGATCCGAGTACCGACTTTAAAGTAAGAACTTTTAATTATACAAAAAGGGTTTATTCAGAAGAGGATCGTAAAGCAAGATCATTAAGAACGACTAAATATTGAGAGAAAGTAAAAGCTAAGAACTTAAAGGCCAAAAGATTGGCAAAAAAGACTTGAATTATTCTGATTAAAGTGGTCCTTTACGGCCTTAAAAGTAAATAAATAAATAAATATATATAATCGATATATAATTATATATCGATATAAAATATAAGGTGTGTAATAGGTATGCACCTGACCACCACGAGACATGTAGTAACGAATCGTGATTTTCCGCTAGTGATCGGTATATTCAGGTGCTAAGCTAAGGGGGACGCAAACATAGACACACATACAAATGCCGTTTAAAAGGGTTGGTTTAAAATTTTTAATTTCGAAATTTTGTACTTATTTTGTTTTTTTTTTAATTTTTTATTTCAATTACTTAAAAAATTGATTATGGATATGACCAGTTTTAAAGTATGATGCAATAAATCATAAGATTTATTTAATATCTCATAAATACGATAGGGGGGGGGGTGCAGTAGGGGGACAGGTGACCGACCATTAATGACACATCTAGGGTCTTAAGCTTTCATTTAAAAAAAAAAATTAGTATAATCTATTTAGTAGCTGGTGGGCTTTGTCGAGGCTTTGGCCAATTATTTCAAATATATATTTTTTTAAACAAATTTTCGTGTTTCTCATAAAGAATTTAAATAATGACAAATACACTCCTGTAATAAAGAAAATATATTTTCTACTCTCTGCCGATGAAAACGAACGCTCATTATAGATGGGTTATTTCATTTTTAGATTTGTTTATTTCAGGAACAACAGGATAATCAATTAATTACAATTACTAATAAAATACAATTTTTTTAGTGAATTTAAAAATTAATAGCCAAACCTGATTGGAATTCGAACCCAGAACCTTAAGGATGAAAGGTAGAGACGACACAACACCGCCATAGAGGTCGGAATAGTTTAATATAATCCATCATCTGAGAAATTATTAACTGGTTTAACTTGAATTTGAAACAAACCTGAAAATTAGAAAAAATAATATATTATTATAATTTCAATAATCTGAAATAATAAACATTTCAATAAATGATTTAAAAGTATTTTTAAATTAATCGATATAAGTTGTTCAATAATATATTTTTATTAGGTATAAATTCTTTATAACGATAAAAGAACATAAATTTAAAAAAAAAATATATAAATATATATTTATATATATATATATATATATATATATATATATATATATATATATATGAATGTTTGTTTGTTTATCCCGTTTGAGTTCGTAAGCCATTCATCCGATTGCTATGAAATTTTGGTGAATTGTTGTACGCACACCCGGGAAGGTTTTTGAATTAGTTTGGACCCGCTAGGTAGCGCTGGGGTCGAAATATTTCGTAAAATTGTATTTATGGTCCTGATTTGGTTCATAGTCAGAATATATATTAGTTAAGTGCAAAAAAAAGAAAAAATTTGCAAAAATAGCCCCGCTAGTTGACGACGGTGTCGAGATATTAAATAAACAAACAGACTTCCTTCTTTTACATATATAAAAGGCAATATTCGTATGTGAGCCCGCTATAGACTAAAGAACTACTGGACTGATTTACACGCGGGAAAATGGGAAACGGAAGAGAGAAATAGGAAAAAAGGGAAAAGGAAAAAAAAGAAATAAGGAAAAGGATAAAAGGGGGGAAATAGGGAAAAATAAAAGATAGGGAAATAGGAAAAAAGGTAAAAAGGGTAATAGGGGAAAAGAGAAAAGTGTATAAGAGGAAAAAGAGAATAAGGGTAAAAAGAAAAAAGAAAAAAGGGGAAAGGGAAAAGTTAAATTTTGTGAAGCTCCGTAATGTTCAGTTTTTTAATTTGTTATCAAACTTTCAAATTGTGTTCATGTATATATATATATACTCAAATCAGGCGAAACGAGTCTTCAGTCAGAAATATAATTTGTTTACATCAAAAATTAATTTAAACGTCAGGAAAAGATTTTTGAAAGTATATGTTTGGAGCATAGCTTTGTATGGAAGTGAAACTTGGACGACCGGAGTACCTGAGAAGAAAAGATTAGAAGTTTTTGAAATGCGGTGCTATAGGAGAATTTTAAAAATCATATAAAGTGACAAATAAAGAGGTATTGCGGCAAATAGATGAAGAAAGAAGCATTTGGAAAAATACAATTAAAAGAAGAGATTCCCCATATTAAGGCATCCTGGAATAGTCGCTTTTATATTTGAAGGACAGGTAGGAGGAAAAAATTGTGTACGCAGGCCACGTTTGGAATATGTAAAACAAATTATTAGGAATGTAGGATGTAGGAGGTATACCGAAATGAAATGAATAGCACTAGATAGGAAATCTTGGAGAGCTGCATCAAACCAGTCAAATGACTGAGGACAAAAGAGAAAGAGAGATACTGAAATATACAAATAACGAAGTATTGCTGAGTCTGCAAGTATATATATAAAAATTAATGTTTGTTTGTTTGTCCCGTAAGTGTTTTTCAGCATACGAACGCGAAGGTTTCTGAATTAGTTTGAACCCACTAGATGGCGCTGGGGTGGAGATATTTGAAAAACATTTATTTAATAGTAGATTTAGCTCATATTCAGAATATATATATTAGTTAGACGAAACGAAATATTTTTGGAAATAATGGTTCTGATTGGTGGCGTTCAGGGGGGGACCCACTGGGTTGGTCTAGTGGTGAAAGCGTCTTCCCAAATCAGCTGATTTGGAAGTCGAGAGTTCCAGCGTTCAAGTATTAGTAAAGTCAGTTATTTTTACACGGATTTGAATACTAGGTCGTTGATAACGATGTTTTTTGATGGTTGGGTTTCAATTAACCACGCATCTCAGGAATGGTCAAACTGAGACTGTACTACACTTCGTTTACACTCATACATTTCATCCTTTGAAGTACTGAACGGTAAATACCGGAGGCTAAACAGCATAGATGAAGTCGTACGCAAGAACTATCGCATGAAAATAAACAAGAACAAAACAAAAGTAATGAAATGTAATAGAAATAACAAAGATGGACCACTGAATGTGAAAATAGGAGGAGAAAAGATTATGGAGGTAGAAGAATTTTGTTATTTGGGAAGTAGAATTACTAAAGATGGACGAAGCAGGAGCGATATAAAATGCCGAATATCACAAGCGAAGCCAACCTTTAATCAGAAATATAATTTATTTACATCAAAAATTAATTTAAATGTCAGGAAAAGATTTTTGAAAGTATATGTTTGGAGTGTAGCTTTATATGGAAGTGAAACTTGGATGATTGGAGTATCTGAGAAGAAAAGATTAGAAGCTTTTGAAATGCGGTGCTATAGGAGAATGTTAAAAATCAGATGGGTGGATAAAGTGACAAATGAAGAGGTATTGCGACAAATAGATGAAGAAAGAAGCATTTGGAAAAATATAGTTAAAAGAAGAGACAGACTTATAGGCCACATACTAAGGCATCCTGGAATAGTCGCTTTAATATTGGAAGGACAGGTAGAACGAAAAAGTTGTGTAGGCAGGCCACGTTTGGAATACTTAAAACAAATTGTTACGGATGTAGGATGTAGAGGGTATATTGAAATGAAACGACTAGTACTAGATAGGGAATCTTGGAGAGCTGCATCAAACCAGTCAAATGACTGAAGACAAAAAAAAAAAAAAAAAAAAAAAAACAGGAAAATGAAAGAAAAGTGGTGTTGGTGGTCGAGAAATTTCGAAAAATTGTACTTATCGTCTGATTGGGCTCATATTCAAAATATGTGTTACATGGAAAGAAATATTTCTGCAAAAATTAACCCGCTAGATTGCTCTGGAATTGAGATATTTGGTACAATTACATTTATGTTCCGATTTGGTTCATATTCAGAATATATATTAGTTACGTGAAAAGAAATATTTTTGTGAAAAATGGATAAGGGGAATAGGAGAAAGGAAAGATGCGAAAAAGAGAAGAAGGGAAAAATAAAAGGATAAATTTTGTGAATTTCCGTAATTTTCAGTTTTTTAATGTTTTATCAAAATTTCATTTGTGTTCATTTTATCTACATACGTATATACTCAAATCTAGCAATGGTGAAGCATTGCCGGGTCAGCTACTAATTATATAACTGTTACACATTTTCCAAGTAAAAAAACAAAAATTGATGAAATAAATGAAGAAGATATTCCACGGCATATAACAAATGAGAAATATAATGAAATTAAAAAAATATATATATATAATTGTCATAAAATAAATATAAACGACAGCAAGCATTTTAAATTTCCTATAAGTTAAAAACGAACTAAATTTTGAGAGTTAACAATTAAAATCGGTTCTAATGTAAATCCAATTGAAACAATTCACTAACAATACCTAAAATTGTTTCATTTTCAGCTCTCCCATTTACCTCCGGCCAAATAATAATAATAAGCAATCCGCATTTTAATCTACGGTACATAATTAAATGTAAAGATTAAAGAAATAAATTACCTGAGGTTTTCCATTATTAAAACGGCACGTAAATTTGAAAAAAAAAATGAATACTTATTTAATAAAATAATCAAGCGGATGGGCGATTGATTAATCTACCAATTCGGACGGTCGTATTTTAATTTCTCTTTTTACTTCTCTCTTTCACCCTCTTCCTTTCCCACCCTCTCTCACACAGCTCTCTTTCATAGTTGAGAATCGACAGAACTCGAGCCCCTTTACAAATATATCTGAACAAATCCATTATAGTATTTTTATCGTTAAATATGTTTTTTTTTTATTTCGACCCCATTCGGAGGGTATCCATAATGTTTCAATCAAAGTTTCCCAAAAGAATTCTCCGGTAATGTTTGATGAAGAAACCTGAATCGGGTCTCAAAATCTGGATAATCTTGATTCATCTGACTGAAGGATAGATTACTCGACATCTTTTTTTTTTTCGTTTTCAGTCATTTGACTGGTTTGATGCAGCTCTCCAAGATTTCCTATCTAGTGCTAGTCGTTTCATTTCAGTATACCCTTTACATCCTAGATCCCTAACAATTTTTTTTAAAAGTCGCCTTCCTCTTCCCGCCGAACCTCACTAATTCCTACTACATCTACATTTATCCTATCCATTTCCCTTTTTAAATTTTCTTGCCTACCAACCTTTTTTAAACCTCTAACGTTTACACGAAATTTTTAAAATTAAATATTTTAATGAAAAAAAATTTATTTAATAAAAAATATTGAATACATTAAAAAAAGTATTTTGTTAAACATCATATTTTACAGGTGAGCTCCGTATCTGCGTAGATATTCATGCAAGGCGGAGGTAAATTTCCCCGGTACTAAGTTTTTTTTTGTCTTCAGTCATTTGACTGGTTTGATGCAGCTCTCCAAGATTCCCTATCTAGTGCTAGTCGTTTCATTTCAATATACCCTCTACATCCTACATCCCTAACAATTTGTTTTACATATTCCAAACGTGGCCTGCCTACACAATTTTTTCAACTCCTGCCTGCCCATTATTTGAAGCTGAGTTAATTATTCTAAAATCACCTGACCAAAAGTCGCCTTCCTCTTCCCACCGAACCTCACTAATTCCTACTACATCCACATTTATCCTATCCATTTCCCTTTTTAAATTTTCTTGCCTACCAACCTTTTTTAAACCTCTAACATTCCACGCTCCGACTCGTAGAATGTTATTTTTTAATTTTCTGGTGACCCCTTCCTTAGTAGTCCCCAACCGGAGATCCGAACAGGGGACTAGTTTACCTCCGGAATATTTTACCAAGAAAGGCGCCTCCATCATTGTTATATGAAAATGCAGAGAGCCACATTTTCTTGGAAAAAAAGCAGCTGTAGTGCTTTCCATTGCTTTCAGCTGCGCAGTACTCAGAGGACTGAGTGATGTTGATATGGCCGTTTAAGTCATTCTGACTCACGCCCCTAACAACTACTGAAAGAGCTGCTGCCCTCTTTCAGGAATCATTCCTTAGTCTGGCTCTCAACAGATACCTCTCCGATATGGTTGCACCTTCGGTCCAGCTACTCTGTATCCCTGAGCACTCAAGCCCCCTCACCAACGGCGAGGTCTCATGATTCATAGACTCGACATCAACAGTTAAAAATTAATTTAGATTTTTTTTTTTACAACACGAAATTTTTTTTCAGTTAATAAAACAAAAAAATTTGAAGTGGATACCACCTGACTTCCTTGTACGGTTATTACGTTACATATACATATTTTTAAAAGTATATAAAATTGTATTTCATTTAAAACCTTTGATATTATTTTATTATTGAATTATTATTTATTGTAAATTTGTTATTACAGTTAGTGGTTAATTATTAATAAATCAATATATTTAAATTAAAAAAAAAGTTAAAAAAAAAATATATATAGTGAGGTTCGAACAGATATATGCCTTGTTCCCCTTGTAATATCCAAATATTTCATCAATTAAAATTTTATGTGGTTAAAACTTTGGAACCGATGAAAATAAGTACCATTTATAATACATCGTTGAAAATTTCTCAATGAAGGCATATTACTTCAGTTAAGAAAATTCCAAAATCCAAATTATTTTTTTATTTTGGACTTTTTTGGACACTTTTGGTTCAGTCAATTGTAATAAAAAAAGGAGGTGCACAAATAGATGTTAAAACAGTCCTAAATCCAAAATTTTAACATCTTACGGTTAATCGTTTTTGAGTTATGCGAGATACAATTGTATGTAAAGACGTCACGCAGAAACTAATCAGAAAATGGATATATCCATTGAAATCTGAAAAGCGAGCGAAATCTTTTTCGATCACTACCTTTATTTTTTACAAAGAAGTAAAAAATAATAGCAAACAGAGAAGTGTAAAACCGCTAAAATTCATCAATTTCACAAAAAAAGCGGACAAACCGGTAGATCAATAATTATCAAGGAATATCTTTCCTGCCAGTTACGTAAAAGATTTTTATCGAAAATTATCCTTGAAAAATTAAAAAGAACAAATTCATCCACAAATTGGAGAATTTCAAGGTGAATTCACGAAAAAGGGAGATCTAGCGAAGAACAGATTTCTGCCTGAAAACAGTCATGAAGAAATACAACTTGGTGAACAAGAGAATAGTGATCAACATTTTAGATTTTAAAAACGCTTATGATTAAGTTGACTACAAAACACTGTTTAACTTTCTTAAAGAATTTGGAACAGATGCAAACCTAATAAACCTCATCATGCAAACTGCCACAAATACAAGTCCAAGAATAAATTTAAAGGGGAAATATGTCATCCTTTTGAAATCAAGACCAGTGTCAGCTCGGCTGTGGGCACTGTGAAACTGCAGCACCCCCTATTTCCAATTGATATTATCAATAACATTTAATATAATGAGCTATTTTTTCTTTAATTCTTTATTTATACTTGTACAATATATAATTCTTAAACTTAATATCAGTATCCATCCCCAATTTTATGTAAAAGATACTAAAATCTTTGTTTAGAACTGTGCGCTTCACAGTTCCAGCGGCGTGGTGTTTGGCTGTTGTGCGCATACGTACACAGAAAGCTGTACAGAAGGCTACAAGGGAGATACAGCACTGTCGCTCGTGCAGTTCCGACCCAGGCGTGCTGGTGGAAGGTAGTTTTTTTTTTTACTTCGCGTGTGTTCAGAACGTTCCCTTTTTTTGTACCCTTTTATTGTTATTCGTTGGAAGAAATACGAAAGCGGTTTAGTTTTTTTTCAGTAATTATCAAAAAATGGCGGAAAGCAAGGGCTTTTTGATCGCGAAATTGTCCAAAAACACGCTAGAATGGCGAAAAAGAAAATAATTTGTAAAAACTAATTACGTATTTGTTTCTATGTACATAGAAATTTAATTTAAGCACCGCTGAACGATAGTGTTATTAAGCGGACATTTTATTAAGTTATTATCATCTAATAATACTAAAAAATATTATCTCTTTATTGACATTTTATTATTTATTCGGTTAAACTGAATACGGTTTTAAACACAAGATACTAAAAAACTGTGTACCTTATTTTTGAATGCGATAAAGTGTAGAATTAGATTGTTATCCCGCTTCCAACAATTCTATTTAAGTGATTTTTTTCCTGTTCTTTTACTTTACAGAAAACTTTAAGGATGGCTCATCCATTGAAAAGGCCCAGAAAAACATTTTCTGCAACAGCACCCCCACTAATTTTAGCTATTAGCCGCCACTCATCATGAGAGGTTTCAGGCAGGGGGATGGACTGTCTCTTCTTCTCTTTAGTGTAGTCTTTGAAAAGTTCATAACAGAATGAAGAAACCTTACTAAGATAAGCTCTTAAGTAAGTTACAATGGGATATGCGAGAGAGAATCTGAACATTGATTGTCTGGCCTTTGCAGAAAACCTCGCTCGATGGCAGAAGATATAGAAACAGCAGAACAACTACTAAATGTTCTAGACGGAATGGCCAAATCGATAGGCTTAAAAATTTCCATATAAAAACACAGTACTTGACGAACATTGAGATAGTACCAACATTATTACGGGCAGAGCTCGGAAGAATTAATACGACGAGAAAATTTAGGTAATTGGGTGAAGTTATCCAACCAAATGGAGTGGACAAGGAAGAAAGCAAATTCGGGATCAATAAAATTATAAAATTTTATCTTATAAAGGACGTGTACAATAAGAAACGGATCTTAAGTATGTGCAAGATTAGGCACTATACAACGGTAATCCGACCAGGAATTTTACACGCGGAAGAATGGGTAATTATGATCCATGGGGATATAGATAAAGTGGAACTTGCTGAGAGGCGGATACTAAGGAAAATCCTATTACTACTTTTTCCTGTTTACCCTTAGGGAATGACTATCAGGTATTACTTCAGGAAATGAATTAGTATGACATGTAAGAGTGTAAGTGAAGTCTAGTCTTGTACAGTCTCAGGTCGATCATTTCTGAGATGTGTGGTTAATTAAAGCCCAACTACCAAACAACATCGATATCCGCGATCTAGGAAAATCCTAACGATGATCGGAAATTAAGGAAGAATGAGAAATTTCAACGGAAGTTAGACAGAATCACGAAAGCAATACGTAAGCGAAGCTTGGTATTCTATGGACATCTGACGAGCATGGATTCAAACACGAAAATTTTACATGAATAAAGTTTTAATATTTCATTAAGTTTGAGCTTCATGAAACGAATTTAAATTTTCTTCTTTCTGTTGTTATATGATTTATAAAAAAATATGTTATGGGCATCATATGACTTCCTTACACGCCTATTAAATTACATGTAAACATTTTTTTACAATCAGAGGTGTGAATTATGTATGTACGAGTTACGTGAGAAAAGTAATGAGATTGGTAACATTGCGAACGATCTGGCAACGCTGTGTCTAGACCACTGTGCTAGACCGGTTTGTTCATCCCTTCCACATACTCTGTACGAGTTTCAACTCCGTTCAGCCAACACATTATTTTTGACAGCGCCATCTGTGAAATTGTGTTTTTGTGGTGTGTTACGAAAATGGAGCATCGGAATTTAGAGAAATGTTGTGCGATTAAGTTTTGTTAAACGTGGGGAATCCGTTAGGGTAAACTTTGAAAAGTTGAAACATATTGCTTATCAAGAGCCCAATTTTTCCGCTGGAATAAATCATTTTTGGAAGGCCGAGAACACGTTGAAGATCAACCTCGCTGAGGGAAACTTTCAACTTCAAAATCTGACAAAAACGTTGAGCGTGTGAGGGTTCTTGTGAGATCAGACCGTCGTTTTACAATAAAGATGATAAGTAAATAGTTACATTTAAACGCTTTCACCGTACATAAAATTTTGACAGACGATTTGGACATGCAAAAGGTTTGTGCGAAATTGGTGCCGAAAAACCTCACAATGGAACAGAAGGACATTCCTAGAAACGTATGCGTTGATCTTCTTGAGAGAATTGAACAAGAATTCTTCAATCATGTGATCACAGATGATGGATCCTGGATATTTGAGTACGATCCTGAAACAAAGCGGCAAAGCGAAGAGTGGCACACTCCGTCATCTCCTCGACCGAAAAAAAAATGTCGAATGAGCAAATCAAAGATCAAAACCATGCTGATTTGCTTTTTTGACAGTAGGGGTATCGTGCATAAAGAATTTGTTCCTCCAGACAAACTGACAACCAAGTATTTTACAAAGGTGTCCTTGAAAGGCTCAGGAAAAGAGTGATTCGCGTGAGACCAGACATTGCAGATAAGTGGATGCTTCATCATGACAATGCCCCGTGTCACATGGCCATTTCCATCAGAAATTTTTGACCTCAAAACGCATTCCTACGGTTCCTCAACCCTCCTATTCACCTTATTTGTGACTTTTTCCTTTTCCTGAAATTGAAACACGTCTTAAAAGGACATTATTTTGGAAATCTGGAGAACATTCAAAAGGCTATGACCGATCAGTTAAAAGCCCTACCAGTTGAAGCCTTTCAGCGCTGCTACCAGAAGTGGGAACAACGACTTCGCCGGTGTATAGCTGCCCAAGGGAACTAGTTTAAAGGGATAATATTGTTGTTTGAAAAAAATAAAAACCTTGGTAAGCAAAAAGTCAGTCTCATTACTTTTCTCACACACCTCTTATATGTTAGTTGTGGAGATTTGCCGGATGAAGCGCAAACTTTTATGAATAGAATTAATGAACGGTGAATTGTGAGCCTCTATCACTGTGTCAACTGGGATTAAATTGAATGTTTCGGATCAATTGAATGAATAATATTATAAACATAATAGAATTAAATTTAAATAAAATAAAATAATATTAAATAAATAAAAAATTTATGTACTTTTCACTTCAAAAATATGGGTATATGTAACTTAATAGTCGTACAAGGAAATCATGTGGTGTCCACATCAGATTTATTTATTGGGCAGAGTTAATGAAAGAAAAATATTTCAATATAATTTATTTTACGAAAAGTTCTATTAAATTTTAGTCAAAGTGAAATGATTCTTTAAACGTATTTAGCAAATAATTTTTTTCTATTTTTTCCTCCAAAGAGACTATTTTATTAATAATAGTCTTTGTTCCGTTCCTAGTTTGAGCCACCTAGCTGCTCTCTAGTTTTCTATTAGCGCTGGCCTACGAGCCAGTTCATACAATTCATTCTAGTTAAGAATCTCGTCTGGTGCGGTCATGTATTTCTACGTCTAATTTTACTTATGTGGTATGTTATTCAGTATCTTTTACAAATTAAATTCAACTATCCTTTCTTTCTTTTTCCTGTTTAGCCTCCGGTAACTACCGTTTAGATAATACTAAAGAAGATGAATGAGGATGATATGTATGAGTGTAAATGAAGTTTAGTCTTGTACATTCTCAGTTCGACCGTTCCTGAGATGTGTGGTTCATTGAAACCCAACCACCAAAGAACACCGGTATCCACGATCTAGTATTCAAGTCCGTGTAAAAATAGTTGGCTTTACTAGGACTTGAACGTTGGAACACTCGACTTCCAAATCAGCTGATTTGGGAAGACGCGTTCACCACTAGACCAACCTGGCGGGTTAAAATTGAACTATCCTAGAAGAATATTGTCTCACTCGTTCGTCTAACAATCAATACAGTCTATCCTATGTCTAAAAACTTAACAGTTTATTATGCGAATAAATTTCCTCGTAGCAAGTTGGTTTGTTTAGAAATGATAATAGAAAAAAATGTTATACACCCATATAAAAATCATCTGATTTTTTAGTACGTAGAAAATATTAAATTCATATCCATAACTGATATACAGCAAAGAAAAACAGAATATTTATTTAATGTAATGTTCAAAATTCGGAGAGAACTGGTGAAAAAGATTCTGTCGTCGTCAGGGGGTCGAATCGTGGACATGTGCAGGGCCAGGGAGGTAGCCTCTTTGCTGAGGCCGTTCGGGTCCAGCAGACGGCTAGATCAGGACATTCTGACGAAGCATTGAGGACCCTCGAGGTTTGTGAGGTAGCGAGCGGTTCAGGGGGTGGGTATGCGTGGAGTGCATACCCAGACTAGGTGATAGGGAAGGGAATGGTAGCCCTCTTGGGGAGATTCATCGCGGCAACCGGGAGGGATGTGATGTCTTAATGATGGACCCCGTCGGGGGATTAGTTTCAAGCTGCATTAAGGGGGGGGGGGGGTTAGAGTTCAACCACGTCACTTGGGACCCACCGAAGTAACGTCTTCTAGGTGGTTATCGGTAGCTCTCAAGTGGTCAAAAAAAAAAATAGAATTAAAAAAAAATGTAATGTTTGTAATCGATTGCTAATTCAGTATTAAAGATAATTAATTATTTATTTAAATTAATCTAAAAATAACAAAAGCTTTTAATATTTTTAGATTAAAATTGGACAGGAATCCTCATTTATAAAACATTAAAAAAAATATTAAAAATATTGTTTATTTATGATAAAATTTTTATATTCTGAAAACATTGTGTAATCTTTCCTTCATACACGAAGAGAAAAAATTAATCTATCATAATCAATGAATTTCTATTGAAAGCATTTGAGTGTTCATCAACGAAAAATAAATAAAAAAGATACGAATATTCAATGCAATCGTTACCGGAAATTAAATTTCGGAATAAAAAAAAAATATTACATTTTATAATAGAAGATTCAAAGAAAAAGAGTATATATATATATATATATATTTATTTAATATGTAAATAAATAGTTCATACTTGATGTGCTACTACGTTATAATATTTTCTATTTAATTTTACGCAATCAATACAGATTGTCAACCTTCTCAAAGAAAGATTGATTAATGAAAGAAAGTTAATACAAAAATACTAAATTACGATACTATTGTATCTCTATTTTATTTTCAGTTAAACTTTTTTTATCATTAGAGGTTTTCTTTATTGCCCAGATTTTAATAAAAGATGTCATTTTTTTAATTATTATTTGAAAAATATTCATGATGCTATCATTATCAACCGTATCTTGTAGAAAATCAACCCAGTGAAATATATATGTCGCAGGGAAATGATAAAAACGAAGATTTGATCATTTCCCTTGTGAGATTCCCTAATGTACATTATGAATTCATGGAAGATGTTAAAACTACAACTCTGTGCGTGATTTCCCTAAAGAAAGTAAGTGAATTTGAACAATCGGCATGATAAAGAACCTCGTAAATCAGACGAGCGAAGCAAGCGTAGGTTATGTTTGATTAGATTAAGTAGATTCCGTATACCCACCAGGTTGGTCTATTAGTTAACGCGTCTTCCCAAATCAGCTGAGTAAAGCCAGTTATTTTTACACGGATTTGAATTCTAGATCGTGGATACCGGTGTTCTTTGGTGGTCGGGTCTCAATTAACCACACATCTCAGGAGTGGTCTAACTGTGACTGTACAAGACTATACTTCATTTACATTCGTACATATCATCCTCTTTCATCCTTTGAAGTATTACTGAACGGGAATTACCGGAGGCTTAACAGGAAAAATAAAGAAGTTGGTGATTCAGTGTAATGACGTATCGCGCACTATATTCAATATAACCTAGCCTTTTTCCTGTTTAGCCTCTGGTAACTACCGTTTAGATAATTCTTAAAAGGATGAATGAGGATGATATGTATGAGTGTAAATGAAGTGTAGTCTTGTACATTCTCAGTTCGACCATTCCTGAGATGTGTGGTTAATTGAAACCCAACCACCAAAGAACACTGGTATCCACGATCTAGTATTCATACTCGTATAAAAATAACTGGCTTTACTAGGACTTGAACGGTAGAATTCTCGACTTTCCAAATCAGCTGATTTGGGAAGACGCGTTAATCACTAGACCAACCCGATGGGTTATATCAATATAACCTAACCAAACATAACGTACGCTCGCTTCGCTCGTTAAATTCTTCTAATTAACGTTAAATATATATATATATATATATATTTTACCTATTTAGGTGGCCAGACAGCTTCAATATATCCTTTACTTGTATATAATTTTAATATCTTCCGTGAATTGATCATCTACCTTAGGGATTTGATCAAATTTCCGTTTTTATCAACTCCATGTGACATATATATATATATATATATATATATATATATATATATATATTTGGGTTGAATATAAAATATGGTTGTTTTATTACAAATTATTTTATGAAAATTGAAATTGAAAAAAATTTAACAATTTTTGTTTTCATTAAATTTGAGCTTCATGAAACAAATTTAAATTTTCTTCTTTGGGTTGTTATATGACTTTTTTAAAAATCTGATTTGAGCACCACATGACTTTCTTATACGCTTATTAAATTACATATAGTACACATTTTTTTACAGACTTCATTAATTATTAATAAATCAACAGATTTAAATTAAAAAAAAAAAATTAATAAAAAAGGAAATGAAGTCTGATTGGAACCAATGTACCTTCCCCTTGTAAGATGCAGCTATTTCATTAATTAAAATTTTATTTGGTTATAACTCTGGAACCGATCAAAATAAGTACCACTTATGATACATCATTGAAAAGCTCTCAATGAGGGCTTATTATTATAATTAAGAAAAAGTCTAAAGTTCTAATTTTTTTGGATTTTAGGCGTTTTTGGATCAGTTTATTGCAATCCAAAGGGGAAGTTCACAGGTAGATGTTACAATAGTGGTAAATCCGGAATTTCAACATCCTACGGCTAATCGTTCTTGAGTTATGCGAGATACATACGTCACTCCGAAATTAGTCAATATGAATTCAGGGATGTTCAAAATGGATATTTCCGTTGAAATCTGAAAACTGAAATTTTTCGAGATCACAATACTTCCTTTACTTCGTACAAGGAAGTATTGTGATCCTTTACTTCGTACAAGGAAGTAAAAATTGTGAATATTTGACTTTTCTATTCTTCACTCATTTGACTGGTTCGATGCAGCTCTCCAAAATTCCCTATCTAGTGCTAGTCGTTTCATTTTGGTATACCCCCTACATCCTACATCTCTAACAATTACTTAGAATTTTGAAATTTTTATTCCAAAAGTTACCTGCCTGCACAATTTTTCCCTTCTACCTGTCCCTCCAATATTAAAGCGACTGTTCCAGGATGGCTTAATATGTGGCTTATAAGTCTGTATCTTCTTTTAACTATATTTTTCCAAATGCTTCTTTCTTCATCTATTTGCCGCAATAACTCTTCATTTGTCACTTTATCCACCCATCTGATTTTTAACATTCTCATATAGCACTACATTTCAAAAGCTTCTAATCTTTTCTTCTCAGGTACACCGATCGTCCAATTTTCACTTCCATATAAAGCTCCGCTCCAGACATATACTTTCAAAAATCTTAAATTAATTTTTGATATAAACAAATTATACTCGTATTTCTGAATGAAGGCTCGTTTCACCTTTTTTATTCGGCATTTTATATCGCTCCTGCTTTGTCCATCTTTAGCTGTTCTACTTCCCAAATAACAAAATACTTCTACCTCCATATTGTTTTTTTTTAATTTGCGTTAAGGAATAAATTTTAAAAAAATATTAGTTGAATTAATATATAAAATATCTTGACCTCCATAGCGTTTCAGCCTTTTATTCGGAGATCCCGGGATCGTATCCCGGTAAGGCATGGCATTTATCAACCGCTACAAAATTCCATTTTCATATCCCATGCACAACCTTATAGCTTATATGGCGATATCATAAAAAAAAATTTCAAATGTATGGTAGAAAGTTATTAACTGGATAAATTGAAAGTACATAGCATTATAAATAGATTAACAGTTATATTGGGCTTCGTAGGTAAAACTAAAATTGCTAATTATGCGGATAAATTTCTATTAATTTTCACAACGATATCATTTTAGTTGCTACAAAGGGAAAGTTCTGTGTGTTTTATTAAATGACAAATTCTCATAGGATGGCAGTATTGATTTCGTTTCCATTTACAAAATCAAATCTAAAGGTTCTCTTTTTTAAACTCCGGGACCACCGTTAGTGTTACTTCACAGGATGAGATGAATGACAATTTTTGTAGCGTGTGAAAATGCCATGCCTGTCCGGGATTCGAATCCGGGACCTCCGGATATTTTATTTCGAAATGTTTTAATACAACGCTACGTTTTTTATTACTGAATATTTATTATGGTTACGTATATATATATTCTTGTTAAAAATATAACTTTCCCGTGCAGCTAAAGACGCGTTTCGGGAAAATTCCTAAAACTGTGGGTTGTTTTTAATGCATAGCTTACACACACATACACACAATTTAAATTATTTACCATTTTATTTAAATACAATTTTTTATTTATTTAATTTAATTAAATGATTTTAACTAAAGCGCGCGCGAATACCTTATTACATTCGCGCATGTGTGGCGGTACTTTTTCTTTTTTTTTTCTTTTTTTTTCTCCTACTCACCCCGACCGGATATCCAATTAAGTATACTCAGTCGGGGAGAGTGTCCTTTTACTCTGTCCCTATCTACTATCTAGCGTAACCACTGCCAAGGGAACGGGCTTGGAAAAATTATCCTTCTTTCTTTTCTTTCTTTCTTCCTGTCTGGGACTCCGAAGCTATACGTGCTTGCTCTCGAGCGGGCCCGGCTAGTTAGGAGCCCCTGGGGAAGTTTTTCCAAGTCTCTGGTCATGCTGAGAGGTACCTCCACGTGGTCTCCGCTGGGCAACGGCGTCTCCCTTCTTAAAGTAAGGTTAGGGACTGTCTTTGTTTTGTGTGAGAAGGCCGGCTACTTTCCTAGCCGGCCGAGTAAATGTAGAATAGAATCACGTAGTTTTGATGTGGCAAGCCTAGCTTGCATTTTGCTTGAGACGACGGCTAAACTTTGATGAGGCATGGCTGGCGAATTGGTAGTGGCGTTCGCTGGATGGGGTGTAATGCTCTTGGCCCAACGCGGGAGATGAGTTTCGTACTCAGGTGCCCGGGGGTCAGGAGTGCGCACCGGGTCGAAACACGTGTCCTTTTACTCTCAAAGGAGGTGTCCCCCACCTGCCGGCTATACGTCCGGCACGGCAGGTTGGCCTCCCCGGTCTCGGATCTTTTGTTTTACATTGCCTCCCTCTAATCCCCCGCTTTAGAGCCAAGGTCCGGCTATGCCGTCCCCCAACGCCTCAGCAGGGAACCGGGACTCGGTCTTTACGCCTTTGGCCTCTAATCGACAGCGCCGACCCCACAAAGAGCCTAGACTCCCGCAGGGACGACCCCGCCGACCGGGACTTGGTCTTTTATTTTAACCCAAACTCAAACTCCCCTGGAGTTCACCCCCTTCTCAGGTACCCGCACACCACGGCGTACAGGCCCTCCATGGAGTGACTGTCCGCCCTACCCTACTGTTTATACTCCCATTCTTCTGTCTTCAGCCTCTTTGGCCCGCAGGACCCCCCCGGCGAACCTGCGGAAGCATTCCCAGTTCTCATTGTTGTACCCCGACCGGTTTATGAGATTTTCTGGTGTAAGACCATTAATTACTATTTGACCTCTGTTAACGGCCCATCTTGGACATATGAACAATATGTTCGGCATCGTCGTTCTCTGAACAATAGATGCACTGCGGGGTGGCTCTCTTCCCGATCCTATACAGATACTGACCGAAAGAGCCGTGCCCCGTCAGTAATTGTGTCATGTAAAAATTGGCATCTCCGAGTCTATTGTTATTCCAGGTTTTAATATTAGGGATTAGGCGTCTGGTCCATTCTCCCACTCTGGACCCTGTCCACTCTTCTTGCCATTCTTGTTCTATTATTCCTTCCATCTCTTCTTTCGACATACCGCTGTGTCTGAGGGTTCTGGCTTTTATCTGAAGGTCTACGGGTAGGACCCCGGTCAGTACGCACAGCGCGTAATACGATACCGTACAGTAACTAGCAGCTACACGCAGCAATGCCAGTCTATGGACACTTCTCAACTTCTTTTTATTTCGCTGTATGTTCATTGCCGCCCCCCATATGTGAGCCGCATACAGTACCGCCGAAGTGATAGCCGCGGTTATCAATCTTCGAATAACCATTTTAGGTGCGCCGTGGTTTTGAAATAATCCTCTTAATCCCTTTACAGCAGGAGTAACTCTCCCACAAATCATATCAATATGCTTGCTGAACCTTAAACTTTTGTCCAGAAGTACCCCCAAGTATTTTGTTTCTTTTACTTCATCAATTCTCTGTCCTCTGATATTTTGATTCACACTTCTTAATGGTCTTCTACCCGAGAAGACCAGGCAACAGGATTTATTAGGAGCTATTTCTAATTTGTTATCCTCCATCCATTCATCTATTGTTCTAAGCGATTGGTTTGCCTTGTTCTCCAGTTCATTAATATCTCTTTCTTCTACTAATATTGCGATATCATCCGCGTATCCTACTATCGATACCCCTTCGGGGTAGTTCAGCCTGAAGATTTTATCATAGAAAACATTCCATAAGGTTGGGCCAAGGACAGAAGGTTGGGCCAAGGTCATGTGTGGCGGTACTAGTGGCGAAGATCGTCACTAACTAAACTAATGCCATTCACAACTTAGAACAGAATTCGCTTGTACGGCCAGCAGATTGGTGTAGCTGTGAGGCATAACACACCAGATACCGAACAAACCAAGCGTTGGTATTCGAAATCCGCCCAGACCGAGTTTTATACATTTCAAATATTATGCTTGAATTTAATTTTACCGCTCACCTATGACGTCACAGCATAGCAGTAGTTTAGAGAATTTTTTTGTGGTAGGGGTGTGACTTTGAAAAAAAAGGTTTTCTTGCAAATATTGTTATTTTTTAATTAATAACAAATGTGCATAAGAATGACGTTAATGAGGGGAAATTTCGCGATACTGAGGTTGAACTTACTCTACAATCTCACCTCCTTGGTCTTTGAATTTGAAAATTTAATGGCATCAATGCCTCATTTGGTTTGTCTGGCATTTCTCCCTCCACCACCCAATTCGGTCGCCCTAAAGCAAAAGACCGAATGTCTGTGCCACAAACGGCTATTGAATCTCGAAACAGTTTAGCGACCGGTGTTCTAAATATCTCCTAGAGCTTACCTAACAACATGAACGGACTAAGCACGTGCCATACACCTACGTGTCCCAACCAATCGCTTGTCATATATTTACTAAAATGGGTAGGGGCATCCCGTCAACTAATAAAAATATATATGACATCCATAAATTAAATTTATTTCGTTTAGACAGCAATTCGTTGCCACGCCTAGCCGCTGAATGCCAGCAAATACCTGTCCACCATATTAAACCGCTTGGAGCCTTAATTGGCTGGTGTACAGCCATATATATCGCTAGGTTAGCTTTCGACAGCAGTGCGGTAGGAGTCTTCCCTCAGGTAAACTACTGATGTCAGTTGAACATAGAAACTGTATCAAGAAACTCCTACACGGTCCGACAATGCGGGACTCGCCGCTTGTAAGTGGCCAATATTGCGTTTGACCTCTAAGTTTCAGGTTGGTTCGGTCTTTGGACCCCCAAGAGCAGGGCAGTCAAATATAAGGTGTTCACCTAACTGGACCTTCCCGCAGACGCACAGTTCATCAGCTTCCAGGTGGAATCGAAACAGATATTGGTTTAGAATAACGTGCTTGGTGGGCACCTGGGCACCCGTCGCCTTTAAAAAAAAGCTCGAGGAATACCATCCACCCAGATCCTGTATAAATGTTTTACAGGGATCTTTCCTTAGTCGTGATGTCCTATTTTAGCTGCTATGCATCTATCACGAGGCTCTGTAGCCTCTTCCGCAGGCAGGAAATGGGCAACTGAACGAAATTTAAATCCGGTGCATTGTGATCACCGTTCCGTCCGGTACTAGCCCGGCTCGAAACCGCATCCTAAATACCTCGGCCTCCCTGCCTCTTCGCAATCATGGCTACCCGAACTTTCACCACTAAACCGATTGGGAGAGCCTTTCCCAATACGATGGTAGCCTCGTAGGAGATTGTTTTAAAAACACCAGTGCATACAATTAAGGCTCTGCGCTGGGCACTCCTTAAATTTTGAACAAGTGCTCTATTTATATCCAACCTATGAGCCCAAACGGGTGCTGCGTATGAGGTCATGTCTTTCAAGACACCTCGGTACACCAGATGTATTTGACGCCCTGACGACTCGTAGACTTTCCGAGCAATCCTATTAAGTTTGTGGATCAACGAGACGGCGTTCGTTACTACTTGCCACGTGTGGTTGCTCCCATATATAAACGAAATTTGAAAAAGTCCGGCTTAAATCGGTCCGATAGTTCTGGATTTAGAGGCCAACACTGGACACACACAGTCCATACGAACATTAATATCCAAAAATTTTCATCCGGGTTTTCAGTTTTTTTTTTTTGTGAACCCATTGGATTAGTCTAGTGGTGAACGCGTCTTCCCAAATCAGCTGATTTGGAAGTCGAAAGTTCCAGCGTTCACGTCCTAGTAAAGGCAATCACTTTTATACGGATTTGAATACTAGATCGTGGATACCGGTGTTTTTTATTAGTTGGGTTTCAATTACCGATACATCTCAGGAATGGTCGAACTTTGACTGTACAAGACTATACCTCATTTACGTACACTCATACATATCATTTTCTGAAGTAATACCTGAACGGTAATTACCGGAGGCTAAACCAGTAAAAGAAAGAAAGGATTCCTTAGGTGTCAATAAGTCAAGATCCGGTAAAAAAACATATGCCCTAAATGAACCAATTACAATACTTTCCCTTGTAGAGTTATAGCTCTGAAATAGCGCTATCTAGACGGGAAAGTAAAACTTATTTTCAAGAAAATTACTTTAATAAAATTTTCTATTTATTCATTATTACAAATAAAAGCGTGGAGCACGCTGTAACATACAACGAGTTTACAATTAGAAGCACGCCAAACGCTTTTGTTCTTAGTCATTCATAATAGAAAAAAACATTAAAAGTAATTATTTAAAAAAAAATTTCTTAAAACAAAATAATTTTTACTTTTAATTACGAATTTGTTTCTTTTTTTATGAAAAACCTATTTTTAAGTTCTATTTTCTACTTTTTAGTTATAATTAAATGAAATTATCAAATTTTTCATTAGTTATAAATAAATATAGTGCGATTCGCATTGGCGTTGAAGTGCCAATCATACTTCACGCTGTTCTAAAGATTTGGACAGCTTTCAACAGCGCTTTGTATTAGTTCTGAATATCCAACCTTGCCCGCTTGGCTGCTTCATCTTTATTCCCATTCTTTCCTTGGAATTTTTGATGAGCTTACTCTAACCGTCTCTTTCGCTATGTCGCTGTATCTTTCTTCATCATTGTAGAATTTTGATTGTTTTCTTTTCTACAAACTTGCTGAGATTCGATATCTTTCAACACGTCTTCTTTTAAAATAATATTTTGATTTATTATTATTCCATTTTTTATTTCTTCCATAGAACAGAGTAGTATGAAATCATATTTCAACAAATTAAATTCTCACAAATTACAAAAAATTCTTAATAAAGTGTTAATTTTACCACTTTTTTTTAATTGCATAAATATTTAAACTGACAAGTAAGTTTTTACCGTTAGTATTTTTATTCTTTAGGAAAGAAAAAAAATATTTTTATACAGTTTTATTTCATATATTGTGACCTGTGTTCAGCGATGACTCGTTTAAAGGCACTGTGGAACTACAGCACCCTCTATTTCCACTTGATATTATCGATAAAATTTAATATAATGAGTCATTTTTTCTTCAATTCTTTCTTTATACTTGTACAATATATATAATCCTTGCGGTTAATATCAGTAGCCATCCCCGAGTTTATGAAAAAGGTACAAAAATCTTTGTACGGAACTGTCCGCTTCACAGTTACAGCGGCGGGATGTTTGCGCATGCGCACGCGCACGTAGGAAGCTGCACGCAAGGCTTTTTTTTTTTTTTCTCTCTCAGCTCCCCTGGGCCGGACCGACTTGTTGGTATTACGCCGCCCAGGGGAGTGTCTTTAAACTCAAATAGGCCTCTCCACCTACCGGCTATATGCCGGCAAGGCAGGTCGGCCTACCGGTTAGCTCTTTTTGAGAGTTCTTTATCAATATTACCCCTCTGGGGACCCAAAAGGGCAATACTAATACATCACATTATTACACCACGCCAGACCCAGTTCGCCGCGATGCGGTGCTGGGTCCCTTTAGTATTCAGTGTGCTGTTGCCTGACTGTTACCCGTTGAGTCCTTGGTGGCTCATCAGTGCCAACACACCGCAGCATGCTGGACCTCACCAGCAAGGCTGTCCACCCAGTCCTATTCTAGCCAACACCTTGTCTTCTCTCATCGGAGTATTTCAGTAGAACAACTTGTCTAACAAAACTAGCAAAAGTATTCCAATTTGACTCGCTTCTTGGCATGTAGTCTATTGTTGTCTCTGGAGTTACACCTGTGAGTGCCTTACTATGTCTAAGTGTGTCCCACCTATTACACTCAAAAAAGGTGTGCTCAGCATTATCTATCTCGTTGCAGTAGTTGCAAATTGGCTCTTCTCTCTTGCCTATTCTGTGCAGGTAGTTATTGAAGGAACCATGTCCTGTAAAAAACTGCGATAGGTCAAAATCTTCTCACCAAATCTTCTCGACAACCATGGCTTGATGTTGGGGATGAGGGTTCTCGTCCATCGACCCACAGCTTCCTGCGACCATCTTTCCTGCCAGATATTATAAACGGCATCCCTGACCTCTTGTTCTGGCTTGCCTTGTGCTCTCTCCACCCTCTCCTTTGCACGCAAGGCTGCAAAGGAGAAAGAGCACTGTCGTTCCCGCAGTGCCGATTCTGGCAACCCACCTAGTTGGTCTAGTGGTGAATGCGTCTTCCCAAATCAGCTGATTTGGAAGTCGAAAGTCCAACGTTGAAGTCCTAGTAAAGTTACTTATTTTTACACGGATTTGAATACTAGATCGTGGAAACCGGTGTTCTTTGGTGGTTGCGTTTCAATTAACTACACATCTCAGGAATATTCGAACTGAGACTGTACAAGACTACACTTCATTTACACTCATACATATCATCCTCATTTATCCTCTGAAGTACCACGTAAACTGTGATTCCCGAAGGCTAAACAGGAGAAAGTAAAGTGCCGATCATGGCGTGCTGGTGGAAGGTAATTTTTTTTTTTACTTAGCGTGTGTACGGAACGTTCCTTGTTCGTTCCCTTTTCTAGTTTAGTCTGCCTACAGGGCAGACTGTAAATTAATCTCTTTAACAAAGAAATTCTTGGAAGACTTAGGAAAAGAGTTCCCTGTGACCAACCATCAAAGACAACTGGATGCGGCATCATGATAATGCACTTTGTCACACCGCACTCTCAATTAATGAGTTTTTGGCAAACAAAAACATTCCTGTAGTTCCTCAACCATCTTATTCACCTGACTTGAAAAAACACCTAAAAGATCACCATTTTGGAATAGTAGACAACATTAAAAAAAAAAATTAACTGACCATCTGAAGGATATTCTGGTGTGTGGGTTCTAACACTGCTATGAAGAGTGGGAAAACCGTTTGAAACATTGCGTGGCTTCCCAAGAGAACTATTTTGAAGGTGATAGAATCCTGTATAATTGGACTGTAAATAAAAAGTTTTTCTCAACCAGTCTCATTACTTTATTTAGAGATCTTATATGTAAAATTCAGACAACTAAACTAGTCTTTTTTTAGTTTAGGAAGGAATATGAAAGCGGTTTAGTTATTTTTTCAGTAGCAATCAGAAGATGCTGGAAAGCAAGGGCTTTATGATCACCAGATCTGTTGAAAAACACGCTGGAAGGATAAAAGAGAAGGTAATTAGTATAAAATAATTACGTATTTATTTGTTTCTGTGTACATAGAAATTTTAATTATGCACCGTTGGACTACAATGTTTTTGAGAGGACATTTTATTAAGTTATTGTCTAATAATACTAAAAAATATTATCTGTATTGATATTTTATTATTTATTCGGTTACACCTAATAACTTTTTTAAGCGCAATAGGCTTAAAAATCCTGTACCGTATTCTTGAATGCGATAAAGTGTAGAATTAGATTATTATCCTGCTTCCAGCTATTCTATTTGATTTGTTTCTTTTTTGGTTGTTTTATTTTACAGAAAGCTTTAGTCACCGCCTTGAAAAGGCCGAGGATAAACTTTTCTGGAGCATCACCCCCATTAATTTTTACTACGAGCCGCCACTGCCTGTATGATTAGTTTTCATTATTATTAATGATACCAGTTATTTATAACTAAATCAGATGATTTGCATTCTTAAATTTCAAAACGTAAATTTAAATAATTATAATAAAATTCGCTTCAACAGCTACCTGATCTATTCATATTGAATCGACAGTCAAAATAAATCGAATCGATAGTTACATCATATCGATTCTACTCCCTTTCTCAAGATATTCCCCTTTTATGTCCAACAACTTATATAAAAATATTCCAAATATAAGATAGAAATATATGAAATTAACAATGGAATATTTTACAGTTACCGGACTTACGTCGCTGTGTGAAATTTTACCATTTTATAACATCTGGAAATTAGTTTAATTAAGGTTGCAAGATTTGAATATACATTTGAACCTTTGTAAGTTAAAAAAAAGCATAAATACGTTAACTTAATTACTGTGGCGGCTAGTAGCTAAAATTAGGAGGGTGCTGCTCCAGAAACTTTTTGTCTGGGCTTTCTGAAGGCCCAGTAGCGATCGCTACTGAAAAAAAAAACTAAACCGGTTTCGTATTCCTTTCACCGACTAAACTAGAAAAGGGAACGAACAAGGAACGTTCCGTACAAACGTGGAGTAAAAAAAAACTACCTTCCACCACCGCCCCCACACCAGCATCGGGACTGCGGCGACAGCGCTTTCTCTCCTTTGCTGCCTCGCGTGCAGCTTCCTACGTGCGCATCCGTTAACAGCCAAACACCACTTCGCAGTAACTGTGAAGTGCACAGTTCCATACAAAGATCTTTGTATCTTTTTCATAAACTGGGGGATGGTTACTGACATTGAGCTTAAGGATTTTATATTGAACAAGTATAAAGAAAAAATTAAAGAAAAAAGAACTCATCGTATTAAATACTATCGATAATATCAAGTGGAAATAGTGGGTGCTGCAGTAACACAGTGCCTATATGCGAGCTGCCACTGGTGTAAACGTTTCTCAGTTACGATGTATTCTAAATTAACATTTCATCTCTTGAACTTAAGACGTGTACTGAATTTTTTGTGGTGTTTTTATACTGTGTGATTTTGTGAAATAACTAGAAATTGTGGACACGATAACTGCTGTTCGTTGTTATTAAAGAGCCTATGTATCCCTTCACCGTACCGACTAAACCTAGCCATCTCATCAACTCTCCATCCTAGGGCCGGATGCGCGATCAAGCACTGCACAGCTCCAGGAGGTGTCTTTGCAAAAAGGGCAATCCGGAATCTCCGCGCATCATCACCGCCGTCCACCTGCGCATGCCCGGATAAACGACGGCTCCGCAGGTAGCTGTCCTTCACTTCCCCCCCCACCATCCGTCCCGTTATTCGGCCTTCCATTGGACTTTCCTCCATGCTAACATTCGCTCCTGGAGCGTTAGCCACTAATCCGTGAATGGGACCCGCACAGGGTGTCGGTCTTCTTCACGAAGGGACCAGGGCGAATTCCCATTGTCTCATCACTACTGCCCATTAGTGCAAGAATCGACGAACAGCAGCTCCGCAGGGGGCTGTCCCTCATCCCCTTGCCACTCCGTCTTCTCGACTTTCCGTTGAAAAATACTTCTGATAAAACTGATAATTCGAAATTCCTCCACTCAATTTTTATCCCCTACTTATCACCGGTGAAATCTACATTATCCTTCCGGCATATCGAAAGAGATTTTGTTTTCTAAGAATGCATTTTAAATACGTAATTAAAATAGTATAATGTAGTATAATTAAAATAGTTGTCTCTAAAAACCCTTAAGTGATAGACTAATTCTGAAATCGTATTTGAATTCAGCGCAAAAAAAAATGTGATTTGACTCATTCATTTTCACTTCTGGGCTAAAAAAAAATCAATTTTTTATACCAGTGTTATTGATTTTTTTAATTGATATTTAAGTTTTTCTTGTTCATATAATCACTTGTTAATTTTGGAATTATTTTTATTAGTTGAACTAAAGTTTGTAGTATAAACAGAATTGTATCTATGCTTTATAATTAATTTATTTTGTATATAGTAATTTATTTAAGTTTAAATAAATATTAGTAATTGAAGAACATAAGAAAGGGAGTCCGATAAGGATGTTCTTTTTTAATCTTTACATAGAACTAGCAGTTAATGATATAAAGAAAAATTTAGATCCTGAGTGACAGTTCAAGGTGAAAAGATAAAAATGCTACGATTTGCTGATGATATAATAATTCTAGCCTAGAGAAAAAAGGATTTAGAAGGAACAATGAACGGCATGGATGAAGTCCTATCCAACAACTACCGCATGAAAATAAACAAGAACAAAGGAACGTAATGAAATATTGTAGAAATAACAAAAATGAACCGCTGAATGTAAAAATAGGAAGAGAAAAGATTACGGAGGTAGAAGAATTTTCTTATTTGGGAAGTAGAATTACTAAAGATGGACGGAGCAGCAGCAATATAAAAAGCCGAATGGCACAGGGGAAACGAGCCTTCAGTCAGAAATATAATTTGTTTATATCAAAAATTAATTGAAACGTCTGGAAAAGATTTTTGAAAGTATATGTTTGGAGCATAGCTTTATATGGACGTGAAACTTGGACGATCGGAGTACCTAAGAAGAAAAGATTAGAAGCTTTTGAAATGCGGTGCTGTAGGAGAATATTAAAAATCAGAAGTGTGTGTATAAAGTGACAAATGAAGAGGTGTTACGGCAAATTGATGAAGAAGGAAGCATTTGGAAAAATATAGTTAAAAGAAGAGAGGCCACATATTAAGGCATCCTGGAATAGTCGCTTTAATATTGGAGGGACAGGTAGAAGAGAAAAATTGTGCAGGCAGGCAACTTTTGGAATATGTAAAACAAATTTTTCGGGATGTACGATATAGGGGGTATACCGAAATGAAACGACTAGCACTAGATAAGGAATCTTGGAGAGCTGCATAAAACCAGTCAAATTACTGGACAAAAAAAAAATTGTATTTGTAAGAATTTTCATGTGTTTCGTCACTGAAGCTCCTCGTCGGAACGCAAACATACGAAAATATTCATTGTTCCGAGAGAACAGATTGTAGATATTTAATTGTAAATAAAAACTCAGTTGTTATTGTCATGTTTTAATTATTGTTATTGTTTTTTAATTATTTTTTATACCTTTATTTACTAATTATAGTTTAACTCAACAAAAAAAAAAAAAAAATAATGGATTAGAGCTAAAGACATTCATGTGTTACACGAGTAATGTTCTGTGATGTTCATAATTTAAAAAAGGAATTTAAAAATTAAAAGAGAGGAAGAAATATTTTCTATTAAAATAGGGAAAAAATATGGGATTTTTTCAGATTACAGCTGATTCGAATATATGAATCAAATCTGTCCACCACTGCTGTAATAAAAGGGAAATTTAGTACTTAGCAGAGGGTACGTGCCCAAATCAGTAGCACATCCGAGATTGCTTCTTTGCCAAGACAAAAAGCCTTATTTTTAATAGATATAATTCTTCAACGTCCGTATGATTTTTTTTTTAATTTTAGCTTTCATTCGTTATTTTTTATATCATTCAGATTATAAATCCGTACAAAGCTTTTTATTCACATAGAAATAAATTGATATCATTAAAGTTAAACTTTTTTGGAAAATTTAATTTCTGTGTCTGTTATAAAATTATATTCCACATAGATTTTTAATTATTAATATTTGAGTACTTTCGTTTTCCTGTTTAGCTTCCGGTAATTACCTTTCAGATAATACTTCAGAGGATGATATGTATTAGTGTAAATGAAATATCAGGTCGAACATTCCTGAGATGTGCGGTTAATTGGACCCCAACTATCAAAGAACACCGGTATCTCCGATCTACTATTCAAACGCGTGTAAAAATAAGTAACTTTACTAGTACTTGAACGCTGGAACTCACGACTTCCAAATCAGCTGATTAGGGAAGAAGTGTTCACCACTATACTAACCCGGTTGTTTAGCTTAAAAATCCTGATTTTCTTCTACGTACCCAGACATTATACTACGGCAAAAATTGTTGAAAAAAATTAAACAGATTTAGGTCTAAAATGGAACTCTTTGAATAATATTAAAATGTCTTTATTTATGATAATGTCCAGGCAAATTCTGGAGCGGTTCTTTTTTTTTAACCATAAAGAAGCATATTTGCTCATCCTGTTTTCGTATAGGGTCGGAAACATGGAGTTCTGCGGTAGGAAAAACTCTGTGTATGGGTACACAAAAATGCCAAGTTTCTGTAGTATATAATTTATGTGTCTCAGAATGCCAAACAGCATTTCGTATCGGAAAATGATCAACATCAGGGATCTACTAATCAGGTCTGTTTCTCATAAAAAAGAGGAGATCCTGGCAATTCTTAATTTGGTGCATAGATCTGTCTCCCTTTGTGTAGGCAACGGTCATAGGACCATTGGGGCGATGCCGTCCATGTAGTGGACAAACTTGCACCCCTGGATTCCCTGATTTGGAAAAGAGAGAAGATGCATTGGATATTATATAAGGGGGAGATAGAGGCGTCACTCGTTTACAGGTGGCAGGTGAAATGAGATTAATCGATAAAAGGTAGGAGGTGGATCTATATACTGTACCCTAACTTCCAGAAATGGCTGGATCGCTAGCACGGGAAACGAGTTGATCTAGTTATGGATCCTTTAAAGCATACTTCTGCAAACGGGCAATGCAATCGAGTGTAATTACTGTGGTTGGAGGAAATATATTCCATGCCTGAGAGAATTTGATAACATATGGGGATTATTCACGATAACACTAAATACTCCTCTCTGGTCTTTCTTTTTCCTGTTTAGCGCCTTCGGTAATTACCTTTGAGATAATACTTCAGAGGACGATATGTATGAGTGTAAATGAAGTGTAATCTTATACAGTCTCAGTTCGACCATTCCTAAGATGTGTGATTAATTGAAACCCAACCATCAAAGAACACCGGTATCCACGATCTAGTATTCAAATCCGTATAAATGTAACTAACTGCCTTTACTAGGACCTGAACGGTGTAACTCTGGACTTCCAAATCAGCTGATTTGGGAAGACGCGTTCACCATTAGACCCGGTGGATTTCTCCTCTCTTTTTTTTTCCTCTACTCCTCTCGATCGGACCAAACTGGTAGGTATAACTTGACCTGAAGGAGTGTCTGGTTACTCTAATGAGCCTTCACACCTACCGGCTGTATATTCAGCATGGTAAGTCGGTTCACCGGTCAGATCTTTTGAAGAATTTTCTGCCAAACACGTCGCCAGGTTTTTTCTCTTAGTGTTCAGCCTACTATCCCCTGG
Organism: Lycorma delicatula; assembly: GCF_047948215.1. Classification (NCBI taxonomy): domain Eukaryota; kingdom Metazoa; phylum Arthropoda; class Insecta; order Hemiptera; family Fulgoridae; genus Lycorma; species Lycorma delicatula. The sequence goes on from NC_134455.1 coordinate 402,499,485, forward strand.
AGAACCCAGAATTTCATTGGTACTGTCACACCTAGGTATGCCAGCCCTTGCCTCTGGGGCTGTCCTCCCTCCCCCAGGAGCGGCCTGGACTGCTGCGCTAACAGCCCAGGCGCCGCTCCTCTTGATCCTTACTTTTTAGCACTTCCTTAACGTATGCATCTACTCTCCTCTATTGATCTTCACTGCTTAACATGAAGTCAACCAGGTTATCTGGTGTACACTGAGCAATTCCAGCCCTATTCCGCAGCGTTTCCCATCGTCGATATCTGATGACTGTGTTTTCCACAAAGTCGATGACTCTCGTTTACCAACTTTATGTAGGTAATTCTGAAAATTACGGTGTCCCGTTAAAATCTGTGCTGTGTAATAGTTCATATCTCTTATTTTCGTTCCGTTCCACGATTTTACATCATCAAACATATATGTTCCTCTTAGTCCACTGTGTCACCCCTCTTGCTCTCCACCTGTTTTTCCATTCGGTGATCAATCTTGCTTACGCAGGCCTTGAGCTATGTCTACCCTTTCATTCACTTGCAACTCGATTGGAGGGACTGAGGCAAGAACGCATAATGCTTCGTATGAAATCGTCCGGTAGACAGAAACTACTCCTATCAGGGCTCTTCTGTGGATACTATTCACACGTGATAGGTTCCTTTTAACTCGTAATGCTTTCTCTAGTCTACCTCACTCTTTCCCTATTTTCCCATAATATAGTCACTATTCGAGAATTCTTCTTGCCATCTCCTAAGATACATTCTTAATACATGGCCTGTCCCTCATTAACTATTATAAAAAACAAAATATTATTTACTTTTATACATTTTTTAACTATATTTACGTTTGAATTCTATTAAGTGTAATTTATTTTTATAAAATTACAATTTTTCTCCTACTATAACATCAGTTTCATTTATATCGGTATAAATATTTGTCTTAATGTGTTTATTCCAAAAATGCAGTATTTTTTTTATAAAACCATGTTTTATTTATTTAACTTATTCTTAGTTAATGGATAAAAAGAAAAGTAAATTGACTACTGTTTTATAAGCATTCTACTCAGTATAAATGTGATATATTTCCTTCTATATATATATATATATATATATATGTTACTTCTCCACTAAAAGCTATTTATCTGTATTATATTGGAATTAAAATCTATTGTTTTCAAACAACAACTGGAATTTGGTAAGATTTAAACGGCTTTTGTATCGGTATTTTCCTTTTAGAACCTTACTTTCTTTTTTGCCCGATTTTAAAGCAGACCTTATTCAACCACTCAGTATCCTACATCCCAATATATATATATATATATATATATACTCCTGTAAGTACTACTCTACATTCAACATTTATTTTATTTTGTGATTATCAAAAGGCAAACTTTCAGTATTTTTGCAGTTAACGTTTAAATTTAATATAATCTTTTTTTACAAGTACAGTGGTAGTATCAATTAATTAATATTTCAACGTAACTATATTTTTCTGTCGATTTAAAAAAAAAAATCAATTATTAATAAACAAACTTTAGAAGCAAGATTTCATGTTATAAATTAGTTTAAATGTTAATATTAAAATAAATTAAATACAGTAGTGTAAAAACCAAGAAATTAGTTTTAATACATCCTGTACTATAGTGCATATTTTTGGTATATAATTTAAACAGATATATAAGCTTGAATAGATTTAAATAGTGAGAAACCTAGATTCGATTGTTTAAAAGAATTTGGTTTTACAAGATAAAAATTCTTTAGTGCATGTATTAAAGCTTTTGAAATGTACTTATGAAAAAGGATGGAGAAAATAAGTTGAAAAAAAAAAGGTGAGAAACGAGGAAGTAATGTGTAGAATTAAAGAAGAAAAAGAACTTTTTCGGGAAGTACTGTAAAATAAAGAAACCGGTTAGGACGTCATATTAGAGAAAGTGAAATTTTGAAAAAAAAATGGTAGGTTCAGTAAAAGAAGTTAGGGACTGAATAAGCTTGAAATTAATAAAAAAAAATCCCTTTCTGCACGCCGGAAGGCGGAGGTAAATTTCACCGGTGTTAAATAGGGGATAAAAAATATTTCCACTTAAAGTTAAGAAAAACTTCATTTCAATTTATTGAATGGTTGCATGTGAAAAATATTTTCATATGTTTAGCAAACAACAAACCCCATCTTCTTACAATTCCAGCAATATTTTGGTTATCCCTTTCCGTAAGGGTTGGTCATATAAAAAAATATTACAGACAAAAATTTTAGGTAATATTTAGAGGATTATTGTCCACTTTAAACCGATTTGATACTGTCCCTGTTAAGGGAGGTATCATTTTTTTCTCTTCGAAACCCAATTTTTTCCACCCCTTTGCCAACGGTTGTTGATATCCAAAAACTTTACCTAAATAAGTTTAAGGCCATTATTCAAAAAATAGTAGGAACTTTAAACGAATCGATATTTTAATTAATAGGTAAGTTATAGCAATATTTTTATTTTTCGAAAAAGCTTCCCCATTTGCACTCCCATGTTCCGATTTTACCTATTAACTAACACATACGAGATTTTGGGTCGTTACATCTTATGCATCAATTTGAATGTGATTGGCCTTAAATTACAACAGTTAATATATATATATATATATATATATATATATATATATAATTCAATTACGATAGCTTTATAATTTTAATCATAATTATATTCGTCTTGAAGATGGCAGAATAGCCGAAAGCGCTCCAGAAAATTCCACTAAATTCCAGTTTAATTTTCTGGAGCGCTTTCGGCTATTCTGTCATCTTCAAGAGGAATATAATTATGATTAAAATTATAAAACTATCATAACTGAATTATATATATAAAAACTGATCGTCATTTTATTATTCACCACAGAAAAATGGATATTTCAAAGGAACGAAGAAAACTTGGTACAGAAATGAATGGAGTGGCGTAAGGGACTTGCCACGAAGGAGAATACCAGATGATGATGATGATGATAATGATAATGATGAGTGTATAAGTAGCCGGCTGTTTCCAACACGCCCTATGGCAGGATATATAGGATCAATTCGTGGGAATTATACGCATGATCTTTTCCCTAATGTTGTTGATTTGCGGAACACCTCTTGGGTACACCCGAACAAGTATATCACGCAATTTTTTTAAGGGCATGGCGCTTTTCGGGATAGACTTCAAAAATTTGGTTAGATATCCCCTGATGGCGATAGGTAATGTAAATAACCATACAAAGCATCTGGCAAATATTAAATAAAAATACAGATTTAAAGATAAACGAATTTACTCACATCAGCCTTCTACATAGAACCGTTCTCTTGTTATACATTCGTTGCAGCGCCGGTAGAGCTAGTCAAACGCTCTGGAGAAATCACTTTGTGGAATCGCTTTCAACTGTTCGGTGCAAGCCCTTTTGATGGCCAGAATGTCGTCAAGAAAGCGGCGTTTAATCTTCTACTTGAGTTTTAATAATAGAAAATAGTCTGCTGGAGTCAAGTCAGGTAAATAGGGCAGCTAAGATTAGACAACGATCAGATATTCGGCGTAATAACGTGTTAAAATTGTTGTCATATGTGCCGGGGCATTGTCATGCAAAAAGGTCCAATTGCCCGGATCCCGGTACGCGAACCGGATTCGACGAATGCAACGCACCAGGCGTTTCATTACTTCCGAATAGAATTAAGAACTTACGGTTTGACCAGTTGAGATAAATTCATGATGAATCAGACCCTTTGAGTCGAAGAATTTGTCGCGAACAGTTGTTGACGGCCTCCCGTTTCGTTCGTCATTATCTAATGACTTTCTACCGTCTTTAAACCGATACCACCGCGTGTAAGTTGTAGTACTAGATGCGGATTCATCACTGAATACTTACTGTATTAAAGAATAAGTTTCAACGGAAAACATTTTCGCGAACACAAAATTTTATCGCACTTCTTTGTTCCATGTCACAAGATCGCACAAGGTCACATGAAAACAATGTATGCGGCCGAATATAACTCGAGACTGGTGTGACGAAACGTGATGAAATTTTGTACACACACACTTTAGACATCGTAATACATAATTCCTTCGATGTTCGAGAGATGGCGGTATTTGTACTGACTACAGAAATTTAGTTTGGACATACTGTGTATAACGATGTTAAAGGCATAACAGTGATGTGACTGGTGGGAAAGAGGTAAATTTTCTTTTACATTTTTGCGCAGTTCTCGGCAACGAACAATTTGATTTTTGGAGTGCATGTTCTTCACATTAATATCTAAAAATCAATTTCTGATTTTTCCAAAATTTGACCGCTAATGGAGTCAACAACACCAAAACATCTGTACCCTGAACGACGCCCGTTTGGGTACATAGGTTGGAAAGAAATCGAGTACTTATTCAAAATTTAAGGAGTGCCCAGCCCAAACCCTTAATTATATGTACTGTTGTTTTAAAAACAACCTCCTACGAAGCTACCACTGTAATCGGAAAAGCTCTCCCAATCGATTTAGTGGTGAAAGTTCGGGCAGCCATGTGGAGATTGTGAATAGGCTGTGAGGCCGAGGTATTTGAGATGCGGTTTCGAGCCGGGCCAGTACCGGAGCGGAACGGTGATCACAATACACCGAATCTAAATTTCGTTCAGTTACCCATCTTCCGCCTGCGGAAGAAGCTGCAGAGCCTCGCGATGGAAGCATGGCAACTGAAATAAGACACCATGACTAAGGGAAGATTCCTGTACAAGTTTATACGGGATCTGGGGGGATGGTATGCCTCGAGTTCGTTTTTAAGGGCAACGGGTGACCAGGTGCTTTCCAACCATGTTAATTTGAACCAATATCTGTTTCGGTACCGCGTGGCAGCTGATGAGCTGTGGATCTGAGGGGAGGTCCTGCCAAATGAACACCTGATGTTTGACTGCCCTGCTCTTGAAGGGGCCAGAAACCGGGGGCCACCCTGGAACTTAGAGGTTAAGAGGAAAATTGGCCACTCACACGCGGCGAGTCAATCTGACGAGAGCCGCATTGTCGGACCGTGTGGGAGTTTCTTGATGCGGTTGCTATGTTCAACCGACATTAGTAGTATACCTAATGGAAGACTCCTAACCGCAGTGCTGTAGGAAGCTAACCTAGAGATATATGGCTGACCACCAGCCAATTAAGGCTCTAAACGCTTTAATATGATGGACAGGTACTTTCTGGCAATCAGCTACCTAGGCGTGGCAACGAATTGCTGTCTAGACAAAGAAAATTTTAATTTATGGTTGTCATATATATTTTTAGTATGGGGTGCGCCTACCCATTTTAGTAAATGTATGACAAGTGAGCGGTTGGAACACGTAAGCCGGTGGTGTATGGCACCGCGCTTAGTCCGCTTACGCTGTTAGGTAAGCTCTAGTTAAAATACTGGTCGCTAAACTGTTTTGAGGCTCAGTCGCCATTTGTGGGATAGACATTAGGTCTTATGCTTTAGGGCGACCGAATGCGGTGGGAGTAATGCCAAGCAAACCAATACCCTGAACGACATCGGCGGATGTACGTTAACAGCAGCTACAATTTATCGACGGTCATGTATTATCAGCTTCACCAGTAGTTGCTGCCGCACACTACTTCCCTCCTCAGAGAGAAAAATTGTGGTTGAAGTGGTTATTGATATCGCGAACGAAGATGAGACGGGGAAACGAGAGTAATTTTATAATGAACTAAATGTCAGTTTAGAAATATCTCTTTTATTTCTTAAGAAATAACTTTTTTTCTTCACAAATTTATATTTATTTTGCTATAAAAGTAAACTAATTAGAAGGAAACCACATAATTTGTTTTCTTAATTAATGTTATTTTTATACAGCCCATCTTTTATTATTATTATTATTTAATTTTTTTATTTAAAAGCTTTACTTTTACGATCGTTTTACTTTGATGTACTAATTACCAACTTTTCGTTCTTTAAGAAAAATAAAATTAATAAATAAAAACCTGTAGGGTAGAATTAATTAAACGTTTTTTTATTCGAGTCTATTTGCTAACAATTACATTTTCTTTTTGAGATTTAAAAGAAAACAAACAGCTTATTAGATGATGTTAACCTTAAGAAATTTGTAATTTGTTCCTTTTTGTATAATACTTGAAATTTTTAATTTTTTTTAACTTAATTAGAATTTTTTTTAGTTTTAGGTCATTTCATAATTTTATCAAACTGAATAATTATCATATGAGTCGTTTGGTTTCTCTACAAGATTTCTTTTCCGATTATATCTTGGATTTATGTGCTTTTAATTGGAAAACGATGAGGTATCTGGTTACAAAAGAAACAGTATCAGAGAAAAACCTATCTATTTATTTCGTCATAAAAATTATTATAAAAAAATATTACACACTTTTCAAAAAATTTCATACTTTGCACGAATTTAATTAGTAGGTTAATTTGGATTACAAACGATAACTTAATATATTGAAATGTCTAATATATTTATAAAATATCAAACATTGTAACATTGTTTGATAATTTAAATACAATTGTAAATTAACAAAACTTTTTTTATTGGTTATATACATTTTACAAATTTACCATCGTACGGGGGGTTAATAGGAAAAGAAATGGTGGAATATTATATTGTCACCCGACCTTAGTAGGTGTTTCATCAATCGGTAATGACAGGAATTATGTTAAATTAAGGATGCAAAATTTGAGGATAAACATAAAAAAAGAAAATGAAAAAAAAAAATATTGAGAGTTAAAATAAATCAGGTAAAAATTTGATGTGGACACCACATGACTTCCTTGTACGCCTATTTTTTTAAAATATTTTTTTTTTGAATTTTTACGGGCATCGACTGCTAAGGTCCCTCGTCAGATTCTTTAAAAGAAATTACTATCACCATCTGGATCGTCATATGTAAGGGTGTAAAGGGCCCTTACATTTTATTTAAAAACACAAACTACAGAAAACATTAAGACACAAAAAAACAAGTTCAACACACAACACTTACAGGGTGTAAAGGGCCCTGATATTATAATTTGAGATAAGGTTCTGAAAAGACCATGAAATTAAAAATTCAACTCATCAATACCACATCCTTCTTTCTTTCTTATACGAGTCTCGTTTATAGTTTGTTTGAGCACCCTCGGGGCGACCAGAACCGCCGTTGAGCAGTATATCAGTCGCGCCAGGTTGCCATGGCAGTTGAATCATTCTTATAAACAGGCTATAGGCATGCACCGTGCACACCCATAGCCTCGCGCCCTCAATCCACCCTTGAGGGTCCCCACTGCCATCATCGGACACACCCCGACTCACTGCTCTTGAATGCAGGTGAGCCAAAATGGCCTAGGCAAGAGGGCTACCTCCCGTCACTATACGTGCCAGGCTTCAAGACTCCCTTATATATATATAAAACTACCGCTTAGAGTATCTTTTACCACAGCTTTAAACTTTCATTTTATAGACTTTTAAGAAGTCCACTGAGGTATAAAAATGCAACTGTATTTTCTTCATTTCCATTATCCAGATCAGCAGTAATATTATTTCTAAGACGGAACCTCTTTCTGAGGTCCTCATATATGATACACTCTTCTATTAGATGCTTGATTGTCAGTGTTTTATTACAAACACCGCACATTGGTCTCACTTCGCCGGTTAACAAATATGAATTTGTTAATCGCGTGTGACCGATTCTAAGTCTGGTCACCGCTACTTGTTCACGGCGAGTCAACTTAAAGTCGCTTTTCCATTTATAAGGTGAAATTTTTACTGAGTTTAATTTTATATTTAAACTCCTCCATTCAGCATTCCACTTGTTTTTTACTATGTTTGTTAGACGGATTTTAACCTCTGCCACTCTTACAGGAAATGCATCCAAATCAACGCAGACTGTTGCCTTTCTGGCAGCTTCGTCTGCGATTTCATTACCTGTAATACCAGGATGCCCCGGAGTCCATACAAATACGCATCGCTGTCCTCGTTGATTTAGAACATATAAAATGGACAGGATGTTTGCAATTAGGACATCCTTAATGTTGTGGTTCCGAATTGCAACAAGTGCACTTAAAGAATCGGAACATATTAGCACTCTCTCTTCGCAATAGTGTTCAGTGTAGCGAAGAGCTTGCTGAATTGCAGTGAGTTCTGCCGTGTAGACACTGGCCACATCTGGCAGTCTCCAAAAGTGGGCTTCTTCATTTACATATATCGAACATCCAACACCATGTTCGGTTTTAGAACCGTCAGTATAAATTCTAATATGTTCTTCGTAACTACTGACGGTTGCCAAATATTCCTGCTGGATGATCACTGCTGGTTTCTTTTTTATTTCTCCTTGAGAGAGACCCAACCTAGTATTTACCGCTGGCAAGAGCCATGGCGGTATTTCTCTTATGGAAATTGCCAGTGTTTCTGGTATAGCAATTTCTTATTTCCTTCATAATTCGTGGTACCTAATTCCGGCTGGACTGGAATAGGTAGCACGATGTTCATATACTGCAGTCATAGGATGATTCGTAATCAATTTATTATTGTACGCCTATTATTATGTACGCCTATTAAATTACATATGCATATTTTAAAAAGTACATAAAATTTTATTTCATTAATAACTACCAATTTTTTTTAATATATTTTTTTATTGTTATTATTGAATTATTATTTATTATAAATTTATTTTTTGTAGTCAGAGGTTAATAATTATTAAAAAATCAATATATTTAAATTTAAAAAAAGAAGTTTAAAAAAGAAATGATGTCGGATTTAAACCGATGTGCCTTCCCCTTGTATGATCAAAAACTTTATTAATTAAAACTCTGATACCGATGAAAATAACTATAACTTAGAAAAGCACTCAATGAGGACTTATTACTGCATTTAAGAAAAAGTCCAAAATTTTTTTTTTTGGATTTTAGGGTTTTTTTGGAAACGTTTGATCCAATGGATTGCAATCAAAAGGGGAGTTCGACCACTACATATTACAACAGTCCTAAATCCAAAATTTTAATATTCTACAGTTAATCGTTTTTGAGTTATGCGAGATACATACATACGTACAGAAGTCATGTCGAAACTAGTCAAAATGAATTCAGGGATGGTAAAAAAAAGGGTAATGAAAAAAATCAGTAAAAAAAACAATGTAAGTTAAAATAAAATAAGTAAAAATTTCATGTGGACACCACTTAACTTTCTTGTACATCTATGAATTAAATATACATCTTTTCAAAAGTACATAAAAATTTATTTCACTATTAACTTCCGATTTATATATATATATTTTTTTTTTTTATTGTTATTATTGAATTATTATTTATCGTACATTTTTTTTACAATCAGAGGTTAATAATTGCTAATAAATCAATATATTTAAATTAAAAAAAAGTTAAAAAAAAGAAATGAAGTCGGATTTGAACCGATGTGCCTTCTCTTTATAAGATCAAAAAAAATAATTAAGGTTAAATTAAATTAAGATTAATTAATTAAGATTAAGATAGGAGAATGTTAAAAATCAGATGGGTGGATAAAGTGACAAATGAAGAGGTATTGCGGCAAATAGATGAAGAAAGAAGCATTTGGAAAAATATAGTTAAAAGAAGAGACAGACTTATAGGCCACACACTGAGGCATCCTGGAATAGTCGCTTTAATATTGGAAGGACAGGTAGAAGGGAAAAATTGTGTAGGCAGGCCACGTTTGGAATATGTAAAACAAATTGTTAGGGATGTAGGATGTAGAGGGTATACTGGAATGAAACGACTAGCACTAGATAGGGAATCTTGGAGAGCTGCATCAAACCAGTCAATTGACAGAAGACAAAAAAAAAAATTAAGATTTTATTGGCTATATATGTACAACCGATGAAAATACGTACCACTTATGATATATCGTTGAAAAGCTCTCAATGAGGACTTTTTACTGCATTAAAGAAAAAGTCCAAAAACCAAATTGTTTGGATTTTAGCGTTTTTTTTGGAAACGTTTGATCCAATGGATTGCAATCAAAAGGGGAGGTCGACCACTACATATTACAACAGTCCTAAATCCAATATTTTAATATTCTACAGTTAATCGTTTTTGAGTTATGCGAGATATATACGAACAGACGTCACGCCGAAACTAGTGAAAATGGATATTTCCGTTGAAATCTGAAAACCGAATTTTTTTGTGATCACAATACTTTCTTTACTTCAAAAATGGAAGAAATTTGATATATTTTTAAAATCATATATTTATTAAAATAAATTTTTAAATACTTCCACGGTTATTTTCTACAAATTTTTGTCAACGTTCCGGTAAAACTTTTCTGCCTCATGTTCGACGTTAAAACCATTCTCCTGACTTTTCGTTTATTATTCGCAATATAAAATGTAAAATAAATTTTTATAATAAATTCATTCGGTATGCATTATAATTAAATTTAATTGACAGATGTAATAAATAAATGTTTATATAAAAGTAGATTCAGTACCACGTATAGGTTGAAAACCTTATAAAGCCAGTTACTTTTACACGGAATTGAATACTATATCGTGGATACCGGTGTTCTTTGGTGGTTGGGTTTCAATTAACTACACATCTCAGGAATGGTTGAACTTTTTTTCCCCTACATTCCTGGGCCGGACATCCACTCAAGTATACACAGCCCAGGGATTTGTCCTTGTGACTCTAAGGGGGCCTCCCCACCCACCGGCTGTAAGTCCGGCACGGCAGATCAGCCCCCGGTTCCGGATTTTTTCTTATTGCTGCCCGCCTCTAATCCTCCGCACGTAAGGGAAGGTCCGGCTATGCCATCCCCCCCTCCCACACACACAGAGAACCGGGTCTCGGTCTTTACTCTTTTATGCCTGCCTCAAACCGGCGACGCCAGTCCCAGCAAGCACCGAAGCGCCCCCAGGAACCGACACCGCCGGCCGGGACTCGGTCTTTTCTTTATCCCTTCCGAGCAACCCAAGGAGTTCCCACCCCATCACCGGAACCCGCATGCCTAAGCATACGGGCCCTCCAGGGTGGGACTGTCCTCCCTGCCCTATCTTCGCGCCTATCGTCTGTGATGCCTCTCATGTTCCTCTTTAGATTTGAGGACGGTGCTCGCAAAATTGGAAAAGCAATCCCAGTTGTTATTGGATTGCATTAGCCGGCTAACCAGGTTGTCAGGTGTCAGGTTATTATGACTTATTTCATGTCTGATACCCTCCCATCTATAGCGGTTGAATACGGTGTGTTCCGCGTCGTCTTCTTCCTGACACTACGGACACCTTGACGTCTGCCTTTTCCCGATTCTATTAAGGTATTTCCCGAACGACTCATATCCTGTCATCAACCGAGTAGTGTGGAAATTTAGTCCGGCTTTCTCCCTACCCAACCGCTCTTTCAGATTGGGAATAAGTCTGCTTGTCCACTCTCCTGTTTGAGCGGATGACCATGCGGTTTGCCAGTTGCTAACGACTGTGTCTTCTACCTCGGCTCTTGGCACACCTGCCGCCCTCATGCTTCGGCCTTTTATCTGTAAAGGAATGGTCGAACTGAGACTATATAAGACTAGATTTCATTTACACTCATACATATCATCCTTATTCATCCTCTGAAATATTACCTAAATGGTAATTACTGGAGGCTAAACAGGAAAAAGAAACTACGGGGTATAGAAAACAGATTTATAGGTCAACATTATCAATAAATAAAAAAAATATCTGAATTTAATGAAAGAATTTATTGTAACCATTTATTATTGACTAGCAGACCCGGTAATGCCTCGCTATTACTAGATTTGAGTAATAGCATTTAATATATATATATATATATTAAATGAACACAATTGAAAGTTTGATAAACCATTACGAAAATTAATATTTAACATTTTCTTTTTCCCTTTTCCCCATTTTCCTTTTTCCCATTTAATTTTTACCATACTCCATTTACCCCCATTTCTCCTTTTCATCCCTTTATCTTGTCTTTCCCCATTTCTCATTTATTCCCTTATTTTCCTTTCCGCCTTCCTCTTTTCCCCTTTTCCCCTTTTTCCTTTTCATTTCCTATTCCCCGTTTCCACATATTTCTTTTTTCCATCTTCTCCTTCTTTTCTTTTAATTTTTTCGATTTTTCCCTTTCTCCCTTTTTCTCCCGCGCTTAAATCGGTCCAGTAGTTTTTTAATCTATAGCTGAAAAACACATATCAAAAACATTGAATTGGAATCGTAAAATATTTAGTATAGCGTGTGTTGCTTTTACTTCCAACAGATAGCGCTGTTTTTAAAAAAAAAGCATTTACCTCTCTCAGATGTGACATCTTAGCTATATTAATATTAGGTATATAAAGACACTCGCGAATGCAATGTTGTGTCAAAATTTCAAAGTAATCGGTGAAGAACTTTTATAGATTTGGATTTTGAACAAACGAATTTTTACATTTTTATTTACGTAAAAGAAGAGACAGACTTATAGGTTACATACTAAGGCATCCTGAAATAGTCGTTTTAATATTGGAAGGACAGGTAGAAGGAAAAAATTGTGTAGGCAGGCCACGTTTGGAATATGTAAAACAAATTGTTAGGGATGTAGGATGTAGAGGATATACTGAAATGAAACGACTAGCACTAGATAGGGAATCTTGGAGAGCTGCATCAAACCAGTCAAATGACTGAAGACAAAAAAAAAATCTACGTAGATTTAATAATAAAATGAAATTATATCTTTTAATGCATATTTTTACTTCCTTGTAAGAAGTAAAGGAAGTATTCTGATCGCAAAAAATTTAGGTTTCAGATTTCAACAGAAATATCCATTTTGACCATTCCTGAATCCATTTTGATTACTTTTGGCGTGACGTCTGTATATATATCTGTATCTCGCACTCAATAACGATTACCCGTAGGATGTTAAAATTTTTATTTAGGACTGTTATAACATGTAGTTGTGCACCTTTCCTTTTGATTGTAATTGACTGAACCAAAAGTATCCAAAAATCCTAAAATACAAAAAATTTGGATTTTTTATCAACTGCAGTAAGAAGCCCTCATAGAGAGCTTTTCAACAATATATCGTAAGTAGTACTTCATTTCATCGGTTCCAGAGTTAAAACCAAATAAAATTTTAATTAACAAAATATTTGGATCTTGGAAGGAGAGGGCACATCGGTTCAAATCCGACTTCATCTCCATTTTTTTTACATTTTTTTTTTAAATTTAAATATATTGATTTATTAATAATTATTAACCTCTGATTGGAAAAAAAAATAATACATTAATAACAACAAAAATCAGAAAATCAGAAATTATTTATGAAATAAAATTTTATGTGCTTTTAAAAATGTGTATATGAAATTTAATAGACGTACATGGAAGTCATGTGGTGTCCACATCATACTTTTTCATTAGTTAAATAAAAGCGAATTTTTAAAATTAAATTTTTTTATATAAAGTTAATTTATTCTTCACGAGATATAAATCTTATTTCGTTGAAGTAAAAATATTCTTTTATCAGAAGACAAAATCAAGGATCATTTTTACATTGTAAACAAAATTAGTCGTATCTTGAAGGAAAAAGATGAAAATTAATTTTTTATTACGCGAAACCGAATTGTTAAATTTTCTAAATTCATACACCATCATAAAAAATTGAATCTATTTTTACGCCTGAAGAATTTATAACACGTATTTTGTTATACAGTTCTGAATTGAATGTTAATTCTTTGATGTCAAATACTAAGAAGGCTGTGCGGTATCGATTGGATGAAACCCGGCAAAAATAAATGTTTATTCTCACGTATTTCTCGTCTCTATATCGTTTCAGATGAATGAAGTTTTTTGTGTAATAGTTGCTTCGATTTTTATAGGGGTAACCAGTTAGACGTTTGGGATTATAATACGTGGCCCTGCATAAGGGTAGAATGTACTCTATCTAACATATTTATCAAAGGTTTTTTTTTTCATTTCTGTCGATAGTTTTTTATTCGTTTTCTGTTAAAAAACAAATACATTAACGCAACCAAAAAAATTATTTCATTTTACTAAATTAACAATCGTATTTAACGAATAGGCTGTAAATTTACTACAGTAATTGTGGGTTTTAGATTATAGTTATATTTTTTTTCTACCTTGAGTGTACCAGTCAGTTTTCCTTGAATTTTTCCAACAAATCAGAAATTAGAATTTATCTCCCAAAATTAATTAACCGTATTAATTGTAATCTATTCTAATAATTCATTGATCGTTTAAATTTAATTTCTACGAACAAATTTTCTTTATTTTTATGTAAAATTTAGCTACTTAAATAAAACCTATAGGTACCAAATTAAAATCGAATGTGTAAAACAAAGATGGTATATCGATTTATAGTACGAAAGGAAAAATCGATAGGTGGGTGGAATATATTGAAAAGTAATATAGAGGAAATGAATTAGAAACCGGTGTTATAGAAGAAGAAGAGGAAGTCGAAGAGGATGAAAAGGTAAAAACAATACTGAAATTTGAATTTAAGAGAGCGTTAAAAGATTTGAATGGCAGAAAGGCTACGGGAATAGACGGAATTCCAGCAGAATTACTGCGCAGTTCAGGTGAGGAAGCGATTGATAGATTATACAGACTGGTGTGTAATATTTACGAAAAAGGGGAAGTTCAGCCAGATTTCAAAAAGAGTGTTATAGTCATGATACCAAAGAAATCAGGGAAAGATAAATGTGAAGAATACAGAACAATTAGTTTAACTAGTCACGCATCAAAATCTTAACTACAATTCTGTACAGAAGAATTGAGAGGAGAGTGGAAGAAGTGTTAGGAAAAGACCAATTCGGTTTAAGGAAAAGTATACGGATAAGGGAAGGAATTTTATTGCTTACATAAATAATAGAAGGAAGATTAAAGAAAATAAACCGACATACATGGCATTTATAGACCTAGAAAAGACATTCGATAACGTAGACTGGAATAACATGTTCAAGATTTTAAAAAAATTAGGGTTCAAGTACAGAAATAAAAAAACAATTGCTAACATGTACAGGAACCAAACAGTGACAGTAATAATTGAAGAACATAAGAAAGAAGCCGTAATAAAAAAGGGAGTCCGACAAGGATGTTCCCTATCCCCGTTGCTTTATAATCTTTACATAGAACTATCAGTTAATGATGTTAAAGAATAATTTAGAGCCGGAATAACAGTACAAAGTGAAAAGATAAGGATGCTACGATTTACTGATGATATAGTAATTCTAGCCAAGAATAAAAAAGATTTAGAAAAAACAATGAAAGGCATGAATTTAGTCGTATACAAGGACTCCCTCATGAAAATAAACAAGAACAAAACGAAAGTAATGAAATATAGTAGAAATGACGAAGATGGACCACTGAATATAAAAATAGGAAGAGAAAAGTTTACGGAGGTAAAACAATTTTGTTATTTGGGAAGTAGAATTACTAAAGATGGACGAAGCAGGAGCGATATAAAATAGCACAGGCGAAACAAGTTTTCAGTCAGAAATATAATTTGTTTACATCAAAAATTAATTTAAACATCAGGAAAGGACTTTTGAAAGTATATTTTTGGAGCGTAGCTTTGTATGGAAGTGAAAATTGGACGATTGGAGAACCTGAGAAGAAACCATTAGAAGCTATTGAAATGCGGTGCTGTTGGAGAATATTAAAAATCAGACGAGTGGATAAAGTGACAAATGAAGAGGTATTGCGGCAAATAGATGAAGAAAGAAGCATTTGGAAAAATATAGTTAAAAGAAGATAGGCCACATATTAAGGCATCCTGGAATAGTCGCTTTAATATTGGAGGGACAGAGAAGGGAAAAATTGTGCAGGCAGGCAACGTTCGGAATATGTAAAACAAATTGTTAAGGATATAGAATGTAGAGGGTGTACCGAAATTAAATGACTGGCACTAGATAGAGAATTTTGGATAGGTGCATCAAACCAGCCAAATGACTGAAGACAAAAAAAAACAACCTGGCAATATAGCTCTAAGGTTACGCTGTAAAAAGGAAAGTACGGCAATCAATAAAAAATAAGATATGATTTTTTTTTTTGCAATGTTCGGATGTACATAATTGAAGCTAACAAGTTTTACTGGATAGACCTTTTTTGATGAAATTTGGTTCAGAGATTTGTGTATATGAGACAGTTTTATGGTAAAAATTTGCGTTCAATATCTGAACAGGTGGGCTTGTTTTTAGATCAATTTTCTCAATTTTTTTTTTCAAATTAACCCTACGGTATATTATTTTCAGTTCATATGTACATGATTATCTTACCATTTAAAAAAGAATTGTCCTCAAATTCTCTCCTTTCCAGAAATCGAAAAAAAGAATTTTTTTCTTTATTGAATGGTTTTTAACCGATTTTGCTTTGCCGTTGAAATAGCCTTATATCAGAGCTATAGCTCTAGAAGGGAAAGTATTGTAATCGGTCCAATTTGGGCATATGCGATTTTTACCGGATGTTGATGTTTTCACACCTAAGAACCCTAAAAATTATAATAACCGGATGGAAATTTTCCGGATATAAATGTTGGTATGTGCAGTGTATATGTTCAGTGTTAGCCTCTAAATTACATTATATCTGCAGAACTACTGGACTGATTTTCACCAATAGTTATGAGATTACTTCTATTTAAATAGCATTAATGCCATTAAATTTTCAACTTTAAAGGTCAAGGGGGTGAGGCTGTAGAGCAAGGTCACCCTCAGTATCTCGAGATTTCGTCTAATTATGATCATATTTTTCTTACACAAATTTATTAACAATTACAGGATAAAAAAGTTTTGCCAAATCGCATCCCCAACCCAAAAAATGCTGTTGCAGTCGCCTACTATGTTCTGACGTCACAGGTGAACGAATGGAATAAATGAATGATATTTAAAATTTAAAAAAATTAAGCCTGGCTGGGTCTTGAACTCGATCACCCCGTTTGACTCGGCTGCGTTAAGTCTCGCGGTTACAATAATATGCCGACCATACAAGCGAAATTTGTTCTATGTAAGTTGTGAAATCACATTTGTTTACTTAGTGTTGATAGTACCCGTTAGCACCGCTCTGCTCGCGTGAATTAAATCGGTTTGCACGCGTGCTTTAGTTAGAATAATTGAATTATATAAACGAAATAATATTATATCAAAATGATAAATATTTTAAATAAAGTTACGTGTACAACCCGTACATCAAAAACAACCCATTTTTTTTAATGTCTTGCTAAGAATAGTAGTAATGCAAGTAACCCAAACACATACTTGCAGGGCAATATTTTTGAGCGGGGGGAGCTGACTATATTTTTTTAAATATTAATTTTTTAACCCTTTTTCATGTATCACTATTTTTTTCTATTATACAAGAATAAATAACCAATTAACTATTTTGGAATATTCATAATCGGTCAATAGTATATTGGTATTTTTCTTTCTGAGATTTTTTTATAATCAACTAGCATTCTGTGACGTGGCTTTGCTAGCGCTAAATGTATATAGAACATACAAATTAGGAAAATGTTTTTTAGTAATTATGTTTAATTTAAATGTCAGGAAAACATTTTTGAAAGTTTATGTTTGGAGTGTCGCTTTATATGGAAGTGAAACTTGAACGATCGGAGTATCTGAGAAGAAAAGATTAGAAGCTTTTGAAATGCGGTGCTATAGGAGAATGTTAAAAATCAGATGGGTGGATAAAGTGACAAATGAAGAAGTATTGCGGCAAATAGATGAAGAAAGAAGCGTTTGGAAAAATATAGTTAAAAGAAGAGACAGACTTATAGGCCAATAATTATGACATCCTGGAATAGTCGCTCTAATATTGGAAGGACAGGTGGAAGGAAAAAATTGTGTAGGCAGGCCACGTTTGGAATATGTAAAACAAATTGTTGGGGATGTAGGATGTAGAAGGTATACTGAAATGAAACGACTAGCACTAGATAGGGAATCTTGGAGGGCTGCATCAAACCAGTCAAATGACTGAAGACAAGTAATTGAGATAAGTAATTGAGAGCGTAGATTAGAGGAGCAGATCAACAGTCTAGGAGGTCTTTCACCCCAGCAGTACGGGTTTAGGAAGGGCAAATCGGCAATACATGCAGCTCTCAGGGTGATTAATTTTGCAGATAGTGCAGCAATGGGGACGCGGCGGACTAGGAAGATTCCAGTATTTGTAAGCTTGGATGTCAGGAATGCCTTCAATAGTCTCCCGTGGCGAGTTGTCGCGGAGGCTATGGAGGCGTTTGGTGTTGATCCACAATTAAGGAGCATTGTGAGGGACTATTTCAGCGACCGGTATGTTAAAGCGTTTACGGAGATCGAAGATTTTGTTTTCCGTATGAGAGCGGGGGTTCCTCAGGGCTCTGTCCTGGGTCCCCTTCTCTGGAATATTGCCTATGACGGTATTTTTTCGCCTGCGGTTTCCGGAGGGTGTAGAGATAGTTGGCTTTGCTGATGACCTAGCATTATTAATCAAAGGGATTAATGAAGAGCAGATTGAAGAAAAAGGTAATGAAGCTCTGGCTACGGTTTGTGAGTGGATGTCTGCCCACGGTTTGTCCGTGGCTCCTGAAAAGTCTGCAGTTCTGGTTTTTTCGGGTAGGAGACCTCTTCGTCAACTTAAGCTCGAATATGGTCTTTCTCCAATTCCTCTTGTGGATAGAATTAAATACTCGGATGTATGGATGGATAAGAACCGGAGTTTTGGTCCACATATAGAGGAAGCTTGTAATAAGGCTGAGAAGGTACTATCGGCAGTTTCTCGGCTGATGTGCAACACGTTGGGTCCTAAGGAGCGAAAGAGGAAGGCAATTGCAGCAACGGTAGCTTCGGTGCTATTGTATGGTGCACCGGTGTGGAAAAGAGGATTGGATATCCAAAGGTACAACAGTAAGATGGCATCGTTACATAGGAGACTGCTCCTGCGTGTTTCATGCGCATATAGGACAGTCTCCTATGATGCTGTGTGTGTCATTTCCGGCTCACCGCCTATCGATCTATTGGCGGAAGAGAGGGTATTGAGATTCAAGGGGACACCTAAAATAGAGGCGAGGGCGAAAATAATGAACGACTGGCAGGAAAGGTGGGCAGCGTCTTTAAAAGGCGGTTGGACGAGGAGACTTATCCCAGATATAGGATGCTGGGTGGGACGGCGCCTTGGCGAGATTAGTTACAGTCTCACTCAGTTCTTATCAGGACATGGTGATTTCGGTGAGTACTTACATCGGTTTAAGCTCCGAAGATCTGCTGTTTGCAGGGATTGCCAAGAGACTGATAGTGTTGAACACACTGTGTTTAGATGCCGTAAGTGGGATGACATAAGAGACAGGTATACAGCAACAACACCAGAGACTGTAATCAATAGCATGTTGACGAATGAAGATATGTGGATGGAAGTAGCAAATATGGTCGGTGAGATTTTGAAGGAAAAATTTGAACAGGGAACCCCTTAAAAAAAGGGGGTTACGAATTATGGCGGCGTCTAGGGACAGGGAGGCAGCTCCCATGACTAGGATGCCTGGGCATGCTCACCCACAAGAATGGGCATGTCTGTGTATTTACGATGATGTCAAGGGAGACCCTCAAGGTATGAGCGGGAGGGCGCGCTGTGAAGGCCATATGGAATATATGTCCGGAACATCAGGATAGGGCCAGGAAGGGCAGCTCCTACATTGAGGGGTATCTGGGCTTTCCCGAATGGGAGGTTCAGTTATCTCGGAGATATGTAGGAGACCCCGATGGGTGAGTTCCACAGTGGACGAAGACAGGATGGGTGGGGGTAATCAACCGCCATTACATGCGGGGCCGACTAACGAGATGCCTAACGGCGATTCCTGGTTGCCCGTGTATGTTAAAAGTGGAAAAAGAAAAAGAAAAAAAAAATGACTGAAGACAAAAAAAAATTGTATAATTCTTTTTATTTTATCTTATAATTTAGTAATTTATAGTTTTCATTTTTTTTATTTTTCAATTTATTAGTTTTATTATTATTATTTTTGAAGAAACTTTACCATCACGTATAATTTATATTAAATTGTTATAAACAAATTAATATTTGAAAATATTTCTTTAAATAAACGATAATTTTCTAAAAGATTTATTTTACATTGCTTGATGAATTATTTTCTCAAATCAGATTTTATAACTGAAATATTAATCTGCTTTTATATTTAAGCGGATTAGGAAAAAGTATGATTTATAATTGAATTGGTTGCATATATTCTCTGGTGTAATATTTGTAATAGAGCCTAAAATTATAATTAATAACCCAAATCTGTGACAGTTTTTCTTAATTTGTATTTTAATAATAATATATAATGCGGATATCATATGCGATATTAAAATTTAATACGGCTTCTAGGAATAATTGTTAAATCGTTTGTTTGTTATATTTTCTGTATTTTTTCTTTCTATTTTTAAATATTGTTATTTTTTAATCGTTAAAAATAATATATGTTACAAATACATTTGATTACAGAGGAGTGTAAAGTATAATAAAGATTGATTCACGAAAACACGGAATTTTTAAAATTAAATATTTTTATGAAAAAAATATATGAAAAAATTGTTTAATAAAAAAATATTGAATACATTAAAAAAATTATTTTGTTAACATCATATTTTACAGGTGAGCTTCGTATCTGCGTAGATATTCATGCAAGGCGGAGGTAAATTTCACAGGTGCTAAGTTTTTTCTTTTTGTCTTCAGTCATTTGACTGGTTTGATGAAGCTCTCCAAGATCTAGTGCTAGTCGTTTCATTTCAGTATACCCTCTACATCCTACATCCCTAACAATTTGTTATACATATTCCAAACGTGGCCTGCCTACACAATTTTTTCTACTCCTGCCTGCCCATTATTTGAAGCTGAGTTAATTATTCTAAAATCACCTGACCAAAAGTCTCCTTCCTCTACCCACAAAACCCTACTAATTCCTACTACAACCACATTTATCCTATCCATTTCCCTTTTTGAATTTTCCAGCCTACCAACCTTTTTTAAACTTCTAACGTTCAACGCTCCGACTCGTAGAATGTTATTTTTTAATTTTCTGTTGACCCCTTTCTTAGTAGCCCCCACCCGGAGATCCGAACGTGGGACTAGTTTACCTCCGGAATATTTTACCAAGGAAGGCGCCTCCATCATTGCTATATGAAAATGCAGAGAGCCACATTTTCTTGGAAAAAAAAACAGCTGTAGTTTTCCATTGCTTTCAACTGCGCAGTACTCAGAGGACTGAGTGATGTTGATATGGCCGTTTAAGTCATTGTGACTCACGCCCCCAACAACTACTGAAAGAGCTGCTGCCTTCTTTCAGGAATCATTCCTTAGTCTGGCTCTCAACAGATACCTCTCCGATATGGTTGCACCTTCGGTCCAGCTACTCTGTATCCCTGAGCACTCAAGCCCCCTCACCGACAGCAAGGTCTCATGCTTCATAGAGGAGGCGGTGCTAAGTAAGGGATAAAAAAGATTTCCACCTTAA
Organism: Lycorma delicatula; assembly: GCF_047948215.1. Classification (NCBI taxonomy): domain Eukaryota; kingdom Metazoa; phylum Arthropoda; class Insecta; order Hemiptera; family Fulgoridae; genus Lycorma; species Lycorma delicatula. Next base: position 402,520,885 of record NC_134455.1, read on the forward strand.
AGTTAAGAAAAACATCAAATTTCTTCACTACGACAATGGTTGAATGTTTAGCGTACGACAAGCCCCATCTTCTTACAATTTCGGTAATATTTTGGTCATCCCTTGCCGTAAGGGTTGATCATATCTAAACTTGTTTCAGACAAAAGTTTTACGTATGTTTATAAGACCAACGTCCACTTTAAACCTATTCGATATTGTAACTATAAAGGAAAGTATGATCTTTTTGTCGTTGAAACCCTATTTTTTCCATCCCCTGGCACAACGGTTGGTGATATCAAAAGACTTTTCTTAGATACGTTTTAGGCTCTTATTCAAATAATAAGAATTCAAAGATGCTACGATTTGCTGATGATATAGTAATTCTAGCCGAGAGTAAAAAGGATTTAGAAGAAACAATGTACTGCACAGATGAAGTCCTACGCAAGAACTATCGCGTGAAAATAAACAAGAACAAAACAAAAGTAATGAAATGTAGTAGAAATAACAAAGATGGACCACTGAATGTGAAAATAGGAGGAGAAAAGATTATGGAGGTAGAAGAATTTTGTTATTTGGGAAGTAGAATTACTAAAGATGGACGAAACAGGAGCGATATAAAATGCCGAATAGCACAAGCGAAACGAGCCTTGAAATATAATAAGAAATATAATTTGTTTACATCAAAAATTAATTTAAATGTCAGGAAAAGATTTTTGAAAGTATATGTTTGGAGTGTCGCTTTATATGGAAGTGAAACTTGGACGATCGGAGTATCTGAGAAGAAAAGATTAGAAGCTTTTGAAATGCGGTGCTATAGGAGAATGGTAAAAATCAGATGGGTGGATAAAGTGACAAATGAACAGGTATTGCGGCAAATAGATGAAGAAAGAAGCATTTGGAAAAATATAGTTAAAAGAAGAGACAGACTTATAGGCCAATAATTATTACATCCTGGAATAGTCGCTTTAATATTGGAAGGACAGGTAGAAGGAAAAAATTGTGTAGGCAGGCCACGTTTGGAATATGTAAAACAAATTGTTAGGGATGTAGGATGTAGAAGGTATACTGAAATGAAACGACTAGCACTAGATAGGGAATCTTGGAGGGCTGCATCAAACCAGTCAAATGACTGAAGACAAAAAAAAATGATTTTAAGGGATCAATTATGATACATAAGTATGAATTCATATTTTTTAGTAGTATCTACATTAGAAGTATAAATATGTATGATTATCATAATAAAAAATTACAGAATATTAAGTTCTTAACTTAATATTTTTTAACGAATGTAGTTTCTTTGACAAACTTACCATTTATATTTGCATGTAATGATAAACTAAAAACAAATAGATAAAGTAACTTTAATTTTCTATATAACCGAAATCTTAGCCGTATAAAGTTAGAAGTGAACAAGACGTTTGTTTTTCAACAGAAATAGAACAGCAACTTATTGCAAATTAAATCCGCAAAAATTTCTACAAAGGGAGAAAATACTCATTTGCACATAGATGACTTACATACAAATGTAAATTTTCAACAGAACATTATTTTAGAAACAGAGACTTTACTTCATAAGGATCACAAAATAAACAACTGAAATAACAAATATGATAATTATTTATAAATAATAATATAAAAAATAATGAATTTCTTGTTTTTATAAAACGCGTATAACTTTTACTGCAATATAAAAAAGGAAAAATAAAATTTAGAAAATAAAAAAAAAAAATAAAAAAAAGAATTGAGAATATTTTTATCAGTGTTGCCACTAAATCAAAAGAAATAATAAATTATAAAAGAATTTAAGTAAGAAAAAAAAACTGTGTGTAAGGCATATGGCAAGAATAATGTAAAAAGCAGTAAATGTTAAAAAGATAAATGGGAACATAGAAAATAGAATATTTTATATATACTGGTACTCAGTTTGTTCCAGTGGAAAATTCAAATGTTTTAGGCATGCATGCAAGATGAATATTTTAACCGCCTTTTTAAGTAACTAGAATAAAACATAAATTAAAACAATTTTGATAAAAATATTATTAAAAACAAAAACTTAACTAAACAGCACTTATATGTGTGTATATTAGTCCATCCTTCTTAGCTTAACACCGGAATGTACCGATCACTAGCGGAAAATTTCAATTCGTTAGTACATGCCTTGCGGTGGTCAGGTGTATACTTCTTATATAAATATATACATATGTATATCGATATACCGTATACATATCGACGTTTTGGTAAAATTTACTACTTTTTAACCGAATCCGAATTTTCGGAAGAAAATCGTAAATATCTCGAAAACGGTCGCTTTGAAAATTTTTTCCACCACCCTCGATAATATCCCTATTTAGCTTCCAGTCGTAACCGTTGGATGATAATATTTTCAAATGCCCCCGGAGTGCAGATCGGAAATTGTGGACGGGGTGTGATAGGGTGACACCATAATATCTCGGCAACCGCTAGTCCATCCTTTTTACTGTTTAGCCTCCGGGAATTATCGTTCAGATATTACTTCAGAGGATATGTATGAGTGTAAATGAAGTGTAGTCTTGTACAGACTCAGTTTGACCGTTCCTGAAATGTGTGGTTAATTGAAACCCAACCACCAAAGACCTTGCCGGGATCATACCCTGGGAATTAGTGGATGTTGCAAGTTATGGCTTACAAAACCGTAACTTCCCCAATAGTTGGAAAGAAGCCAGAACTGTTTTCATTCCTAAAATAGGACCAAATCAAGAACATATAGGATACAGACCAATCACACTAATAAATAACATGGGTAAGGTAGTTGAAAGACTACTAGAAACCCGACTCAGAGAAGAAATCGAGGAAAAAGATTGTTTACATGAGGAGCAATATGGTTTTAGAAAAGGCCGGTCTACGATAAACGCGATCGACAAAGTTAAGACCTGGGCATTAAATAGTAGAAACGGCACGTGGAGAACTAGGAAAATCCCACTTATTATAATGTTGGATATAAAAAATGCTTTTGGATCTGTTCCTTGGAAAGCCATTATCGCAGCATTACAAGCCATGAATATAAGTGATTATCTAGTCAACCAGATTAATTATCTAGTCAACCAGATTAATAACCTTTACCATAGATTCATTGAGGTTAAAACGTTAGAAGGAAAATCCACATTTGAGATATTTGGAGGAGTTCCACAAGGATCAGTCCTTGGGCCTATACTGTGGAATATTTTTTATGACAAAATTTTTAGGTTGGATTATCCCGAGGGGGTTTTTGTTGTTGGATATGCTGATGACATTGCTATCCTAGTGGAAGACAGAGAAGTTAATAACCTAGAGAATAAAGCAAATCAGGCGTTACGAATAATTGATGAATTGCTGGTAGGAAGCATGCTACAGATATCCCCTAACAAATCCTGTTGTTTGGTGTTTTCAGGTAGAAGACCTATTAGAAACCTCAATATAAACATTAGAGGAGAGAGAATTAAGGAGGTCAAAGAAGCAAAGTATTTAGGGGTTCTTTTGGATAAAAGACTAAGATTTAGCAAACACGTAGAGATGATTTGTAAGAAGGTCACTCCTTTGATTAAGGCATTGAGGACTCTTTTCCAGAACCATGGTACACCGAAAATGGTAATAGGGAGACTGATAACTGCGGCTACCACGTCAGCAATTTTATATGCGGCCCCGATATGGGGAGATACAATGAATATTCAGCGAAACAAAACAAAATTAAAAAGAGTACACAGGCTTGCTTTACTGCGTGTAGCCGCGGGATACAGAACAGTGTCATACGACGCGTTGTGTATATTAACGAAGATTATACCCATTGATTTACAAATTAAAGGAAGAACATTTAGATATAGGGGTATGTCCAAAGATGAGGTTGAACGGCTAATTGATCAAGAGTGGCAGGATACATGGACACACTCTAGAGTTGGAGATTGGACCAGGCGACTAATCCCCAACATAAATACGCGGACTAGTAATAGAATAGGTAATGTAGATTTTACATATACGACACAACTGTTGACGGGGCATGGCTCGTTCGGCCATTATCTGTTTAGAATTGGAAAAAGACCTACCCCACAATGTGTGTACTGCCCAGAGACCAATGATGCGGAACACACTGTGTTTGTATGCCCAAGATGGGCTCCAAATGGAGCCCATCTTGGGCATACACATTTTTCTTCTATTTAGAAGAGAAATTTCGGACTACGGACTTACACCTGAAAACCTCTTAAATTGGATGGTCTATAGTGACGATAACTGGGATTGGTTCCGTAGGTTTGCCGGGGAAATCTTACGCACCAAGGAAGAAGAGGACAGAAGAAGGGGTTTGTGAAATTAAATTAGGGAGGACAGTCCCTCCGTGGAGGGCCCGTACGCCGTGGTGTGCGGGTTCCTGAGAAGAGTGGGAACTCCTGGGGAGTGTGGGACAAATAAAAGACCGAGTCCCGGTTGGCGGTGCCGCTCCTGCGGGTGCCTCGGCGCTTAGTGGGGACGGTACCGCTGATTAGAGGCAAAGGCATAATGACCGAGACCCGGTTCCCTGCTGAGGGGATGGGAGGTGGCGTAGCCATACCCCGTCTCCGAGGCAGGCGAATAAAATAAAATTAAAGATCCGAGACCGGGGGAGCTAACCTGCCGTGCCGGGTGTACAACCGGTGGGCGGGGGACGCTCCCTTAGAGTAAAAGGACACTCTCCCCGACTGAGTGTATACTTAAATGGATATTCGGTCGGGGAGAGTAGGGGGAAAAAAAAAACCCCACCAAAGAACACCGGTATCCACGATCTAGTATTCAAACAACGGCAACCGCTAGTCCAATTTTCACAATTAAAACGGCGTATGTATACTCAGGTCAAACGTTAATTTTTTTAACGCATCGTATACACCCTTGATCGACCGGATCTTGGTTATCCGTAAATTAAATCGTTTAGTCATATGTTTTGATTTTACTCACACACCCTTAAACGTACCGATCCGATCTTTCGCTAAATAATATCAAACTTGTGCAATAACGCACCTGTTAAGTATAAACTTATGAACAATGAAAAGTAGAAAATAAAGAATACGTAAAAAAAACTTTTTAAAAAGCACTTTTATATTAAACGCACTAAAAGGACGGTATCTCTGAATGGATTTGACAACAAACTTTGATGGTGATATGTCAGATGATATTTAAAATGATGTGACTGGGGTGCTCCTGCACCTCACACTTTAGGACATTCTTTACTCGTAAGAAAAAATTATCAAAAAAATCAAATTTTTAATTTGAATACACATAATCTTATATATCACCATCAAAGCTTGTTGTAAAATCCATTCTGACATACCGTTCTAAAATTATTTTTTACCTTTTATTGCGTTTAATTTAAAAATGGTGTTTTAAAAATTCTTTTTACATATGTCCTATTTCTTTACGTGATTATTTTATTCATAAAATAATGAACTATAACCAAAAAATTGCCACCGGAATGTACCGATCACTAGCGGAAAATACCGATTCATTATTATCAATTTCTAGAGTTAAATTTTTAACTTAACTTTCATTATATCAAATTTCATCGTTCAAAAAAATATTTTTATAAAATAAGTAATCAATTTTAGACACCTAATAATCCCATTTCGAGACGCCGCCTGACGGGGGAATCTACTTGGAAGGCCTAGCTGGGGAGGTGTGCCATACACACGCCCTGCAGTTAATCATAAAACAACAGCAAACATTTTTCCTTTCATCTTATTTTTGAGATTACTTTAAAAGTATACACATTTATTATACGTGATCTTTCCTGAGTTTAATAACACTGTAATACGTGAAGTTTTATCAACGTAGTAGAGGTCGCTAGTAGTAGTAGAGTGGTCGCTAAGGAGAGAGTAGAACTGGAACGTTTTTAACAATTTCGCCGGTACGGTTCTTCGCACTAAGGAAGAGGAGGCGCGACGAAGGAATCGTTAGGTTCAATCGTAAATAGGGATAGGTGGACAGCCCCGTCTCTGAGAGCCTGTATGCCCTGGCGTGCAGGTTTCGGTGATGGGACGGGGACTCCGGGGAGATTTCGCGGGGACAAAATTAAAAGACCTAGACCCGGCCGGCGTGGCTGGTTTTGTGGGTGCGCGCGCTCCTTGTTCTGGTCGCGCCGGTTTGAGGCAAATGGCATAAACACCGAGACCCGGTTTCTGTCGGCGGGGGTGGGGAACGGCATAGCCGGGCTTTGCCCTCGTCGGCGGGAATTAGAGGCAGGCAAGAAAAGATCTAGTACCGGGGCGGTTGACCTGCCGTGCCGGGTGTAAAACCGGTGAGCGGGAAGACCGCCTTAGAGTCAAAAGACACGTCTCTGGGCCGAGTATATTTAATTGGATGTCCCACCCAGGGAAAAAAAAGATTTTTTCAGCGATTCGTACAGGTATCGTGTAGTTAATTGATTTCATCGTCAGGGTGGTAGGAGAAAAAACGGCTACTAACATAAGAAGGCATTATGTGTGCTAGATTTTCATGTCTTTCAGTCTGTTATCCCTATGCAACGTAATTTTAGAAGGAAAATGCACCCAGTGGGTTCATTATCCATAAGTGGTATTTTTACTTGAAGAAAATAAACGCCTTTGTAAGCGAAAATCAACCGCCGGTCCACCAGTAAGCGAGAGAGCTGTGGGGCGTGTTTAAGAAAGAGTTTCATATAATTTCCACAGAAATCACACACCCCAGTTAGCAGAGAATTAGCCACCCCATTACCAACTATGAGGAAGATTGTGAACTGGAATAGGCAACTACAAAAAACATAGAGTAGGTATGCCGGCCGTGACGATAGTGAACGTTTGTGTTGGCTCCACGTTCCCCTGAATTTTCTACCTTGAGACTTTCTTCTCTTCGGTTTTGTCAAACAACACGTGTATCTTTACCACCTATATTCGTATTCGTATCCCAGAAGTCATAGAATTAATAGATAATCAAATGTAACAACGTGAATTTTTGGACTACTCGCTTGATGTGTCGCGTGATACAGGGAATTCACATTGAGCAAATGTGATGTGATGTTGTAAGCCAATCTCATTCATTTATAAAATATGGGAACATGTTAATAATCAGTTCAGTAGCATTTAAATGTTGAATTTCCCACTTTTTTGGGCCCCTAGATATATCTTAAACATTTTTAATGGATTAAAAATTAAACAGAGTTAAAATAAAACCATCTTCCGAGTTTTTAACAAATTCGGTTGGATTTTCAGACGTGATTCTCTAACAGATAGAATAATGTTATCTCTTATTGATATCTACTGTGTGATAATAAAGTATACAAAGCTTTTAATAACTTTTCAGCAGTTGAAGATAATAAAATAAAATTTAGCAATTCCTGCTAACTTTAAAGGATGTATTTTTCGAAATGATAACCAAAAACTCCAAACCCCAATTTTATTTTAAGAGGATACATATCATCCACTGAAGTAATACCTGAACGGTTATTCCCGGAGGCTAAACAGGCAAAGAAAAAGACTTATGGTAACCGGAATCGCTACAAGGTTTCTGTCTTCCCCTACGAGGTTGGGATATCATACGACTGAAATAAATATGTCGATAAGAAGCTGAGCCGATTTGGAGGAGTGGATGGTTTAATACGCAGGACGTTAGGGAAACAGGCCAGACAGGAGACTCGGTTAAGATACTACAAAACAATGGCCGTGCCTATTCTTAATTATGGTAATGAAGTTTGGGTTTTACGGAGCTGGGATGAATCAAGTATTCAGGACTCTGAGATAAGGTTTTGGAGAGCGGTCAAAGGATATACTCGAGTAGACCGAATAAGGAATGAGGAGATAAGAAGATAGCTAAGTGTGATGCCACTATCGGGTACATTAATTGGATATCATAAAAGATGGAGTGATCATTTCATGGGTGTGCCGCTTTGTAGGCTTCCTTCTTTATGGAGATATAAACCGAGGGGAAAAAGAGATATAGGACCCCCAAGAAAGCGATGGATGCCGGAACAGGCCAATGAGCCTAATTAATGATGAATGATAATATATACTAAAAAATGTTTTGTCTATTTAGATCTTTTTTTATTATTCAACTAATTTTATAAATGTAAAGTTCATTCGTAAATTAAAATTACAATTTGTAGTAAACGATTTAAACATAAAAGTTTTTAAGTTCCGTAAAATTAAATGTACTAATTTAACAAAGTGTATAACAACGATATAGATATTAAGTTTTATTTAAAAGTAAGTAGTTTTAACTTTAGTTTATCACTATAAGTAGGTAACATTGAGTACCCAAACACGTTCCGTTTATAAAATAGAGGAACGTAGAGAAATCCATTTCTAATTAAGAAAAGTGTAGGCCTATATCTTAGTTTCTGTTCGTAATTTGTTCTACTTACAAAAGTACTAATAAAATTTGTTCTTGGTTAACCACTTACTTCGTTAATAAAAAATGATAAGTTATTTTAACAATTATAAAATTAGTAATTTGTAAAAATATAATTTATTTATTTTATCGTTTATAATAAAATTTAATCTAAAGTATTAATAAAAATATTGTATTGTAATGATTCAATATTAATAATAGAAATCGTTAAAAATTTTAGGTGACCAATAAAAAAAAATTCAACACGTAAATATACAACAAAAAAAAAATTAGTTAATGATTCTACCTCAGACTGCTATAATTTATTAAACAAGCAACCAACCATAAGGGGAAAACGTATTTTTTTTAAATGGAAAGTGTGTTGTGAAACATCACTTTAAAGAGTATTTAAAAAGAATAACTTTTAATTTGATATCTTTTACAAATAATACATCTCACACTACGGTATCATACCGAAAAATAGATAATTTTCAGGTAGGAAAATATGTTAAAATTTACTTTTTTCTTAGTGTTTCAATGCTCATCAATTACCGTATGTTTGAAAATGAATATCGGGGTTTTAAAGCTGTGTAATATTTCGCAAATTTCATGTACATTAATTACTTATACATTAAATGAAAGAGCAACTCAAACAGTTTTAAGCGTATGCTAGATTACAAATTATTTCCCGTACCATCCGCTTGAAAGCGCTAGTAGCAGAAAGATGGCGATTCCCTCAGTAGAAAGCGTTCTGTGTTATAAGGAAGGTGTGAATATGTAATTCAACGTGCGTTCCTTTACGATCCCATGAGTGACAATAACAACCCACCGGGATGGTCTAGTGGTGAACGTGTCTTCCCAAATCAGCTGATTTTCAAATCGAGAGTTCCAGCGTTTAAGTTATAGTAAAGTCAGTTACTTTTACACGGATTTGAATACTAGATCGTGGATACCGGTTTTCTTTGGTGGCTGGGTTTCACTTAACCACACATCTCAGGAACGGTCGAACTGAGACTGTACAAGACTACACTTCATTTACACTCATACATATCATCCTCATTCATCTTCTGAGGTATTATCTGAAAGGTAATTCCTGGAGGCGCTAAACAGGAAAAAGAAAGAGTGACAATAACATTCGTAGATAGTATAAACAATTTGAAACTACGGCTGTTTTTGAAAAGAGTAGAGGACGACCGAGTTTGTCCAAAGACAATATTGAACATGTAAGAGTGTCTTTTGTGCCTAGACGTCACTGGAATTTCCAATTCCAGTGACGCCTGTGGTGAGTATTTTAAGGAAACGCCTACAACAGCATCCATATGGTTTACAGCGGTTACACGGTCTAAAGGCTACAGATTACGGTTTGCGTGTTAGCATCGCAAATGAAATGATGAACCTTGACGACGAAGATTTCTTTATTATGTGGTATTCAGCGACGAATCAACATTTTATGTTAATGGGTAGGTAATCACTTATAATGTTCTTATCTGGGAATCAGAAAAACTAGTGTGAAGGAGACCCCAAAAGTGAATGGTTTTTGTGCCATAGTCGACGGCAAACAGACTGTTCTTTTTCGCGAAAGCAAGTGTGCCTGGAATGAATTATCTTTATATGTACTACAAATATAGCTTTATCCTTAACTGAAAAACGAAACACAAAACTTTATTTTGCAACAAGATGGTGGGCTTCCTCGCTAGCATAACGCTGTATGTGATCGGTTGAATTAAATACCCCCAACAGCTAGATACATCGCCGGGGACCAATGGAAAAAACTTGTTTCCCGTGGCCTCCACGTTTCCCGATCTGACCCCGTGGGATTATTTTCTTTGGTGGTTTATAAAGGATTACGTGTTTGTGCCACTGTGACCAGTCGGCGACCCGATTTGGGACACAGGATTGAAGCAGCTGTTAAATCAATTAATCCAGAGTAGATAATTAAAGTATGGGGTGAACTCCGCTATCGGCAGGATGTGTACCGTATAACCAATGGTGCTCACATTGAAGACTTATAGGAAAAACGGTTTGAGTTATTTTTTCATTGCGTTAGAATTTATCAATCTAAGTAAAACTTAATAAATAATTAAAATGTTTTCTATAAATTTTAATTTCCGCTTATCAACAATTATTAGTAATAATTACGTTCTAGCGCTTTTGGAAAATATTATTTCCATCTTCAAGAACATATGTTACTTAAATATATATTATAAATTCACTTCACATATTAAACTGAGTTAGATTAAAGTAAAATTATATAAAACATAACAATTGATCGTCAAGTAAGTAAAATCAAGTCATGCGTTTTGTCATTAAACTGTTTTATGTTTATTGGAATGAAATCAGTTTGGCCAACATATAAATCAAAAATTATTGTTTAAAATCTATTTGAATAAAATATCGTAATCAAATTATGATTTTTTCGTTTATCAGATTGTTGTTATTTGATAATATAATTCATTTTATCCTTGGAATCATAAAATAGCACAACCTTTAACACTTTAATTTATAGAGCAGTAAAATATTTAAAATAAAATTTGTTTAGGTACCACTTAGCTTCCTTGTACGCCTATTAAATTACATCTACACATTTTTCGCTGCACTTCATTTAAACTTATTTCATTTGAAAGTGAGATACGATCCTCCAATTCTTTAATAAAGTGGACAGTTACACAAGTGCTAAAATATTAGTTTTTATTAACATCAAATTCATGAAATTCATGAATTGCACAAGCGAAACGAGCCTTCAGTAAGAAATATAATTTGTTTACATCAAAAATTAATTTAAATGTCAGGAAAAGATTTTTGAAAGTATATGTTTGGAGTGCCGCTTTATATGGAAGTGAAACTTGGACGATCGGAGTATCTGAGAAGAAAAGATTAGAAGCTTTTGAAACGCGGTGCTATAGAAGAATGTTAAAAATCAGATGGGTGGATAAAGTGACAAATGAAGAGGTATTGCGGCAAATAGATGAAGAAAGAAGCATTTGGAAAAATATAGTTAAAAGAAGAGACAGACTTATAGGCCACATACTAAAGCATCCTGCAATAGTCGCTTTAATATTGGAAGTACAGGTAGAAGGAAAAAATTGTGTAGGCAGGCCACGTTTGGAATATGTAAAACAAATTTTTAGGGATGTAGGATGTAGAGGGTATACTGAAATGAAACGACTAGCACTAGATACGAAATCTTGGAGAGCTGCATCAAACCAGTTAAATGACTGAAGACAAAAAAAAAAGCAATCAAAAATGGAGGTACATAACAACATGTTACAGCAGAGCCAAATCCAAAATTTCAACATCCTACGGCTAATCGTTTTTGAATTATGCGAAATACATACGCACAGACATCACGTCGAAACTAGTCAAAATGGATTCAGGGATGGTAAAATGGATATTCCGTTGAAATCTGAAAACCGACATTTTTGTGATTACAATACTTCCTTTATTTCATTTAAGGAAGTAAAAAAGTTAAAAAAAGAAAAAAGGAGATGAAATCTGAAGAGCGAAGTTTTTCGCGATCAACAATTTACTTGGTATAAGGAAATAATAACAACATAAAATTAAATTTAAATAATTAAAAATTTTTCTATACTTATAAAATACATATAAAGAAAAAATAAAGTTAACAAATAATAACAACGGGAATGAATATGCTAAAACTGAACATAACATAAATTACAGAAAATTCAATAAAATCTTTAAATCATTCAGATTAAAAACAGCTTACATATCAAACAGTAAATAATAAATTATATAAATAATAAAAATCCTTTAAAAACAATGAAAATAATAAATTTAATTTAGATAAACAGTTTGAAATGAGCCGATTGCAATTCGGAATATGACTAATCGATCCTTTTCGAGTAGGATTAAAGAACATATCAACTGTATAAATAAAGGAAACAAAGAACGATCTAATTTTGCCAAACACGTTTTGGAACAGAATCATAATTATAACACATATAATTTTATTAATTTTCTGGAATATTCTAATAATCTTTATAAAACAAATATTCTAGTAAATAATTTCATAGGTTGTTAAATAACAACAATCTGAAAATGAATAAACGAATTTTGAAAACGATATTTTATTCAAATACATTTTAAACAATAATTGTTAATTCTTAAGTTGACTAAACTGATTTCATTCCAATAAATATAACAGTTCAGAGTCCTTATAATATTATTATAAAGCACATATATGCATGACATGATTTTACATACTTGACGATCAATTGTTATGTTTTATATAACTTTAATTTAATCTAACACAGTTTAATATGTGAAGTGAAATTATAATATATATATAATTAAAATATGTTCCTGAAGATGAATATAATATTTTCCGAAAATTCTAAAACATAATCACTATTAATAATGGTTGGTTTGCGGAAATTATAATTCAAAGAACACGTATTATATGTTATAAGAGGTCTGTAAATAAAGTAATGAGAGCAGTTTTTTTGGCAGCCGAAGAGGCAACACTGTAAAGTTACTAGTAAACGTATGGGTATATGAACAATTGATCCGGTTTCCCTTGATCCATCCAGGAAAATTCTGAGCTCGTTGCTTTATTTACAAATCACTCATCCATGAAATTTCAAAAGTCAAGCTTACTCCCCTACTCGTTACTGAAATGGACTCGTCCTACATCTGAACATCGCGGCGACGCAGTAGTTGTTACTACCGATAGTAACAACAATGCAATCATAACGTTCAGTATATTGATAGAGACAAAATGGTGTTTTCACTAGATGAACGTGTTTTCATTGTCGAGTCGTACTTCAGTACGAAATCAGCGGTTGCAGTGCAAGATTTGTTTCGCTAAAAGTACCCAGATAAACCGGCTCCTAACAAAACATCAGTATTAAGGTTAGTTGCAAAATTTAGAGAGACCGGTTCTGTTAATAACAAGGAACACAAAAGATCTACGTCAATGTTGAATACGGATACAGTCGCTGAAATCAAAGACCGATTACTCGCCTCGCCAAATAAATCGATCAGACGTTTGTCTGCTGAAATTAATTTGTCTAAATCGACTGTTCATCGGGCGAGCAAACGATTACAATTACGACCTTATCGGATTCAAACGGTTCATCGACTTCTTGAGCCCGACAAAGAAAAACGGCTACAATATTGTCAACGGTTTCGTCGAATTCTGCGTGAGGGAATTAATGTTATGGATTCGTTATTTTTCACAGATGAAGCACGATTTCATTTGGATAGCTATCGGATAGCTACGTAAACAGCCAAAACAGTAGAATTTGGAGCGCTGAAAATCCCAACGTTTATCACAAAAAACAATTACACCCGCAGAAGTCGGGCGTGTGGTGCGCGATATCGCGAAAGAAAATAATCGGTCCTATTTTTTTCGATTACACCATTAATGAAGAACGATATCAGGATATTTTATTTCAGTTCATCGCACTCTTGGAAGAGGAAGACAGACACTGCCGGCTACAACATGACGGTGCGACATCGCAATACGCAGGTTCAACTTCTGATTTCGTCGAGGAATTCTTTGGTAATCGTGTTATCGATCGAGGCTTGTGGCCACCAAGATCTCAAGATTTGACTGCGGCGGATTTTTTTCTACGGGGTTACCTCAATGAAAAAGCCTACGGCAACAAACCACGAACAATTGAACGATTGAAAGTCAATATTGAACAAACTGTATTAAATATCCGGCCATAAACTTTGAAAAAAGTTGCAAGAAACGCTGTAAAAAGAATTGAAGCTTGTATTCAAGAAGATGGCGGCCACTTCCTTCATTTACTATAAATGTAAGGTAATGGATGGTAATAATAAAAATTACATTTACATTTACACATGCCTTTTTATTATTTTATACCTATCAATATAAGGTTGGGTTGCGTTTTATATGGGACACCCTAGATTATTGTATACAGATTAGAAAAATATGATTTATTTATTACTTTTGGTTTTAAATGTTATCCTGATAGTTTTTATATTGAAATTTTATGTTTATAATACATTTTAAAAAAAGAATGTTTTTTCGCTATTTTATTACAAAATTTTAAGAAATATTTCTGTTTATACAAAGTGTTTTAATTATAACTTATCTAAGTATATAAATTTTTCATCAACATTTAATAATTAATAATTTTAAAATTTAAATATTGTTTCGTTTTTTAGTGTATATGTATTTTTTAAATATAAATTTACCTTTTATCTTAACAGGAACATTTTTTTTTAAATAATGAAAGCTTGAACTTTTTCATTTTAAAAAAAGTTTTAATCCTTTCTATAATGGAATGACATTATCATTATTATTATTACTATTTTCTTTCTGAAACGGCAACACATTTTTGTTGTTATATTATGTAACATAAAAAAAAAATAAAAATATTTAACAACACCTTTTGTGAATTACTAATTATAAATTATTGGAATTTTACCGTTAAGCAGCTTATAAAATTGAATAGATAGGACGGTATAAACTTTGTTTTCTCTTTAATGAATTCATTTTGTGCAACCTACATTAATCTTGATAAAGTAACACTTTTTCTTTATTTTTTATACTTTAAATATCTGACGGTATTTAAAGACTAAAACCGGGTACTTAAAGGTTCAAAAGGAGTATTTAAAGGTTCAAATTGTTCTTTTTAGACTTTCCTTTATTACTAATTTATATATTTTTTAATAATAATAATAATAAAATATGTATTTTTTGAGTACATTATAATGAAACAGATATGATTTCTGGAAACAATTGTCATATGGCCATTCAACCGCCTAAAGAATAGAGATAATACACAAAAAACTAAAATTCGTAAAAAAAAGATAATTAATAAAAATAAGTACATGCAATACAAAAAGGAAATATAAATCTATATTAAAATATTAATAAATATTTTGTTATTTATAATTGTACCTACTTTTCGTGTTTTTTTTGTTTTTTTTTTCATCCACGTACTCAGGACAACACAAAAATCAATTAAAACAAAATAAAGGATAAATATATATGTAAATGGTACACCGATTTACAATACGAAAGACAAAGTCGATAGGTGGGTAGAATATATTGAAGAGTTATACGGAGAAAATGAATTAGAAAATTGTGTTATAGAGGAAGAAAAGGAAGTCGGAAGAGAATGAAACGAGAGAAACAATACTCAGATCTGAATTTAAGAGACCATTAAAAGATTTGAATGGCAGAAAGGCTCCTAGAATAGACGGAATACCTGCCAGAATTACTGTGCAGTGGAGGTGAGGAAGCGATCGATAGATTATACAAACTGGTGTGTAATATTTATGAAAAGGGGAAGTTTCGTCATGAAAAGTGTTGTAGTCATGATACCAAAGAAAACAGGAGCAGATAAATGTGAAGAATATAAAACAATTAGCTTAACTAGTCATGTATCAAATATTTTAACTATAATTCTGTACAGAAGAATTGAGAGGAGAGTGAAAGAACTATTAAGAGAAGACAGATTTGGTTTCAGAAAAAGTATAGGAACAAGAGAAGTAATTTTAGGGCTCAGATTAATAGTACAAGGAAGATTAAAGAAAAACATACTTGGCATTTATAGACCTAGAAAAAGCATTCGATAACGTAGACTGGAATAAAATATTCAGCATTTAACAAAGATTAGAATTCAAATACAGAGTTAAAAGAACATTTACAGGAACCAAACAGCAACAATAATAATCGAAGAACAAAAAAGTGAGTCACGCTAAGTGAGACGCTATCACTCCACCACCGAGACAGCATGTCTACTATAAATCGTATGTTAACAATAATATAAATAGCATGTTATTATAAAGAAATTTCTATAGGAAGAGAATGTATTTCCAGAAAGATTTCAGTAATGTCGAATGAAAACGTGTAAATCCAGATTTATTTTTTTGGAAGTCATTTACTGGTTTGATGCAGCTCTCCAAGATTCCCCATCTAGTGCTAGTCGTTTCATTTCAGTTTACCCCCTACACCTTACATCCCTAAAAATTTGTTTATTCCAAACGTGCCTGCCTGCACAATTTTTTCCTTTTACCTGTCCCTCCAATATTAAAGCGACTATTCCAGGATGCCTTAATATGTGGACTCTCTTCTTTTAACTATATTTTTCCAAATGCTTCTTTATTCAATGATTTGCCGCAATACCTCTCCATTTTTTACTTTTTCTGATTTTTAACATTCTTCTATAGCACCACATTTCAAATTATTTCTTGTTTGCCCTTAAAAGTTTTTGTTGTTACAAACTTTCATTTTTATTTATTAATATTATTATTTTTTTAAAAAAAAGATTTGTGTTATTAGTGACAAGATAACGAGTTGAATTATTAAAAAAATAATTATATTAGTTATAATTTTGCATACAAATTAAAGCAAGGTTATATCGTTCAAATCCGTTACCAGTCTAGGTCACGTTCAACGCCAGCGGAACATACTCCTTGTCGACAACGCGTCCTCTCTTGCTACGAACGGAAGAGTCGAGCTTCGCATTTCAATGTAGTCTTTCCCACACCCAAACCCGCATAGCAACGTCTCTCTACTCAGTTTTTCCTATAAAATCGGCCTCATCACCTTGTTATGCCGAAAGCACACTCAAACAGCCAACCAGGCTAAAAGGTGACAGCCGGCTTAAATATAAAGGTATTTATTAAACCGATGATAAAACGTTTTTTACATAGTAATAAGCAAATTACTATTTATTTTATTCTTTTTGGGTTTTAAAATAACAGAGCTCATTCACTTACAACAATAATTTAATCAGAATAAAAAAAATTGAAAATATCTTACTGCAAAACAAATACTTATTTTTAAGAATTTGAAATATTGTTCTATTATCATTTTTCAATTTTAAAGTTAATATATATTCATTTTATGAATATATATATATATATATATTGATAGATGATCGTAGAACATTTAAGAATGCTAGTAATGAAGAAAGTTAAAGAAAATATCGACAATTAAGAAATACATTACAGGAAGTAAAACTATCGAAAAAAGAGTGGATATAAGAAAGGTGTTCAGAAGTAGTAGAGAGAAATGAACAATAAAAAAATAGACGGAGCATACAGGAAAGTTAAGGAAATTTTGGGATACATAAATTAAAATCGAGTAATGCGTTAAACAAAGATAGTACACCGATTTATAATACGAAAGGCAAAGTCGAAAGGTGGGTGGAATATATTGAAGAGATACACGGAGAAAATGAATTATAAAATAGTGTTATAGAGGAAGAAGAGGAATCGAAGAGGATGAAAGAGGAGAAACAATACCGAGATTTGAATTTAACAAAGCATTAAAAGATCTGAATGGCAGAAAGGCTCCTGGAATATACGGAATACCTGTAGAATTACCGAGCAGTGCAGGTGAGGAAGCGACTGATAGATTATACAAAATGGTGTGTAATATTTACGAAAAATGGGAGGTTCTGTCAGAATTCAAAATTAGTGTTATAATCATGATACCAAAGAAACCAGGAGCAGATAAATGTGAAGAATATAGAACAATTAGTTTAACTAGTTATGCATCAAAAATCTTAACTAGAATTCTGTACAGAAGAATTGAGATGAGAGTGAGAAGTGTTAGGAGAAGACCAATTTGGTTGTAGGAAAAGTAGAGGGACAAGGGAAGCAATTTTGGCGTTCAGATTAATAGTAGAATGAAAATTACAAAAAAACCAACTTACTTGGCATTTTTAGACCTAGAAAAGATATTCGATAACGTAGATTGGAATAAATTGTTCAGCATTTTCAAAAAAATTAGTTTTCAAATACAGAGATAGAAGAACGATTGCTAACATTTACATGAATCAAACAGCAACAGGAATAATTGAAGAACCTACGAAAGAAGCCGTATTAAGAAACGGAGTCGGGCAAGGATGTTCCCTATCACCGTTATTTTTTATGCTTTACATAGAACTAGCAGTTAATGAAGTTAAAGAACAAGTTAGATCTGGAGTAACAGTACAAGGTGAAAAGATAAAGATGCTACGATTTGCTGATGATATAGTAATTCTAGCCGAGAGTAAAAAGGATTTAGAAGAAACAATGAACGGCATGGATGAAAATTAAAGAAAAACAAACCAACATACTTGGCATTTACAGACCTAGAAAAGGCATTGGATAACGTAGACGGGAATAAATTGTTCAGCATTTAAAAAAAAATTAGGGTTCAAATACAGAGATAGAAGAACGATTGCTAACATTTACAGGAATCAAACAGCAACCGGAATAATTGGAAAACCTAAGCATGAAGCCGTAATAAGGAAGGGACTCCAACAAGGATGTTTCCTATCCCCGTTATTTTTTAATTTTTCATAGAACTAGCAGGTAATGAAGTTCAAGAACAATTTAGATCCAGAGTAACAGTACAGGGTGAAAAGATTAAGATGCTATGATTTGCTGATGATATAGTAATTCTTGCCTAGCGTAATAAGGATTTGGAAGGAACAATGAACGGCATGGATGAAATCCAACGGAAGAACTACTGCATGAAAATAAACAAGAACAAAACGAATTTAATGAAATGTAATAGAAATAACGAAGATGGACCCCTGACTGTAAAAATAGGAAGACAAAAAATTACGGAGGTAGAAGAATTTTGTTATTTAGGAAGTAGAATTACTAAACATGGACGAAGCAGGAGCGATATAAAATGCCATTTTAATGGCATTTTATATCGTTTAAAAATTATGGCGTTAAAAATTAATTTAAACGTCAGGAAAAGATTTTTGAAAGTATATGTTTGGAGCATAGCTTTGTATGGAAGTGAAACTTGGACGATCGGAGTACCTGAGAAGAAAATATTAGAAGCTTTCGACATGTGGTGCTATAGGAGAATGTTAAATATCAGATGGGTGGATAAAGTGACAAATGAAGATGTGTTGCGGCAAAAGCATTTCGAAAAATATAGTTAAAAGAAGAGGCTACATATTAAGGCATCCTGCAATAATCGTTTTAATATTGGAGGGACATGTAGAAGGAGAAAATTGTGCAAGCAGGCAACGTTTGGAATATGTAAAACAAATTCCAAACAATATACAAAACAACGGGAAGGCGTATTGGTTCAAATTCGACTTCATCTTTTTTTCTTTTATTTTTTTTATTTTAATATATTGATTTATTAATAATTGTTAACCTCTGATTGTAAAAAGAGTTTTACAAAAATAATAATTCAATAATAAGAATAAAAATTAAAAAAAATAAAAAACCCAGAAGTTATTAATTAAATAAAATTTTATGTACTCTTAAAAATGTGTATATGTAATTTAATAGGCATTCAAGGAAGTCATGTGGTGACCACATCAGCTATTATATTTTTATAAAATTTAATTAATATTCTACGAATAAATTTGTAATCAGTATAAAAATAAAATGAGATTTTTTTAAAAGATATCCTGAATAATAATTCAAGTCATCTACCCTAAATGTACGGTAGAACAAAAAAAAAAGTATGGTATTGAACGTCTGAAGTATAATTAAAGAATTAGTAGTCGTGAGGGGCAGAGGAGAGAAAAAGTATATTAATGAACCGTTTTTTAATTTAATTTAAATTATATCTTTCATAAATCATTTGTTTTCTTGAAAATAATCATAATTTAGTTTTTAATAGATCTAAGAAAGCGGTAATTTATAAAAAAAAAGATTTTGCCAATTATTATGGGATAACAAATTAAAACTTTTTACGCATAAGTATAAATACATAAAACTTTTGTGCGGATTTAAAATTTAAAGTAAAAGTTGTTTTTATAACTTATAAAAAAAAGTTACAGTTTTTATTTTTCACAGTTAAATTTTCCTGAATTTAATTTTTTTTTATTCACTTAGGATAATTTGTATAATTATTGCTTAAAAATCATGACTAAAATAATTTTTATATATTATATATATATATATAAGATAGAATAGTTGTTAAGTCGTCGTCATAAATCGTTTAATTAACAGCTGATTTTTCAAAAACATAGCTGAGGTTGAATCCTAGTAAAAGTTAGTTACTTTTATACGGATTTGAATATTAGACAGTGGATACCTATGTAGAAGTTGGGGTACAATTAACTACACATCTCAGGATTGGTCGTTCTCAGTTTACACAAGACTTACATATCATCCTCATCTCATTAGGCCATGAGAGGGTTCTTTAACGTTCATAGGTAACAAACAGATTGCAACTTATATATAATGAAAAGAAAATCCCATTTGACATACCGTAAGGCGGGGGTAAATTTCACCCTGCTAAATAGGGGGAAAAATAGAATTCCATCTTAAAGTTAAGAAAATTTTCAAATTTACTAAATACGACAATGGTCGCATGTTAAAAATGATTCATAATGTTTAGCATACGACAAGCCCATATTTCTTACAATTCCAGTAACATGTTGGTCATCCCTTGCCATAAGGATTGGTCATATCAAAAATTGCTTTAGGTAATGTCTATAGGACAAACGACCAGTTTAAATCCATTCGATCCTTTGCCTATTAAGGGAGTTATGATTTTTTTTGTCTTCAAAACCCCATGTTTTCCACTCCCTGGGCCAATGGTTGGTGATATCAGAATACTTTACATAGATACGTTTTAGGCTTTATTCAAAGAATAATAAAAACATTAAACGAATTCGATCCTTTACTTAATTAAAAACTTACAGCGATATTTTGTTTTTCCGAAAAAGCCCCCGCACCCTCCATTTCCACCCACATAGTTCGATTTTGACCGTTAATAAACATGACCGAGATTTTGGGTTATTATATTTTATTTATCAATTTAAAAGTGATTAGCGCAAAATTACAGCAGTTATCGTGCCCACAAGAAAGTGAAATATATATATAAACTTTTGAGGTGACGGTGGCTCTGGGGTATGAGAGATGTGAAACGTAAAGAAACGTCAAAATTTTCCGGAAGTCGAATCATAGTATCCATTACAATATGATATGGACATCACTTGACTTCCCTGTACGCCTATTAAATTACATATACACATTTATTTAAAATTAAAAGTACATCAAATTTTATTTCATTAATAACTTCAGATATTTTTTCATATTATATTTTTTTATTGAATTATTATTTACTACAATTTTTTTTACAATCAGAGATTAATAATTATCTATAAATCAATATTTAAATAAAAAAAAATTAAACAAAAAATAAGGACATGAAGTCGGATTTGAACCGATGTGCCTTCCCCTAGGAAGATCTAAATATATCATTAATTAAAATTTTATTTCGCTATAACTCTGGAACCAATGGAAATAAGTGTATCACTCATGATATATCGTTGAAAAGCTCTCAATGAGGGCTTATACTGCAGTTAAGAATAAGTCCAAAATAGAAACTTTTTGTATTTTGGGATTTTTTTAACACTTTTGGTCCAGTCGATTGCAATCAAAAGGGAAGGTGCACAACTACATGTTACAACAGTCCTAAATCTAAAATTTCAACATTTTACCGCTAATCGTTTTTGAGTTATGCGAAATACGTACGTACAGATGTCACGCCGAAACTAGTCAAAATGGATTCAGGGATGGTCAAAAAGGATATTTCTGTTAAAATCTGATAACAGTTATTTTTCGCGATCACGAAACTTTCTTTACTTCGTAAAAGGAAGTAGAAAACTAATGTGGACACCACATGACTTCATTGTACACCTATTAAATTACAAATGCACATTTTTTTTTTTTTGAGAAACAATACTGAGATCTGAATTTAAGAGAGCATTAAAAGATTTAAATGGCAGAAAGGCTCCTGGAATAGACGTAATACGTGTAGAATTACTGCGCAGTGCAGGTGAGGAAGCGATTGATAGATTATACAAACTGATGTGTAATATTTATGAAAAAGGGGAATTTCCATCAGACTTCAAAAAAAGTGTTATAGTTATGATACCAAAGAAAGCAGGGGCAGATAAATGTGAAGAATATAGAACAATTAGTTTAACTAGTCATGCATCGAAAACCTTAACTAGAATTTTATACAGAACCGAAATTTTATAAAGACCGATTTGGTTTCAGGAAAAGTATAGGGACAAGGGAAGCAATTTTAGGCCTCAGATTAATAATAGAAGGAAGATTAAAGAAAAACAAACCTACATACTTGGCGTTTATAGACCTAGAAAAGGCTTTCGATAACGTAGACTGGAATAAAATGTTCAGCATTTAAAAAAAATTAGGGTTCAAATACAGAGATAGAAGAACAATTGCTAACATGTACAGATACCAAACAGCAACAGTAACAATTGAAGAACAAAGGAAAGAAGCCGTAATAACAAAGGAGTCCGACAAGGATGTTCCCTATCGCCGTTACTTTTTAATCTTTACATGGAACTAGCAGTTAATGATGTTAAAGAACAATTTAGATTCGGAGTAACAGTACAGGGTGAAAAGATAAAGATGCTACGATTTGCTGATGATATAGTAATTCTAGCCGAGAGTAAAAAGGATTTAGAAGAAACAATGAACGGCATAGATGAAGTCCTACGCAAAAGCTATCGCATGAAAATAAACAAGAACAAAACAAAAGTAATGAAATGTAGTGGAAATAACAAAGATGGACCACTGAATGTGAAAATAGGAGGAGAAAAGATTATGGAGGTAGAAGAATTTTGTTATTTGGGAAGTAAAATTACTAAAGATGGACGAAGCAGGAGCGATATAAAATGCCGAATAGCACAAGCTAAACGAGCCTTCAGTAAGAAATATAATTTGTTTACATCAAAAATGAATTTAAATGTGAGGAAAAGATTTTTGAAAGTATATGTTTGGAGTGTCGTTTTATATGGAAGTGAAACTTGGACGATCAGAGTATCTGAGAAGAAAAGATTAGAAGTTTTTGAAATGTGGTGCTATAGGAAAATGTTAAAAATCAGACGGGTGGATAAAGTGACAAATGAAGAGGTGTTGCAGCAAATAGATGAAGAAAGTAGCATTTGGAAAAATATAGTTAAAAGAAGAGACAGACTTATAGGCCACATACTAAGGCATCCTGGAATAGTCGCTTTAATATTGGAAGGACAGGTAGAGGGGAAAAATTGTGTAGGCAGGCCACGTTTGGAGTATGTAAAACAAATTGTTGGGGATGTAGGATGTAGAGGGTATACTGAAATGAAACGACTAGCACTAGATAGGGAATCTTGGAGAGCTGCATCAAACCAGTCAAATGAATGAAGACAAAAAAAAAAAAAAAAAAAATGAAAAGTAAGTAAAATTTTATTTAATTAATAACTTCTGATATTTTGCTGTTTTTTTTTTTTTTTTTTTTTTTTTTGTTATATTACTGAATTATTTATTATAATCTTTTTTTTTTACTATCAGAGAATTATTAATAAATCAATATAGAAAATTAAAAAATTAAAAAAAAAATAGGATAAAAAAGGAGATGAAGTCGGATTTGAAACGGCGTGCCTTCCCCTTGTAAGATCCAAATATTTCATTAATTAAAATTCTATTTGTTTCAATTTGGGTTTTTTAAATCAATTTTTTGAAATTTCTAATACTAGATATAGGTCTGATTGATTGAAACATTTAATTTATGGTGGTTTATTTAGATTCATTAGTTGATTGGATTTTGTTTTTGATAACTTTACGTTAAATATTTTTCAAAAAAAAAAAAAATCTAAAATTTAAATCTTTTCGATTTTGGGATTTTTGGACATTTTTGATTTAGTTGATTGAAATCAACAGGAAAGGTGTACAACTAGATATTACAACAGTCCTAAATCCAAAATTTCAACTTCCTACGGCTAATTATTTATTAAGTTATGCGAGATACGTACATATATACATACAGACGTCACGCCGAAACTAGTCAAAATAGATTCAGGGATGATCAAAATAGATATTTCCGTTGAAATCTGATAACAGTCATTTTTCGCGATCACGAAACTTTCTTTACTTCGTAAAAGGAAGTAAAAATCTAATCCATTGAAATCAGAAAACCGAAATTTTTCGCGATCATAGTTTTACTTCGTACAACGAAGTAAAAATGCGACTTTATGAGTAAAAATTAGTGATATATGGCTGAAGTTAATAAAATAGATTGCAAAAAATATGTAGCAAGACCAATTTTGTGATTATTTTATTAAGTTTAATAATAATAATAATAAACGGCCTCTGTGGCGCGAGCGTCTCGGCCTTTCATCCGGAGATCCCCGGGTTCGAATCCCGGTCAGGCATGACATTTTCACACACGCTACAAATCATTCATCTCGTCCTCTGAAGCAATAACTAATATTGGACATGGAAGTTAAAGTAAAGAAAAAAATAAAATAAAACTAATTTAATTCAATTAATGAAGGAAGTGAAAACAAGCAGAAAATTGTCAGACTACATAATTTTTCGATCCAATTTAACAATTTTAACCATATTTAAATTGTTTATCACAGTTTTGAATAAATCATATGTAATTCTGCTCAAAATACATCTCCTTAGTCCGCGTCAACTGATTTTTCTAAATTTTAATGAGTAATAAAATGTGCTTTGTAATACGGCAGTAAAATTTATAATAATAATAATATAACCTTTTTTTTTTTTGTCTTCAGTCATTTGACTGGTTTGATGCAGCTCTCCAAGATTCCCTATCTAGTGCTAGTCGTTTCATTTCAGTATACCCTCTACATCCTACATCCCCAACAATTTGTTTTACATACTCCAAACGTGGCCTGCCTACACAATTTTTCCCTTCTACCTGTCCTTCCAATATTAAAGCGACTATTCCAGGATGCCTTAGTATGTGGCCTATTAAGTCTGTCTCTTCTTTTAACTATATTTTTCCAAATGCTACTTTCTTCATCTATTTGCCGCAATACCTCTTCATTTGTCACTTTATCCACCCATCTGATTTTTAACATTCTCCTATAGCACCGCATTTCAAAAGCTTCTAATCTTTTCTTCTCAGATACTCCGATCGTCCAAGTTTCACTTCCATATAAAGCGACACTCCAAACATACACTTTCAAAAATCTTTTCCTGACATTTAAATTAATTTTTGATGTAAACAAATTATATTTCTTACTGAAGGCTCGTTTAGCTTGTGCTATTCGGCATTTTATATCGCTCCTGCTTCGTCCATCTTTAGTAATTTTACTTCCCAAATAACAAAATTCTTCTACCTCCATAATTTTTTCTCCTCCTATTTTCACATTCAGTGGTCCATCTTTGTTATTTCTACTACATTTCATTACTTTTTTACTTTTTTTTTTTTTTTTTTTGTTCTTGTTTATTTTCATGCGATAGTTCTTGCGTAGGACTTCATCTATGCCGTTCATTGTTTCTTCTAAATCCTTTTTACTCTCGGCTAGAATTACTATATCATCAGCAAATCGTAGCATCTTTATCTTTTCACCTTGTACTGTTACTCCGAATCTAAATTGTTCTTTAACATCATTAACTGCTAGTTCCATGTAAAGATTAAAAAGTAACGGAGATAGGGAATATCCTTGTCGGACTCCCTTTCTTATTACGGCTTCTTTCTTATGATCTTCAATTGTTATTGTTGCTGTTTGGTTCCTGTACATGTTAGCAATTGTTCTTCTATCTCTGTATTTGAACCCTAATTTTTTTAAAATGCTTAACATTTTATTCCAATCTACGTTATCGAAAGCCTTTTCTAGGTCTATAAACGCCAAGTATGTAGGTTTGTTTTTCTTTACTCTTCCTTCTACTATTAATCTGAGGCCTAAAATTGCTTCCCTTTTGTCTATACTTTTCCTGAAACCAAATTGGTCTTCTCCTAACACTTCTTCCACTCTCCTCTCAATTCTTCTGTATAAAATTCTAGTTAAAATTTTTGATGCATGACTAGTTAAGCTAATTGTTCTATATTCTTCACATTTATCTGCCCCTGCTTTCTTTGGTATCATAACTATAACCAGGAATTTAAAACAATTTATTTTTAATAAAATATTATAATTTCCTTTTATTTACGTAGTTTATTTTTTATCAGATTTATATTACTTTATCAAGGAAATGAGTAATAGTAAAAAATTGCTAAACACACGAAGTTATGATTTTAATAAAATGATAAATTTATTTTATATATATATATATATATATATATATATATATATATATATACAAAGAACTGCTGTTATATTATTGTGCAATTGTAAAAAAATCAAGATAATATGAATAAACAATGGATAAGTGAAATTTTTAAAGAAAAGGGATTGTTTGTTCGGTTTTAAGAAGCGTGGGCTCGTGGGGTTAGATTCAGATACTCGACAACGCATCAACAGACCGTAGGAAACCAACTGGTTTACAGTAAAACAATGCATTAGACCAGTCTGGGTAAGCTTTGATATTACTAGTGTACGATAGTTATCGCAGTACAGGAGCGGACAATGGATGAGACTTCTTGATTTCCCTATAGCGTTAAGGTGCATTATTATGAATCACAAATACTACATAGTATTCACTATAAAATAGAATTTTCTGAACCGATTCTAAACACTTAAACGTTTATTTTAAGTTTATATATAAATAAAAAATAATATATTGAGGGACAAAGAATTAAACACGAAAATAGCTGTGGAGGTGAAACAATCGGTAAACCGCCCCCCAAACCCACACAGAATTCGTTATTCTCATGATTGCGACAATGATACCATTAAATAACAATTAAAGTATTCAACAGTTTTCATAAACTGTAGAATACTATTTATTAATAACTCAGTATTATTCTGTAAGACAGCGTGTTTTTATGATTTATTTTTTCGATAGTGCAGTATAGTTTCAAGAAAAGTATACGGTCAAGAGAAGCAATTTTAGCGCTCAGATTAATAATAGAAGGAAGATTAAAGAGTAACAAACCAACATGCTTGGCGTTTATAGACCTAGAAAAGGCTTTCGATAACGTAGACTGGAATAAAATGTTCAGCATTTTAAAAAAAATAGGGTTCAAGTACAGAAATAGAAGAAAAATGGCTAACATTTACAGAAACCAAACATAAGAAAAAAGACGAAATAAAAATGGGAGTCCGACAAGGATGTTTCCTATCCTCGTTTATTTTTTTCTTTACATATAATTAGCAGTTAATGATGTTAAAGAACAATTTAGATCCGGAGTAACAGTACAAGGTGAAAAGATAAAGATGCTACGATATGCTGATGATATAGTAATTCTAGCCGAGAGTAAAAATAGTTTAGAAAAAACAATGAACGACATAGATGAAGTCCTACGCATGAATATAAAAAAGAACAGAACAAAAGTAATGAAATATAGTAGAAATGAATTATAGTAAAAGATGGACCACTGAATATAAAAATAGGAAGAGAAAAGATTACGTAGGTAAAACAATTTTGTTATTTGGGAAGTAGAATTACTAAAGATGGACGAAGCAAGAGCGATATAAAGTTCCGAATAGCTCAGGCGAAACGAGCCTGCAGTCAGAAATATAATTTGTTTACATTAAAAATTAATTTAAACGTCAGGAAGAGATTTTTAAAAGTATATGTTTGGAGCATAGCTTTATATGGCAATGAAACTTGGACGACCGGAGTACCTGAGAAGAAAAGATTAGAAGGTTCCGAAATGTAGTGCTATAGGAGAATATTAAAAATCAGGTGGACGATAAAGTGATAAAAGAAGAGGTGATGCCTCTTCTCGAATGAAGACAGAAGATGAAGAAATCGATGAAGAAGGGAGAAGCATTTGGAGAACTATAGTTAAAAGAAGACCACATATTAAGGAATTCTAGAATAGTCGTTTTAATATTGGAGGGACAGGAAGAAGGAAAAAATTGTGCTGGCAGGCAACGTTTGGAATATATAAAACAAATTATTAGGGATGTACGATGTAGGGGGTATACTGAAATGAAACGACTATAACTAGATAGGGAATCTTGAAGAGCTGTATCAAACCAGTCAAATGACTGAAGACAAAAAGAGTGCATATAGTGCAGTAATCGATGATTTTTCGTTTAGTACCTTTTTTCCTTTTCCTCTTTAGCGATTTTATCATAAATGCCAACGACGACAGGATGTTTGGAACAAAGGTTTTCCAACGCCTGGAGAGCACTGTACGAGTCACTGCAAATAAGAATGTTCCTATATTTAGGGCCAACGATACTTAGAGCCCTATCCACAGCGAGTAGTTCCGCGGTGAACACACTCGTAACACCGGGTAGGCCAAACATATAAGTCTGTTCATTGAAAACAAAAGCACAACCAACGTTACCGTCATGCTTCGACCCATCAGTGTATACCACCACGTCTGGGTTCGACTTGGTGAGGAGAAACTGAAACATCTGCTGGTAAACAATAGGTGGCGTTGATTGTTTATCATACGTTGTAAGATCAAACGTAAAATTTACATGGTTTATTCTCGACGGGGGATTCGAGCACGGACATGATGGAAAGAACGAGGGAGTGCCAACATTCATACGCTGCAGCAGACGTCGTGTACGGACAACCACAGTACAACGTGGACGGTCCTCATACTTCCTCAAATTAGAATTCTTAAGAACCGGGTCAAAAGCTGGGTGATTCGGCTATCCGCTGAGACGGGCAAAATAAGATAACAAAAGCTGGTCTCGTCTATCCCAAAGTGATGGCTCGCCACTGTTTACAAGTAAGCTTGCGATAGGGCTCGATCTAAACGCACCCGTGACAAGCCGAAGAAAAGAATGATGCACACCGTCCAGCATCTTAAGTACGGTTTGACGAGCTGAGGAATAGGCGATACAACCATAATCCAAACGGGAACGAACAAGGGAGTAGTAAACACGTAACATATACACGACCGATCGGCCCCCCAGTTGGTGTTACTTAGGACCCGCATCATATCCAAAAGTTTGGAACACTTAGTCCCCAAATCCCTGATATGTGTGACCCAAGTAAGACGGCTATCAAAAAGCAAACCCAGAAACCTGACGTAAGTAGAGACAGCAATAAGCTTCCTGTTCATAAAAACCCGCGGATTAGAAGGGTTCCGTAGCCGAGAAAAGACTACACATTTCGTTTTGTCGGGTGAAAATGTGAAACCAGTAGTCCCTGACCAAGCCTCAAGGCGAAATATTGTGTTCTGCATCAGTCGCTCCGCTGTGGGTGTAGAGCGGCTCGCAACGTAAATAACAAAATCATCAACGAAAAGACAACAAGTGACAGGAGCCTGTACACAATTGGTAATGCTGTTTATGGCCACAGAAAACAAGGTGGCACTTAATACACTACCTTGCGGTACCCCATTTTCTTAGACGTCACTGTCTGAAAGTGAATCGTCTACACAAACACAAAACGTCCGGTGATTCAAGAATCCCCGGATAAAAGTAAGCATGTTGTCAGTGATCCCCCACCTCCTAAGGGTGTTAGAATTGTCGAATTTTGTTAGAAAATATTTTTTCTTCCATTTAATATAGCACGGGACTCGAATATATCACTTTATCTTCAAAAAGGTGAGTTTACGAATCGCACCGCTAGATAGCAGTACTTAGCAGTACTAGGTAGCGTACAAAAATGTGATAATGTACTTGAAATAATACAATTTAAAAGAAAATATATTACAGCTTGTTTTAATAGTAAATGAAAGTACTGAAGACGAAACAATTTTTTTAATTACCATCACTTCATTAAAAAAAAATTAAAGTATTACTTTACAAGAGATTATAGCCGCTAGTAAAATATAAAAAAACACGAACATCAGGAAAGCGTTGCAAATGCAGCGACAAAGATTTGTTACATAACACAGAAATAAAGTCGATCGGTAAAATTTTTATTCTACAATTACAACTATTTGAACTAATCGATGGAAAAATAAAAAAAAAGTTCATTTAATATTAATATAAAAAGCGTGTTCACGGATACGATAAAAATCGAGGGTTACACTTACAGACCAATAAGTGAAATATTACATCACGGATAATTTTGTGCTAATCACTTTAAAATTGATACATAAAATATAACGACCCAAAATATTGTTCGAATTCGTTATCGGCCAAAATCGGACCATGGGAGTAGAAATGGGGGGGGCTTTTTCGAAAAACAAAATATCGCTATAACTTTCTTATTAAGTAAAATACCGAATTCGGTTAAAGTTCTTATTATTATTCGGATAAGGGCCTAAAACTTATATAAGTAAAGTTTTTTGATATCACCAACCATCGACCCAAAGAGTGGAAAAAATGGGGTTTCGAAGAAAAAAATCATACCTCCTTAAATAGGCACAGTAGAATCGCTTTAAAGCGGTTATTAGTCCTCTAAACCTTTGCGTGAAACAGTTTTTGATATGACCAACCCTTACGGCTGGAATTGTAAGAATATGGGCTTGTACTATCCTAAACACGTGAAACTTTTTTTCACGTCCAACCACTGTCGTATTGAGTATATTTGAAGTTTATCTTAAATTTAAGGTAGAGATATTTTTATCCCCTACTTAGCACAGGTGAAATCTACTTCCGCCTTCCGGCGTGCCGAAAGGAATTTTTTTGGGTCCTTGTGTCGCGAAACATCGAGAAATAAAAAAAAGGATACCAAATTTTTTTTGTGATTACGCTGATTGCTGATCATCGTACATTCCTTTCTGCAGGAAAGCCCCTTAGCTATGATATCAGGAAAATAAAATTAATTTTATAAATGAGATTTTTTTTTTTTTTTTTTAAATTTTGAAATGAAAATTTAAGTGGAATCACAAAGTTCGTTAGAACTTCGCCGGTAAGAGTCCACATTGACGAAACGACGAAATCAGCTAAGTATGTTTACTATTCTAAAACATGAGCTGACCTAAAAATGAAATGAAAATAGGAAAAATATTTAAAAATAAAAATGAAAATATTATATTTCAGTGCAATTAGATTTGTAATAACAAATATTTTCAACAAATATCTAGCATTTTCTTAGACATTGTTTTTTTTCTTCCATTTGATGAACCGCAGGATTCGAATATATCACTTTTCCTCAGAAAGGTGGGTTTACGAATTGTGCCGCTAGTGCTTTACTGCGTGTAGCCGCGGGATACAGAAGAGTCATACGACGCGCTGTGTATACTAACGAAGGTTCTACCCATTGATTTACAAATTAAACAAAGAACATTTGGATATAGGGGTATGTCCAAAGATGAGATTGAACGGCTAATTGATCAAGAGTGGCAGGATACATGGACACACTCTAGAGTTGGGGATTGGACCAGGCGACTAATCCCCAGCATAAATATGTGGACTAGTAATAGAATAGGTAATGTAGATTTTTATACGACACAACTGTTGACGGGGCACGGCTCGTTCGGCCATTATCTGTTTAGAATTGGAAAAAGACCTACCCCACAATGTGTGTACTGCCCAGAGACTGATGATGCGGAACACACTGTGTTTGTATGCCCAAGATGGGCTCCAAATAGAAGAGAAATTTCGGACAACGGACTTACACCTAAAAACCTCTTAAATTGGATGGTCTATAGTGACGATAACTGGGATTGGTTCCGTAGGTTTGCCGGGGAAATCTTACGCACCAAGGAAGAAGAGGACAGAAGAAGGGGTTTGTGAAATTAGGGTAGGGAGGACAGTCCCTCCGTGGAGGGCCCGTACGCCGTGGTGTGCGGGTTCCTGAGAAGGGGGGGAACTCCTGGGGAGTGTGGGACAAATAAAAGACCGAGTCCCGGTTGGCGGTGCCGCTCCTGCGGGTGCCTCGGCGCTTAGTGGGGGCGGTACCGCTGATTAGAGGCAAAGACATAATGACCGAGACCCGGTTCCCTGCTGAGGGGATGGGAGGTGGCGTAGCCATACCCCGTCTCCGAGGCGGGGGATTAGAGGCGGGCGAATAAAATAAAATTAAAGATCCGAGACCGGGGGAGCTAACCTGCCGTGCCGGGTGTACAACCGGTGGGCGGGGGACACTCCCTTAGAGTAAAAGGACACTCTCCCCGACTGAGTATACTTAAATGGATATCCGGTCGGGGAGAGTAGGGGAAGAAAAAAAAAAAAAAAAAAAGGTAGTAGTAGTTGATAGTACTAGGTAGCGTACAAAAACTTGATAATGTACTTCAAATAATAAAATTTAAAAGAAAATATACTACAGCTTGTTTTAATAGTAAATGCTCTTATGTAAATTAAATTATTGAAGATGAAACAATTTTTTAATTCCCATTATTTCATTAAAAAAATAAAAATTAAAGTATTAGTTTACAAGAGATTATAGCCGCTAATAAAACAAAAAAATACAGGATCAGTAGGAAAGTAATGCAAATGCGGCAAGAAAGATTTGTTACATAAATGAGAAATAAACTCGATCGGTTAAATTTTTATTCTACAATTAGAACTATTTGAACTAATCGATGGAGAAATCAAAAAAAAATTCATTTAATAGTAATATTAAAAGCGTGTCCACAGATACGATAAAAATCGAGGGTTACACTTACAAAGTAATAAGTGCAATATTACATTACGGATCTTCAATTTGTGAAGGTCATTATACTAGTTTTATTAAAAAAGAAAAAATATGGTATGAAGTGAATGATATAACTATCAACAAAAAAATTGGCCGAGAAAGTTAAAAAAAAAATATATATTTGTTTGGTGTAAAGAGGTAATAAATTTTAATAATAAATCCAGAAAATAAGAATCAGTAATTCATAAAAAAATACAAAAATAATCTAACAAACGCAATTAAAAATAAACGCAAATAAAAAAAAAATTACGATGAAATTGAAAATACGGTAACAATCTGGCAGATATTTCTTCCTCTTCCCAAATCAGCTGATTTGGAAGCCGAGAGTTCCAGCGTACAAGTCCTAATAAAGCCAGTTATTTTTACACGGATTTGAATGCTAGATCGTGGATACCGGTGTTCTTTGATGGTTAGGTTTCAATTAACCATACATCTCAGGAATAGTCGAAGTGAGAATGTACAAGACTACACTTCATTTACACTAGTACTTATCATCCTCTGAAGTATTATCTGAACGGTAGTTACCAGAGGCTAAACAGGAAAATGAAAAAAAAAAGATATTTCTTCCGCTAAAAAAACAATAATTTTTGTAATATAAATGGAAATGCTTTTAACAAAATGATATTGATATAAAAAAAGGTAAGACAATACATTTCTGTTATCAAAATCTGTTATTAATTAAGAATTTTCTGTAAAAAGAAACATGTTAAATCTATGTAATAGACAATAGATATACAATAATAGATAATAATCAATGTTAATCGTTTTATATAATAAGCAAGAAATAAAAAAAAATTGTTACAAAACTTTTACCGGCCCGATTTCATTTATTATACAACGAATAATCATAAGAATTGTATTATTTCTGTAAATGTGATATATATTACATATAAATGAAATCGGGCCGGTAAGAGTTTTGTAACAATCTTTTTATATTATTTGATTATTATATGGAACGCTTAAACATTGTCTATTGCAAATTATATATATTTAACAGGTATTTTTTTTAAACAAAATTCTAAATTAATAACAGATTTTGATAATAGAAATGTAGTGTATTACCTTTTTTGATATCAGTATCGTTTTGTTAAAAAAAGTTTTATTTTTATTACAGAAATTTTTGTTTTTTGAGCAGAAGAAATGATATCTGCGATAATCTTACCGCACAGTTTATAATTTCATTGTAATTTTTTTTTATCCTTTACGTCAAATAAGAGAGAATTCAATTCTAAACACAAAATACAAGAAATCACTTTTCTCAGTACCCAAAAAAAAATGTAAACAAAATTTTATTATTAAGAATTCAACCGATTTTGAAAAAAGAAATCAATATAGCTTTACACCAAGAAGAAGCTGCGCAGAATAATTTTTCAGTTTAAAACCAATAGCTCAATATTATAAAACCAAAAATAAAAATTTATTAGAAATTTTTATAGACTTGACTTCAAGAAAGCATCGATTTGATTCACAAAAAAATTTTTCAAGATATTTTAGAAATTTCTTATACCAAAAAAAAAAAAATAATAAATAAATATTATTAAAGATACTTTTACAGGTAAATCTTTCAAAGGATAAACTATAAGTACCGATGAAAATAAAAACAGGAGTTAGACAAAGGATGAACTTTTCCCGATTCTTTTTAATTGTGTTCTTGAGGAAGTAGTTAGTCGACTGGATATGAAAGTTTAAAGAACTAAGGAATTTACGATTCGGTAAATTTTTTAAACAATATTCAACTACCTTGAAACTAACCATTTTTCTTTTAAAAATAATGTGTTGATCCTTTCAAGGAATCTGGAAGAAGAAAAATTTAAATTGGTTGTGACAGATAAATAAAAAGAAAAATTGTAATATGAAAAAATTTGATGTTAACACCACATGACTTTATTTTTACGCCTATTAAATTACATATACAGATTTTTAAAAGTAAATAAAATTTTTTTTCATTAATAACTTATGATATTTTTTCATATTTTTTTATTCTTATAATTTTTCATAATTTTTTTTTACAATCACAGGTTAATAATTTTAATAAATCAATATATTTAAATTAGAACAAAAAAAGTTAAAGAGAAAGGTGATGAAGTCTGATTCGAACCGATGTACTTATCCTTGTAAGATACAAATATTTTAATAATTATAATTATATTTGGTTATGACTGAAATCAATGAAAATAACTACCAGTTATGATGTACATTGTTGAAAAGCTCTCAATAAGGGCTTATTACTGCAATTAAGAAAAAATTAAAAATTTAGATTTTTTTAATTTTGAACTTTTTTGGACACTTTTGGTTTAGTCAATTGCAATCAAATGGGGTAAATACAAATTGAAATGATTATAATAAACCTTTCGATGTAGAAGATTAATAATTCGAAATCTGTCCATTTCCAGTCATATTTTAAAACTAATGGCTACTGTATAATTTCTATCGACCAATTCCGGTTTTGCGTTCTAATTAATAATATATTTCTTAATAAGTTAAAAGCCTCTGGTTCCAAAAGCTAAAAGTAGGATGGATCAAAGAAATTAGAGAAGATATGAAAGAACTGGGAATTTCCCTGACTTACCTACAGAATAAAACTGGAAAAATTACAAAGCTAAAAGACAAAAGAATCAGATTTAAACAAAAGACAGACAAACGACAAAATACAACGAAGAGGGTGTTTACTGATGAAGAAAAGAAAGCAAGATCTGAACGGATGAAGAAATACTGGGCAGCTCGGAAGAGTAAAATAACACGCTTTCTCAGAAAAGATCCAACTAAAATTGACTTAAGTGGTCCCATGTTGGCCGTAAAAGCATAATAATAATAATAAGTTAAAAGTAATCTAATTATATCAAATAAGAGACGCAGATGAAAATGGCGGTCGAATCAAGTATAATAAGCAGTTAGAAATTTCCAGAAATTCGTACAAATTAATACATATATTTATGTAATAAATATCTAAATAAATCAAATTAAAATATATCGTATATTGTACTTACTTATATTATTAAAATCGTATTTTGCCTGATATCCATTCATAAAATTTTAGTTGTTACTTATTAAACAGCATCACAAAAATTTGTTTCACGCAATATATCGCATTAATGAAGGAAATACACTAATCAAAACTATACCGTATTAAAAAAAACACACACACAAACTAAAAGCAACGAATTCAAATTATTTTACTATTTTATTTAAAAAATATAAACTTTGATTAAATAATTAAATGCTTTTTCAAACAAAAACAAAGTATTAATATTAAAATAAATGATTTATCCTTAACGACTGTTAAGTATATACTAACTACATACTAGTACTAATTTCTCCCTATAGAGAGCATTATTGGTTTATGAAATAAAAAAAAAACTCACGATGACTAATTTTTTCATGTCTCACTCCCTTACTGACATCAACAGTGGTCACGTACAAGCCTTTTTGTTATATAGTTTTTTTATACACTACTTCTCGTCTTTGAAATCTTTACATATAACACCGATTATCTTTTGTTTTAACTTCTGTGCGTTTTAATAAAACATTCTTTCTTTTTTTTAGTACAAGTAGCAGAGTTATTATAAAAAGATTTTTAGACTATATATATATATATATATATATATATATATATATATATATATATATTACAGTTTTATATCTGTTCATCAATACATATATATAAAACTCTTGTACGAAAAAATATGACAAAAAAAATCTCAACAAACACAAACTTTTTTTAAGGTTACTAAGGAATATAGAATGAGAAATGATACTGTTTCCTGTCTTCACAAAATATGAATTTTAAATATTGATATACCGATTCAAAATGTTTATTATATTTGCTAAATGGTTTCCCTAATAATTAAACATCATTACTTTCATAGAAAATATTACTATTAATTCGTAATATAAGTATAGAGGATATTTTACATACATCACAAACATTAGAAGAAATATAAATATGTCAAATAACAAATTAATATTGAAATTTTGCTCAAAATCCTTTAAATAAAAGATTGAAATTACGATATGAATCATTATATAACAATCCAATGATGACGCCGATTATTCAAATGGTTTTTTTTTGTCTTCAGTCATTTGACTAGTTTGATGCAGCTCTCCAAGATTCCCTATCCAGTGCTAGTCGTTTCATTTCAGTATACCCTCTACATCCTACATCCCTAACAATTTGTTTTACATATTCCAAACGTGGCCTGCCTACACAATTTTTTCCTTCTACCTTTCCTTCCAATATTAAAGCGACTATTCCAGGATGCCTTAGAATGTGGCCTATAAGGCTGTCTCTTCTTTTAACTATATTTTTCCAAACGCTTCTTTCTTCATCTATTTGCCGCAATACCTCTTCATTTGTCACTTTATCCACCCATCTGATTTTTAACATTCTCCTATAGCACCGCATTTCAAAAGCTTCTAATCTTTTCTTCTCAGATACTCCGATTGGACAATCAGAGTATCTGAGAGTATCTTTTTTCTAAATCGTTTATTTAGACAAAATAATTTTCCCTTCAAATAAGTTATAAAAAAAAAGCTTTTCTCAGAATTACCAGAGGAATTTCCTCAACAAAATACAATAGCAATTATCATTAAAATCATTCAATTTAATGAAGAATTATCTTTGAAAATCTATAAATTTTACTTTTTCCGGGTATCGGGTCATATTTGACCCCCTTGATCAAATTAAGTGTTTAATTTTAAAATTATGCAGTATTAAAAGCATTACAGTGTAAAAAAGTCCTTTTCAGCACGCCAGAATGCGGAGGTGGTAGATTTCATCAGTGCTAACTAGGGGAGAAAACTGATTTCTACCTTAAAGTTAAGGAAAACTTCAAATTTACTCAATACGATAATGGTTAAATGCGAAAGAAAAGGTTCACATGTTTAGCATACCGCAAGCCCTATCTTGGAATTCCATCAATATTTTGGTCATTCCTTTCCATAAGGGTTGGTCATATCAAATATTCTTTCAGTGAAAAGTTTTCGTTAATCTTTAAAGGACTAACGACCACTTTAAACCGATTCGATACTGTGCTTATTAAGGAATAAATTATTGTTTTGGTTTTCGAAACCCCATTTTTTCACCGCTTAGGTTAATGGTTGGTGATGTCAAAAAACTTTAACAAGTTTTAGGCCCTTATTGAAAGAATAGTAGGAATTTTGAACGAATTCAATATTCTACTTAATAAGAAATTTATAGCGATTTTTTTTTTGTCTTTATTTTGGTCATCCCTTAACGTAAGGGTTGGTCATATCAAAAATTGTTTCAGATAAAAGTTTTAGATAAAGACTAACGACCACCTTATCGATACTGTACCTATTAAGAGGTAGGTATGTTTTTTTTGGTCTTTGAAACCTCATTTTTTCCACCCCCTTAGGTTAATGGTTGATTATATTATAAAAAAAATAACTTAAATAAATTTTAGATCTTTATCCAAAGAATAATAGAAACTTTAAATTAATTCGATGTTTTACTTAATAAGAAAGTTATACCGGTATTTTGTTTTTTCGAAAAAAGCCACCCCATTTCTACCCCAATGGTCCGATTTTTCCATTAACGAACTCGACCGAGATTTTGGGTCGTTATATTTTATCTATCAATTTCAAAGTGATTGGCGCAAAATTACAGCAGTTATCGTGTCTACAAGAAAGTGAAATATATATAAACTTTTGAACTGAAGGTGGTTTTGGTGTCTGGGGGGATGTGAAACGCGAAGATATGTCGACATTTTCTGGAAATCGAAGCACTGTAACCATTACAATAGGTAGCTTTCTTTTGAAATCTATCTAAAAATAGAGAAGTTAAAATATTTCGGAGAGGTCTTTACCCAGAACATATTAGACAAGAAGAGGATAATATAAATATAGAATGGAAATTGGATATCATGCAACGAAACAGAATTACAGCAAAAAATATTTATATAATCTACATATAATATAAAAAATTTTAAATCTAGAACGCGATACTTTTACATTATAAGATAAACGATTATATCAGGGAACCCCTTATGCGGTTCAAAAAGCTCGAACACCTTTAAAACAAATATCGATGCGGTTCAAAAAGCTCGAACACCTTTAAAACAAATATCGAGGAAGTAGAAAAAAAATTTTTTTTTAAATTTACGCACAGAAATTGGAAGAGAGAGAGAGAGAGAGAGCGAGAGAGAGAGAGGATTTACAAATTAAGACCAACGAAAAATAGAATACAATAAGAAAAAGAAAAAATTAAAATTTTACGGGCACCTCTTCAGAATCGATAATATCTGAACAAATTTTCAATATTTTCGAAAAGAGAAAGAAAAAAAATGGTTACAAAAGGCAGAAAACGATCTCAAAATTAAAAAAAAAAAAAACAAATTTTGAACAGAGATGAATAAAGGAAAATATTAATTGAAACGGAATTTCAGGAAAAGAAAATAAATACTAAAAAATTAGAGATTTTCAGTGCAGAGAAAAACCATTTAATCGTAGAATGAAAAAAATGTTTTATTTTGCTAATTAATTGCTAATTAATATCCCCAGTTAACTAAAAAGGGAAAAATAAATAAAATATAACCTTAAGTCGATTAGTGAGTTAGCATTTGTCAACTATTTCGATTTCTAATCGTGGTTGAACAAATATAGATTTTATACATTTGACACGTGCAGGATTAAGACTTAGTATTAGGACTTAGATTAGGACAGAATTACGTGGATTAGGACGTTCTGATGACGCATTGAGAACCCTCGAGGATTGTGAGGTGGGCGCGCGATTCAGGGGGAGGTATGCGTGGGCTGTATACCCGGACCCAGACTAGGTAATAGGGAACGAAAAGGTAGCCCTATTGGGAAGAG
The DNA here is from genome assembly GCF_047948215.1 of Lycorma delicatula. NCBI lineage: Eukaryota > Metazoa > Arthropoda > Insecta > Hemiptera > Fulgoridae > Lycorma > Lycorma delicatula. The sequence goes on from NC_134455.1 coordinate 402,560,344, forward strand.
TCACCACGGCAACCGGGAGGAATGTCGCGATGTCTCAGTGATCCAAGAGGGACTCCGTCGGGACATCAGCTTCAAGCTGCACAAAGGGGAGGGCCTAATCTTCAGCCACGTCACTTAAAACCGAGCGAAGTAACGTCTTCTAGGTGGTTACCGGTTGCTCTCTCAAGTAGTTAAAAAAAATTGTATATATTTAATATATCTTTATTACTCAATCATTTGTTAATGATTTCAAATGAAAACCGTATTAGGCCTTGTTACTGCTTAGAGAACAGCGGTTGGGAATTTTTAATCCGTATTCTGTACTCCAAAGAATTTACCGCATTACCAGTTCTTTGTAAAGCAAACGCATAAGCAACCTGTGCTTTTACAGATGTGACCTGTGTCTGTAGAATGGGCATGAGTTCAAGAAATACATCATCTATTTACATGACCCGCGGTTTCTACGCTGTTCACAGTAGTCATTTCAAGGACGTCATGCATATTTGTAGTGAATTATTATTATTATCAGTACTGTTATGTAAGTTATTTTATAAAATATTTATTCATAAAATTAATAAAACAATACAACAATATATCGCATATTATATATAATTTACTTAATATTCGTAACGCAAGTAAAAAATATTTGCAACAAATGCATGCAAAATATTCAAGTATAATTTATTACAAGTGTCCTTTTTATTAGTATAACATAAATGGAAGTAAAGTTAATATACAAGACATGAATGTAAAATGTTAATATTTGTCTTCTATTGCCAGGAATGAAAACGAATTCAAAAATGTTTGGGTTAAGAATTTAAATTATTTACGGTAATAAAAATTGATATAAAGGTATCAAATACTTATAATTATTAATCGACCAGCTTATATAATGTTTAAAAATATATGGGGAATACCGTGGCGAAGCGGTAGCGTCTCGGCCTTTAATCCAAAATATCTCTGGTTCAAATCCCGATCAGAAATGTAATTATTTCATACGATACAAAAATTCATTTCCATAATCCCACGTACAAACTTCAAAAGCTTCTGTGTTGAATTAATAAATTATTTCATCGAAGAAATAAAAAAATGCAATAAATAAACGATTAAGTAATTATAAATTGAATGATTATGACTGTAACCTCCTCTATGAATCATGAGACCTTGCCGTTGGAGAGGGGGCTTGAGTGCTCAGGGATACAGAGTAGCTGGACCGAAGGTGCAACCATATCGGAGAGGTATCTGTTGAGAGCCAGACTAACGAATGATTCCTGAAAGAGGGCGGCAGCTCTTTCAGTAGTTGTTAGGGGCGTGAGTCACAATGACTTAAACGGCCGTATCAACATCACTCAGTCCTCTGAGTACTGCACAGCTGAAAGCAATGGAAAACTACAGCTGCTTTTTTTCCAAGAAAATGTGGCTCTCTACATTTTCATATAGCAATGATGAAGGCGCCTTCCTTGGTAAAATATTCCGGAGGTAAACTAGTCCCCCGTTCGGATCTCGGGTGGAAACTACTAAGGAAGGGGTCACCAGAAAATTAAAAAAATATGTAAAACAAATTGTTAAAGATGCAGGATGTAGAGGGTATACTGAAATGAAACGACTAGCACTAGATAGGGAATCTTGTAGAGCTGCATCAAACCAGTCAAATGACTGACGACAAAAAAAAAAAATATGACTGTAAGGTGAAATTTAAGGCAAAACTGTGTGTGGACACCACATTACTTCCTTGTACGCCTATTAAATTACATATACATATTAATTGCTGCACTTCATTTAAACTTATTTCATTTGAAAGTAAGATACGATACTGAAATTCTTTAATAAAGTGGATAGTTACACGATTGCTGAAACTAGAGAACGTGTACACAAATTAACATCAGAAGAATTATATCAAACCAAAGAGCGATTAAATGAATGGCAACAAAAAACAAATAAATGAAATGATGATCAAATCTGACTTAGAGAGAATGTATTCCGGCAATATCAGAGGAGTAATTAACTAAAAGATAAGATTTTTTTTGCAATTTATTAAAGATCGGGCATGTATGTCTCAGTATATATGTTGTTCTTATAGTACAGTCAATTTGTATTTTTATTTGAAAATCCGTACCTACCGATTGATCTTTTGTCAATGCGTTAGGGGTGATGAGGGAAGCTTAACTCCAGATTTTTAACATTCTCCTCCCATAGATTTTTGAAAAACTCAAAAAGTTTTTGAAATGCGTTTTTCTCTGAATCTATGCATTTTAGAGAATAGTTTTTCAAACAGAAAATGTAGAGGACATTCTCCTCTACAATTAATGTTTTTGAAGTTATGCCGTTTAATTTGAAATTGAAATACTAGGTGGTACTGAACTTGTAAAAAACGTGTTTTTTCGGTTTTTTCACCGGAAAAAAATTGTCTTTCGTCTGTATTACATTCGAAAAAGTTGTTAATCTCAAAAAACAGACAACTTTTATTTAAACAATTTTCTTGTACGACTTACCGTTTTGGAGCTGTAGCTTGTGAAAGTGTAAAAATGTTGTGAATTGGGCACGTGTTCGAAACCGGTCTACTCGTTTAAAACGTTTTGTACAACTTCTGCGTCTCTAATACTTCATCTCCGTCTCTCTATTTTTCTGATAAGCCTCCGGTGATTCCGGAGGCTTACTTTAGAGGATGATATGTATGAGTGTAAATGAAGTGTACTCTTATACAGTCTCAGGTCGAACGTTCCTGAGATGTCTGGTTAATTGAAACCCAATCGCCAAAGAACACCAGTATACACAATCTATGAGAGCTCTAAAGAAAAGACCGTTTCATTATAAAAAGAATTATTCTGAAACTATTATAAATACTTTTATTTATCTTAAACTACATACCTTATACTACTTTTCTATATAATTTCCACATGAATTAAAACATTTACCGTAGCGATTCACCAGTTTCAATATACCCTCATCGTATTCTTCTTTCGCCAGTCCATTTAGCCACTGATTAACAGCATTTTTAAGTTCATCGTCACCCGCGAATCTCTTACTGCTCAAAAATTCTTTAAATTTCCCAAACAAATGGGAATCAGAAGGAGCTAAGTCCGGATTATATGGTGGGTGATAGTAAATATCTCGTCCATATGTTCTCAGCAAATACGTGCCGGATCCGCAACATGTTGATTACATTATCGTGCAGCAATATGGCGGCGTCGGTTAACCGCCCACGTCGCTGATTTTGACTGTTCCGCTGTAACTTTCGTACAGTTTCGCAGTTGGCTTATGCATTTATAATCGTTCCAACTTATTATAATAAATAATTACTCCGCCAAATAAAATTCTAAGCTCCAAAAACACAGAAAGAGTGAATCAGTACTTGTGCTTAAATATAATTTTTTTTTATGTACTTTTTCAAATTGAAAATTCAATCGATTAGAATGTTATTTTCTACTCACCCAAACATAATCACTCTAACACTCATAGTTGACGTGTTTCATAGTATCTCCATCCTCAAAATTAATCTTAGCACGTGTTAAAAGTAGTTTTCAGAATGGAGGTACTCCAAAACATGTCAACTATGTATCTTAAAGCAACAATGCTAGGAAGTGCAGAAAATAACACTCCAATTATGATAATTCTAACGGAAAAATACAGTATTGAGATAATTGAGAATCCAACTACAGGTGACATGGAACCCATTTTTTTTAAAAGAAGGTGGTACCGTGGAACCCCCTTAACCTATTAACCCCCAAATAACCTGATTGATCAGGTTATTTGTATTTTCATTTGAGGCTATTGCTGGAATAAGGTGATCAAATCAGATCCATTTTTTCTTACTTTTCTTGATTTTTAAATGACAAAAAATTTTGATTTTTCCTTCCTTGTACGAAGTAAAGGACGTATTGTGATCACGAAAAATTTTGGTTCCCATACTTCATCGGAAATATCCATTTTGATCATCCCTGAATCCATTTTCACTAATTTCGACATGACGTTTGTACGTATGTATGTATCTCGCATAACTCAAAAACGATTAGCCGTAGGATGTTGAAATTTTTGATTTAGGACTGTTGTAAAATCTAGTTGTGCAACTTCTCTTTTGATTGCAGTTGACTGATCCAAAAGTGTTCAAAAAAGCTCAAAATCCAACAAAAATCTGGAATTTTTTTCTTAATTGCAGTAATAAGCCCTCATTGAGAACTTTTCAACGATATATCATAAGTGGTACTTATTTTCATTGGTTTCAGAGTTATAGGCAAATAAAAGTTTAATTAATGAATTATTTGGTTCTTACCAGGGGAAGGCACATCGGTTCGAATCCGACTACATTATATTTTTTTTTTTAACTTTTTTTAATTTAAATATATTGATTTATCAATAATTATTAACTTCTGATCGTAAAGAAAAATGTGTACATGTAATTTAATAGGCGTAAAAGGAAGTAATGTGATTTCTACATCAGATTTTTATCACTAAGAAAACATACAATGGAAATTAAATAAATATTCTTTAATAATGAGCAATCATTATACAAAAATAAATAAATTAGTAGTATCTATGTCATCAAGATTAAATAAATATTCAGTTAAAAATGTGTCTAAAGTAAACTGTAACTTTTACGTAGAAATATTTAATTTTAAATTTAATATTATATTTCTAACAAATAATGTTTCACAAAAACCAAATAGTTTATATAAGCTATTCATTTTATTACTTCACCATCATGTGCGGTCAGTAACACTAACACAATGAGAGATGAAATGTTTTTTCTCCTTTTTTCAATTAAGTTTGTAATGAAATTTTAAATAAACATCTACAACTATATCTGTCGTCTACAGCCTTATAACTGAAAAAATTAAAGGTAAATTACCAGAACAGTCTTATTACAATTTCTGTTACAACAAATTTACTTTTTTATTGAGTTGCGGGAAATTGTATTACTGATAAATTAATTCCCCATTCCTAATATTAAAAGTAAAATATCGAACTTTTATTATTAAATTCCGTTGTAAGCAATAACATGATTTAAACGTATTAGAAATATTTACCTATTTAGTTATTAATATATTAAATTGTATTATTTCTGTAAGATGTATTATATATAAATGAAATCTGGCCGGTAAGAGTTTTGCAACAAATTTTTCTTTTTTTATAAGCTTTTATTTAATTCGCTTTAGTTATAATCAAATCTTACAACTGCTATATCTTTTGATATATCCTATGAAAATCAATGAAATTTGGTACACGTATGTAATTTCGATGTGTAAAAATAAATATTTTTACTTTTTAGTCTTAATAAACAAACAAAACTTGAACAAAAAATAATATTCAGATATAAATATTATTAAGAATTTTTTTTTTGGATGTAAAAAGTTTATTGTGAATTAAGACTAAAAAGTAAAAAATAAAAAAAAATAAAAATACTGAAAAACAAAAAAATTACAAAAATATATTTGATTATATATAAAATTATTTTTTAAAAAAGTTTTTATTTAACTATATTAACATTAATAAAAAAAAAGGAAACAAATTAGAAAAACCCTCTAAAAAGTAAAAAAATAAGAATTAAATCAAATTGAGAATTTTAAACAAAAAAATATAATATATTAACAAATATAAAAATGCACTGAAAAGTAAAATATAATTATATAAATATCTAATAAATAATTGTAATAATTATTAAATTTTAAAATTAAAAGTAATGAAAATACTTTTAAATAAAAGCGTGGCGCAGTTTTTATATCAATATTTTCGAATAAGTATTTATAGACATTTCTGTATTTTAAAATATATTTTTTGTTTAATGAGGTTGTTTAATATATATATATATATATATATATATATATATATATATACTTTATTTATCTGTAATAAAATAACTCAAATTTTAATTCCTTGATGGTTCAAATTTGCACCGAGATGACCTTTAAGGGTTAATAAGATTAAAAATAAAAATTAAATTTAGAAATCTTGAACCAAGTTATTACATTTTGACGGTAATCTGAGAAATTATTAATTATTATCATTATAATTGTAATCGTAATTATGAATTCGTTAAATAAAAAAATCATAATTAATTAAAATGAAACTTTTAGCGGAAAGAGTGCGTTCAATTTGGCTTAGATTACAAGCAGAATTCGAAGATGAAGTTCAACTATGTGAGAACACGTACAAAGAAAGGGAGTGGGTGCATTTTCCCAGATTGTTTCTTGTAGCTAGTCATTCTCAACTGGAGAGGTTCCATCAGACCTTTCCGCCTCCTCGCGTCGTTATTGAAAATGAAAATGAAGATTAATTTTTGTAAAAATAAATGTTGTGTTGTTTTAAATACATTACAAAAACTGCTCCACGCTTTTATTTAACTAAATATTTTCATTACTTTTAATTTTAAATATTTAATAATTATTGCATTTATTTATTTTTTATTTATTGGTTATTTATTAGATTTTTATATAATTTATTTTTTTACTTTTCAGTGCATTTTTATTGTTAATATATTATATTTTTTTGTTTCAAAATCTCAATCTGATTAATTCATATTTTTTACTTTTTAGAGGGGTTTTCTAATTTGTTTCCTTTTTTTTATTAATGGTAATATTAATATTAGTTAAATAAAAGCTTTTTTAAAAAATAATTTTTTATATGTAATCAAATATATTTTTGTAATTTTTTGTATTTTTTTTTTTTGCTTATTATATGGAACGCTTAACATTGTTTATTATCTATTACTGTCTATTACATATATTTAATTCTAAATTAATAACAGATTTTTATAATAGAAATGTAGTGTATTACCTTTTTTCATATCAATATCGTCTTATTTACATTAGAGAAATTTTTGTTTTTTGAGCGGAAGAAGTGATATCTTTATTTCTTTTATTTTTTATTTTTCCTGTTTAGCCTCCAGGAATTACCGTACAGATATTACTTCAGAGGATGATATGTATGAGTGTAAATGAAGTGTAGTCATTTATAGTCTCAGTTTGACTATTCCTGAAATGTGTGGTTAATTGAAACCCAACCACCAAAGAACACCGGTATTCACAATCTAGTATTCAAATCCGTATTAAAGTAACTGACTTTAGTAGGATTTGAACGCTGGAACTCTCGACTTCCAAATCAACTGATTTGGGAAGATGCAATCACCAATAGACCAACCCGAGTCTAGAGTATCTGCGAGATACTCTATCTAGAGATAGTATGTGATAGATAGAGTCTAGAAACAGTATCTGCGGGACTGTTACCGTACGGTTTACAATTTCATTGTAATTTTTTTTCGATATCACTGCGTTTTGTTAGATTATTCTTTTATTTTTTTTATGAATTACTGATTGTTATGTTACGGATTTATAATTAAAATTTATTGCCTTAAAACAAACAAATTGAATTTTAAAGTCAAATTTTTTTGTTGATAGTCTTATCATTCACTTCATACCATATTTATCCTTTTTTAATAAAACTAGTATAATGACATTTACGAATCGAAAATCCGTGACGTAATATTGCATTTTTTTTTCTTTTCTTTAACCTCCAGGTCCAATGTTACTTATTGCTTCAGAGAACGAGATGAATGGTTTGTAGCGTGTGTGAAAATGCATTGCCTGACCGGAAATCGAACCCGGGATCTCTGGATTAAAGGCCGAGATGCTACCACTCGCGCCACGTAGGGACTTATTACTTTGTAAGTGTAACCCTCGAGGTCCCGGGTTCAAATCCCGGTCAGGCATGGCATTTTTCACACACTTTGCAAATCATTCATCTCATCCTCTGTGCATTAATGCTTAATTGCGGACCCGGAGGTTAAACAGAAAAAAAGTGTTACTCTCGATTTTTATCGTTAAATTCGATTTTGCCAATCGAAATTATTACTGTTTTATTTATTTCTTTTTTAATAAAACTATTATAATCTCTTGTAAACCAATACATTTATTTTATTTAGAAGAAGTGAAGGAAATTAAAAAAAATTGTTTCATCTTCAGTACTTTCATTTACTATTAAAACAAGCTGTTGTAAATTTTCTTTTAAATTTTATTATTTCAAGTACATTATCAAGTTTTTGTACGCTACCTAGTACTGCTAAGTACTGCTATCTAGCGGTGCGATTCGTAAACTCACCTTTTTGAGGAAAAGTGACATATTCGAGTCCCGCGGTTCATCAAATGGAAAAAAACGTTGTCAACAAAATTCGAGGTATTTTTGAAAGTATTCTTTATTATTAATCTAATTGAACTAAAATATAATGGTTTTATACTTATTTATTTTTTTCCCAATTTTCATTTCACTGTTAGGTTAGGTCATTTTTAGAACTCTAAATGTAGTTCGTCGACTTCATCGCCTCTTACAGATGAATTTCTAAAGAACTGTTGATAATAATACCAGATAATCATTTCATTATAATTATTTGTTTTTAATTATTATGTATTCCCATGAGAAACCAGTTGTTAAATATTCGTCAGGTGTTTCTGTTGCCTATCGTAAAAGATGAAAGTAAGAGGGGCTAGTAGATAACTGAAAATGAGTTACACAGTGTTCATAAAATAAAACGAAACTCGTGGATGTTGTACACGCAATCCAAGTGTAAAAAAGCTCTATTTATTTAACGGTAAGAATAATTTAATCATATGATTCAGAGAATAATATTACAAAAACTTTTCAAAATTTTTAAAAACTTGTTTTATACTGTTTAGTCATACTTTATTCATATAATTATCATACATTGCGTGAGTTTAATTAGTAGATTAATTTGGATTTCAAAAGATAACATCATATATTGAAATTTCTAACAGTTTTATAAAATATCAAAAAAATTTAATATCAATTATTTACGGTACAATGTAACGAAATAGTGAAGGTTTTGCATAGTGAAATTTTTATTTCATTTAGTTAATTAAATTATGAATAAAGGAACTGTGTCTTAACATACAGCCCGCAATCATCTCTTTCTCTCTCTTTCTCTCTCTCTCTCTCTCTCTATATATATATATATATATATATATATATATATATATATATATAAAATATATATATATATATATATATAATATATATATTATATTATAATATATAATATATAATATATATATTATATTATATAATATATATATATATATATATTTTTTTATATATATATATATATATATATATATATATATATATTTCGACTGATGACGAAATTTTATCAAATTCGGAACCACAAAAAACGGGTGGCGTCTTTCAATGGGATATTAGGTGTCCAAAATTGATTATTACCTTATGTTTAAAAATATTTTTTTTTTTTGAATGATGAAAATTGATATAACGAAAGGAAAATTAGAAATTAAACTCTAGAAATGTACGAGTATACTAACGGTTCGGGATTTTCCGTTAGTGATCGGTACATTCCGGTGCCAACGTTTTGGTTATTATTTCTTATTTTATGAAGAAAAACAATCAGATAAATAAATAAAAAAATATGTAAAAAAGTTTTCAAACACAGCTTCAATGTAGCTATGATTTTCACACAATCTTACATAGGACCAACAAAGCTTTTTGTCAAATCCATTCTCAGATAGCATCCAAACATTACTTTTTACATTTTAGTGCGTTTAATTTAAGAGTAGTATTTTTTTTTTTAATTTTTACATATATTTTTTATTTCCTACTTTTTACTCTTCATAAGTTTATACTATACAGTTGTGCAAGCGCAAAGGTTTGAGCATATTTAGCGAAAGATCGGATCGGTACGTTTTAGGGTGGGTGAGTCCATTCAAAACATACGATTTAATTTCCGGATAACCAAGATCCAGTCGATCAAAAGAATACCCGATGCGTTAAACAGTTAGCGTTTGACTTACTGATACATACACCATTTAAGTCGTGAAAATTGGACGAGCGGTTGCCGAGATATTATGGTAGAAGCCCATCGCACCCCTTCACCAGATTCTGAACAGCGCCCCCGGGGGTACTTGAAAATATTTTCATCCGACGGGTACCACTGGTAGCGGATAGAATTAATCTCGCGGGAGTTGAAAAAAATTTTCAGAGCACTACGACCGACCGTTTTCGAGATATTTACGATTTTCGTCCGAATATTCTGGTACGATTAAAAAGTACTATATTTCCCGAAAACTTCGATATATATTTCGCATATATATCGATGTATAATAATATAACAAGTATACACTTGACCACCACGAGACATGTACTAACGAATCGGGGTTTTCCGCTAGTGATCGGTACATTCCGGTGCCAAGCTAAGGAGTACGCACGCACAGAAACAAATTCCGTTTAGTAGAGTAAGATTTAATTCAATAATAAAATAATAACAGAGCGGGTAATTTTCAAATTTTTAAATTTCCATACTTTTCGGGACACCTGAACACAATTTCAAAATTTTTAATTGAATAAACCCCAAGCGGGGTCGATTTTAAGTTACATTAAATTCGGTTGAGCAGTTTATACATACCCATCAGGTTGGTCTAGTGGTGAATGCGTCTTCCCAAATCAGCTGATTTGGAAGTCGAGAGTTCCAGCGTTCAAGTCCTAATAAAGGCAATTTTTTTTTTATACGGATTTGAATACTAGATCGTGGACACCGGTGTTCTTTGGTAGTTGTGTTTCAATTAACCGCATATCTCCGGAATGGTCAAACTGAGACTGTAAAAGACTACACTTCATTTACACTCATACATATCATCCTCTGAAGTATTATCTGAACGGTAATTACGGGAGGCTAAACAGGAAAACGAAAGAAGAGCAATTCAGACATGTTTTGCTCTGATAGATTTTCATTTTAACGTATACAATTTTATATTAAAAAAATGTATAAATATAATCTTTATGCGATTTAAAATATATTTTTACGTAAGTTTTTTTTTGTAATGAGACGTATTAATTAAAATTAATTAAAATACTGTAGATTATTTATAAGAAATAATATTTTTTTTAAATTGGACAAACCGGTTGTTATTTTTTTTTTTCTACCTGTAGGGGAAATGTCACAGATTAGTAACATTTTATTTAGATATACTTTTTAATTTAATATTTGTTAATTATAATGATATGTTTCATAAATAAAACACTTACGTCAAAAATGGATAAACATGAATTAGTAAAATGTCACCATCCGAAAACAGAGATATTAGCACAGATGTGCATTTTACGCATTTGGAAATTTATTTCATGTATTAATTAATACATACATGTTTCATAACATTCTGTAATGTACTTATATAAACCCTCGTTATTAACTGTAATGTTGCTTTTAACAAATAATATAACAAGAAGTTTTAACAAATTGTATAAAACCGTAATTCTTACATTTAAATAGGTAACAACTGTTGTACATGTTAAATATTTTTGTTCTAGATTAAATATTGTTTTTTTTACATCGTTTTAAACTTTTTATATTTGATAATTAAAGAGTTAATTTATACAAATTTAAATTCACTTGAATTATTATTAAAAAAAATATATTATTACTTATTTTTCATCGTTTGTTCGAAGTTTGCAAAGAAGGAAAAAATACAATATCTTAAATAAAACTCAAAAAAATATTTTCGAGAAAGGACCATTACTTTCTTTATACAACGGATTGGAACAACCAAAGAAGTATTTAAAGAAAGACAGTAAACCCATTATCAACTTTCATAAACTGTCAAAAGATAATTACGCATGTAGCTTTCCTTTATTTTTCTTTTTAATAAAAAGGGACGGCGTATAAAAATTGTCAATATACAGGAAAATATACTATAAAATATTGTATTTCAATTAAAAATTTCATTAATAGAATTGCAAATAAAAATTGAAATACAAAACGTTTGTAAAATATCAATCTCATATATAATTAGATAGATTTGATAAGAAAGCTACCTATTATAATGGATACCATGATTCGACTTCCGGAAAATTTTGACTTATCTTCGCGTTTCACATCCTCCAGACCCCAAAACCACTGACAGCTTAAAAAGTTTATATATATAAATATATCTTCTAAAGGCATTCGATAACGTAGACTGGAATAAAATGTTCAGCATTTTAAAAAAATTAGGGTTCAAATACAGAGATAGAAGAACAATTGCTAACATGTACAGGAACCAAACAGCAACAGTAACAATTAAAGAACATAAGAAAGAAGCCGTAATAAGAAAGGGAGTCTGACAAGGATGTTCCCTATCTCCGTTACTTTTTAATCTTTACATAGAACTAGCAGTTAACGATGTTAAAGAACAATTTAGATTCGGAGTAACAGTACAAGGTGAAAAGATAAAGATGCTACGAGTTGCTGATGATATAGTAATTCTAGCCGAGAGTAAAAAAGATTTAGAAGAAACAATGAACGGCATAGATGAAGTCCTACGCAAGAACTATCGCATGAAAATAAACAAGAACAAAACAAAAGTAATGAAATGTAGTAGAAATAACAAAGATGGACCGTCGCCTTGTCCCAGTCCGGATTTTATGTAAAAATGTTGGGAAAATTCGCCACGAAACTTCACTTTAGATTTTGTATTTGTCGATGTTAAACCGAATATATTTACAAATATAGGATCCGATCCGAGATTTCTCAGAATTTTTAACATCGAAGGCCTATGTATCCGATCGTACGCTTTTTTGAAATCAATAAAAGAAATCTGTTTTTGCTTTTTATTATAAATATCTATAAGTAATTTCAAAGTAATCATTTGATCTGGACAACTGCGCCAAGGCTGAAAACCACCTTGGTAATCGCTTAGCTCGCTTTCTAGTCGGTCCTTAATTCTATCGTACATAATTCTAGATAAGATTTTCTACGTACAATCCAATAACGAAATTCCACGATAATTATCCGGATTTGTCTTGTCGCCTTTTTTGTGGAAAGGTTATATAATAGCTGTCGTCCAATGTTCTGGAAGTTTTTCGGATTCCCAAATTTTAACCAGAGAATTACGCAAAGATTTCTTAACTGATTCTCCTGGATTTTTCCAAATTTCTGCAACCAGTTTGAACTATTTTTAAGTTCTTTAAGAGCATTTTCTACTTATTTATAAGTCGGCGGTTTTCTGTTTGATTCTGGCGTTTTAATTTCTGTATTAACACTTATTTCTAGTAAATCTTTCGGTTCTTCGCAGTTCAAAAGCTTATTAAAAGCTTTTGCAAGGATTTACGCGTTTTCTTTATTATTTTGAGCAATTTTACCAGATTTATCCTTTATTGTATTTTATTTTATTTTATTTCAGTGTAAATTTAAATAATTTTACCTTCTGTTTTTACGTAATTTTTTTAACTAAATTTTTCAATTTAAACTTTTATGTTTGTTTAATTTTTTATTTTTATGTATCTCATCTATTTTTATTTAGTTAAATATTATATTATTAATTAGTTCATTGATTAACCATCCTGTTTTAATGATATAAACCCGCGGGTAGCGCTCAAGGTTTCTTCTGCTACCCTGCATCAAGGATAAATATGTTGAATAAAATTGTATAATTATTTTTTCAATTGATAATAAATTTAGAAATATTACAAAATCAACTATAAATTTTTTTACAAATGGTAAAGTTTATTACAGATTTAAAAAAAAATCTTAAAAGAGTTGTTCAAAATAATGAAAATGTACTTAATACATTTTTTACAGCAGTTTCTTACATTGTAACTCATTTTTTATACAAATCTTTGTTTGCGTTTAACACTTTAAATTCACATTCGATTATTTATCTCAATTTTTGTAAATCGCTAAGGTAATGATAGAATACATATTTCAAAATTCCCCAAATTGAAAAATCTAACGGAAGCAAGATCACCAGTCAGTTGTACCCGTTTTCCGATTCATTCGTCAAAATCGTTGCGAATACTTTCTCCTACCGATAAACTGTAATGCGATGGAGTAGGATGCACGCCGACACCCCCACTCGTTAAACCATTTATCATGCATATAAAAAAAAATCGGTAAAAACCTCAAATCTTTAATATAAAGCTATGATTTTCACATAATTTAACATGTCACTATCAAAGCTTGTTGTCAAATCTATTCTGAGATACCGTCCTAAAATTATTTTTTACATTTTAGTGCGTTTAATTTACGAATGGTGTTTTAACGATTTTTATTTATTTACGTGATTATTTTTCTTCATAAAATAATGAAGTATAACCAAAAAGTAGACACCGGAATGTATCGATCACTAGCAGAAATTCCCGGTTCGTTAGTATCGATTTCTAATTTAACTTTCGTTATATCAATTTTCATCATTAAAAAAAAAAGTATTTTTACACAACAGGTAATCAATTTTTGACACCTAATAATCCCATTCCGCGACGCCGCTCGCAAGGGCAACTCGCACGAAGGGCCTAACTGCGGAGGCGTGCCTAGGTACGCCCTGGAGCTAGTATAAATGTAAGGCTTACTTCTGTTAAATAAATTTTTCCTATTAACAATCAAAGTGACACGTTAATGTAACGTAATCAAGTAATTATTACAAAAATATAACTTTGATTGTAGCAACAAGAAAAAGATAAAAGGATTTTTGTGTCCATTATTTTAAAATGCGGTTTGATTAATCAAGTTCATTTTTAAAGTATCTTAACTATCAAAGGAGCTTTAAATTTTGTGAAAGCTACCCTTTGATTAAAATATTGAGATAAGGGAAACGAAATAAGACCGGTATCCTTGTGATCAACTGTGATCAAAATTAAATGGTATCGAAGTTTTATATACAAAAATTATTGTCTGAAATTTCATTCAGATTTGTCTATCCAATCTGTAAATATCAAGCAAAATATAATGCAACATACTAATTTTTCAGTTATAATTTTTTTTATGTGTTAGATAAGTGTGATAAAAAGATACGATAACTGAGAATAAAAAGCAGATAAATTAGGCTTATAATTTCCCACATCTCTGAATGAAATCGCTTCTTTTTTTTTTTTTGTCTTTAGTCATTTGAGTGGTTTGATGCAGCTCTCCAATATTCCCTATCTAGTGCTAGTCGTTTCATTTCAGTATGCCCTCTACATCCTACACCCCTAACAATTTGTTTTACATATTCCAAACGTGGCCTGCCTACACAGTTTTTTCCTTCTACCTGTCCTTCCAATATTAAAGCGACTATTCCAGGATGCCTTAGTATGTGGCCTATAAGTCTGTCTCTTCTTTTAACTATATTTTTCCAAATGCTTCTTTCTTCATCTATTTGCCGCAACACCTCTTCATTTGTCACTTTATCCACCCATCTGATTTTTAACATTCTACTATAGCACCTCATTTCAAAAGCTTCTAATCTTTTCTTCTCAGATACTCCGATCGTCCAAGTTTCACTTCCATATAAAGCGACATTCCAAACATACACTTTCAAAATTTTTTTCCTGACATTTAAATTAAGTTTTGATGTAAACAAATTATATTTCTTACTGAAGGCTCGTTTCGCTTGTGCTATTCGGCATTTTATATCGCTCAAGTATATATAATTGGAGTGCCATATTAATGTAATTGGAATCATTTAATTAGTAAAAAAATGTAATTTTGAGTCAATAAACACAAAAAAAAAAATCTTTTTTCTACCCCAATCCTTTTACAAGGGTTTGAATAACAGAAAAAAGTGTTATTATGTATCTTGCTCACTTAAGGGACATTAAATTGAGTGAAAAGATTTATCTAATCTTTGAGTTAAATTTTTAAGATACACCCATGAGGGCTGCTTCCCCCTGGAATTTTGGCGAAATATGATCAAAATTAAATGGTATCATACATAGAAATCATCACGCCAAATTAAATCAAAACCGGTCATCAAGTTTGAAGATATCTAGGAAAAAAACAAGCCAACATATGTACATCCTTCCAGAATTTTTCACTACGAAGATTTTGTTTTTTATTTTATTGGATATCATGAAACGTAAAACTATGCAAAAATCTCGACATGCAAAATTTTTTACAATTATTCCTTATAAATTTTTTCCCCTATATAGTATATTGTATAATTTTGTAGATGGGAAAGTAAAAATAAAAATCTTCTCTCTCACTCACTCTCTCTCTCTCTCCCTCTCTCTCTCAATATATATATATATATATATATGGAATGTTTGTTTGTGCTGTATGCGTTCTTATACCATTCATCCGATTGGGATAAAGCTGATGAGTTACTGTGCGCACGCCTGCGAAGGTTTCTGAATTACTTTGGACCCACTAGATGGCGGTGGGGCCGAGATATTTCGAAAAGAAAAATTGTATTTATGGTCAGATTTGGCTCATATTCAAAATATATATTAGTTACGTGAAAAGAAATTTTTTTGCGAAAAAAAGACCCGCTAGGTGGCACCGGTGTTGAATATATATATATATAAGACAATATTCGTATGTGTGTTTGCTGTAGAATAAAAAACTACTGGACCGATTTACGTGCAGGTTTATTAAAAATGGTTCGCGTTATCCGGAGAAGGTTTAAAGCTATTGAAATTCTCGATCTGACCAATAGAAAGAAAGTTAGGGGTATTTTGAACCGACTACTGTGTTAAGAGAGTAGTTTGAATTAAATCCGATAGGTAGTGCTGTTCTGACAATTGGATTTATTTACTTTCTGACTTTTATATAATGAAAGGTTAAAGTTTGTGAAGTTCCGTACTGTTCAGTTTTTTAATGCTTTATCAAACTTTCAATTCCGTTCGTTTAATCTAGGATCTTGGAATTAGGTTGGACGCCATGATGAGTTTTGGTACCCACGTCTTATAGGCCTGCTCGAAGGCGGTAAAGGTCATGCGTCTGGTTGCCAGATTACTACCGAATTGTGGGGGACCGAGGCAGCAGAGGAGGAGGCTGCTGTCTGGAGTGATATACCTCACATTACTTTACGGTGCCGAGATATGGGGAGGCATATACAGGGGTGCTCTCGAATCAATACACAGCTGACTCCGTATTACAGCTGCATATCGTACGGTTTCTCGAGAGGCAGTAGAAGAGTTGACGGGAATATTACCTGTCTATCTGGAGATCACCCGCAGAAAGAAAATTAAAGAGCAACAGGCATCAATACCTGCGGAAAAAAGGAGAGTGGCTAGCTCCATCATGGAAGAAATGTGAAGAGAAAGGCCGATGCGGTGGGACATTAGCCGATGGACACATCGCATAATTAGGGACCTGAGAAGCTGCTGCGAGAGGGCCCATGGGCTCGCAGGATTACTGTCTCATACAGTTTCTAGGAGGTTCAGAGAATACCTTTTTAGGTTTAAGATTCATCACTCCGCTAGTTGTCCGGTGTGTGTAGACGTTGAAGAGACAGCATATCGTGATATGCTGTCTCTTCTCGAAAAAAGACGAGAAGACGATAAAGACGTCTTCTCGCGAAAGAAGACGTGTCTTCTTTCGCTGCCCCCGATTTGAGGATGCAAGGAGGGAAATATTGTACATAAAGATAAAAGGGAAATAATTCTCCCATAGGAACTGCAACAGATAATGCAGAAAGCTCGGAAAATTGGACGGCTGTAGCAAGGTTTACTAGGAAGATCATGGAGGAGCTGTACGTCTGGGAAGAATCTCGCAGAGGTTGAAGAAGGGGTCGTCGGAGGGTTTGGGAGCGGACAAGCACGCGGCTGAGAGCTTAGCGGGTTCCCCGTACGTGTGGGGATCGCTTGGGTGCGGTGAGGTTGTGGGCACTCCGCTCCCGCGTCCGATGGTGATCCGTGAGGTACGTATACTATAGTGTTCGACTGTCTGTAAGGTGTTATTATGTGATTGGAATGACTGGCTTTGATGTGATGTGTGAAGTGTGCGGCGTGAGGTATATTTTGTGAGTGATAGTTAGATTTTGTGGTGTGTAGCGAGATATAGTTTGATGTTTGGTATCTTGCGGGTGTAAAATCTGTGTCTGTTGACTGTGGTGTGGTGTGGAATATGTGTGAGGGCGAATTTCCTCCTTACTGAACTAATGCATACCAGCTGTACAAGGAAGGGCGGGTATCCAGGGGTGGAGGTTTAGTCGGTAGTGCGCAGGAACACATACGCATTTAATTACATCTTGCGGAACCTGTAAGCGAGTCCTACACTGCCCAGGCGCCCGTAAATAGGGTTCCTCCACCTCCATAAAAAAAAAAATACGTGTCTGATAATAAATAAATAAATATTAGTACAATAAAATACATATTAGGTGTTAAAAAAATTTCTCACCAAGTCTTTCTCAAGTTTTTTCTATTAAAATGTAGAAAGAAGTATATAAATTTTATTAAAAATAAAATAAATTTTTCTTTTAAAGAAAAATAGATTGAATCTTGATTTTTTTAACCCTTAATTCTTTATTATAATTTACTGTATCTCTTTTTATACACTAACCGGACATTCATCTTGTGAAAAGTAAACAAAAAAAGGATAGTAAAACACGCTGTATTTTACAGAGCTTTCTAAGGTTTTCAGTCTAATGAAAATAAAACTGCGACAGCCAGAATAAACTCCAAAACTCTAGTATAACAATAAATATACTATACGTCACAACAAAAGAAAATGCGATAGGTGTATATTAGCTTTTCACTTAACTATAGAACATAGCATTAAGGATAACTCCTGTAACGAATATATATATATATATATATATATAGTAAAAGACAAAAATAATTTTTCAATACATACACCATTTTAAGTGTTTCTTAATTTGATCCTATAAACAACATAAGCTAAAAAGAGGTTTAATGGAGGAAATTTGCTCTTTCTTCGAACTAAAAATATTTTTTCAATATACGAAGGGAATTAGTTTTTAAATAAAGTAGAAATCTCTATTACTTTCCAAGGATCATAGTTCAAAAGCTATGCTGCAAGAAGGAAGTTTTTTCTTATGTTTACATTTGGCTGGTTTGATGCAATTCTACAAGATTCCCTATCTAGTCGTTTCATTTCAGTATACCCTCTACATCCTACATCCCTAACAATTTGTTTTACATATTCCAAACGTGGCCTGCCTACACAATTTTTTCCTTCTACCTGTCCCTCCAATACCAAATCTACTATTCCAGGATGCCTTAATATGTCACGATAATTATCTCTTGTTTTAACTATATTTTTCCAAATGCTTCTTTTTTCATCAATTTACCGCAAAACCTCTTCATGTGTTTATCCACCCGTCTGATTTTTAACATTCTCCTGTAGTACCGAATATCAAAAGCTTCTAATCTTTCCTTCTAAGAAAATTTGACTGTCTAAGTTTCGCTTCCATATAAAGCTAAGCTCCAAACATACACTTTCAAAAATTTTTTCCTGTTGTTTAAATTAATTTTTGATGTATGCAAGTTATATTTCTGACTGAAAGCTCGTTTTTCTAATGCTATTCGGCATTTTATATCGCTCATGCTTCGTCTATCTTTAATAATTCCACTTGCTAAATAACAAAATTCTTCTACCTCCATAATCTTTTCTCCTGCTATTTTCACATTCAGTGGTCCATCTTCGTTATTTCTACTACATTTCATTACTTTTGTTTTGTTCTTGTTTATTTTCACGCGATAGTTCTTGCGTAGGACTTCATCTATGCCGTTTATTGTTTCTTCTAAATCCTTTTTACTCTCGGCTAGAATTACTATATCATCAGCAAATCATAGCATCTTTATCTTTTCACCTTGTTCTGTTACTCCGGATCTAAATTGTTCTTTAACATCATTAACTGCTAGTTCTATGTAAAGATTAAAAAGTAACAGGGATAGGGAACATCCTTTTCGGACTCCCTTTCTTATTACGGATTCTTTCTTATGTTCTTCGACGATTATTACTGTTGCTATTTGGTTCCTGTAAATATTAGCGATTTTTCTTCAAAGGGAAAGATCATTTCACCTTTGCTATTCGGCATTTTATATCGCTCCTGCTTCGTCCATCTTTAGTAATTCTACTTCCCAAATAACAAAATTCTTCTACCTCCATAATCTTTTCTCCTCCTATTTTCACATTCAGTGGTCCGTCTAGATTATTTCTACTACATTTTATTAATTTCGTTTTGTTCTTGTTTATTTTCACGCGGTAGTTGTTGCGTAGCATTTCATCCATGCCGTTCATTGTGTCTTTCTTTTTTACTTTCAGCTAGAATTATTATATCATCGGGAAATCGTAGCAACTTCATCTTTTCACGTTGTACTGCTACTCCGGATCTAAATTATTTTTTAACGTCATTAACTGCTAGTTCTATGTAAAGAATAAAAAGTAACGGGGATAGGGAACATCCATGTCAGACTCCCTTTTTTATTACATCTTCTTTCTTACGTACTTCAATTATTTTTGTTGCTGTTTCGTTCCTGTAAATGCTATCAATTGTTCTTCTATCTCTGTACATGAACCCTAATTTTTTTAAAATGCTGAATATTTTATTCCAGTCTACATTGTGGAATGCCTTTTCTCGGTCTATAGATGTTGGTTTGTTTTTCTCCCTGTAAGATCTAAATATTTCATTACATTAATTAATATTTTATTTGGCTATAACTTTGCAACTAATTAAAATAAGAAATACTCATGATATATCATTGAAAAGTTCTTAATGAGGGCTTAATACTGCCGTTAAGAAAAACGTCCAAAATCGCAATTCTTTTTTTGATTTTTGGGTTTTTTTTGAACAATTTTGATCCATTCGATTGCAATCAAAAGGATCCATTCGATTGCCCAATTCCATGTTACAACAGTCCTAAATCCAAAATTTCATCATCCTACGGTTAATGATTTTTGAGATGCGATATACATACGTACGTACAGACGTCACACCGAAACTAGTCAAAATGGACTCAGGGATGATAAAAATTGATATTTCCGTTGAAATCTGAAAACCGAAATTTTTCACGATTACAATACTTCCTTTACTTCGTACAAGGAAGTAAAAATGAATTCATATTGAGTTAATTTTTTAAGGAATAATTTTTTTTATAGAATGGGTGATATTTTGAATCAGGTGAACATTTTTAAATTTTCATATAAATTTCAAAATAATAAAAAATAAATAAAAAGCCCTATTTTCATAATTATTATTACCATTTGTTTGATTAACGAATAAAAAAATTATTTCTTACATTTTATTTTAACAGAATTTTAGAATAATGTAATAAGTTTATGACGTAAATCCATATTATACAACATTATGGCACAATAATTAATTCAAGGTCAATAAAGCAGAACAGGTATTGTTTTTATATTTAAATGTACAATAAATTATAAGTATTTCTCCTATTCCGTTTAACTGTATAGTTTTTATACGTATAAAAAATAGTTAAAATACAAAAATCCGATGCGTTTAAAATAAATTAATATTTTTAAATAATTCAATTTATTATCTTAAACAATAAATAAATCTTTTATGTTAATCGATACATAACATAATATGTTATATAAATCATGTGATTAAAGTTATAATTACAAAAATATACAGACTGTTTCTAAAACGGTGGGCTGTAATACTTTTTCGAATTCCAATTATAAAACTAAACAAAAATATCTTTAGGAAAAATGGTAATTTCTCATTCGTTCTCCCACTGTCCGCCATTTTGTTATTTTTATATAAAAATTTATATTTCAACTTCGGATAGTGGAATCACATTAATATTTGGTAAACATCTTTATAATAAAATTTTAAAATTATCAAAAAAAAAGAACAAACCTTAAATATGTTTGCAAATTACAAAATGGCAGCCATATTTATTTTTTAATCCTATATATTTCCATAAGAATAAGTTTTATAAAAATGTATGATATGACTAAAATATTAAGCATTTTATTTTGAACAAAATGACATTTTATTTTTAAAAATTGGTTAACAAATAGCCGAGTTATGGCAGAAAATTAATGTTATAATTTTGTGTTTGTTTTCATGTCCTCCACTTTACGTTTCAATTCGATTAAATATTATTTTTATTTATTGTTAATTCTAGCAAATATTAAATTAAGTAATAATTTTCTCACAAGTGGAGGACATGAAAACAGACACAAAATTACATAAATTTTCTGCCTTGTTGAAAACTCATTCTGACTTTTTAACACTTCATAAAGAAATAGTTTTTTACCATCTTTTTTTTCTATATTGAGTACTGTTTATCTTACTTAAATTCATTCTTTTACTATATTTGGCGCGTTTCAGAATAACTCTATTATCAAAACTTATTGTATTACTACGATCAAAATCCATTATATGCCCACATCACCTCCGTTAATTATTTCTTAGATGGTGCCATCTAAGAACTAACGGAAACAGTGGGTGCATATAACGGATTTTGATGTATTGGCACTTTTAAAATTTCTGTTAGTCTTTATACCGAGTGAACAACATTAAAGCGAAACCATAATGAAACCGCTACCCAACACTATTTATGAAAGACTCTCACACAACTAGCGCGACTAGCGGATGTATATGTTACTACTAATGCTGCCGTTTGGCAGGTGGTTACGTGGTGGCAGTGCAGTATACGTTTTTTTGCACTGCATTTGTATTTGTGTAAAATTTCCTATTCAATCCAGGAGATGATAGCTATACTTGAGGACTATATTCGTTCTGGATCGTTTGAAGAATCGCGTCGAGTATTCGTAAAAAAATTTCCGAATGCCTGTATCCCAGCGAAGAGTAGCGTATACGATTTAGTTACAAAATGGTGTACAATAGGTTCGGTTTCAAATGCAAAACGAAATAGGCAACCTTCCGTTACACAGTTCATTGCCGCACATTGAAAGAAGAATTACTGCCGGTCCAAAAAAATCACTTTGCAGGTTATCCCAACAATCTGGTGTTAAATACACATCTTGTCGTAAAATTCTTCATGAATTAAAATTGAAATCGTAGCCGCGTTACAAGGAAGGAGATGGACAAACCCAATCGATTTGATTATTGCAACTGTCTTCTCGAAAACATTGTTGGTGGACAGATAGACCCGATATCCTATTTAATATCAAACGAGGCATGGTTTCATTTTATCCGACCATGTTAATTCGCAGAACACCAGGTATTGGATGGCGAGGAATCCTCACGAGATATTCGAGCGTCCAATTCACGATGAAAAAATTGTTGTTTGTATGCCGTTTCCGGTAATCATACCAATTCATGCCGGTAATTCATGGTATTGGTATCATGGAATTTGACCGGACTATCAATACAAAAGTTTAACTCACAATTTTCGAAGAATTCTACGCGGAATTAACTGATAATAAAATGTATTCATTTTATTATCAGTTCCAACAAGACGGAGCAACGTTTCACTGAATCGCGTTCATGTAGCTTTCACAAATGAACGAGATGTCAGCTGAGGACTGTGACCATTACGTTCCCCAGAGTTGTCTACTTGCAATTTTTTCCATTGAGGCTACTTAAAGGTGAGAGTTTATACATCTAATCCCCACAATATTGAAGAACTGAAGATGAAAATTCAACGAGAAATCAAAGAAATTGACAACAACGTTTTGCGTCAGACGACACATATGATCAGTCGAGCACAAAAGTGCATCGAAGCCCAGAGAGAACATTTTGAACATCTTTTCTAACAATCAGGTGTATAAATGCAACATTTAAATTACGTTTATGATTTTCTTATTTAACTTATCTGTATCATTTATAAAATTTAATTCCAACTTAACCTACCGATTATGCAGCGGTTACGTAATGGGCTCAGTTATATGTTGCTAACCGTATAAAGTTAGTCAACGTGCCTTCTATATTATGGTAATATTAATATATTACAAGCTTCGCATTTTATAAATAGTTTAACTGCCATGTGTATCGTTACTGACACACGGCATACCAATGGCTATTTTTGTTTTTAACACATATTCATATTTATATATTAAATTACGCGGTCTAAAAAACTATCGATTAGTGATTTACGTGATTAGTATTTTTTTTTTTTTTTTTTACTTTCATGTACGAAGTAAAGGAAGTATTGTGATCGCGAAAAATTTTGGTTTTCAGATTTCAACGGAAATATCCATTTTGACCATCCCTGAATCAATTTTGACTAGTTTCGGCGTGACGTATGTATCTCGTATAACTGAAATAACTCAAAACGATTAACGGTAGGATGTTGAAATTTTAGGACTGTTGTAATATCTAGTTTTACACCTCCCAGTTTGATTGCAATTGACTGAACCAAAAGCGTCTAATTAAAGCCCAAAATCAGAGAAAAATTTGATTTTTAACTTTTTCTTAACTGCAGTAATAGGGCCTCATTCAGAGCTTTTCAACGATATATCAAAAGTGGTACTTATTTTCATCGGTTCTAGAGTTTAGCCAAATAAAATTTTAATTAATAAAATATTTGAACTTACAAGGGGAAGGCACATCGTTAGAATCACACATCTACTTTTTTTTAAATTTAAATATATTGATTTTTTAATAATTATTAACCTCTGATTATAAAAAAATTGCAGTAAATAATAACTATAAAAAAAAAAATGAAAAAAATCAGAAGTTATTAATGAAATAAAATTTTATGTAATTTTCATTTAAAAAAAAAAAAGTGTAATTTAACAGGCGTACAAGGAAGTCAAGTGGTGTCCACATCAGATTTCTTTTTTCTAACTATAACGTTGTAACCGATTCAATTAGTGAACAATAATCAACCCACCCTTATAGTTCATTGAGATGAAGATAATAGGTAGGTATGTTAATGAGGTGTAATCTTGTGTAGATTCAGGCTAACCATTCCTAACCCACCGGGTTGGTCTAGTGGTTAACGCGTCTACCCAAATCAGCTGATTTGGAAGTCGAGAGTTACAGTGTTCAAGTCCTAGTAAAGCCAGATATTTTTACATGGATTTGAATACTAGATCGTGGATACCGGTGTTCTTTGGTGGTTGGTTTTCAATTAATCACACATCTCAGGAATGGTCCAACTGAGAATGTACAAGACTAACACTTCATTTACACTCATACATCCTCATTCATCCTCTGAAGAATTATCTAAACGGTAGTTACCGGAGGCTAAACAAGAAAAAGAAAGAAAGAAGGCCAACCATTCCTGAGTTCATTGTAATGAACTCCAATCACCAATCTACACTGACATCGACTTTTTAGTATTTAAAACCGTATAAAAAAAATCTACTAACTAGGATTTAAACTATCGATTTCGTAAATCATCTATTAAACAACAGATTTGTGAACTAGTTAAACAGCACACAAGCTCTGTGGGCAATTGGTAAATTATATATTATGATGTATTCCGATGAATGCTCTATTGTCTGTTACGTTGTAATTATCAGATGTTTACAATGTTATTTAAGCTGTTACTTGTTTTAATATTACATTGACCTAACATTTTTCAATCTATGTCAAATTGATATACGTATCCGTTTAAAAAAATGAAATATGTAATACGGCTTAGGTAAAGTAAATATAATGTTTTGTCCTCTGAAAAAAATCATTAACATTGTTCCATCCAAATATAGGCATTTGTTGACCTGGATGTACATATATGTTGAGCTAATTAAGGCTTGTTCTCTCGTTAAAATATGCAATTCTCTTTCTCTCTAATGTAATTCTTTAACATCTAATCTTTTTATATTTTATTTTTATTATTTTTGTTCAGTTCTTTTATATTTGTAATTTTTAATCTTCATCTATGTTTATTCTCTCTTTTACTCTCTTTCTCTATATCTCTCTCTCTCTCTCTCTCTCTCTCTCTCTCTCTATAAATATATATATAATAACAAGATATATTTTACTTAAAAATACTATCTTTAATAATCTGTTGGGTTAGTCAATCAACTGTGCAAACTTATTAATTAAATACACTACGTTTCACTTAGAATTCTCTAAGCTTCCTCAGGTGACAATACATATTCATACACACATTATACAGTATTCTCTTGCAAAATAAGAGATTAACTGATCTACCCATACATAACAATATTTTGTCCTCACCCTTGTAACAGATCCCTTACTCCTACATGACTCATGTTATCTTTAGATGATTATATGTAACTTTATATAATCTAATTGCTATATCCTGTGCACTGAAATCTTTACAATGTACATATTTTTCTCAAAAATTACAAATATCAAACATTTTTTCCTTAACACTAAGATTACAATATAAATATGATTTTTTAAATTAAATTTACATATATCTTTCTTAGTTTAAAAATCATAATAGAAGAATATACACGTGGAAAAAGCCAGGCAATACTGCAAGGTATCAGATAGATTATATCATGGTTAAGCAATGATTTAGAAATCAACTCGTCGACTGCAAAGCTTACCTTGGAGCAGAAATTGATAGCGACCGTAATTTAGTGTTTATGAAATGTTGATTGGGGTTTAAAAACCTAAAAAACACGTTTCAGATGAATCGGTGGAATTTAGAGAAGCTTTAGGAAGAGGAGGTAAAGAAGATTTTTGAGGAGAACATCGCAAGAGGTCTGAGTAAAAAAGATGAGGTAGAAAATATAGAAGAATGAGAAAATGATAAAAAGGAAATTCTTAAATCAACAGAAGCAAACTTAAGCGGAAAAAAGAGAACTGGTAGAAAACCTTGGGTTTCAAACGATATATTGCAGCTGATGGATGAAGGTAGAAAATATAAGAATGCTAGTGATGAAAAAAGTAAAAGGAACTATTGACAATAAATAAATACAATAAACAGGAAGTGCAAACAACCAAAAGGAAAGTGTTCAGAAGTGGAAAGAGAAATGAACGTTGGTAAAATAGACGGAGCATACAAGAAAGTTACGGAAACTTTCTTGTACAACTTTCTTGTTACGGAAATCGGAGTACACCGATTTATAATACGAAAGGCAAAGTAGATAGGTGGTTGCTATATATAGAAATGTTATACGGAGAAAATTAATTAGAAAATGGTGTTATAGAGGAAGAAGAGGAAGCGAAGAGGATGAAAGGGGAGAAATAATACTGAGATCTGAATTTAAGAGAGCATTAAACAAGTTGAATGACAGAAAAGCTCCTGGAATAGAGGAAATACGTGAAGAATTACTGCACAGTGCAGGTGAAGAAGCGATTGATAGACTATACAAACTGGTGTGTAATATTCATGATAAAGGGGAAGTTCCGTCAGACTTCAAAGAGAGTGTTATAGTCATGATACCAAAGAAAGCAGAAGCAGATAAATGTATAGAATACAGAACAAGTGGCTTAACTAGTT
The DNA here is from genome assembly GCF_047948215.1 of Lycorma delicatula. Taxonomy (NCBI): domain Eukaryota; kingdom Metazoa; phylum Arthropoda; class Insecta; order Hemiptera; family Fulgoridae; genus Lycorma; species Lycorma delicatula. The sequence goes on from NC_134455.1 coordinate 402,587,335, forward strand.
ATAAATCAAAAATCTTAACTAGGATTCTGTACAGAAGAATTGAAAAGAAAGTGGAAGAAGTGTTAGGAGAGACCGATTTGGTTTCAGGAAAAGTATAGGGACAAGGGAATCAATTTTAGGGCTCAGATTAATAGTACAAGGAAGATTGTAGAAAAAACCCAACATACTTGGCATTTATAGATCTAGAAAAGGCATTCAATAAGGTAGACTGGAATAAAATGTTCAGCATTTAAAAAAAAAATATGGGATTCAAAAACAAACAAAAGAAAGATTACTGACATTTACAGGAAACAAACAGCAATAGTAATAATTGAAGAACATAAGAAAGAAGCTGTAAGAAAAAAGGAAATCCGACAATGATGTTCCCTATCCCCGTTACTTTTTAATCTTTACATAAAACTAGCAGTTAATGATGTTAAAGAACAATTTAGATCCGAAGTAACAGTACAAGGTGAAAAGATAAAGATGCTACGATTTGCCGATGATATAGTAATTTTAGCCGAGAGTAAAAAGGATTTAGAAGAAACAATGAACGGCATAGATGAAGTCCTATGCAAGAACTATCGCATGAAAATAAAACAAGAAGAAAACAAAAGTAATGAAATGTAGTAGAAATAACAAAGATGGACCACTGAATGTGAAAATAGAAGGAGAAAAGATTATGGAGGTAGAAGAATTTTGTTATTTGGAAAGTAGAATTACTAGATGGACGAAGCAGGAGCGATATAAAATGCCGAATAGCACAAGCGAAACGAGCCTTCAGTAAGAAATATAATTTGTTTACATCAAAAATTAATTTAAATGTCAGGGAAAAATTTTTGAAAGTACAGGGACAGGTAGAAGGAAAAAATTATGTAGGCAGGCAACGTTTGGAATATGTAAAAAAAATTGTTAGGGATGTTGGTTGTAGGGGGTATACCGAAATGAAACGACTGGCAGTAGATAGGAAATCTTGGAGATCTGCATCAAACCGGTCAAATGTCTGAAGACAAAAAATATGTTGCTTAATCCGGTTATGTCCGTTCTATTGTAGACAGCGTTTTCTTGATGTATGTTATATCTATAGTGGTCCTTTTATATGTATTTTGTTCTTTGTCTAATATTTTGGTTCTGTTGAAATCAAACTACTATTTATGTTCTACTTTAAGTTTATGAGCACTGTCACTTTCTTTATTCTTTATTTATAGGCTTTTATTCTTTTTTTAAGATATTGCGATGTTTGTCCATTGTACACAGGGTTTCAAAATTTGCAAGGAATGCTTTATACTACGTTGGTTTTTTGATTTTTTCTAGCGGCCACTTTAATTTAGAAAATATTTAATTGTTGTAATTTTAATGGGCTACTGCGAAATCCTTTTGTAGCAACTTTTTAATCTGGGACACATCTTTTACAAATCTGGGATACATGGTAATGTAACATAATTCTCACTCTTATTATTTTTATTAGAATGACTGGCTGATTATAATTTTACAAGTTATGGTTTTAAATATTTAGTGATATTTTCCATATAATTATTATATATTAATAAATCTTTTGCTTTTTTAATATATTCTGGTCTATCTTCGGGGTTTGTAAATTTTACTACTTTGTTAAGATGATTCTTGACTAATGATTTTTTATGTAATATTATTTATGCTTATACGAAATTTGGGCAACTGCCTGAAGACGTTGGTTTTATATACCATTTTGTTGATATAATCTTTTCGGAATGAGTTATTATTGTTAAATCCAAAACATTTACACTATTGTTAATCTCAACTTTCTTTGTAAATTGTATATGTTCATTAAATAGGTTAAATTTTGTTAATATTAAATCAATATCCTGTTCATGTGCACATACTAGAATCTCATCTACGTATCTTTTATAGAACGAGACCTTACTGTTTAATCTCTCTAATACTTTATTTTCTAAATATTCCATAGTTAGGTTTGATAAGCAGGCTGAGACTGGTACCCCAATCGCTAAATATATACGAGGTGCGACAATAAAGTAATGAGACTGATGTGAAAAAAAATGTTGCTTACCGTTTTAGTCATGTTTAGTGTTGTCTCCTTCAAAGTAGTTCCCCTCTGATTGCACACACTTATTCCAGCGCTTCTGCCATTGATGGTAACATTTCTGGAACTCATCTTCTGTAATATCCTCCAAGACCCTCGTCACAGCTTTTTGGACATCTTGTGTCGATTGAAAATGGTGTCCCTTGACCGCCATTTTGACTCTTGAAAATAGAAAAAAGTCGCACGCATCTGGTGAATAAGATGGCTGTGGTAGTACTGAAATTTGTTTTGAAGTTAAAAATTGCTATACTGACAGAGCAGTATGGGATGGCGCATTATTGTGATGCAGAATCCAATTATCAGCAATGTTGGCACGGACACGAAGAACTCGTTTACGAAGTCTTTCTAAAATTTCTTTGTAGAAATATCGTTTGTTTGTCAAGGAGGCACCCGCTCTTTATGAACAGTTCCCTTGGAATCGAAGAAGCACACAAGCGTGCATTTTACTTTTGACTTTGACATGCGAGCTTTATTTTGGTCTGGGTGATCCCTTTGAGCAACGTTGCGAACTTTGGCGTTTTGTCTCTGGATCGTATTGAAAAAAACAACCTTCATCGCCAGCGATAACACGGCCCAACAAATCTGGATTGATTTCCGTTTACTCTAACAGATCGGCTGCCACATTTTTTCGTGTTTCTCGCTGTTGTTGTGTGAGATTTTTGGGGACCATTTTTGCACAAATCTTTCTCGTACGAAGATCTTCAGTTAATATTAGACGAACCGTTTCTCGATCGATGTTGAGTTCTTCTGCGATCATTTTTACGGATAATCATCGATCAGATCGTACGATTTCACGCACCCTGGTCAAGTTGACATCTGTCCGTGAGGTTGATGGTCGTCCACTGCGGTCTTCATCTTCAACATTCGTTCTGACTTCGCTAAAAATTTTACGCCACCGAAAAACTTGAGCTCTTGACATAACCTGCTCTCCAAAAGCTTTCTGAAGCTTACCATAAGTTGTCGTCGCGTTTTCACCCGATTTAACGCAAAACGAAATGGCATACCGTTGCGCAATATTTTGCGGTTTTATTTCTGTGACGAGAGATACAAACACGTGTTAACTTATTACAGCACAACTCACCACTGAGCAGTTGCATCAATGTGCCGCTTGGACTAGAAGTAGCTTATAGACCAAGGTCAAAGATGGTGTGCCTACGCAAGCTGCAGGGTTGCCACATCTTTCAAAGAAAAATCAGTCTCATTACTTTATTGTCGCACCTCGTATATATATGTTTGTTAATAGTTTTTCTGTTTTCTAACAATATATGTTGAAAATATAAATGATAAAAATTATATTAGATGGTCAACAGTTTATTTTAAATGTAAAAAAAAATATTTTTATTGAACTCTATAATGAAAAAATCCCTTTCGGTACGCCGGAAGGCGTACCGAAAAAAAGATTTCCGCCTTAAACGGAAAAGTTAAGAAAATCTTCAAATTTACTAAATACGACAATGACTGCATGAGAAAAAATTTCACACATTTAGCATACGATAAGCCTCATCTTCTTCAAATTCCAGTTAAATTTTGGTCATCCCTTGTCGTACGGGTTTATATCAAAAATTGTTTCAAACAAAAGTTTTAAGTAATGTTTAGAAAATTAACGACCACTTAAAACCGTGTGCCTATTAAGGGAGGTATGCTTTTTTTGTCTTCAAAACCCCATTTTTTCCACTCCCTGGGCAATGGTTGGTGAGATCAAAAAACTTTACTTAGATACGTTTTAGGCACTTAAACAAAGAATAGCAGGAATTTTAAACGAATTCTATATTCTACTAAATAAGAAATTTATAGCGATATTTTTTTGTTTTCTTTTTGGTCATCCCCTGCCGTTAAGGGTTGGTCATATCAAAAATTGTTTCAAATTTACTCGATACGGCAACGGCTGCATGTTTAGCCTACGATAAGCCCCATCTCCTTACAATTCCAGCAACATTTAGATCATCCCTTGCCGTAAGGGTTGGGCAAATCAAAAGTTATTTCAGAAAGACATTTTAGGTAATGTTTTTAGGGATTAAAGACCACTTTAAATCGATTCGATACTGTGCATATTAAGGGAGGTATGATTTTTTTTGTCTTCAAAACTCCGTTTTTTCCACTCCCTGGGCCAATGGTTGGTGATATCAAGAAATTTTACTTACATAAATTTTAGGCCTTATCAAGAAAATAATAGGAACTTTAAACGAATTCGATATTTTACTTAATATTAATAAGAAAGTTATAGTGATATTTTGTTTTTTTCGAAAAAGTCGTTTCCACCTCCATGGCCTAATTTTGACTGTTAACGAACTCGACCGAGATTTTGGGACGAATTATTTTTAAGAAACAATTTGAAAGTGATTGGCCCAAAATTTCGTGAGTTATCATGTCCACACGATAAATGTATACATTTTTGAGCTGACAGTGATTTTGTTGTCTAGGGGATGTGAAACGCGAAGATATGTCGAAATTTTCCGGAAGTCCAATCATGGTATCCATTACAATAAATAACTTTCTTATGAAAACTACCAAAAAAGAGAAATCAATTATATTAGAGAGTAAATAAGTTTTTTTTTTTAGCAAACCATGTTAAGTATAACATGGTTATACTTAAGAACTATCGCATAAAAATAAACAAGAACAAAACAAAAGTAATGAAATGTAGTAGAAATAACAAAGATTTACCAATGAATGTGAAAATAGGAGGAGAAAAGATTATGGAGGTAGAAGAATTTTGTTATTTGGGAAGTAGAATTACTAAAGATGGACGAAGCAGGAGCGATATAAAATGCCGAATAGCACAAGCAAAACGAGCCTTCAGTAAGAAATATAAATTGTTTACATCAAAAATTAATTTAAATGTCAGGAAAAGATTTTTGAAAGTGTCGCTTTATATGGAAGTGAAACTTGGACGATCAGAGTATTTGAGAAGAAAAGATTAGAAGCTTTTGAAATGCGGTGCTATAGGAGAATGTTAAAAATCAGATGGGTGGATAAAGTGACACATGAAGAGGTATTGCGGCAAATAGATGAAGAAAGAAGCATTTGGAAAAACATAGTTAAAAGAAGAGACAGACTTATAGGCCACATACTAAGGCATCCTGGAATAGTCGCTTTAATATTGGAAGGACAGGTAGAAGGGAAAAATTGAGTAGGCAGGCCACGTTTGGAATATGTAAAACAAATTGTTAGGGATGTAGGATGTAGAGGGTATACTGAAATGAAACGACTAGCACTAGATAGGGAATCTTGGAGAGCTGCATCAAACCAGTCAAATGACTGAAGACAAAAAAAAAAATATACGACTATTTTAAAACATTTTTTATATTTCTAATTCAAAGAAATTATTGAAATTATTAAGTAAGAAGCTGCGGTAAACTTAATGCATAGTTATTTTCCTATTTCCTTTTATTAATTATTAATCTTTACTTTAATTTTTAAATAAACAATTTCTATGTTTTCTGTTATAAAATTACAAAATAATAAATAAATTTTAAGTTAATTATATAATACAAATATAATCTAGTAAAACAGAACAATCAATGTAGTATTTTATTTACATTACTGTTCAGAGTATTACGGATAGATACGACTTATTTGTTAATAAGTCAATAAAAGGTCGACCGAAACAAAAACCATTTAAATTTTAAATAGAGTACAGAATAAATATTTGTTATTGCGAATCTCTTTGTTTAGTACTAAAATAAATATTTAGAAAACAAATCTACCAAAAATACGCGCTGAAAGATATAAAAAAAAGCCAGAAAAAAGATATAGACTTTATTCGGCTAACCATTATTGAGATAGACAATTAATACTTTATAGGAATTAACCAAATCCTTATTTGTTTGCCTTAAAAGTTTACAGCGGTTAAATTTTTGATATTCGGTTCACAGAACCAAATTTAAAAAAAAAAATAAATTGTAAACAATTATCGAGATATGTAATTATTTTTAAATGAAGAGAACTCCTTCCACCTTAAGTGAAGATTTTAAAATAAAATTTCGAAATTTTTTTATAAAAGTAACACGTTTTAGCTAATAATAAAGGACAATTTTAGATATTTAAAGAAAAAAGCCTTTTAACTTTACACTTTTAATTTAGGATTCGAATATAATTTAGTGTCTCTTTCTTTCTTTTTCTGTTTAGGTTCCAGAACCACCATAAAGTATTACTTCAGAGGATGATATGTATGAATGTATGTATGTAGTCTTTTACACGCTCAGGTCGACCGTTCCTAACCCACCGGGTTGGTCTAGTGGTTAACGCGTCTTCCCAAATAAGCTGATTTGAAAGTCAAGAGTTACAGCGTTAAAGTCCTAATAAAGCCAGCTATTTTTACACGGACTTGAATACTAGATCGTGGATACCGGTGTTCTGTGGTGGTTGGGTTTCAATTAACCACACATCTCAGGTATGGTCGAACTGAGAATGTACAAGACTCCATTTCATTCACACTCATACATATCATCCTCATTCATCCTCTGAAGAATTATCTAAACGGTAGTTACCGGAGACTAAACAGGAAAAAGAAAGGTCGACCGTTCCTGAAATGTGTAATTAATTGAACCCCAACCACCAATGGACAAGAAGTATTATCATGCACGAGGTGAAGAGACTTGAAAGCCACCATGATAGGCCACGGCGCAGTAAATGTGGATCTCATAAGTGAGATGTTGGGGCAGAGATGCTTGGACCCTGTTTTAAGATGAAGATTTTTTAATTTTTTATTTTATTTTTCTCGAGAGTAACAACTTTGGTGTGAGGCAAAATTAGAAACAAGGCATCAGAGGGGAGGGCAGGCAGACTGGAAAATTATAGTTGACCTGAGGCGGAAAGACCGATGTCGGATGGCTATGGGCGGCCAGCCTTAGGGGATGAACGCGTCTCTAGTCGTGAACGCGTTTTACCAAATCAGCCGATTTAGAAGTTGAGAGTTCCAGCGTTCCAGTCCTAGTAAAGTCAGTAATTTTTATACGGATTTGAATACTAAATGGTGGATACCGGTATTCTTTGGTGGTTGGGTTTCAATTAACCACAGACGTCAGGAATGGTCGAACTGAGACTGTACAAGACTAGACATCATTTAAGCTCATACATATCATCCTCATTCATCCTCTGAAGTATAATCTGAAAGGTAATTACCGGAGGCTAAACAGGAAAAAAAAGAAAAGCCTTACGGGGTAGTCGTCGGGGGCTCCTCGGAGTCGTCGTTCACCGATGAACCCCTGGGGACGTCGTTCTGGCTATTCTAATTCGGTGACAAGAGCACCCGGGTTATTGCGCAGGGGCTCTGTACATACCATATGGATTAGATCTGCTTCCTTCGTGACTAGAGGGGGGGAGGTTTTTTAGCGGGTAAGAGCCTTGCACTTGCCGTCAGAGCGGGCCTGGCGGCAGCTGGCAGAGCTTTTTTTCCCTCCTACGGGGAAAAAACAAACCATCAATCAACACCACGATCTAGTATTGAAATCCGTATAAAAATAACTTCCTTTACTAGAATTTTAACCTTAGAAATCTCGAATTCAAATTCAGCTGATTTGCGATAACGAGTTCACTAGCAGACCAACCCGGGGGGGGGGGGGTCACAAATTATAACCTAAAGGGACCCTCCTTTGAGATATACGTATAAATTTTATTATTTTCCTTTTTTTTCCTTTTTGTTTGTTTAACCTCCGGGACTATAGTTACGTATTGCTTCAAAGGATGAGATGAATGATTTGTAGCGTGTATGAAAATGTCATGCCTGACCGGGAATCGATCCTGGGACCTCCGGATGAAAAGACGAGGCAATACGAAGGCCGAAAAATTTTCTACTTGTCGACCTCTTACCTACCTACCTTAAACAACGTTATTAAAATACAATTACATTAACGATTTAAAAAATCATCGTACAAAATTATGTAAAAATTGGTTAATCCGTTCTGAAGTTAACAAGTAAAATAGTAATAAAAAATGGTTTACTATTTCCGGGTTAATTCTGATTTCCCCCAGATTTCAACTCTTCTAATAAAATGTAGCCCTATTGTAATTTTCGGGACCTAAATTAAGGAATAAAGTTAATGCTGTTGTATGTAATTTGAGTTGAGAAAAAAAATAGAAAATGTTCTAGAATTATAACGCCAGTAGTTTTTAAGATAACCTACGTGAAATTACAATATTCAATGTCGAAAAATATTTTTTTTTTTTTTTTTTTTTTTTTTTTTTTTTTTTTTTTAGGTTTGCAGTATTATCGTTTTGTTAAATAAATGCAAAAGAGTAATGTGTTTAGAAAATTACAGCCAATAAAAAGTAAATAAAACCTTTAACAATCGGGGTTTTTTTATTAAAGCAAACCGACGAAAAATAAACATTCTGGAAAGGGCTTCTTGAGTTATAAAGGTTGGAACCATTAATAAACTGTACAGCTAAGCAGTGTTATTACATAACAGGTAAAATATAAAATTATACTGAATTTTTTATTAAATTTACACCAAATTAAACAAATTATTATTTGCCCAAAAATTTATATGCATATCAGTTCTACCTGGTGGTGTCAAAGAAAAAAAAAATGGAAATGATTTTTACAATTAAAAAAAAATTTCAAAATCATGACAATTCTGAAAAATAAAACGACAATTTGGAAAAAAAGTTTTGAAATCATTAAGATTTAATGAGCACGAAGTTTTATTGACTCCTATTACATCATGACAACACCGAGGGCCGGAGGAATAAAAATACTGTTGAAGCGAGCGAGCGAGCGGCTCTCTCTCATTCACTCTCTCTTTCTCTCTGTATGTGTATGCGCGCGAGCGCGTGTACAATAATATTCAGATCGTACGAGAAAAATTGGGAATTTATTTAATTTTTCGATAGATGCATAATTGTTCTGTTCTATGATTAAATGTGAGAAATTGTTCAATGAGGTCATTACGAATGGAACAAGGAAATTAATTATTATCTTCAACATTACTCATTAATAATTACACTGATAAATATAATTTTTGTTTCCTAACATGCAATACATGATTTTAATCTGTTTTTTGATGCTGAAAACGAATATGAACTCAGAATTTTTCTATCACCCACAAATTTTGAAAAAAAAAAAACCATTAAATTTGAATTAAAGGATTTTTTTTTCATTTTTTAACGTATAGTTAGTATTTTAAGCTTCTATATTGTATTTTGTTAGCTCATTTTTTATTCTTTAGGGATCAATATTTGTGCAATAAACCAAATTATTTCCATTAATAAAATACTGAGAAAGTTCTTTTTGTCGGCTTCGAAAACTAGAAATTTTTCTATTTTTTTAAAGTAAATTCCAATCGTGAAGTCTTGATCGTAACAGTTCAGTTTAATTTTTTGATAAATTTAAATCTCTATCCGAGTCATTTAATTCACCTTATGATATAAGATATGGCTTATCGGAAGATAATTCAAAATCAAAATCATTGTTGTCTTCTTCAGTACTACCTGATTCTTCATCGCTGCTTTTGAAACATACACTCACAACTGGCTCATGAACTGGAATAATTTCACTGTGAGGTACATGCCTGATTACAGATTGCAATGAAGGATATTTTACAGTATGTTTAAATTTTTTAGAAATTCCAGATACATTTGTTAAACAAAAGTAACAATCGGTTACATGACCCTTTGATTCATTCCAAACCATAGGTCTATATGTCATAATATGTGATTATGATATGATTTAATTCTTTGTTAATATTATTTATTTATAAGTTACAAATTATGTTAACAAAGTTAAACACTAAAAAATAAGGTAACAAAATACAATATAGGAACTTAAATTGCTTACTATACGTTAAAAAATGAAAAAAAAAATCCTTTAATTAAAATTTAATGTTTTTTTTTTCAAAAGTTGTGGGTGATAGAATAATTCTGATTTCATATCGTTTTCAAAGAATTTTGTTATTTGGGAAGTAGAATTACTAAAGATGGACGAAGCAGGAGCGATATAAAATGCCGACTAGCACAAGCGAAACGAGCCTTCAGTAAGAAATATAATTTGTTTACATCAAAAATTAATTTAAACGTCAGGAAAAGATTTTTGAAAGTGTATGTTTGGAGTGTCGCTTTATATGGAAGTGAAACTTGGACGATCGGAGTATCTGAGAAGAAAAGATTAGAAGCTTTTGAAATGCGGTGCTATAGGAGAATGTTACAAATCAGATGGGTGGATAAAGTGACAAATGAAGAGGTATTGCAACAAATAGATGAAGAAAGAAGCGTTTGGAAAAATATAGTTAAAAGAAGAGACAGACTTATAGGTCACATACTAAGGCATCCTGGAATAGTCGCTTTAATATTAGAAGGACAGGTAGAAGGAAAAAATTGTGTAGGCAGGCCACGTTTGGAATACGTAAAACAAATTGTTAGGGATGTAGGATGTAGAGGGTATACTGAAATGAAACGACTAGCACTAGATAGGGAATCTTGGTGAGCTGCATCAAACCAGTCAAATGACTGAAGACAAAAAAAAAATTCGTTTTCAGCATCAAAAAAACAGATTATAATCATGTATTACATGTTAGGAAATAAATGTTATATTTATCAGTTCCGATTCTAAAAATGGTTTTAGAATAAATAATAATTCAATAACAATAAGCAAAATATATGAAAAAAAAAATCAAAAAAAGTTATTAGTGAAATAAGATTGTATATACTTTTATAAATGTGTATATGTAATTTAATAGGCGTATAAAGAAGTCATGTGGTGTCCACATGAGAATTTTTTTATTAATATCTGGAAAAATCATCTAATATTTGGCAACTTTTTATTATTATTTATTATGTAAATTTCATATTAGAAGTAAATGTACTTTTTGTGACATAATTGACTTATTTTTTAAATCATAAATTACTAATGAATAAACATATATATGTATATATTTATTAAGGACTTTTTCAACATGAGTAATCCTTCTTCGGTTAAATACTTAACTTTCACAGAGTTCAAATAAATTATATGTGTAATTATAAGTTTAGTATGTAAAATAGTAAAACTTTAAATGTGAAAAAGTAATAAAATCTCACAAATATTATTTTTAAGTGATAATAATTATAATAAAAATAAATCTTTAATTTAATATAAAACGACGTATGTTTTTTTTATACTTTTTACGTCATTTTTTTACCAAACTCAAAGTTTTTTTAGAAATTTTCCAGTGTAGTTTCTGTTAAAAATTAATTTAATTAGTAAATATTATAAGAAAGAGCTTTTTAAAAATTTAATTTTATAAGGTACTTCAATCGTCTCAGCCTTTCATCCAGTAAGTCCCGGATTTAAATCCCGGTTAAATACGAGACAACATTCAAACAATAAAACATTTTCATTAAAAGAAACCAACCAAGTGTAAATAGACTTTTAAAGCAGATACATATCAGTAACTATAATTAACAAATATATTCTTTAAGTTAATTTTTGATTAAAGAAAAGAAAGACAAGATTAAAGCTAAAGAAAAACAAACCAACATACTTGGCGTTTATAGATCTAGAAAAGGCATTCGATAACGTAGACTGGAATAAAATGTTCAGCATTTTTAAAAAGTTAGGGTTCAAATACAGAGATAGAAGAACAATTCCTAACAGGTACAGGAACCAAACAGCAACAGTAATAATTGAAGAACATAAGAAAGACGCCGTAATAAGAAAGGGAGTCCGACAAAGATGTTCCCTATCTCCGTTACTTTTTAATCTTTACATGGATCTAGCAGTTAATGATGTTAAAGAACAATTTAGATTCGGAGTAACAGTACAAGGTGAAAAGATAAAGATGCTACGATTTGCTGATTATATAGTAATTCTAGCCGAGAGAAAAAAGGATTTAGAAGAAACAATGAACGGCATAGATGAAGTCCTACGCAAGAACTATCGCATGAAAATAAACAAGAAGAAAACAAAAGTAATGAAATGTAGTAGAACTAACAAAGATGGACCACTGAATGTGAAAATAGGAGGAGAAAAGATTATGGAGGTAGAAGAATTTTGTTATTTGGGAAGAGTAGAATTACTAAAGATGGACGAAGCAGGAGCAATATAAAATGCCGAATAGCACAAGCGAAACGAGCCTTCAGTAAGAAATATAATTTGTTTACATCAAAAATTAATTTAAATGTCAGGAAAAGATTTTTGAAAGTATATAAGTTTGGAGCGTCGCTTTATATGTAAGTGAAACTTGGACAATAGGAGTATCTGCGAAGAAAAGATTAGAAGCTTTTTAAATGAGGTGCTATAGGAGAATGTTAAAAATCAGATGGGTGGATAAAGTGATAAATGAAGAGGTATTGCGACAAATAGATGAAGAGACAGACTTATAGGCCACATACTAAGGCATCCTGGAATAATCGTTTTAATATTGGAAGGACAGGTAGAAGGGAAAAATTGTGTAGGCAGGCCACGTTTGGAATATGTAAAATAAATTGTTAGGTATGTAGAATGTAGCGGGTAGACTGAAATGAAACGACTAGCACTAGATAGGAAATCTTGGAGAGCTGCAGCAAACCAGTCAAATGACTGATGAAAAAAAAAAAATTTTGATAACATATTAAATTTTCAATGTATATGACAGAAAAGTGTTTTTAATTATAATAAACAAAAAAATAATTAAAATTATATTAATAAAATTTAACAATAAGAAGACCGGGTGAATATAAATCAACAGAAGAAATTATACCTTTATCAAAATATTGCCTCTATCGTATTTTTTTAACCTCCCATTGAATTTAATTGCTTTTTAGACAATATATTTACAAAACAATTAATTACCTTTTTCAATAAACAGTTTTATTATTATACTCCAAAGAATAAGATTTTTTGTCCATTTTCAGGAAATTAATTTTGTTATTATTACGTCATATGAACTGTATTACACAAGTAGAGATGCATACAAGATATATCGATTGAATGAAATCATGACAGACTTGAATCGCAAATCAAAGCATGAAAATTAAACTTAAATTATACCTATGTATTTTTAAAGTGAAATATATACAACAAACTGGCCTACCTACGCAGTAACTGGACCGTCAGCGCCCAGGTCGGCTTAGATGAACCCTGGAGCAAACTCAGGGCTTACCCCAGGGCCGCAGAGCTCGCTTCACTTGCATTCCCGTGTTAGAGGGGAAACGACGCGTTGGACAACCGCAGAGCTCGCTTTGATCGACATTCAGGTATACCCAGAGGGCCCTGGACTGCCATACTGTTCGTTATGCTCATGATTAATAGAATAATACTGGTAAATAACAATTTAATGTATTTAGGCTTTATAGAAACCTGGAAATGAAACTTAATAACAAAAGAAAAAATTACAAAATTTAGCACAGGTAGATTTGCAATTGTTAGAAGATTCTTACATTAATAAAATTCTGACGCCACATAATATACTATTGTATAAGCGTTGTGTAGATGACACTATATATATATATATACAATGAAAATGTTCAATATGAATCAAATATAGTATTAAATTAATTTAATAAAATTGATAAATAAATAAAATTCACCATGGAAGTTAAAAAGGATAATTATTTGAACTTATCAAATAAAAATACATAATAATAAAATAAAATTAGAAATATATCGTAAAGATTCATTAAATAACACAGTAATTAATTACTATTATTTTCATTCATGCTCCCAAAATATGTTTTTTAATACATTTCTATATACAGCCGGCAACATATAATAGAATACGGTCATACATACGATCATAATAATATCAAGAAAATGTTAGATATTTCTTATAAATATTATAAGATATAAGGGAGAAAGGATCCTGGAATAAACGGAATACCTGTAGAATTACTGCGCAGTGCAGCTGAGGAAGCGGTTGATAGATTATACAAACTGGTGTGTAATATTTACGAAAAAGAGGGAAGTTCCGTCAGACTTCAAAAAGACGTTTTAAAAGATGTTTTATTGACAACATACCAAAGAAAGCAGGAGTAGGTAAAGGTAGAGAATACAGAACAATTAGCTTAACTAGTCACGCATCAAAAATCTTTACTAGAATTCTGTACAGAAGAATTTAGAGTGGAAGAAGTGTTAGGAGAAGACCGATTTGGTTTCACGAAAAGTATAGGAACCAGGTAAGCAATGTTACGGCTCAGATTAATAGTAGAAGGAATACATACTTAATATTAACCTACTTAAAATTTTTAGACCTAGAAAAGGCATTCGATAACGTAGACTGGAATAAAATGTTCACCATTTTAAAAAAATTAGGGTTCAAATACAGAGAACAATTGCTAACATGTACAGGAACATGTATAGGAGAATGTTAAAAATCAGACGGGTGGATAAAGTGACAAATAGATGAAGAAAGAAGCATTTGGAAAAATATAGTTAAAGGAAGAGACAGACTTATAGGCCACATACTAAGGCATCCTGGAATAGTCGCTTTAATATTGGAAGGACAGGTAGAAGGGAAAAATTTTGTAGACAGGCCGCGTTTGGAATATGTAAAACAAATTGTTAGGGATATTCGATGTAGAGGGTATAATGAAATGAAACGACTAGCACTAGATAGGGAATCTTGGAGAGCTGCATCACACCAGTCAAATTACCGAAGACTAATAAATAAAAATAAAAAAAGAGACATTTGGGTTGTTTAGCTCTTCCAGCGAATCCAGTTTCATGAATCCTTAACTCAATTTCTGAGCAATGCATAATGGTATTTAGGTTGTCATTATGTATATCAAGATGGAAGAAACTAAAATGGTTAGTTGTGTAAGCCTTAAAGAGGGACTTTTCGATTAAAGGAAGGAAATTTTCTGATTAAAAACCCTAGTTTTCTAAGTTGTGGATTGAGAGTGAAGTTTATAGCCCTTTCAAAAGCAATGGTAGTATATGAATGGTTGCTATGGAATTTGAAGAGCCCACCAGGTGTTGTACTGAAGAGAACCAAATGATTCATAATTACTATCTACAGGTTCTGTCCAATCAGAATAATTCTACGTAATGTCCAAATCCGGTATCTAAAATTAAGGTTCAAGAACAACAAGCATCACACATAAGCATTCTAAATAATTGAGATGTGTTGTAACAATCCAGTGCCTTTATCAATTAACTGATTATAATATTTTATATAATACACCATGATTATCGAATATTAGATAATATTTAACCTCCAAAATTAAATCGTCATTCTGTTTATAACAATTGACTAAAATAGACAAATATTTTTAAATTTTGTTACCTGTTCACATGCGCTTTTACAAGATCCTGAAGTTTTTGTACAGCAGTTACTGTCTGAAACAAAATAATAAGATATAAATAATTATCATTAAAAATAATACTTTTAACTATAATAAAAAATTAAGCAGTTTTTAAAAAAAAAAGTAGACATTCGGTTTGTAATACAGAGTAACTCAAGAAAACGGGAAATTTTGAAATTTCTATTTTTAAGCACAATCTACTGTATTCTTGACCGTGATAAAGTGTAGAATTAGATTATTATTCTACTTCCAGCTATTCTATTTGATTAATTTTTTTTTCGGTTATTTTATTTTACAGAAAACTTTAACCGTGGTCTTGAAAAAATTTTCTGGAGCAGCACCTCACTAATTTTACCTACCGGTTTTTAATTTAATGGAAATTTTAATTTAATTGTTATAGTTTCTTTTTAACGGCTCTTAAAGTTTATTTTTATCTAGATCGAACATTTTTGGATGTAATCGAAACATGAATCTTCCATAGGTAACACTGTTAAAAGTTTTAAAAATATCGGTCCAACGGTTTAGAATCAAACGCACAAAGAAAATAAACAAAAGTATACAGCGGAATTTTTTAAAAAGAGTACATTTAAAATTTAAAACGTAAACGTCAAGGTCTTACTATATAAAAATAAAATTATCAATGATATTTATTTAAAAAACAATGTACGTGTTTTTTAAAGTTTAAATGTCGATTTATAAATTAATTTAAAGATATTTAGAATAATAAATCGAAAGAGATGGAAATTTTTAATATATAATTCTCGATTATAAATACTGAGAAATAGTACAATATTGTTTATAGTATCTAAAAGAAATGAATTGCATAATGACTTAGGTACGATATACAAACTTTATGTCACGATGGCCCATAATTTAAAATAAATATATTCTGGTAGATGTTGTATTTTATATTTGCCTGCGGGAAAGAGGCAAGTAGAAAACAACGGGACGACAGTTTTTAAGCCATAACACACAGGCCGTGACATGCAGTAGAAATATTTGCATACCGTAGTGGCATTACCAAGTATCATCAGATGCAACACACTATAAACATACCACACACATAAACATGACAATCACACGCGCGCACACGCATACTGACTCGCTTTATTTCTATAGAAACCAGCCTGGCTGTCAGCCAGTCTCCTCCCCTCCATCAATTCGTAGATTACATAAGCTTCCTCCTCGTCGAACAAGTACGAGAAATAACATTGACCGTGATATGAAGTAATTTTCAATAAAAATATATATATAATTTTTATCTTAAAATAAGAAAATTATTTTTAATTGATTAATTCATATTGTTTGTTGTAAAAAACATAAATATAAACATAGAACTAAAGAATGACCATGACCCTTTGCAGTTCATCTAAATCATCTCAAAACAGAAAAGAGTATATAGGTGTCCTTTAAAGGTGAAGCCAAACTCTAGGAAGTGATTCTACTTAATATACTGAAGAAAAAATGTACAATGAACATTGGTAGCCTTTCACCTGGAGGTCCCGGGTTCGAATCCCGGTCAGGCATGACATTTTCACACACACTATATATTCACCTCATCCTCTGAAGCAATACTTAACTGTGGAGCCGGAGATTAAAAAAAAAAAAGTTTAATTAAAATGTTTTAACAGGAAAAGAAAAACAACGATACTCTTGTTTACAAATTTCAAAATGACAGTCGTTTCAATTTTTCAATCTTAGGAATTTTATTCAAAAAGTAGGCGTAAACCGAAATATCGCTCATCATGGTTTTTTTATTATCGAGACTAATTTCATAACTAAATCAGATTTTTTCGAATCTCGTTCCGAGATTGGCAAACTAGATGGGATGCGTCCACTAAGGGGAGGTAAATGCACCGCCTTATCACGGATATAAGCCGTGGGCTAATCGGAGGTTTGGTGAGCTGAACTACTGGCTCACGCAGTTCCGAACCGGTCATGGGGTCTTCCGCGCCCGCCTATGTGGTAGGAGGAGGAGGGATGACCCCTACTGCCCTTACTGCGACGACCCGGATACCCCAGAACACGTTATATTCTGGTGCCCACAGTAAGATGATTACCCCCTAGCTTGCTTGGCGATTACACGACCGCTTAGCGTGGAAAACATCATCGCCACCACATTGTGGAGCCCCAAGAGTTTTGATACCATTGCAGGGTTCGTGACGAGGGTTCTTCAGGAGAAGAATTGGGGGGCTCCGGGATGAGGGACAGCCCTTTAAGGAGCTGCCTGCCGTTCGTAGGTGCTTGCACGAGTGAGCGGTAGCGATGTTGCATGGGGACTCTCGCACTCCCGAGCGAAAAAGACGGAGTCCCGGCGGGGATGCCCCACTCGGGGTGTCCACGTTAGATGCATTGGCACAAAGACCGTGTCCCGGTTCCCGGAGTGGGGACCGAGGGACGACATAGCCGAGCCTAGTAGATCCTACTCCGGGTTTTTGAGGCGGGCGTAATGTGAGATCCGACCGGCGGGCCGAGAAGTAGAGGCCTAACTGCAGGATCCGGCCCGGTGGAGAAGAAGAAGAAAAAATTAATTAATTTCACGATAATAAAAATAAAAATGGCTGCCATATCGGTTTAGGCCTACTTTTTGCAATAACTCTGTGGTTTTTCGTTTAATTTAAGACAGGCCGCGTTTGGAATATGTAAAACAAATTGTTAGGGATGTAGGATGTAGAGGGTATACTGAAATGAAACGACTAGCACTAGATAGGGAATCTTGGAGAGCTGCATCAAACCAGTCAAATGACTGAAGACAAAAGAAAAAAAATGATGAAAATTGATATAAAGAAAGTTGATTAGAAATTTAATTCAAGAAATTGATAGTAATGAATCGGGGTTTTCCGCTAGTGATCGATACATTTCGGTGTTAAGCTGAAGAGTACGCACACACCGACACACATACAATTGCCGTTTAATAGGGGATGATACTGGAACAGTTTTTTCGTGCAAAAAACAATTTTTTAATTGTTTTGATATGAATAATTAATAACAGGTAAGAAAAAGCAAACTGAATTAATTCTCGAGTTGTATCTGGAATGCGTAAGAGAATGCGTAATAGAAAGAATCAATCTTATTTGTAACTTAATATATATTTATGAAAAAATAATAATGTAGAACACAATAATCTCTTATTTATATATATAAACAAACACATACTGCATTCATTAAGTATATTATCGTGTAGATATTTCTAATTTTTCCTGATTTCGCTGTAACTTAAACCGATAGATATTCCTTTGACAACTGTCATTGAAAATAGTCATCATTCACCATTAATAATAACCAGCACGTTTTCCTTTCTTATAACTTTATCATAAAATTTGTTAAAGGAAAATATACTTCAACTAGCATAGAGTACCCTTGTGGGTTTCTACTTGCGTAGCTTTAAGAAAAACGAATGATAAATGTACTGAACTCAGTCAGAAAATAAAAATAAATGATTTTGATAACATCCGATCGTTTTTAACAATTTTCAAAATAGAATTTATAAGAGTTATGGTATAAAACACTTAGGAAACCAATAATCAGTCATTTTGACTAGTTAAATAATCCATTGTAGTAGGAATACTGGGTAGTAATTAGTAGTAATTATTCCAGTTATAATTTTACCGAATTAAATCCATCGTTATAAGGGTAATAATTTTGCCGTTAATAAGCAGTATTTGAAAAAAAAATATTGAAAGATTTAACCCGGATTTAGGTACAATTTTCAGAGATATACAACCCATAAGGTTCAACAATGCATTATAGGTAAATTTATTATTATTATTTTTACTTTCTTTTACGAAGTAAAGGAAGTATTGTAATCGCGAAAAATTTCGGTTTTCGTATTTCAAGGGAAATAACCATTTTGACCATCCCTGAATCCATTTTGACTAGTTTTTGGCGTAAAGTATGTGTATGTCGCATAACTCAAAAACGATTAGCCGAAAGTAATTGAAATTTTGGATTTAGCACTGTTGAAACATCTAGTTGTGCACCTCCCTTTTTTAATGCAATCGACTGGATCAATGGTATAAAAAAGAAGGGCAAAATGAAAAAAAATTAAGATTTTGGACTTTTTCTTAAATGCTGTAATAAGCCTTCATTGAGAGCTTTTCTACGATATATCATAAGTGGTACTTATTTTCAATGGTTCCAGTGTTATAGCCAAATAAGGTTCTAATTAATGAAATATTTGGATCTTACAAGGGGAAGGAACATCGGTACGAATACGACTTCATCTCCTTTTTTTTAACTTTTTTTTTTTTTTTTAATTTAAACATATTGATTTATTATTAATTATTAACCTCCGATTGTAAAAAAATTTACGATAAATAATAATTCAGTAATAACAATAAAAAAACTGATATGAAAAAATATCAGAAGTTATTAATGAAATAAAATTTTATGTACTTTTAATTTAAAAAAAAATGTGTTTATGCAATTAAACGGGCGTACAATGAAAATCCATCGGGTTGGTCTAGTGGTGAACGCGTCTTCCTAAATCATCTGATTTGGAAGTCGAGATTTCCAGCGTTCAAGTCCTAGTAAAATCAGTTATTTATATACGGATTTGAATAATAGATCGTGAACACCGTTGTTCTTTGGTGGTTCGGTTTCAATTAACCACACATCTCGAAGTGGTCGAACTGAGACGGTACAAGACTAAACTTAGATTTTACTCATATATATCATCCTCTGAAGTAATACCCGAATTTCGGAGGTTAAATAGGAAAAACGAAAAGGCGTACAAAGAAGTTATGAGGTCTCCATATCAAATTTATATTTTTTTTAATTTCTGTATGTTGATTAAAAGAATATAGTGGAAGAATAAGAATTTGAAGAGAATGAAAGAGGAGAAACAATAATGAGATCTGAATTTAAGAGAGCATTAAAAGGTTTTAATGGCCGAAAGGCTCCTGGAATAGACGGAACCTGCAGAATTACTGCGCAGTGCAGGTGAGGAAGCGATAGATAGATTATACAAACTGGTGTGTAATATTTACTAAAAAGGGGAAGTTCCGTTAGACTTCAAAAAGAATAGTCATGATACCATGGAAATCAGGATCAGATAAATGTGAAGAATACACAATAATTAGCTTAACTAGCCATGCATCAAAAATCTTAACTAGAATTCTGTACAGAAGAATTGAGAGGAGAGTGGAAGATGTGTTACGAGAAGACCAATTTGGTTTCAGGAAACGTATAGGGACAAGGGAAGCAATTTTAGGGCTCAGATTAATAGTAAAAGGAAGATTAAAGAAAAACAAACCAAAATACTTGGCATTTATAGACCTACAAATGCATTCGATAACGTAAACTGGAATAAAAAGTTCAGCATTTTAAAATTGCTAGGGTCAAAATACAGAGATAGAAGAACAATTGGTAACATTTACAGGAACCAAACAGCAACAGTAATAATTGAAGAATACAAGAAAGAAGCCGTAATAAGAAAGGGAGTCCGACAAGGATTTTTCCTATCCGCGTTACTTTTTAATCTTTACATAGATCTAGCAGTTAATGATGTGAAAAGAACAATTTAGATCCGGAGTAACAGTACAATTTGAAAAGATAAAGATGCTACGATTTGCTGATGATATAGTAAGTTCAGCCGAGAGCAAAAAGGATTTAGAAAGAACATTGAAGGGCACGGATGAAGTCCTACGCAAGAACTATTGCATGAAAATAAACAAGAACAAAACGAAAGTAATGAAATGTAGTAGAAATAACGGAGATGTACAACTGAATATCAAAATAGGCAGAGATAAGATTATGGGGAATTTTTTTATTTCTATATTATTTTCATTACTAAAAATGGACGAAGCAGGAGCGATATAAAATGCCGAATAGCACAGGCGAAACGTGCCTTCAGTCAGAAATATAATTTGTTTACATCAAAAATGAATTTAAATGTCAGGAAAAGATTTTTGAAAGTGTATGTTTGGAGTGTCGCTTTATATGGAAGTGAAACTTGGACAATCGGAGTATCTGAGAAGAAAAGATTAGAAGCTTTTGAAATGCGGTGCTATAGGAGAATGTTAAAAATCATATGGGTGGATAAAGTGACAAATGAAGAGGTATTGTGGCAAATATATGACGAAAGAGGTATTTAGAAAAATATAGTTAAAATAAGAGAGGCCACATATTAACTCATCCTGGAATAATCGCTTTAATATTGGAGGGACAGGTAGAAGGAAAAACTGTGCAAGCAGGCAGTTTTTGGAATATGTAAAATAAATTATTAGGTATGTAAAATGGGTTGGTATACCGAAATGCATCGACTATCATTAGATAGAAAGTCTTGGAGACCTGCATCAAACCAGTCAAATGACTGAAGACAAGAACAATGTTGATTAAAATGATCACAGAATTGTAATTTTCTCTACTCATAAGCACACTTACAAATGGTAACCAATATTTCTTTTCTGTTCACTTTAGGAATTAGACAGAATTGCTTGTTTCTCAAACCATCTTTTCTTTTATCAGTGGGTCGGTGTTTAATGACGTGTATAGAAAATTATGATTCGCTTATTATAGTACAGGTGAAAGTACCATTTAATTTTATATTTTTACATTTTTCATCCTGGAGAAAAAAAAATTAAACCCGTTTGATATCTTTACTTTTTATTATACTCTTTACATTAGTGTTCTATATTTCAAGAAATTTTAATAATAATAATAATGCTTGTCTTACCCTGATATTGACTTGTGTTGGACTACCTCTCGTTTTCCGTATAGTACAATCTTTCGCTTTCTGAGACAATCACAATTTTAAAGAATTTCAATCAAATTGGTTCAATTCTTGTTTTTATATTTCACAGTCTTGTGAACAGTTCTAATTTAAGTTTTATATATATATGAAAAATTCATCTTATCCCAAGTCTTTAAAATGTAAATGGAAATTGTCTTGAGATTTTCGATTTAAATCTACTTTAATTATCATTAGATTTCCATTTAAAAATCCTACTTATAATTGGGTTTATATTTTTAGGTTAAATACTCAAAATATATTTATTTTTATAACAATTTAACCCTGATTTTTTTTATTGTGATGACCTCATATAGAAAAAAATAATTTTTCGTTTTACTTTAGGAAATAGATGACAATTAGAATGTAATTACTGATGATTAAATTAATGTGAAAGTGTTATGGGAACTTCCCTGTGGGAGAAATTCTGAGGAATACCTAGAGAATATGATTCTGTCACTTATTTACCTCTCATATTATTAAATGATCAATAAAACATTAAAATATAAAAATAATATTCTGTCACAATTAAGGAAAAATAAATCATAACAGTTTAATTTTTAATTCCTTCACAAAGCTTTGGTAAACAGAAATGTAT
Organism: Lycorma delicatula; assembly: GCF_047948215.1. Classification (NCBI taxonomy): domain Eukaryota; kingdom Metazoa; phylum Arthropoda; class Insecta; order Hemiptera; family Fulgoridae; genus Lycorma; species Lycorma delicatula. The sequence continues at coordinate 402,609,919 of NC_134455.1, forward strand.
AGAATCCTATTCGTACGGATTAAATTCTGTCAACTAATCGATGCTAATCAAACCGACTAGATTTGTAACGGGTCAGAGACGATAAGTACCTTACTATCCCGGACAGCAAAACTTCAGTGAGGAACCCTTTACCCACCCACTTGTGTTAAGTTGGCCGTGAAATTGTATAGTTTCATAATTTTCATTCTAATCTATTACATAAAGAAAGGCCTTTGTCTCAAAGGATAAATTTAATTTTAACCAAAATAATTACCTAAATCAAACAAAACATTCATAAATAACCTAAAATATAATTTTTTATGTTTTAATGCATGTATTCTCATTAAATCTTTTATTACCGAAAATATTAATAATATCTTGGTTAGTTTTATCATTTGTCTTAAATTTTCATAGTTTATTTTTTGAGCCTTTGAGCCTAGAAGATAAAATATCAAATCCTAACCTACTAAACGACATTTATATGTATGTCTGTGTGTGCGTCTCTCTTAGTTTAGCAACGAACCCAGCGAGTTGGTCTAGTGGTTAACACGTCTTCCTAAATAAGCTGATTTGGAAGTCGAGAGTTCCAGCGTTCAAGTCCTAGTAAAGTCAGTTATTTTTACACGGATTTGTATACTAGATCTTGGATACCGGTGTTCTTTGGTGGTTGGGTTTCAATTAACCACACATCTCAGAAATGGTCTAACTGAGAATGTATAAGACTACACTTCATTTACACTCAAATATATCATCCTCTGAAGTATTACCTGAACGGTAATTACCGGAGGCTAAACAGGAAAAAGATAGCTTAGCATCGGAATGTACCGATCAATAACGGAAAATCCCGATTCGTTAGTACGTGTCTCGTGGTGGTCATGTGTTTACTTGTTATATTATTATTTATCTATCGATATAAGTTTTGGGAAAATTTAGAATTTTTTAACTGGATTCGTATTTTCGGACGTAAATCGCAAGTATCTCAAAAACGGTCGGTCCTAACGCTTTGAAATATTTTTTTCGAACCCCCTGGACGACAACCCTATCCGCTCCTAGTAATATCCTTGGATGATAATATTTTCAAGTGCCTCCGGGGCGCTGTTTGGAAATTGGAAAAGAGGTTTGGTGGGGAGTCACCGTAATATCTCTGCAACCGCTGGTCCGATTTTTACGATTCAAATGGCAGATGTATCAGAAAGTCAAGTGCTAACGGTTTATGACATCGGGTTTACTCTTGATCAACCGGATCTTGATTTTCCGAAAATTAAATTGTTTGGCCCTTTGTTTTGATTGTACTCACCCGTCGTAAAATGTATCGATCCGATCTTTCGCTAAATACCCTGAAATCTTATCGATATAGTTTTGGAAAAATTTAGGATTTTTTAACTGGATCCGGATTTCGGACGAAAATCGCAAATATCAAAAAAAACAAAAAAAAAACGGTCGGGCCTAACGCTTTAAAATATTTTTTCGAACCCCCTGGACGGCAACCCTATCCGCTCCCAGTAATACCCTTGGACGATAATATTTTGAAGTACTCCCTGGGCACCGTTTTGAAAATTGAAAAAGGGGTGACATGGGGTTCTAGCGTAATATCTCCGCAACCATTCGTCCAATTTTCACGATTCAAAGGACAAATGTATCAGATCAAGTGTTAACTGTTTAATGCATCGAAAAAATGCATTAAACAAAAAAAACCTACAAATAACCTACCAACCTACAAAGAAGTTTCAGTGTTCACAAAATCCATGGATGGATGAAGTCAAGTTATGGAGACAATTTGCTCTTCATGAAAAATTTTATTTATCACATGCTTTCAAAGCATGTATTCAAAATGTATATGAGTTTATTATTTCCTCACAAATTCCTCACAAACTCTTGATTGACCGGATCTTGGTTTTTCGGAAATAAAATCGTTTAGCCCTATGTTTAGATTGCACTCACCCGCCGTAAAATTCTCCGATCCATTCTTTCAATAAATTCGCTCAAACCTGTGCGCTAGCGAAGGTGTAAAGTATAATCTTATGAGGACGAAATAGTAGAAAATAAAAAATAAATAAAAAACCTTTTTGAAATCCATTTTTATTTTAAATGCACTGAAAAGTAGAAAATAAAAACAAAATTTAAAACACTACTAATTAATTAAACGTAATAAAATGTAAAAAATAAATTTAGGACGGTATCTCAGAATGGATTTGGCAACAAGATTTGTTGGTGATATGTAAGATTATGTGAAAGTCATAGCTTCAAATTAAAAATTTGATTTTTTGCAAATTTTTTCATATGCGTGATGAATGGCCTAAAGAGTGGGGTGCGACCGCCACTCCACTCTTCTGTGCTTCCACATACGCAACCGGTATTTACCGTTTTTGGCTCCCATCTATTACTTTCTTTTTCCAAAACTGAAAATAGGGCTTGCCGGATGAAGATTTATTTTAAATGACTAGGTTAAATCTGAGACAACCAACTATTTAATAGTCGGACGGTAACTAAAAAAAAATAAAATATTAGTTACAGAAAAATCTTCTTGGGTAATCCGAGAACTTTCCCAAATATCCAAAGTGAATGGATATGTGAATGTGGGTGTTCGAATATAAGAAATTTTCTGGCGCTAACTACAAATAAAAAAGATTAGAACATCTTAATATACGAATAAAACTAATCTTAAAAATCTGACAAGAGAAATATGGTTAAGAATAAATATAATAATAGGCAATGTAAGAAATGAAAGATAATTCTTACGACAGAATCAACTTAGAGGTTTTATTACAATCGCAACTTGTTTGCCAAATATTCCTTTGATATGAAGCAGTGAAAGTAATTTTAAACGCTTAATTTATATTTGTAATTGTGTATTTAAATTTGTACATCAAAAGATATAAATAGCTTAAATTTTATACATGGTAACTTACAAGAATTTTTGTTTCTCTGTTTTTATTTCAGTTCTCACATTATTTCTTACAAAATTTTAAAATTATTCAATAAAAACTTAATGCAAACAGAATATTCATTTCAGTTGACAAAGGATTCCCTCATAAATTTAGAACGTGCATACAATTTATCTGTCCTCTCTAATAGTTTAATGATTATTTTCTTAACATTTGTTCTTTCATTCCGTTTATGAATCCAAGAAAATGACTTTAAAGAATACTGTATAAATCAATTGTATTAAATAACATTTCTTTAAATGAAGACGTTTCTTCTGACCAATATATATATTAATAATAAGAATTAATTACGTAAACCACATAAGGAGTAATTAGATATACTACAACACAAAGAGAAAATCCCCCCATCTTAGGAATTTCCTTTTTTAATAAGGAAACCTTGATGAATACAGCATCATACAATAAAAAAAAAATGAATTATAAAATAAGTAGAAAACATTAAATAATATTATGATAAATATATCTTACGCTACTAAACGGCATTTGTATGTGTGTCCGCCCTCCTTAGGTTAGCACCGTAAAATACCGATCACTAGCGGAAAATCCCGATTCGGTAGAACATATCTCGTGGTGTTCAGGTTTATACTTATTAAATTATTATATATTTATGAACCCACCGGGTTGGTCTAGAAGTGAACGCGTCTTCACAAATCAGCTGATATGGAAATCGAGAGTTCCAGCGTTCAAATCCTAGTAAAGGCAATTACTTTTACACGGATTTTAATACTAGATCTTTGATACCGGTGTTCTTTGATGGTTGGGTTTCAATTAATCACAAATCTCAGGAATGGTCGAACTGAGACTGTACAAGACTACACTTTATTTAAATTCATTCATAACATCCTCTAAAGTAATACCTGAACGGTAATTCCCGGAGGTTAAACAGAAAAAGAAAGGATATATATCGAGTTTTGGAAAGATATAGTACTTTTTAACGGGATACGACTTTTTGAGGGAAAATCATAAATATCTCGAAAACGGTCGGCCCTAGTACTGTGAAAAATTTCTCGAAACCCAAAAGGATATACTATCCGCTCCTAGTGGTACCTGTCGGATGATAATATTCGCAAGTGCCCCCGGGGCGCCCTTCGGAAATTATGGAGGAGATGCGATGTGGTGCCACCATAATATCTCGGCAACCGCTCGTCCGATTTACGCTATTCAAATAGTGTATGTATTAGCAGGTTGATCCCAAACTGTTTAATGCATTGGGTTCGCTATCGATCGACCGGAGCTTGGTTATCCGGAAATTAAATATTTTAGCCCTATGTTTTGATTGCACGCACTCGCCGTAAAATGTACTGATCCGATCTTTCGTTAAATACGTTGAAACCTGTGCGCTAGCGAGTATAAATTTATAAAGACTAAAATGTAGAAAATAAAACACATATAAAAAAACCTTTTTAAATCGACTCACAAATTAAACGCAGTAAAAGTAAAAAATAATTTTAACGGTATCTCAGAATGAATTTAATAGGCTTTGATAGTGATATGTAAGACTATGTGAAAGTCATAGATTCAAATTAAAAATTTGATCTTTTTGCCAGCTTTTTCATATGCGTGATGAATGGCCTAAAGAGTGGGATACCGCGGCACTCCACTCTTGAACTTATGACTTTCATATAAACTTACATTTCACCGTCAAAGCTTGTTGACAAATCCATTCTAAGATATCAAACTAAAATTATTTTTTACCTTTTAAAGCGTTTAATTTAATAATGGTGTTTTAATTTTTTTTTAATTTATTTATGTAATTGTTTTTCTTCATAAAAGAATAAACTATAACCCAAAAGTAGGCACCGGAATGTACCGATCACTAGCGGAAAATCCCGATTCGTTAGTAACAATTTCTAGAGTTAAATGTCTAATTTAACTTTCGTTATATCAATTTTCATCATTTAGAAAAAAATGTTTTTACACAAAGGGTATTCAATTTTGGACACCTAATAATCTCATTCCGAGACTCCACCCGCTCGGAGGGCCTAGCTGCGGAGGGATGCCATAGGCACGCCCTGCAACTACTAAAAATGGTAAATAAGTAAAATAATTGAAAAATACATCATAATTCAGAAGATATTAATTAATATTATTTGAACACGTATTTATCTAAACGTGTAACGGAGATAGAAAAAATTCAAAATTAAAAAAAAAAATAACTATAATAGGGAACTCGTGTTACCCTCAGCAGTGTTTTCTGTATTTAGAGGAGTGTACTTTTAACAGCAAAAAAATGTGTATGTTCCCTTACAGCTTCCATCTAATTACGTGAAGAGGTCGGTTTGAATTCATTTGATGGTGCTTAACGTGATGAGTGTTTTAAGACCCAAAGAAATTCTTTATCTTAATTAGTTACCGACTAATTGCAGAAAAAGTAAACTTTTTTAGTTTGTTTTCCAAATTTTTTTAATATGTTGATTATTTAAAGATTTGTAGGCTCAGTAACATGATTTCTATAAAATAATGCATTTTTGCTTCCTTGTATGAAGTAAATGATATATTGTGATTTTTTTTTGTCTTCAGTCATTTGACTGGTTTGATGCAGCTCTCCAAGATTCCCTATCTAGTGCTAGTCGTTTCATTTCAGTATACCCTCTACTTCCTACATCCCTAACAATTTGTTTTACATATTCCAAACGTGGCCTGCCTACACAATTTTTCCCTTCTATCTGTCCTTCCAATATTAAAGCGACTATTCCAGGATGCCTTAGTATGTGGCCTATAAGTCTGTCTCTTCTTTTAACTATATTTTTCCAAACGCTTCTTTCTTCATTTATTTGCCGCAATACCTCTTCATTTGTCACTTTAACCATCTGATTTTTAACATTCTCCTATAGCACCGCATTTCAAAAGCTTCTAATCTTTTCTTCTCAGATACTCCGATCGTCCAAGTTTCACTTCCATATAAAGCGACACTCCAAACATACACTTTCAAAAATCTTTTCCTGACATTTAAATTAATTTTTGATTTAAATATATTGTGATAGCGATAAATTTTGGTTTTTGGATTTCAACGTAAATATCCATTTTGACTAGTTTCGCCGTGACGTCTGTACGTACATGTATGTACGTACATGTAAATCATAAACGATTAGTCGTAGGATGTTGAAATTTTGTATTTAGGACTGCTGTAACATTTAGTTGGGCACCTTTCGTTTTTATTGCAATAAAAAAAAAACAAAAGTATATAAAAAAGCCCAAAATCAAAAAAATTTGGATTTTGGACTTTTTCTTAACTGTAGTAGTAAGCCCTCATTGAGAGGTTTTCAACGATATATCTATCCTAAGTGGTACTTATTTTCATTGGTTTCAGAGTTATAGCCAAATAAAATTTTAATTAATAAAATATTTGGATCTTACAAGGGGAAGACACATCGGTTCGAATCACACTTCATCTCCTTTTATTAACTTTTTTTTTTTTAATTTAATTATATTGATTTATTAATAATTATTAACATCTGATTGTAAAAAACATTACAATAAATAATAATCCAATAATTAAAAAAAATCAGAAGTTATTAATGAAATAAAATTCTATGTACTTTTCATTTTAAAAAAGTACGTATATGTAATTTAATAGGCGTAAAAGGGAGTCATGCGGTATCCAAATCAAATTGTTATATATTCGTCAGAGTTAAACCTTTAAAACAAAGGACTTAACGGTTTTAACTTTAGTTTTATCCACTATTCAAAATCTTGTTAGCTTTACTCGATCGCCACAATCAAGCAACTAAACTAACCAAGCACCCGTCTGAAAATTGGCAGCTTGCCAGCTACGGAATCACTCTTGTCAAATATGACAGTCATTTTGTCCTAACTGCGATATCTCTTTGTAAGACGGAGAACTTCCCGAATTATCCTCGTATAAGGATTAATTAGATAAGGATTAGTTAGATATATAAGTATATTATATATCTAACAGTTAATAAAATTTAGTTAAGTAATTTATATTAAAATAATAAGATTTTTGTCGATAAAAAATATTTTCATGAAATGATTACACGTATCGATTTAGTAGGGAATTGCTTAGCGAAGTCACGTAACTTCAGTTTTCAAGCAGAAAGTTTTCATTTAGGAGGCAAAATTTATGTAAATTATACTCGGGTTGTATTTTATCCGATTAGTTTGCTGAAATTTCAAAAATACAGCTATAATTCTCGTAGAAACGTTAGTTCAAATATACATAAAGAAAATTTCTTAGCCTACAACAACGAGATAAGAACAATAAGCGACATTTCCTCAAAAGAAGTGATGAAAAAATGCCGAAATAAACCTTTACTCCAAACGAATAAGTTCTGGATAAAACCAAGTAAATCTTAAGACACTGCAATCGGGAAATTTTCAGCGTTACATTACGTAACCTCTATTTTTCTTGTTTAGTCTCTGGAACCACCGTAAGGTATTACTTCAAAGGATGGTATGTATATATGTAAATGAAGTGTAGTCTTGATCGTTCCTGAGATGTGTGGTTAATTGAAAGCCAACCACCAAAAAAACACCGGTATCCAGCGATCTGGTATTCAAATCCGTATAAAAGTAACTGCCTTTACTAGGATTTGAACCTTAGAACACTCGATTTCGTAATCAGCCTATTTGCGATGACTAGTTAACCACTACACCAATCCCGGTAACCTGGTATTAAATACCCTCTCCTTTCTCGCTTTAACCCTAGAATGGTACGTATACGCCTATTAGACGTAGTTCAGTAGTTGAACAGCCGCCATTTTGTTTTGGAGGAGAATAATACCCCTGCCTTCTAGATATACTACACCTGACTCTCCATTGGAGGATTAGTGTACTTCAAACCTCAGAAGTGTTCACATCAAGGTCAGTGCATTTTTTCTAACAAATCCTACCACGCCTCTCAGGCGTGTTGGTACTATTCTTGATGTATTTTTTTTTTTGCTAAATATAGCAAGCTATAATGCTTACATTATTTATTTGCACAATTTTTTTATGAAAAATAATGGTGACAAGAAGCCTTTGTCAAGATTTCACTTCCTCATGAAATTGGCCGATCAACTGTCAATTCCGTGGATGATGGAGAGACTGAAAGTCACACATGCCTCACAACCTACGAAGCATCATAAAAGATTGTCTCGGTGTGACGGATGCACCTGTTGAAATACAAGCGGCATCAAAATCTGAAAAAAGGCAGTATTGTACGTACTGTTCTTATAAGAAGAAAAGAATGAGTAAAATGACCTGCTGCAACTGCAGAAAGCCAGTGTGTGGCGAACATTGTTTCAACATTTGCCAAGTTTGTAAAAAATAATAAATTTATGACCAATTTTTGTTTAAATCTCATTAAAGTGTTTTTTATATACCTCATCCTTTCATTTAAACATTTTTACCTGCTTGAAAAAATTCCTGGGAATCGAATTCAAATTTATTTTCTATAATGATGTTTTCTTACTTGCAGTTTTCTTTAATATTTTAATTCTAAGAGCAGTTTTTCATTCTATGATATGTAGTAAGTATGCAAATAGAAGAAGATTTAACATTTATTGACATTTACAGAATTTAAAATATTTATTATACCATTTTTTGCCACTTTTCAGGGCTGTACGTCTATAAGACGTATAGGTACCATTCACTATTGTTGTGTATAGGTACTATTCTAGGGTTAAGGAAAATTAAAAGGGTGTAACCAGATTATAAAAAACATGGAATTTTATCAGAAGGCTGCAGAGTATCTTATGAGTCTCAAACTACTGCGGGTCTTGAAATAGAATCAAGGATCAAGGTCGTCTGAAAATATTGTGATCTCTGAAACCGGGGGGGGGGGGGGATGATAATACCTTTCTTGCATCATAATAGATTTATTTTTAAGGGCAACTAGTGCTCAGATGCTCTCCAACCATGCAAACTTGAACCAATATCTATTTCGGTTACGCCTGGCAACTGATAAGCTGTGCTTCTGCGGGGAGGTCCAGTCAAATGCAAACCTGATGTTTGACTGCCTTGCTCTTGAGAGGGAGGCCAGAGACCGGGCCATCCTGGAACTTAGAGGTCAAGGGGAAAATTGGCCACTCACAAGCGGTGAGTTAATGTGGCGAGAGCCGCATTGTCGGACCGCATGGAAATTCCTAGATGCGGTTGCTTTGTTCAACCAGCAGCGATAGTTTGCTTAAGGGAAAGACTTTTACCGCATTGCCGAGGGAAGCTAAGTCTGAGTATGGCTGACCACCAGCCAATTATTATGGCTCCAAACGCTCTAAAATGGTGGACAGGTACTTGCTGGCATTTAGCGATCTTGGCGTGGCAGCGAATTGCTGCCTAGACAAAATAAATTTTATTATGGCTGTCATATATATTTTAAGTAGTTAGCGGGGTGCGCCTACCCATTTTAATAAATATATGATAAGTGAGCGGTTGGGACACTAAGCCGGTGGTGTATGTCACCGCGCTTAGTCCGCTCACTCTTAAGCTCCTAAATAGCTCAAGGAGCTATTTAGGATACTGATCTCCAAACTTGAGGCTCAATTGCCGTTTGTGGCACAGACATTCGATCTTATACTTTAGGGTGACTGAATGGGTTGGTGGCGGAAGAAATGCCAAGCAAACCAATTATAATAGATAGACCCTATTACATTTCAAAAACAATGCAAAAGTAGGGTTGACATAAACGGAAGTCATGATAAGATTAATTGATAAAAATTTGATTCTAGCTGAAATAATAGATTAGAGAATGGATTTAAGCCTACCATGCAGCTTAGCATGTCATCAACAAATATTGTCTATTATTATTATGGCAATACAACCTGATATATTTTTTTGGAAAACGAATAATGATCATCCTGATCACCGTAGGGGAAGATTTGTGACGATCCCGGTCGCTACACCACTCCCTCCCTTGATAACCACGATTGGCATTACCGAAGGTTTTCTTTTAGATCCTCTAAACTTGATAAAACAACACAGTCATCAATTTTACCTCTGTCAGGATGCCACCGATGCAAATACCACGGCAGACATTTCCGTCAGTGTATTTACATAAGCTAATAGCTCTTCCAACCACGACCACTTAACGTAACTTACCACATTCAACTATAAATAACAGATTCACGGGAGCGCGATTCCCGCACCTTCCTCTAAAACTGTAGGTTTCACATAAAACTTCTTCCTTTATCTAACTTCAATTAGACTATGCACACAGTCACTACTTGATTTTATCTTTAAATACCATAAAATGGTACGCTCAACAAACAAAACAAAGGTTGATGTTAATAATAACAATTTTTTCATACAATTCAATTTACTCGAAGTCCTATGATTTCCTTAAAAGTAAAGAAACGGATTCACAAATTTCATAACCCTCTAATGAAAATATACCCTATTTCTTTCTGTTCTGGTCCGTCTTCAGGAAAGAGGTCAATGCCACCTACATGCTCCCTTATTCTCATCCTAGAGCGAATATCTCAGCTAACTGCTGCTTAAAGCTCCAGTTAAGTCCTTACTATTGACAGAGTGGTCGTTATCCTTGCGCAACCTTCTGCAATTTACACAAGTAGGAACCTCAGACTTTTTAGGACACTGTTCACCATTGTGAATCTCGTCACCACCGTGCTCATAGAGTATTGATAAACTTTAGCCCTAAAATCAAATTTACAACACTTTAAAAAATTTTTGAACATCAATGTACTTCTTATAGTGATATGCCAATAATTATAGATTTAAATTTATTTAATTAGTATAATTTTTCATTAACTTATTTAGTGAAATAATATTAGGCTTCATCTTTACTAGGGATGTAAAATTACTTTTTATTTAAATGATTTTATATGAATTTATTCGGGAATAAGTTGTTATAAATGTATTTAAATTGTCTTTCCTAAACATTATTTAGTTTTTTTTTACAGTTTCATACATAAAACATTACGCAGAAAAATTACAGGTGTTTCAGGAGAAACGAAAATATTTATTTTTCTTATTGATATACAGTAATAATTGTTTAATGAAAAGTAGCCTTGAAATAAACATCTTAAAATTCACGAAAAATCGAATAGAGAAAATCTAAAGAAGTCCTTTCTATATTATATTTTTGTAAAACAACTTAAAAAAGATCAAACAAATGAAAATTATTTCCTTCTGGCATATCTATAACCACTTAATGTAAAATATTCAATTCAAAAAAAAAAAACTTAGATTATATATGACTATGTACTAGTTTGAAAAAAGATCTTGTTTTCATTTCCTACGGATAAAACTTGGTTAAGTAAAAAGATTGCATAAAAATAAGCTCTTTTTTATAGGTTTTTTTTTTAACCAGTAATGTTTGCTTTTAAATGAAAAATAAATCACTTACTTAATAAGAAATAGGTTAAAACTTTATTACAATAACCAATAAAATATTATAATTGGTTTACTACAGCTTGAAAGTGAAAAAAAATAAGGGAACTTCAAAAATAAAAGTTTTTTAATTTAGCTAAAGTTTTACCTGGATTGTAATATCGATTTTGTAGTAAACTTTTTATTAATAATAACAAAAATAGTAGCTAAAGTATTTTTATAAAAATCTAATGTGACCACATGATTTCCTTGTACGCCTATTAAATTACATATAACCATTTTTTCCTGCACTTCATTTAAAATTGAGATACGATCCTCTAATTCTTTAATAAAGTGGATAGTTACACAATTGCTGAAATATTAGTTTTTATTAACATCAAATATTTATACAATTTATGAAATATTAGGATAGAGTAAAAGTCCCTTTATTATTCGTATTACTAGATCAATATTATTCGTATCTTCATGAGTTGCTGATTAACAAAAGTTAATAATAATTAAACAATTCCGTTTTGTGAACTCCTGTATATCGATTACAAATGTTAATTATCGACCTAACAGTGTAAAACATTCATTTTTTATTATTGGATAATTTAAAGAATATTCAAGAAAGAAACAATCATACAGGAATAAGAAAGATAACATGAAGAAATTTATCTCAAAAAAAACGACAAGAATGTAAATATGAAGAAGAAGAAGAAGAAAATGTTAACAACTAGTGAAGAATAAAAAAAATTAAGAAAAGATGATAAATATGAAGAGGAAGAAAACGTTAAGACCAAGGAAGGAATTTAAAGATTAAGATAGGATGACGAGCCGGCCTACGTGGCACGAGTGGTAGCGTCTCGACCTTTCATCCGGAGGTCCCGGGTTCGAATCCCGGTCAGGCATGACTATTTTACACACGCTACAGTCATTCATCTTATGATATATCGTTGAAAAGCTCTCAAGGAGGCCTTATTACTGCAGTCAAGAAAAACTCTGACATCACAATGTTTTAGGATTTTGGGCTTTTTTTAAACACTTTTAGTCAGTCGATTGCAATCAAAAGAAAAAATTCAACAACTCGATGTTACAACAGTCCTAAATCCAAAATTTCAACATTCTACGGCTAATCGTTGTTTAGCTATGCGAGATACATACGTACAGACGTCACTTCAAAACTAGTCAAAATTGATTCAGGGATGGTCAAAATAGATATTTTCGTTGAAATATGAAAACCTAAATTTTTCGTGATCATAATACTTCCTTTACTTTTTACAAGGAATTAAAAATAAATTTATATTTATTTTTCTGTTTCGTTTAATGAATTTCTTTTTGATATAAAATAAATTTAATTTGTTTTCACACGTTCGTTGTGTAATTTTTTGAACATTGTATAAAAAATATTGTCATTAACCTAAAGAAATAATTAAAAATGAAAAAATTAATTAATAAATATAACAAAAAAAACCTATAAAATTAAAAAGAAAATATATATATATATATATATGAATCAGTAGTTTATAAATTTATTCGTAAGATTTTATAAAAATTCCGTCGAGTACTTTAATTATAAAAAAAAAATTATTTACTTTTTATAAGAAAGATATTTTATTTTTAAATCCCATTACAATGAACATATTATGAAAGAAAATTAAATATAATATTTAACATTCTTTCTTTGTTTTAAATTGCATCACACAACTAAATTTAAAGAAAAGAGAGAGAGAGAGAAAAGTAGTACAATAGTTAAACTTGAAATACGGAATAAAACAGAATAAAAAAACCGTAATAAAATTAAAAATGCGAGACCACCACTTTGCGTTTTATTTCATTTAGCAGAAGAGGTAATGTAGGTTGCAGATGAGAGTGAGAAAAAATAGGGAGAAAACAAGATTTATTCTGCTGAATAAAATCTGAATGAATCCTTCAAGCAGCGAAAACTCAATTTGCATGACAAGAGCCAAAACCACCCCCACCACTATGAACAACTCCCTCCTCAAAATAACTTCAAAGCTAAAGTAGACGTAGAGTATTCAACGTAATATTACTGACCCTACAGTATAGTAGATAATGCTGCTAGTTTTTATATCACATTTATCAAAAAATGAATATTTTTTTATTCGTTTAACAAAAATGTTCAGGAAGCTGTTATATTATAAAATATAGTCTCAGTAAATAATTAAATAAAAATTAAATTAATTAAGGATTCTTAATCTATTCACTCCAGAAAATATCCTTATAATTTATGAAGTATTTATTTTTAAAAGAAAATTCATTTATTAAAAATGTAAATGAAAATAAAAGTAATTTTGAAATACGTCATTACCTACGCTTACAATAAATTTTTTTTTTCAGTTATAAACATTAAAACATTTTGTTATTTTACCATCTTATATTTTTAAATTCAAAAATTACAATTAAATTGTAAACCGTATGGTAAGAGTCTCGTAGATATCATTTCTTCCGCTAAAAAATTTAACAAATATAAAAAAAAATAGACACTACATTTCTATTATCAAAATCTGTTATTAATTTAGAATTTTGTTTAAAAGAAAATACATGTTAATTATATAGATAAAAAATATACAACAATAGATAATGAACCGTGTTTAAGCGTTCCATACAATAAGAAAAAAAATAGAAAAATTTGTTACAAAGCTCATTTATATGTAATTCATATCACATTTACAAAATTAATACATTTCTTATGATTATTTGTCGTTTACAAATTTTTATAATAGAAATGTAGTGTCTTACATTATTTTTATATAAGTATGATTTTATTAAAAACAGTTTTATTTATATTACAGAATTTCACGCTTTATCACATTAAAGAATATGGTACGCAGTTTTTAAGCGCATTGTGCTTAAAAACCGTATTCGGTTTAACCGAATAAATAATAAAATATCAATACAGATAATATTTTTTAGTATTATTAGATAATAACTTAATAAAATTTCCGCTTAAAAATACTATAGTCCAACGGTGCTTAATTTAAATTTCTATGTACACAGAAACAAATGCATTAGTTTTTACTAATTACATTGTCTTTCGCCCTTCCATCGTGTTTTTGCACAGATTTGGCGATCATAAAGCACTTGCTTTTCTCCATCTTCCGATCGCTACCGAAAAAACAACAAAACCGCTTTCGTATTACTTCCACCGAATAAACTAGAAAAGGGAACGAACAAGGAACGTTCCGTACACACGAGGAGTAAAAAAAAAAAAAAACTACCTTACACCAGCACGCTAGGATCGGCACTGCGGAAGCGGCAGTTCCCTCTCTTCCTCGTAGCCACGTGTGCAGCTATGTGCATATGCGTACAACAGCCAAACATCACGCCGCTGGTACTGTGAAGCGCACAGTTCTACACAAAGATTTTTGTGTCTTTTTCATAAACTGAAGGATGGCTACTGACATTAAGCTTAAAGATTATATATTGTACAAGTATAAAGAAAGAATTTAAAAAAAAGGATCATTATATTAAATGTTATCGATAATATTAAGCGGAAATAGGGGGTGCTGTAGTTCTACAGTGCCTATACGTGAGTCGACACTGACTGTGTTAAAAAAAATATATATAACAATAATTTTATTTCCATTTAAATCAAATATTACAAAATCAAATTAAAATTTTATCTTATAATCAAAAATATCTTAATAATGCAGTTTATAAAAACACTACAAATTTTTAGAGATTAGATATCTCTAGAGGTAAGCCTGTTTTAGAGATTATCAGCGATATACTAGCAAATAATTAATATAAAGAGAGAGAAAAATAAAATATTAATTTAATTCTGATTTAAAAGAAACGACAAAGGTTTTCACCATAAACTTATTATATAACGTATTCACTATTAAAGAAAGAGAATTCCATTCGATTTAAATATTGATCCTTATTATTATAATGTAATTCCAATAATCATTAATTCACATATAGAAGACAAATTCGATATCACGATCGATATAATCGTATCAGGTGTATATCACATCCAAAAAAAAAAAAAACTATGAAATTGTAAACCGTAAGATTATCTCAGATATCATTTCTTCCACTCAAAAAACAAAAATTTCTGTAATATAAATAAAACTGTTTTTAACAAAATGGTACTTACATCAAAAAAGATAAGACACTACATTTCTGTTATCAAAATCTGTTATTAATCTAGAATGTTCTTTAAAAAAAATATATGTTAATGTATACATAAAATATATACAGAAATAGATAATTAATAATGTTTAAGCGTTCCATACAATAAGGAAAAAATAGAAAAATTTGTTACAAAGTTCATTTGTATGTAATTCATATCACATTTACAAAAATAATACAATTCTTATGATTATTTGTTGTTTACAAAATATGATAATAGAAATATAGTATCTTACATTATTTTGATATCAGTATCATTTTATTAAAAACAGATTTATTTATATTACAAAATTTTTGGGCAACCAAATCACCCGGCTTTTGACCCATTTCTTAGGAATCCTAATTTAAGGAAGTATGAGGACCGTCCACGTTGTACTGCGCCTGTGGGTGTCCGTACCCGACGTCTAATGCAGCATAAATGCTGAGGGAGTTGACACTCCCTCGTTCTTTCCATCATGTCCGTGCTGGTATCCTCCGTGGAGAAAAAACCGTGTAAATTTTACATTTGACCTTACAACATACGATAAACAATCAACATCGCCTACTGTTTTCCGGCAATTTTTTCAGTGTATTCTCACCAAGACGAACCCAGACGCGGTGACATACACTGATGGGTCAAAACAAGACGGTACCGTTGGTTGTGCTTTTGTTGTCAATGAAAGAACTTATATGTTTGGCCTACCCGGTATTACGATTTTGTTCACCGCTAAACTACTCGCTATAAATAAGGCCCTGAATATCGTTAACCCTAAATATAGAAACATTCTTATTTGCAGTGTGTGACTCGTGTAGTGCTCTCCAGGCGTTAGAAAACTTCTATTCCAAACATCCTGTCGTCATTGGAAATTTACGATGCAATCGCTGAGTTAGGTAATCGCAACACAGAAGTAAATTATTGCTGGGTCCTTAGCAATCCCTAGGAATTCCAGGAAAGGAACAAGCAGATTATGCTGCCAAAGAAGCATAATCTACCTCCATATTCTACCTCCTTTAGAAAGGTAGAAGCATATTCTACCTCCTTTCACCACCCGAGTTACTACCTTTGATTTTATCGATCGTGTAAAGCAATCACTGAGAACAAGGTGACAAGGTGATTGGGCGACTGCCACCGATAATAAACTCCAACAGAATAAAGATTCAGTGTTTTAATTCAACAATATTGTTGAAGAATGAAAACTCGTTCTATGGTAAAAGACATTCTGTTCGTAACACGACCGGAAACGGTACAAAAGTTTACACAGCTCAAGGAGAATCAACTCACACTGTCATATCTATACTGGTTGAGTAGCGCTACCAACTTCGTGTCACAATACAAAATTTTCCTTTCTTAGAAAAAAATTACCAGACATTAACAATTGGGTAACAGGACTAAAAAATCATCCTGTACAATTCAATATGTTAATTTATGTTTAATACCAGAGAAAGGAATTATAAGAGACTCAAACATTATTCAACATTAGAAATGGGTTCCCAAGAGTTCATATTATATCATTATAATTTATCTTCCTTTATATTATTATCATCAAAGAGTAATTTCTATACAGAGAGGGGCATTTCATTACCTTTAATTTAATTATGAAATAATCGAAGGATACTGTAAAACTCAACATTATTTCAACTATTTTATCCATTTGTTTTTCAGCTAATATAGAAATAATATTAATTAAATGGTTTATAACAATACTGCCACCATCAAAGGAATATTTTTAATTAATTGTCCTTTCTACAGTAATAATTTATGAGATTGTTATGTCAGACATTATAAAACAGAAATAAATATTTATTGTTATAATCACGTAAAACAGTGGCTCAAAACAAATAGTAACGTATCGTGAAAGATTTTCTTGCATGAAACAAAAGAGATCACATTAATATGAAACCAAGTGAATTCAGAATGGACCTAATATAAGATCCTAAGATATTATTTGTAAACAAGGTTATTCCCTTTAGATATTCCACATTATAATCCTACACCTATTTCAGAATTAAAACCATAATTCAAACGTGATTTAAATAAAGATAACAGTTTAGAATTTAAACATTTTTCGACAAAATGAATGAAGATAAAGAGTTCTGAAGTAATAAGAAAGGGAGTCTGACAAGGATGTTCCCTATCATCGTTACCTATTAATCTTTACATAGAACTAGCAGTTAATGATGTTAAAGAACAATTTAGATTCGGAGTAACAGTAAAAAGGATTTAGAAGAAACAATGAACGGCATAGATGAAGTCCTACGCAAGAACTATCGCATGAAAATAAACAAGAACAAAACAAAAGTAATGAAATGTAGTAGAAATAACAAAGATGGACCGCTAAATGTGAAAATAGGAGGAGAAAAGATTATGGAGGTAGAAGAATTTTGTTATTTGGGAAGTAGAATTACTAAAGATGGACGAAGCAGGAGGGATATAAAATGCCGAATAGCACAAGCGAAACGAGCTTTCAGTAAAAAATATAATTTGTTTACATCAAAAATTAATTTAAATGTCAGGAAAAGATTTTTGAAAGTATATGTTTGGAGTGTCGCTTTATATGGAAGTGAAACTTGGACGATCGGAGTATCTGAGAAGAAAAGATTAGAAGCTTTTGAAATGCGGTGCTATAGGAGAATGTTAAAAATCAGACGGGTGGATAAAGTGACAAATGAAGAGGTATTGCGGCAAATAGATGAAGAAAGAAGCATTTGGAAAAATATAGTTAAAAGAAGAGACAGACTTATAGGCCACATACTAAGGCATCCTGGAATAGTTGCTTTAATATTGGAAGGACAGGTAGAAGGAAAAAATTGTGTAGGCAGGCCACGTTTGGTATATGTAAAACAAATTGTTAGGGATGTAGGATGTAGAGGGTATACTGAAATGAAACGACTAGCACTAGATAGGCAATCTTGGAGAGCTGCATCAAACCAGTCAAATGACTGAAGACAAAAAAAAAAAAGAAAAAGATTTCTCATACTTTTGAGATTAAATTTGGTTGCAGAGGATTAAAAAAATATATGTATATATATATATATTTGAAATATAAATTTTATTTTTAATTAAATTTAAAAAAAACCCTTTCGACACGACAGAAGGCGGAGGTAGATTTCACCGGTGCTAAGTAAAGAATAAAAGTGAGACGACGAACGCCGTAACTGGATATCTTGAACGATGTTACTCAGTTCAGTGGACTTCGATACTGTGACGGAGTTTGTGTCGGGAATACTGAAACTGAAATATCGGGAAGCGAGGGGGTGCGGGACAGCTCTGATCGGATCTGCCATTCGCCGGTGGACGGCGGTGATGAAATGCGAGGATTATCGAGCCCCTGAGCTAAAAGACTCCCGGCGGGACTGTCCTTCCGGGGGTATCCCCGTTAGAGGTAAAGAACAAAGGACCTAGTCCCGGTTTCTGGGTGATGGAGGCCAGGAATAGTCGGATCTGACATTTTGCCTCTAGCGAGTAGAGGCAAAGGCACTTCCCGGAACCATGTTCATGCTTAATTGGGGGTCTGGTTCCGGGAAACAGGGAAAAAAGTAAAGGATAAAAAATTTTCCACCTTAAAGTTAAGAAAAACTTCAAATTTATTGAATGGTTGCACGTGAAAAAAAGTTTCAAATGTTTAGCATACGACAAACCCCATCTTCTTACAATTCCAGTAACATTTTGGTCATCTCTTGCCCTAAGGGGTGATCATATCAAAACTTGTTTCACACAAAAATTTTGGGTAATGTTTAGAGGGCTGACGACCACATTCGATACTGTGCCTATTAAAGAAGGTATGATATTTTTTGTCTTCGAAACCTGATTTTTCTACCCCCTTGGACGAATGGTTGGTGATATCAAAAACCTTTACTTTGGTATGTTTTAGGTCCTTATTCAAAGAATAGCAAGAACTTTAAACGAATTCGATATTTTACTTAAAAAGAAAGTTATAGCGATATTTTGGTTTTTTGAAAAAGCCCCACTCCATTTTTCACCTCATGGTCTGATTTTGGTCGTTAACGAACTCGACCGAGATTTTGGGTCGTTATATTTTATGTATCAATTTGAAAGTGATTGGCGCAAAATTACCGCAGTTATCATGTTCACAAGAAAGTGAAATTATATATATAAAGTACGAGTATATATAAACGATATATACGAGTATATATCGTATATAAAGTATATACTTTATATATATATAAAGTATATATACGAGTATACTAGTATATATACCTTTTTGGAATGATAGTGATTTTGGGGTCTGGGGGATGTGAAACGCGAATATATATCGAAATTTTCCGGAAGGCGAATCATGGTACCCATTACAATAGGTAATTTTCTCATTAATTCTAATAAAACATTAGAATATCCAAAAATATAATGAAATAAACTATTTTGTACTTTCAGGAGTTTTATCCATTTACTAAACCTTAAAATTTGATAATTCATTCCGTTTGAAAAATTAGATATTTTTCATAAAAATAAAGACTATAATTTATTTTTAATTATTAAAATCTTTTACTGATTTTTAATAAAAGTCCAACTAAAACCATGACGTATATAAGAGAATAAACATCGGACCTTTAAATATGAAATATTATTATTTAAATCTCAGTATCTTCTCAAGTCATTTAAATATAAAAAGATGCGTTGATATTAAACGTGTAAGATGCCCTATCTTATTTGTATTGTATTATATTAAAATATTAAATTAAAAACTTGCTTTTTATATTTTTCACATTGTAATTTATTATATGCGTGTCATTACACGTGTATTATTCTTATTTTTTTTATAAATTTTGTTTTTATAAGATAGGCTTATTTAATATTATTACGTTATACTAAATGAAATGTTTTATCTCTTTAATTTATAAATAGCAAATGTAATAATATATAATATATTTTATTACCTTAGACAGGAACACTCGTTTATAATTCTATTTTGTAATATGTAGACATTAGAATATAAACACAACAAATATATATATATATATGTATGTAACCTTTTACGTCAGGGTTATTATCTTTTTCTGTTTAGCCTCAGGAACCAGTGTAAAGTATTACTTCAGAGGATAATATGTATAAATGTAAATGAAGCGTAGTCTTGTACAGTCTCAGGTCGACCATTCCTAACCCACCGGGTTGGTCTAGTGGTGAACGCATCTTATCAAATCAGCTGATTGAGAAGCCGAGAGTTCCAGCGTTCAAGTCCTAGTAAAGCCAGCTATCTTTACACGGACTTGAATACTAGATCGTGGATACCGGTGTTCTTTGGTGGTTGGATTTCAATTAACCACACATCTCAGGAATGGTCGAACTGAAACTTTACAAGACTACACTTCATTTATACTCATACATATCATCCTCATTCATCCTCTGAAGAATTATCTAAACGGTAGATACCGGAGGTTAAACAGGAAAAAGAAAGAAAAGAAAGGTCGACCATTCCTGAGAAGTGTTGTTAATTGAATCCCAACCACCAAAGAACACCGGTATCTACGATCTAGCATTTAAATCCGTAAAAAAGTTATTTTTGCCTTTGCTACGATTTCAACCTTAGAACTCTCGACTTCGAAATCGCCTGATTTACGATGACGAGTTAACCACTACACCAACACGGTGAGTTTACCAGTTAAGCCTACTACTCTTCAAGATCTACGAAATCGATGTGTTATAGTAGTGAATTTAATAACCAGGGACCGCTTACCAATAAAAAAAAAATTGGGACGAATTAAAATAATCGATTTTTACATCATTGTACGAAATAAAGAAAGTATTGTGATCGCGAAAAATTTCGCGAACTGCAAAATATGGATTTTGGAGTTTTTCTTAAGTGCATTATAAAACCCTCAGTAAGAATTTTTCAACGATATATCATAACTTGTAAAATTTTTCATTGGTTCCGGAGTTATAGCCAAATAAAATTTTAATTAATGAAATATTTGGATCTTATAAAACAAAGGAACATCAAATCCGACTTTATTTTTACTTTATTTTTGTTTTTTTTTTCATTTAAATATATTGATTTATTAATAATTATTAATTTTTACACGGATTTGAATAATAGATCGTGGATACCGATGTTCTTTGGTGGTTGGGTTTCAATTAACCACACATCTCAGGAATGGTCGAACTGAGACTGTACAAGACTACACTTCTAAGACTAAATAAATTTTTTGTAAGGATACAAACTGAACAATTTTATTTTCTATTATTTTTTGTGTTAATGAATCAAATAATCATAGAAAAGAAGCGGTAGGTATATTAAGATAGAATTTTGTAGTGTTTGATGAGATATGATTGGGATTCGAACCCGGGACTGCCGGATGAATGGCTAAGCGCTACCAATTCGCCACAGAAATCGGAATTTTGTAAAAAAAGACATTATTTTGAAAACATATTACAAGAAAGACGTGAAGAACGTAATGAGTTCACATTAAATTGGTACTTTTTTTTTTGTCTTTAGTCATTTGACTGGTGCAGCTCTCCAAGATTCCCTATCTAGTGCTAGTCGTTTCATTTCAGTATACCCTCTACATCCTACATTCCCAACAATTTGTTTTACATATTCCAAACGTGGCCTGCCTACACAATCTTTCTCTTCTACCTGTCCTTCCAATATTAAAGCGACTATTCCAGGATGCCTTAATATGTGGCCTATAAGTCTGTCTCATCTTTTAGCTATATTTTTCCAAATGCTTCTTTCTTCATCTATTTGCCCCAATACCTCTTCATTTTTTACTTTATAGACCCATCTGATTTTTAATATTCTCCTATACCACTCAAATGCTTCTAATCTTTTCTTCTCAGATACTCCGATCGTCCAAGTTTCACTTCCATATAAAGCGACACTCCAAACATATACTGACAAAAATCTTTTCCTGACATTTAAATGAATTTTTAATGTAAAAAAAATTATATTTCTTACTGAAGGCTCGTTTAGCTTGTGCTATTCGGAATTTTAAATCGCTCCTGCTTCGTCCATCTTAAATAATTCTACTTCCCAAATAACAAAATTCTTCTAACTCCATAATCTTTTCTCCTCCTATTTTCACATTCAGCGGTCCATCTTTGTTATTTCTACTACATTTCATTACTTTTGTTTTATTCTTGTTTATTATCATGCGATAGTTCTTGCGTAGGACTTCATCTATGCCGTTCATTGTTTCTTCTAAATCCTTTTTACTGTTACTCCGAATCTAAATTGTTCTTTAACATCATTAACTGCTAGTTCCATGTAAAGATTAAAAAGTAACGGAGATAGGGAACATCCTTGTCGGACTCCTTTTCTTATTACGGCTTCTTTCTTATGTTCTTCAATTATTACTGTTGCTGTTTGGTTCCTGTACATGTTAGCAATTGTTCTTTTATCTCTGTATTTGAATTTTGTTATCTCTGTATTGTTTAATTATCTCTGTAATTTTTTTTAAATGCTGAACATTTTTTTCTAGTCTACGTTATCGAATGCCTTTTCTAGGTCTATAAACGAAATCAACTAATTTTTTTAATTTTAGTAGAAACTATAATAAAAAAATTAAACAGCTATCCTACATCGACAATTTTGAAATTTAATTTTATGTATTTTATGCTAGAAAAGCAGTACAAAATATACTGATTTTACGAGAATTGATGTAGTAGTAATAATGTGTATACTTAGATTTCATAGTAAAGTGCATAAAATGTGAAAGGTTTATTTTATCTTTATATATATTTTTTAACCGTTTAATAAAATATTCTGTATTTTCTCAAGGTAGATTAACATAGAGTACATGAACTTAAAAATATTCTTTCGACAGATTTAAGAGTTCGTGTGTTATCTCTTTCACTGTATTTTTTTTTCTTTTACTTGTGGAATTCACATTTTCTATTCAGACCGCTATGTCTTGTTTCTCCTAGTAAAACAAAATTACAGCTTTACATTATTCCTATGTAAAAAATCAATAAAGTCTGTTCTCTCAGAAAAAAGAATTGATGTATTAATCGAATTAAATATTTTTTGAAAAAGAAAAACGTATAAAATCATACAAATACACATCTAAGAGTAAAAATATTACTATTATTAAAAATTTAGTTTTAAAATAAAATAAAAGTGAAAATATAATAGGCAATTACGAGACGTTATCTCTAAAGTAAAGACCGTTTTATTGTAAAAAATTATTTCTGAAACATTTTTAAATATTTTTTATTACTCTAAGACTACATATTAATACCAGTTTTCTATATAGTCGCCACATGAATTAAGACATTTATCATAACGATACACAAGTTTCAATATACCTTCGTCGTATTCTTCTGCAGCCAGTCCATTTAGTCACTGATTAACAGAATTTTTAAGTTCATCGTCACCCGCGAATCGCATACCGCTCAAAAATTCTTTCAATTTCGAAAATAAATGGTAAACAGAACGGGGTAGGTCCGAATTACATGGTAGTTGATCGTAAATTTCCCATCCAAATGTTCTCAGTAAATCATCTGTGGGACCCGCAACATGTAAACAAGCAATATCATGCAGCAGGTCGACGTCGTTGGTCAGCCTCTCATGTCGCCGATTTTGAAAGGCGCACCGTAAATTACGAAAAATTTTACAGTAGGCTTTTGCATTTCATCCCGTTCGACGGGGGATGAAATCAATCAGAAATATGCCACACCGATCAAAAAAGACTGTGACCATCGGTTTCCGTAAAGTGGCTTTGGTTTGACCTTTGTCGGTCTGGTTGGTGATTGAAGATGACGCCATTTACTTGATTGCCGTTTTCTCTGTGGCCTGTAATACGAAATTCATGTTTCATCGCCGGTAAGAATCGAATTAAGGAACTCATCACTTTATTCTGTGTAGCAAACATTAGAATTTTTTTAAATTTATTATTTACATCGATACAAGATTAAATATTCATTCACTTGTATTTTTTATTTTTATTTATGTTTTCGTAATATGTCGAAAAATAATTATAAAAATATAATTTACTATTCAAATTGAACACAAAGGCTATCTATAAAGTAAACACTGCTGAGTAATTTCTCTCCCGAAGGTTAGCGAATCTGTGTCGTTCATGGCCACACTAGAAATGTGCACATTGTACTGCATTGTTGTCTATAAGTTGTCGCGTTGTAGTATCATTGATTACACGTGAGTTATTACGTTATAAAACGAATAGGAAAATCGATGTTGCCGCCGACTGTGAAATATGTTTTTTAAACCATCAAAACGTTAAGCCGGCTGAAATTCATAGGCAGTTGGACCCTTGCTGTGTACGGTGATAATGTAATGAATGAAAGAAACGTCCGAAAATGGTGCGAAAGGTTTATAAATAACACAATTAGTGTGCACGATGAAGAACGGTCAGGGAAGCCCTCGATAATCACCTAGGACTTGTTGAAACGCGTTGATGATAAAATCAGAAATGATCATCGCTCAACGATTTCCGTCCTGGCACCCCCTTTTACCCCTGATGTTTCAAAAACCTGTTATCGCTCGCATCGTTCACGACTATTTAGGCTTCAGAAAGGTTTGGGCACGTCGATTGCCGCACGCCTTAACGGAACGTTACAAAACAATCCGAACGGGATCTGCTTTGGAATTTTTGATGCGCTACACAGAAAAAGATGATGAGTTCCTTAATTCGATTGCTACCGAAGATGAAACATGGATTTCATATTACACGCCAGAAAGAAAATGGCAGTCAAGTGAATAGCGTCATTCTACAATCACCAACCAGACCGACAAAGGTCAAGCCACAGCCACTTAGATGAAAACTGATGGCCACAGTCTTTTGGGATCAGTTTGGCATATTTCGATTGATTTCACGCCGCGTGAAACGACTATAAATTCAAATGTCTACTGCGAAAATCTACGTAAGTTATGGAACGCCATTCAAAATCGACGACGTGGGAGGCTGACCGACGGCGTCGACCTGCTGTACGATAATGAACCTCACATTTTGCGGGTCCGCGAGACGTGATTTACTGAGAACATTTGGTAGGGAAATTTATGATCACCCACTATATAGTCCGGAACTTAACTCCTTCTGATTACCATTTGTTTTGGAAATTGAAAGAATTTCTAAGCGGTAAGCGATTCCGGATGCTGTTAATCAGTGGCATATCAAATTTTTTTTTATCGGATTTCAGGTATAGATTGGTCGGTATTCCAGGCAATTACTTTTGTCTTTCTCTGATGCCACTCGACATGTTGCCTTCTTTATTTTCTTGTTTATCCTCCGGAAAGTACCGTTCAGGTATTACTTCAAAGGATGAATGAGGATGATATATATGTATGAATGTAAATGAAGTGTAGTTTTTTTACAGTTCCAGTTTGACCATTCCTGAGATGTTAACCACACATCTCTTAATGTGTTAATCACACAATTAACTTTGTTATCGCAATTGCGCCTTATAAAACTACTGACCCTATTCGCTGGTGTCCGACAATATTAATACTTTCTGGCTTACAAAATCAGTACCCGGCTGTCCTTTTGATTGTTCAAAGGCAGTGTTTTTCTATAAGTTATTATTCCGGTTGGGTAATCCGTCTGGTTAAACAGGAGTTTTTGAAGGTGTCATTTTCTGTATAAAGAATAAATTGTTAAAAAAACCGTTATTATATATAAAGAATTCCTTTAGTTTTCTTCTTTTTTCCTGTTTAGCCTCCAGGAATTACCATTCAGGCATTACTTCATATGATGATATGAATGAATGTAAATGAAGTGTAGTCATTTACAGTCTCAGTTCAACCATTCCTAAGATGTGTGGTTAATTGAAATCCAACCTCCAAAGAATACCGGTTCCATGATCTAGTATTGAAATTCGTATAAAAGTAACTGACTTTACTAGGACTTGAACGCTGGAATTCTCGACTTCCAAATCAGCTGATTTGGGAAGACGGGTTCATCACTAGATCAACCCGGTGGGTTTCGACATGTTTCCTGGATTTAGAAGAATATCGATATATTATAGAATTATCGATGTAACATCGATCTTCGTACATTGGATATCTGATGTTAATCAGTGGCTAAACGGACTGGCGGCAGAAGAATACGATGAAGGTATATTGAAGCTCATGTATCGCTACTATAAATGTCTTAATTCATTTGGCAATACAGAAGTAATATAAGATATGTGTTTAAGAGAAATAAAAGTTATTTTAAAAGTTTTCTGGAAAAATTTTTTTTGTCAATGTAACGGTCTTTATTTTAGAGATAACCTCTCATATATATATATATATATTTGTGTGTGTGTGTGTGTGTGTGTGAAATTTTATGGTGAAACGCTGTCGTCAACGTGTAAGGACAAATTTAAATATTCTTATTACTAATTTAAAAAAAGAAAGAAAAATCCTTTTAACTTTTTTCAATTAAGTGTTTTCTTATAAATATTTTGAAAAACATATTCAAACCACCCGGGAAAAAAAAAACAAAAAAAATAAATAGTAAAAGATCATTTTTAAAAACACTAAAGCTTCATTAATATAATTTGAAAATTTTAATAGAAAATAATCACAAAATATAAAAGAAGAAAAATAAAATATTCTTTCTTTCAAATTATAAACTTTGATTAAATTAAATAAGCATAAATTTCGTTGTTTCTGAATTGTTAATAATCATCGCGCAATGCACTGTAAATTTTCCAAAAAGTTACTGTATTAACTGTTTAGTTAGTTAAAATTTAATATATGCAAACAAACTTCCTACTAAGTACCAACAAACGGCAAATAAACATCGTATACATAGAAGGTAGTTAAAATTAATTTTACTTCCTTCTTGTAAGTACTAAAACTGGATATGAAGTTATTAACTTACAAACATGGATTAAAGATGTACAATTTTATTAAGTACTTTATCACGCCTTACGGTTAAAAATACAATTCCATACATATATATATATATATGTAGAGAGAGAGAGAGAGAGAGAGAGAGAGAGAGAGAGAGAGAGAGAGAGAGAGAGAGAGAGAGAGAAAGAGAGCGAGTGAGAGAGAGAGAGAGAGAGAATTTGACACCCGTTGAAAGCTCCAAAGAATTTTTTTTTCTTCATTTATTAATACTATCACATAAATGAAACTTTTGACATAATAATAATTCCCCCAAGAAATTTCGGGGGGAACTGGAGAAAAACATTCTGTCACCAGGAGGTCGAATCCTGGACACGTGCAGGGACAGGGAGGCAACCTCTTTGCTGAAGGCGTTCGGGTCCAGCAAATGGCTGGATCAAGACGTTCGGATGACGCATTAAGGACCCTCGTGGTTTGTGAAGTGGGCGCGCGATTATTAAGGGGGTTATGCGTGGGGTGCATACCCGAACCCTGACCAGGTAATAGGGAAGGGAAGGGTAGCCCTCTTGGGTAGAGTCACCCCGGCAACCGGGAGGGATATCGTGATGTGTTAATGATCCAAGAGGGACCCCGTCGAGAGATCAGCTTCAAGCTGCACTTCTGGGGGGGGGGGGGTAGTGCAGCTACCCCACCTGGGACACATTGTACACTTGGGACAACGACCGAAGTAACGTCTTCTAGGCGGTTACCAGTTGCTCTCAAGTGGTTAAAAAATAAATAAATAAAAAATCCACAACCCTCAAAAAGTAAAAAAATGTAAAATGAATATTTCGCGACCCCCACCCAACTACAACCTAATAAGACCACGTTAAAACTATTTAGCTCTGTTGATGATATTTATTAACATCAAATATTTATACAATTATTAATTCATGAAATATTAGGATAGAGTTGAAGTCTCTTTGTAAATCTTTAAATAGTCTTATGTCATTTCTAATACTATGTTTTTTATATTTTTATGAAGTAATCATAAACAAGCCGGCCTCTGTGGCGCAAGTGGTAGCGTCTCAGCCTTTCATCCGGAGGTCCCGGGTTCAAATCCCGGTCAGGCATAGCATTTTCACGCACGCTACATATCATTCATTTCATCCTCTGAAGCAATACCTAACGGCGAACCCGGCGGTCAAAAAAACAACGAATAATCAGATGTTTCACCAGCGCTGATGTGGGCACCACATGACTTACTTGTACGCCTATTAAATTACATATACACATTTTTAAAAGTACATAAACACACACACACGCACCACATATATATATATATATATATATATATATATATATATATATATATTTTTTTATTATTGAATTATTTAAAGTAAATTTTTTTTACAATCGAGGTTAATAATTGTTAATAAATCAATATATTTAAATTAAGAAAAAGAGGCGAGATGAAGTTTGATTCGAATCGATGTGCCTTCCACTTATAAGATCCAAATATTTCATTAAAATTTTATTTGGCTACAACTCTGGAACCAATGTTAATAAGTACCACTTATGATATGACGTTGAAAAGCTCTCAATGAGGGCTTATTACTACAGTTAAGAAAAAATCAAAAATCCAAATTTTTTGAATTTTGCGGTTTTTTCGAAACGTTTTGTTCAGTCGATTGCAATCAAAAGGAGAGGAAAAAACTAGATGTTACAACAGTCGTAAAAACATAGAAAGTAGTTAAAATTAATTTTACTTCCTTCTACATTTAAAAAAAAATACATCAAATTAAAAATAAATAAATAAATAATAAATAAAATTAATTTTTTTTCTACATTATAAAATACATTAAATTTCATAATTCTATGGCTAACCCTTTTTGAGGTATGCGAGATATATACGAACAGACGTCACGCCTAAACTAATCAAAATGGTTTCAGAGATGATCTAAATAGATATTTCCGTTGAAATATGAAAACCGAAATTATTCGCGATCACAATACTTTCTTTACTTCGTACAACGAAGTAATACATCCTTAAAAAAGTGTAGTTTTTAAAAGCAATAAAAAAAAGTTGACGAATTGAAGGCTAACTTTCAAAGTGAGATTTCAAACATTAGGAAAAGTGGCTGCAAATATTATGAACTTGTACAAACCTGCATCGGTGTCACAGAAAATCATTACAGATATGTATCATAAAGTTATTGAAGATAATTTAAATATTGTTGGATAAGTATTTTATTAACAATATTATTTTTTGTAATAAATTCACGTCGTCAAACAAAGAGGTTGCATCCTTTTTGAAACAGCCGTTATAAAACCATTACTATGATTCATTAATTATGTTCAATATGTACGAATATACATAAATTATGATTCATTATATAGAAATAAAGGGTTGTTAATATATTAACATTTGCTTAATTAAAACGAATGACATACATTCATTCAATGTGGTTAACAACTGATAAATTGATATGAACTCTTTTAAATTAACAGTTTAGACTTCAAAGAGAAAAAAATGTATCATTTGATCAATAAAACAAAAAACAACTGAACGGTACAATTCTGTTCACAGCTAACAGATCATTAATATTAACATTTTACTCGTAAGTTAACTACCTGTCACTCTCGCATTCACTCTCTCGCTCGCTGCTAACTGATTCATAGTAAGCGATTGGATAAAAATATACCAAGGCGGATATCATTCGGATTTCAATTTAACACAGAAATAGTACAATCATTAAAGCTAACCGTTATAACTTGTTAAATGACTGAAACATAATTAAACGTCCAAAACTACGATTTTAGAGAATTACGTAGCCAATAAAAACGTAATATGTTCCAAATTAATATTATATTTTATTTAGCAAACGAAACAGGTATAAACATCGTTCAAGGAACCACACGTCAGAAAAATTATACGTGTACGTAATTACTAAATCAGATTACGTCATTTAAATATTACATAATACTTTATATTACCGCTACGATTATCATAAATGGAATTTTATTTACTTCACTTAGCATTATCACTCTACCATTCGTAGTTGACGCGTTTTGGAGTACCTCCAACCTCAAGCACTAACTTCCTGAGTTGGGATCGTCGAATAAATGGCGATGTTAAGCTCCTCCCATGAATGGGATGAATTATTCCCACTCATATCCTTACTTTCTTTCTTTTTCCTCTTTAACCTCCGGTAATTACCGTTCAGATAATACTTCAGAGGATAATATGTATGAGTGTAGTCTTGTACAGTCTCAGATTCGACCGTTCCTGAGATGTGTGGTTAATTGAAACCCAACCACCAAAGAACACCGGTATTCACGATCTAGTATTCAAATCCGTGTAAAAATAACTGACTTTACTAGGACTTGAACGCTGGAACTCTCGATTTCCAAATCAGCTGATTTGGGAAGACGCGTTCACCACTAGACCAACCCGGTGGGCTACCCATATCCCTACTCTTATGGTCTCTTCTTTTTCTCTTTCAGCTCAAATAGTTATACAATTTTAAAAACAGAACAATTTATAAGTTATACATTTTTGAAATTTTTTAGTGAAGTAAATATTGTTGATTTAAGACAAGTCAAACAGCATAAAGGTCAGTTTTAAAATTACTAATACCATTCTTATGTTCAGTATAAAGCTACACGGTTTTCTCATACAAAACGTATTTTTTTTTTAATAAGCAATTAAAAAAAAAAAATCTGCTCCTAAAAAAAAAATTTATAAACTTTATCAAGGCCATGGTTTAATTTTCTCTATAAAATAAAATAACCGAAAAAAATGAATCAAATAGAATAGCTGGAATCAGGAAAATAATCTAATTCTACACTTTATCGCATTCAAGAATACGGTACACGGTTTTAAGCGCATTGTGCTTAAAATCGTACTCGGTTTAAACGAATAAATAATAAAATATCAATACAGATAATATTTTTTAGTATTATTAGATAATAATTTAATAAAATGTCCGCTTAAAAACATTATAGTCCAACGGTGTTTAATTTAAATTTCTACGTACACAGAAACAAATACATAATTCGTTTTTATTAATTACCTTCTCTTTCGCCCTTCCTATGTGTTTTTGGACAGAATTAGCGACCATAGAGCACTTGCTTTCATCCATCTTCCGATCGCTACTGAAAAAACAACTAAACCGCTTTCATATTCCTTCCACCGAATAAACTAGAAAAGGGAACGAACAAGGAACGTTCCGTACACACGAGGAGTCAAAAAAAAAAACTACCTTACACCAGCACGCTAGGATCGGAACTGCGGGAGCGGCAGTGCCCTCTCTTCCTCGTAGCCTCGTGTGCAGCTATGTGCATATGCGTACAACAGCCAAACATCACGCCGCTGGAACTGTGAAGCGCACAGTTCTACACAAAGATGTTTGTTTCTTTTTCATAAACTGAAGGATGGCGACTGACATTAAGCATAAGGATTATATATTGTACAGGTATAAAGAAAGAATTAAAGAAAAAAGGATTCGTTATATTAAATTTTATAGATAATATTAACCGGAAATAGGGGGTGCTGCAGTTCTACAGTGCCTATACGTGAGTCGACACTGACTGTGTTAAACAAAATATATATAAAAATAATTTTATTTCCAATTAAATCAAATATTACAAAATCAAATTATAATTTTATCTTATAATCAAAAATTATTTACATGTCTTAATAATGCAGTTTATAAAAACACACCAAATTTTTAGAAATTAGATATCTCTAGATGGAAGCCTGTTTTAGAGATTATCAGCGATATACTAGCAAATAATTATTATAAAGAGAGAGAAAAATAAAATATTAATTTAATTCTGATTTAAAAGAAATGACAAAGGTTTTCACCATAAACTTATTATATAACGTATTCCCGATTAAAGAAAGAGAATTCCATTCGATTTAAATATTGATCCTTATTATTATAATGTAATTCCAACAATCATTAATTCAAATTCGATATCACGATCGATATAATCGTATCAGCTGTATATCACATCCACTAAAAAATTACAATGAAATTGTAAACCGTACGGTAAGAGTATCTCAGATATCATTTCTTCCACTCAAAATAACAAAAATTTCTGTAATATAAATAAAACTGTTTTTAACAAAATGGTACTTACATCAAAAAAGTAAGACAATACATTTCTGTTATCAAAATCTGTTATTAATTTAGAATTTTGTTAAAAAAAAAAATACATGTTAAATATATGTAATATACAATAATAGATAATAAACAATGTTTAAGCGTTCCATACAATAAGCAAAAAATAGAAAAATTTGTTACAAAATTCTTACCGGCCCAATTTCATTTATATCTAATACTTATCACATTTACAGAAATAATACAATTCTTATGATTATTCGTTGGCTAATAAATGAAATCGGGCCGGAAACAGTTTTGTAACAAATTTTTCTATTTTTTGCTTATTATATGGAACGCATAAACATTGTTTATTATCTATTGTCTATTTTTTTTGTTGTCTTGAGTCATTTGACTGGTTTGATGCAGCACTCCAAGATTCCCTTTCTAGTGCTAGTCGTTACATTTCGGTGTACTTCCTACATCCTACATCCCTAAAAATTTGTTTTACCTATTATAAACGTTACCTGGCTACTCAATTTTTTCCTTCTACCTGCCCCACCAATATTAAAGCGACTATTCCAGGATTCCTTAATATGTGGCCTATCTTCTTTTAACTATCTTTTTTCAAATGCTTATTTCTTCATCTATTTGCCGCAATACCTCTTCATTTGTCGCTTTATCCACACATCTTATTTTAACATTCCCTTATACCACCGCATTTCAAAAGCTTCTAAAATTTTCTTCTCTGGTACTACGATCGTTCAAGTTTCACATCCATAGAAACATATATTTTCAAAAATCTTTTCCTGACGTTTATATTAATTTTTGATGTGAAAAAATTATGTTTCTGACTGAAGGCTCGTTTCGCCCGTGCTATTCGGTATTTTATATCGCTCCTGCTTCGTCCATCTTTAGTAATTCTACTTTCCAAATAACAAAATTCTTCTACCTCCATCATTTTTTCTCATCCTATTTTCACATTCAGTCAAATCTTTGTTATTTCTACTATATTTCATTACTTTTGTTTTGTTCTTGTTTATTTTCACGCGATAGTTCTTGCGTAGGACTTCATCTATGCCGTTCATTGTTT
Source organism: Lycorma delicatula (assembly GCF_047948215.1). NCBI lineage: Eukaryota > Metazoa > Arthropoda > Insecta > Hemiptera > Fulgoridae > Lycorma > Lycorma delicatula. The sequence continues at coordinate 402,643,178 of NC_134455.1, forward strand.
CTTCTAAATCCTTTTTACTCTCGGCTAGAATTACTATATCATCAGCAAATCGTAGCATCTTTATCTTTTCACCTTGTACTGTTACTCCGAATCTAAATTGTTCTTTAACATCATTAACTGCTAGTTGCATGTAAAGATTAAAAAGTAACGGAAATAGGGAACATCCTTGTCGGACTCCCTTTCTTATTACGGCTTCTTTCTTATGTAATTGTTACTGTTGCTGTTTGGTTCCTGTACTATTGTACAGGATATATTGTCTATTACATATATTTAATTCTAAAATTACAAACAGATTTTGATAATAGAAATTAAAATACTATCTTACCTTTTATTGATATCAGTATCGTTTTGTTAAATTTATATTACAGAAATTTTTGTTTTTTGAGCGGAAGAAATTATATCTGCGAGACTCTTATCGTATTTTTTTGGATATCACTGCTTTTTGTTAGATTATTTTATTTTTTTATGAATTATTGATCGTTAACTTATGAATTTTATTTTTTTAAATTTATCGCCTTTCTAGGAGATTTTAAAAAATTCAGCATTTTAAAAAAAATAGGGTTCAAATACAGAGATAGAAGAACAATTGCTAACATGTACAGGAACCAAACAGCAACAATAACAATTGAAGAACATAAGAAAGAAGCCCTAATAAGAAAGGGAGTCCGACAAGGATGTTCCCTATCTCCGTTACTTTTTAATCTTTACATGGAACTAGCAGTTAATGATGTTAAAGAACAATTTACATTCGGAGTAACAGTACAAGGTGAAAAGATAAAGATGCTACGATTTGCTGATGATATAGTAATTCTAGCCGAGAGTAAAAAGGATTTAGAAGAAACAATGAACGGCATAGATGAAGTCCTACGCAAGAACTATCGCGTGAAAATAAACAAGAACAAAACAAAAGTAATGAAATGTAGTTGAAATAACAAAGATGGACCGCTGAATGTGAAAATAGGAGGAGAAAAGATTATGGAGGTAGAAGAATTTTGTTATTTGGGAAGTAAAATTACTAAAGATGGACGAAGCAGGAGCGATATAAAATGCCGAATAGCACAAGCTAAACGAGCCTTCAGTAAGAAATATAATTTGTTTACATCAAAAATTAATTTAAATGTCAGGAAAAGATTTTTGAAAGTGTATGTTTGGAGTGTCGCTTTATATGGAAGTGAAACTTGGACGATCGGAGTATCTGAGAAGAAAAGATTAGAAGCTTTTGAAATGCGGTGCTATAGGAGAATGTTAAAAATCAGATGGGTGGATAAAGTGACAAATGAAGAGGTATTGCGGCAAATAGATGAAGAAAGAAGCATTTTGAAAAATATAGTTAAAAGAAGAGACAGACTTATAGGCCACATACTAAGGCATCCTGGAATAGTCGCTTTAATATTGGAAGGACAGGTAGAAGGGAAAAATTGTGTAGGCAGGCCACGTTTGGAATATGTAAAACAAATTGTTGGGGATGTAGGATGTAGAGAGTATACTGAAATGAAACGACTAGCACTAGATAGGGAATCTTGTAGAGCTGCATCAAACCAGTCAAAAGACTGAAGACAAAAAAAAAAATCGCCTTTCTAGAACAAACAAATATACATTCTGTGAATTTCACAGACAGTTGTTTTTGTCGATTATCGACAAATTTTAGTCATATCATTCACTTCATACCGTATTTTTGCTTTTTTAATAAAACTAATATAACGACTTTCAAGAATCGAAGATAGGTGATGTAATATTTCACTTATTACTTTGGAAGAATAACCCTCAATTTTTATCGTATCCGTGGACACGCTTTTTGTATTATTATTATTCTTAAATGAACTTTCTTTGTACTTCTCCATCGATTAGTTCAAATAGTTCTAATTGTAGAATAAAAATTTTACCCATCGAATTTATTTCTGTTTTACGTAAAAAATCTGTTCTCACAACTGCAACACTTTCTTAACTTACTATTCGTGATTCTTTTTATTTTATTAGCGGCGATAATCTCTTATAAACAAATACTTTTGTTATTTTTTTTTTTAATGAAGTGATGGGAATTAAAAAAAAAATGTTTCATCTTCAGTACTTTCATTTACTATTAAAACAACCTGTAGTGTATTTTCTTTTAAATTTTATTATTTCAAGTACATTATGAAGTTTTTGTATGGTACCTAGTACTATCAAGTATTGCTATCTAGCGGTGCGATTCGTAAACTCACCTTTTTGAGGAAAAGTGACATATTCGAGTCCCGCGGTTCATCAAATGTAAGAAAAAACCGTTTTCAAAAAAAATCCGAGGTATTTTTTGAAAGTATTCTTTATTACTAATCTAACTGAACTGAAATATAATGTTTTCACGCTTATTTTTTTATTTTTTATCCCGTTTTCATTTCAATTTTAGGTTAGGTATGTTAGAACCGTAAATATAGTTCGTTGAGTTCACCGTACCGTGGACTCTTACTGGGAAGATTCTACTGAACTTCTTAATATACTGAACAACATGAAAAGCCAGAGCGATTAACATATATTCGTCAAATAAATCAAGTAATCTTGTATTACAATAAAAAAAACATCAAATCTTATAAGCATGGCAATTGGTCAATCGACAGGAAGAAACGCTCTGGATTATCTATCTCAAATATTTTGTTCAAAAAGGATATATATATATATATATATATATATATATATATATATATATGTGTGTGTGTGTGTGCGCGCGCGCGTATAAAATGTAATAAGGTGAAAAGAAACGGTGGAAAAAGAAAAAAAATGAACAAAACTCCCAGAGAAAACAACTGGATCTCCGATAAAGACAAGACATATAAAACCTACGTGTCGTAGACTGACAGAGGCTAGAAAGAAATTACAATCGGCGGTGAATTGATCAATCTGCCCAGAATGTTGAATTGACTTGTCAGTGACCAATGCGATTTGTCAAGCGAGTAGGCCGACACATCTTCAAGTTAAAGCTGTCGTAATTTACAAACTTGTCCCCATTATATTTGCCATTGAATGTATATTAAATTGAGCTGAATTAATAAATATTTCATTTGAATGAAGAATTGCAAATACAAGAAAAAAAAATAAACATGTCACAAATAGACATAAATAGTTAAATACGAGTATAATTTAAGTGGTTTTTTTTTTGTTTGCCTTTCATTAACCATTGTTTGATAAAATTTTAATTATTAAATCGTATACAGTATCCTTTTAAAAATAATATAAAAAGATCTAATGTGGACACCACATAATTCCTTGTACGCCTATTAAATTACATATTCACTTTTTTTTTTTAAATGAAAATTTCATTAGTTATTTCATTAATAACTTCTGATATTTTTTCATATATTTTTTTAATTGTTATTATTGAATTATTATTTACTGTATTTTATTTTACAATCAATGGTTGATAATTATTAATAAATCACCATATTTAAATTTAAAAAAAAGTTAAAAAAAAGAGCTGAAATGTGATTCGAACCGATGTGCCTTCCTGTTGTTTATTTTTTTTGTCTTCATTCATTTGACTGGTTTGATGCAGCTCTCCAAGATTCCGGACATATATTCCATATGGCCTTCACAGCGCGCCCTCCCGCTCATACCTTGAGGGTCTCCCTTGACATCATCGTAAATACACAGACATGCCCATTCTTGTGGGTGAGCATGCCCATGCATCCTAGTCATGGGAGCTGCCTCCCTGTCCCTAGACGCCGCCATAATTCGTAACCCCCCTTTTTTTAAGGGGTTCCTGTTCAAATTATATGTCCGGAACATCAGGATAGGCCCTATCCTTCCTTTCGAAGGGAAGGGAAGGGGAGCTGCCCTTCCCGGCCCGGGAAGGGCAGCTCCTACATTGAGGTGTATCTGGGCTTTCCCGAATGGGAGGTTCGGTTATCTCGGAGATATGTAGGAGACCCCGATGGATGAGTTCCACAGTGGACGAAGACAGGATGTGTGGGGGTAATCATCCGCCATTACATGCGGGGCCGACTAACGAGATGCCTAACGGCGATTCCTGGTTGCCCCTGTAAGTTAAAAGATGAAAAAAAAAAAAAAAAAAAAAAGCTCTCCAAGATTCCCTATCTAGTGCTAGTCGTTTCATTTCAGTATATCCTCTACATCCTACATCCCTAACAATTTGTTTTACATATTCCAAACGTGGCCTGCCTACACAATGTTTCCCTTCTACCTGTCCTTCCAATATTAAAGCGACTATTTCAGGATGCCTTAATGTGTGGTCTCTCTTCTTTTAACTATATTTTTCCAAATGCTTCTTTCTTCATCTATTTGCCGCAATACCTCTTCACTTGTCACTTTATCCACCCATCTGATTTTTAACATTCTCCTATAGCACCACATTTCAAAAGCTTCTAATCTTTTGTTCTCAGATACTCCGATTGTCCATTTCAATTAATGAAATATTTGGATTTTACAACAGGAAGATCCAAATATCGAAGCGAAACGAGCCTTCAGTAAGAAATATAATTTGTTTACATCAAAAATTAATTTAAATATAAGGAAAAGATTTTTGAAAGTATATGTTTGGAGTGTCGCTTTATATGGAAGTGAAACTTGGACGATCGGAGTATCTGAGAAGAAAAGATTAGAAGCTTTTGAAATGCGGTGCTATAGGAGAATGTTAAAAATCAGACGGGTGGATAGAGTACAAATGAAGAGGTATTGCGGCAAATAGATGAAGGAAGCATTTGGAAAAATATAGTTAAAAGAAGAGACAGATTTATAGGCCACATACTAAGGCATCCTGGAATAGTCGCTTTAATATTGGAAGGACATGTAGAAGGGAAAAATTGTGTAGGCAGGCCACGTTTGGAATATATAAAACAAATTGTTAGGGATGTAGGATGTAGATGGTATACTGAAATGAAACGACTAGCACTAGATAGGGAATCTTGGAGAGCTGCATCAAACCAGTCAAATGACTGAAGACAAAAAAAAAAGATGATCATTTCTTATCAACCGAAGTATTCTGTTGAACTACACGAAACAGTTCTGTTTGATTTTTTTTCATTTTAGCTGTTACGTATTTATTTTAACAAATTTATTTTAACAAAATCAATCTTTTATTTTATCTTTCTTTCACATTTCTTTCATAATTTTCTTTTCCTTTGTTTTTTTTTTTGTTTTCTCCCAGTTATAGTGCTTCCGTTGTTTTTGTTTTTTTCTGATACCTGTGATGTTTTGTAATTTCTTTCTCAGGAGTAAATGTTGTGTGATGTCTTTATGTAATTTCTATATGTTCCTCCACGTCTCTTTTAGTTTCTATGATCGCATTATTATTGATTTTTAAGGCATATAAATAGCGTGGTAGGATGCAATGTTTGTAAGTGACAGAAACAGATTACTTTTTTCTGTTACATCTACATTTTATTTTTATTAATTTTTCTGTCTTTTGTATCCCTTTACGTCTTTGATGAGTTCACATGGCTTTCTAAATATTCTTCATTTTATGTTTGTAATTTATCGATTAGAAATTTCTTTTTAAATAAAGACATTCAGCTGCATATTCAGTTTCCGGTTAAACGACTGTAGCGTAATATTTTAGTTAAACGTCCATCGATAAAGATTTTTTATTGTAATTTTTTTTAATTAACCCATAGGTTAGTTCCATTAATCAATTCTTGACGTAATGTCTCCTTTTCAGAGACGTTACCTTCAATTTTTCCTCTAAAATATTGAATTTTTAGGTCTTGTTAATTTTCCTATATGCCTTAATTAATTTCTGGGGAAGATAATTCGATTTTCACCGAAAATCTTAAGAAGCTAATCATAAAGATGAAAAAAGAAAGCGGCAGACCATGCGGAAGACCGCCAAAAAGATGGCTGGACCAAATTGATTTGAATGGCAGAGGACCATAAGCTATGGTAGGAGATTGTCAACTCTCAAACACGAGAGGAAAGATCATTGATGACTGATGATGAATTTGATTTTCGTCATGAATTATGTTTTCTTGTAGTAAATCTGCAGCCTTGTCTTTTCTGATTGTTTTTTCAATAAGATTATTTGCTTTATTGCAGTAATGGAAATTAATTAATGGAAGAATTAAAGACCTTACTCTTTGATCAATTGACCTACGAGTTTCAGTCGAAATCAAGTATTTTTTTTAACGCGTATAATTATCACTACTCGAATTTTATAATCGATGACAACAGCGATAGATTCATATTTACTTTCACGTCTGTATGGATGTATGCTGATGTAGTGAAAATGTATAGATCGGCCAAAATTTTTTTTTAAATTTGTTCCTTTACTAAATTGTGTGGCTTAAGGGTACATTAAAAAAAATAAATTATAAAAAATGGATTTAATTCAATTGTATATAAGCTACAAAAAAAATTTTCCAAACTCCAAAATAAAAAAAAAATATTTTTGTCAGACGGGCGTTTGTGCATATGTACGTATGCGTGTTGCCTTGTATTTTATAAAAAATAGAAATAGAATGAATTAATTTTATGAAAAAATTGAATAAAAGAGGGGGAGTCTTTTCAAAAAAAAAAAAAAATGTTTCATACAAAAATTGTATTTTTTTTACTCGTAATCACAAATTACCAAAATTTTTATTTGAAATTCCTTCTTCCCATAAAATTATTTTTTATATTTTTATTTTTTTGAATATTTATTTTTTTTTTAGAAAAGGAGTCAATGGGAGTCTTTTATATCGATATTTCCAACATCAATATGCCTTCCAAACAATATAAAACATTTTCTTCCAACCTACTCAAACGGTCTGTAGTAAATAAAATTATTTTTAAAATCTATTTAAAATATAAATCCATCCCCAAAGTTGTTCGTGGTATTTAAAATTTAAAAACATAACTTATTTGATAACTATTACTCTTTAATATTTACCCCCCTTACTTAATAATTACCAGTTTATTTATTGAGAATTATAGCTGTATCTTTCTATTTTTTTAACAATTTTAAAATTTTCTTTTTACTTCCTTGTACGAAGTAAAGGAAGTATTGTGATCGCGAAAAATTTCAGTTTTCAGATTTCAACGGAAATATCCATTTTGACCATCCCTGAAACCATTTTGACTAATTTCGGTGTGATGTCTGTACGTATGTATGTCGCATAACATAAAAATGATTAGCTGTAGGATATTGAAATTTTGGATTTAGAACTGTTGTAACATCTAGTTGTGCACCTCCCGTTTTGATTGCAATCGACTGAAATAAAATTGTTCAAAATAAAAATAAAATATTGAATTTTGGACTTTTTCTTAACTACAGTAATAAGCCCTCATTGAGAAATTTTCAACGGTAATTATTTTCATAGGTTCCAGAGTTATAGCCAAATGAAATTTTAATTAAAGAAATATTCGGATCTTATAAGGGGAAGGCACATCGGTTCGAATCACACTTCATCACCTTTTTTTAATTTAAATATATTGAGGCAGCAAAGGACCACTTTAATCAGAATAATTCAAGTCTTTTTTGCCGATCTTTTGGCCTTTAGGTTCTTAGCTTTTACTTTCTCCCAATATTTAGTCATTCTTAATGATCTTGCTTTACGATCCTCTTCTGAATAAACCCTTTTTGTATAATTAAAAGTTCTTACTTTAAAATTGGTATTCGATATACCAACTTTAAAGGACTCCCATTGACTCCTTTTCTAAAAAAAATTAAAATATTGATTTAATAATCATTAACCTCTGATTGTATAAAAATGTTTACGATAAACAAGAATTTAATAACAGCAATAAAAAAAATATGATAAAAAATAAAAAGTTATTAGTGAAATAAAATATATTATTCATTTAAAAACAAATGTGTATATGTAATATATAGACGTACAAAGAAGTCATGCAGTGCACAAATCAGATTTTTTTTTTAATTTACTATCACCACTTAGAGATTATTTTCTTTAAAATTAATTTTATCCTAATGGCCCCAAGGATTGGAGCTCACAAAATTAATTTTTTTTCAAATTTAAAATTTTAATGCTCAAATATATTTTGTTAACTCACTAAAATTACTTAAAACTCTTCCTCTTTGGAGAAGTTTCACACTGATAAAATTTTCTTTTCTTTTAAATTTTGCCTTTAATTTATTTATATATTATTCATCAATAATAGAGATTATTTTAATATTTAAAAGAAGCTTCCAGATGGAAGGGCTCCAAATTTTCTAAAACGCAAAAACATATTTTCGAAATTTTGACACTATTATACTATTATTCAGAATTATTACTACTACTTTACTAGTATAGTATTAGAAATATAAATTGTACTGCTTAGAAATGTAGAGGGACAAGGGAAGCAATTTTAGCGCTAAGATTAATAAAGAAAGAAGATTAAAGAAAAACAAACAGAAATACTTGGCATTTATAGATCTAAAAAGGCATTCTATAACGTAGACTGAAATAAAATGTTCAGCATTTTAAAAAAATTAGGGTTCAAATAGAGAGATAGAAGAAAAATTGGTAACATTTACAGGAACCAAACAGCAACAGTGCAACAGTAATAAAATAAAGAACATAAGAAAGAAGCCGTAATAAAAAAGGGAGCCCGTCAAGGATGTTCCCTATCACCGTTACTTTTTATTCTTTACATGGAACTAGCAGTTAATAATGTTAAAGAACAATTTATATTCGGAGTAAAAGAACAAGGTGAAAAGATAAAGATGCTACGATTTGCCGGTGATATAGTAATTCTAGCCGAGAGTAAAAAAGATTTAGAAGAAACAATCAATGGGATGGATCGTCCTACGCAAGAACTACTGCATGAAAATAAACAAGAACAAAACAAAAGTAATGAAATGTAGAAGAAATAACGAAGATGGACCACTGAATGTGAAAATAGAAGGAGAAAAGATTACGGAAGTAGAAGAATTTTGTTATTTGGGAAGTAGAATTACTAAAGATGGACGAATACCGAATAGCACAGGCGTAACGAGCAATCACTCAAATACAGAGACAGAAGAACGATTGCTAACATTTATAGGAACCAAACAGCTACAGTAATAATTGAAGAACATAAGAAAGAAGCCGTAATAAGAAAGGGAGTCTGACAAGGATGTTCCCTATCTCCGTTACTTTTTAATCTTTACATGGAACTAGCAGTTAATGATGTTAAAGAACAATTTAGATCCGGAGTAACAGTACAAGGTGAAAAGATAAAGATGCTACGATTTGCTGATGATATAGTAATTCTAGCCGAGAGTAAAAAGGATTTAGAAGAAACAATGAACGGCACGGATGAAGTCCTACGCAAGAACCTCCGCGTGAAAATAAAGAAGAACAAAACGAAAGTAATGAAATGTAGTAGAAATAACGAAGATGGACAACAGAATGTAAAAATAGAAAAAGAAAAGGTTATGGAGGTAGAAGAATTTTCTTATTTGGGAAGTAGATTTACTAAAGATGGACGAAGCACCGATATAAAATGCCGAATAACACAGACGAAACGAGCTTTCAGTCAGAAATATAATCTGTTTACATCAAAAATTAATTTAAACATCAGGAAAACATTTTTTAAAGTATATATGTTTGAAGCGTAGCTTTATATGGAAGTGAAACTTGATCAGAGTACCTGAGAAGAAGAGATTAGAAGTTTTTGAAATACGGTGCTATAAAATAACGTTAAAAATCCAGATCAGTGGATAAAGTGATAAAGAAACAGGTGTTGCGCCAAACTGATGAAGAAACAAGAACCATTCGGAAAAATATAACTAAAAGAAGAGACAAATTTATAGACTACATCTTAAGGCATCCTGGAAAAATCGCTTTGATATTACAGGAACAGGTAGATGAGAAAAATTGCGCACGCAGGCAATATTTCGAATATGTAAAACAGATTGTTAGAAATGTAGAATGTAGATGGTACACCGCAATGAAACGACTAGCACTATGGAGAACTGCATCAAACCAGTCAAACGATTAAAGACAACAAAAAAACAACTGTTTTTAAGCATTTTTACTTCAGAAATTGAAAGATTTAAATATATATTAAAAGCCGGTAATTAATGACAAATTTTCCTGGTTACGACGATATATTTATCCAATTATTTCCCAGGTTTTTTAAATTTTAAACTCCAAAGTAAATGAGTAAATATAGGTTATCCATGTAGTCGATTACAATAAACAATGTAAATCATGTAACGTCAACTTCCATAAAAGAAATGTATTATAGGGTTGTTATTTTAAAGCGATATAGCTTGTAGCTTGATAAATGATTTGTATAATATAATTTAAATAAATTTCAATAAACTGTTTTTTCTCATGTTTTCTCTGTTTTGTATATATATATATATATATATTTTTTTTCTTGTCTTCAGTCATTTGACTGGTTTGATGCAGCTCTCCAAGATTCCCTATCTAGTGCTAGTCGTTTCATTTCAGTATACCCTCTACACCCTACATCCCTAACAATTTGTTTTACATATTCCAAACGTGGCCTGTCTACACAATTTTTTCCTTCTACCTGTCCTTCCAATATTAAAGCGACTATTCTAGGATGCCTTAGTATGTGGCCTATAAGTCTGTCTCTTCTTTTAACTATATTTTTCCAAATGCTTCTTTCTTTACCTACTTGCCGCAATACCTCTTCATTTGTCAGTTTATCCACCCATCTGATTTTTAACATTCTCCTATAGCACCACATTTCAAAAGCTTCTAATCTTTTCTTTTCAGATACTCCGATCGTCCAAGTTTCACTTCCATATAAAGCGATACTCCAAACATATACTTTCAAAAATCTTTTCCTGACATTTAAATTAACTTTTGATGCAAACAAATTATATTTCTTACTGAAGGCTCGTTTCGCTTGTGCTATTATATTTATATAATAATTAACTATTAATCAATTTATAAAAAGGGGGTGAAAAATAATTTCTATGTTAATTTAAGAATGTGCACTCGAAAGAATGTTCTAACAAAGAAATTTTAATTAAAAGAAAGATGTCCTACATTTTATATATAAGAAACAGGGAATAAATATACGGAGAAGGTATTTATTTCCACGAAATTACGTAGTTTATTTAAAGGGATAGATAAAAACAGAAGTTAGAGGTGCGTTTATTCTTTTGAAACAAACCCGACTAGCTTAAATAAAGTTCAACTTATTCAAACGGTAATTTCACAGCCGATGAATTTAAATAAATTCAAAAGTGATAACGGTATATTTACTTTTATAACGAGTTTCTAAAAAGTATATATATGAAACGAAGTACAATTTACAGATGGATATTAGCCTATTTTCTGCTGTATAATAATTACTATTTTTGTTTCTATAAGCTATTCATCTTATTTAATCTATCGTAAACGAATTTTTTTCTACTTTACTTTTGTATGCACTACAAAATTACTATTATTTTCAAAAAAACATAATCAAAGTTAACAAATATTTTTTAATGCCTTTATAAAAATAAAATCTCTTTCGGTACGCCGGAAGGCGGAGGGAGATTTCACCTTAAGAGATAAAAAAAATTTCCCAATTTTTTTATAGTATCGACCAGATACTATTTCCAAATAGAGTATCTCGCAGATACTCTATCTAGATCGCAGATACTATAGACTCGGGTTGGTCTAGTGGTGAACGCGTCTTCCCAAATCAACGTTTTTCAAACAAAAAATTTAGAGGTCAATCTCCTCTACAATTAATGTCTTTAAAGTTCGGCCGTATAATTTGAAATTGAAATACTAGGTGGCGCTGAAGTTGTAAAAAACGTGTTTTTTTGGTTTTTTTATCGGAAAAAATTGTTTTTCGTCTATATTGCATTAGGTAAAGTTGTTAATCTCAACAAAAAAAAAAACAGATTACTTTTATTTAAACAATTTTCTTGTACGACTTACCGTTTTGGAGCTGTAGCTTGTGAAAGTGTGAAAATGTTGTGAATTGGGCACGTGTTCGAAACCGGTCTAGTCGCTGAACAATGCCGATCTCCCCGGCTACAGTAACAATAAGACCGCTGCGTTCTCATTGTACCGCTATAACTCTGGAATGCTAAGTCACTTCAGCGCCACCTAGTATTTCAATTTCAAATTATACGGCATAACTTCAAAGAGATTAATTGTTGGGGAGAATGTCCGCTACATTTTTTGTTTGAAAAGCTTTCCTCTAAAATGAATAGATTCAGAGAAAAACGCATTTCAAAACCTTTTTGAGTATTTCAAAAATCTATGGAAGGGGGATGTTAAAAATCTAGAGTTAAGCTTCCCTCATCACCCCTAACGCATGGACAAAAGATCAATCGGTAGGTAAGGGTTTTCAAATACAGCCTATTTTGATGAACCCACCACGTTGGTCTACTGGTTAACGCGTCTTCCCAAACCAACTGATTTGGAAATCGAGAGTTCCAGCGTTCAAGTCCTAGTAAAGTCAGTTATTTTTACACGGATTTGAATACTTGATCATCGATACCGGTATTCTTTGGTGGTTGGGTTTCAATTAACTACACATCTTAGAAATAGTGAACTGAGATTGTACAAGACTACACTTTATTTACACTAATAAATATCATCCTCTGAAGTATTATCTAAAAGTTAATTCCCGGAGGTTAAACAGGAAATGAAAGAAGTAGAGGATAAAAAGGATTTTCTGTTTAAAGTTAGGAAAAGCTTTAAATTTACCTAATACGACAATGGTTGCATGAGAAAAAAAGTTTCACATGTTTAGAATACGACAAGCACCATCTTAAAATTCCAGCAACATTTTGGTCATCCCTTGCCGTAAGGGTTAATCATATCTAGGATTGTTTCATACAAAAGTTTTAGGTAGTTTAAAGGAGTAACGAGCACTTTAAACCGATTCGATACTGTGTCTATTAAGGGAGGTAGGATTTTTTGTCTTCGAAACCCCATTTGTTTCACCCCCTGGATCAATAGTTGGTGACATCAAGAAACTTTACTTACATAAGTTTTAGGCCCTTATCCAAAGAATAGTAAGAACTTTAAACAAATTCAAGATTTCACTTAATAAGAAAGTTATAGCGATATTTTGTTTTTTTTTGGAAAAAGCCCTCCCATTTCCACCCCCATGGTTCGATTTTGCGCATAACGACCTCGACTGAGATTTAGTGTCGTTATGTTTTATGTATCAATTTGAAAGTGATCGGCGCAAAATTAGGCAGTTATCGTGTCCACAAGAAAGATAAATATATATGTAAATATAAATAAAATTTTGAACTGACGGTGTTTTCGGGGTTTGGGGGATGTGAAACAGGAAGATATGTCGAAATTTTCCGGAAGTTGAATCATCGTACCCATTACAATACGTAGCTTTCTTATTAAATCTACCTAAAAAAAAACTAATAAATGAACAAAATACATGACAGAAATCTTAAAGTGGTGTCTAATTTCAAATATCTGGGGTATTTGTTCTCAAAGTGAGCGATAACGCTTCCTTGTAGGCACTGGAGGCCTTCAGGAGAAGCGGTACAAGGCCTACAGAAAATTGCGGGCGTTCAAAAGACTAGGAGAGACATGGCTGATAAAAAAAAGGCAAACTAAAATTAAATACCTGTTACACTAGTACAAAAAATTAAATGGACTCCTATGTTTTATGATAGCGCAGTGCAGGTAAGGAAGTGATTGATAGATTATACAAACTGGTGTGTAATATTAATGAACAAGGGGAAGATCCATTAGACTTCAAAAAAAGTGTTATAAAAGTCGTGATACCAAAGAAAGCAGGAGGAGATAAGTGTGAAGAATACAGAACAATTAGCCTAACTAATCATGCATAAAAAATCTTAACTAGAATTCTGTACAGAAGAATTCAGAGGAAAGTGGAAGAATTGTTAGGATAAGACCGATTTGGTTTTAGAAAACATATAGGGACAAGGGAAGCAATTTTAGGCCTCAGATTAATAGTGGAAGGAAGTTCAAGAAAATCAAACCGATATATTTGGCATTTATAGACCTAGAAAAGGCATTCGATAACGTAGATTGGAATAAAATGTTCAGCATTTTAAAAAAAAATTAGGGTTCAAATAGAGAGATGGGAGAAAAATTGCTAACATTTACAGGAACCAAACAGCAACAGTAATAATTGAAGAACATAAGAAAGAAGCCGTAATAAGAAGGGAGCCCGTCAAGGATGTTCCCTATCCCCGTTACTTTTTAATCTTTACATAGAACTAGCAGTTAATCATGTTAAAGAACAATTTATATTCGGAGTAAAAGTACAAGGTGAAAAGATAAAGATGCTACGATTTGCCGGTGATATAGTAATTCTAGCCGAGAGTAAAAAAGATTTAGAAGAAACAATCAATGGGATGGATGAAGTCCTACGCAAGTACTACTGCATGAAAATAAACAAGGACAAAACGAAAGTAATGAAATGTAGAAGAAATAACGTAGATGGACCACTGAATGTGAAAATAGCAGGAGAATAGATTACGGAAGTAGAAGAATTTTGTTATTTGGGAAGTAGAATTACTAAAGATGGACGAATACCGAATAGCACAGGCGAAACGAGCATTCAGTCAGAAATATAATTTGTTTACATCAAAAATTAATTTAAATGTCTGAAAAGATTTTTGAAAGTATACTTTTGGAGTGTCGCTTTATATGGAAGAGAAACGTGGACGATCGGAGTACCTGAAAAGAAAAGATTAGAAGCTTTTGAAATGCGGTGCTGTTGGAGAATGTTAAAAATCAAGTGGGTGGATAAAGTGACAAATGAAGAGGTGTTCCGGTAAATCGATGAAGAAAGAATCATTTGGAAAAATGTAGTTAAAAGAAGATAGGTCACATATTAAGGCATCCTGGAATAGTCGCTTTAATATTGGAGGAACAGGTAGAAGGAAAAAATTGTGCATACAGGCAACGTTTGGAATATGTAAAACAAATTGTTAGGGATGTAGGATGTAGGATACCGAAATGAAACGACTAGCACTAGATAGGGAATCTTGGAGAGCTGCATCAAACCAGTCAAATGACTGAAGACAAAAAAATATTTTATGATAAAAAATTATTGTATTCAACCTACTTTAACTTTGCAACCAAGAGGCTTAGAGAGACGAATAAAAAGCAAATTAAAGCTTGAATACTCTACTTTTTGAAAGTATATTTTAGATTTCAATTTTAATAAAAATATTTGCAAAATATGATTAAATGTGCGTTTTAATTGCTTTTATTTAAAATGTGAGTTTCAATTCATAAATAGGATATGCCACGTTTAAAAAAAAATAATTGCAACTACTATTTTTATGATCGCATCTTATCATACAGATAGTAAATTTCAACATTTTTGGGGACCTAAAATATGTTTAATTATCAATATGGGCGGTGGGCAAAAATGTTTGAGAATCAATAATCTAGGGAAAACAATAAAATACAACAATACGGATAAAACTATAATAGAAGCGAGAAGAAATAAATTGGATAAATTACGTTTCCTGAGCAAAGATATCTACAATATAATAAACCTCTCAAAAAGGATCAAATTCAGACATTATACCATATTAATACTATACCGCCCTGAGGTAGGTAATCCCCACGTCCGGAACACAACATCTATGTTCCACGTCCAGGGCGGTAACAGCTGTACTTATGTACAATACTTATAGCTGGCTAACGGGGCTCCGAGTAAACTCCTCGGATATATTACTCTTTTTGACCTGTTTCCATCTTCAGGTCACCAGATGGATGGGAGTTTTTGGCTACCTGCAGGATATGAACAATTAAATTATTAGGAAGCGGACACATACCAAATTTAGAGCTGGCGACGTGGTGGCCAGGGTCAATGTTATTGCAGGTGTAACGGAGACTTCCGTTGTCCACATGCCCCCTGCGATGGCAAGCAAGTAGCAATGGTGCCCATGTATGTCGATGCATGGGAGCTCTGAAAGCTTCGGTGAGTAGGAGCCTGGAGTCAGTGCAGAGATTGCGCATCCGCTCTCTGCCAGGAAATATGCCGGTTCCACCGGAGTACCGGATCGGACCTCCGGTTAGTAGCCCTGGAGTGGGGGTGTACCTCGGCGGCTAGCCTTGCTACAGAAGGGATAAACGTTCATGAATATTGAACAAACAAACGTGGCAGAGGGTACACGTAAACACCCTCGTTTAGAAACCTCCGATTCGCCACAAGCGAAGAGGAAAAAGAGTAAGGAGTCAGATAAAATTAAGAGAGATGCTGACAAAATCAGTAAGGAATTGAGAAAGTCTTTGTTTTGAAACATTGCTCCCAAACCAAGATTTTTAATTATTACCAAGGAGAATGGAAACTTTCAAAAAGTTAGTCAATTCTTGATCGCAAGAGAGATAACTAATTGTGCTGATGGTCCTGTTAAGGAAATTCGTAAAACTTTTAACGGATTACACGTTGAAACTATTAAATACAGTCAAAGTAAAAAAGTCCAGGCATTGAAGAAGATCGGTGAATTTGCGATATCAGTGCAACCGCATAGCACCTTTTATACATCCAGAGGAGTTGTTGTTTGCCGTGATCTTCTAAACTGTACAGAAGAGGAAATAGTACTGGAAATGTCGAGTCAAGGAGTGATTCAGTGTCGCAGACTAACAATGAGAAGAAATGGCGAAGTTCTTCCTTCGGCCTCTCATGTATTGACATTTAACAAGCCTACCCATCCTGAAAAGGTGCGTGCTGGTATACATCGGCTTGATGTACGTGCGTTTATTCCGCAGCCTATGCGATGTTTCAAGTGTCAACGTCTCGGGCACACTGCAGCTAGACGTGAAGCGCAGGAAATCTGCCTATGTGGAATGAAGATACATGAGGGTGAACCATGTAAAGACCCTGCAATCTGTATTAATTGTAAAAGGCACCATAACTGCCGATCCAGGAATTGCCCGGTTTATAAATCTGAAATGGTCATTCAGGAAGTTAAAACGCTTCAGAAGGTTAGTTATCCTGAAGCGAAGAAAATTGTTAGTCAACGAACACCTCGACAATCGACCGCTTATGCTGAAGCAGCTGCTGCCCCTTCTTCAACCAAAATTAACGTGGAGCAGTTGCTTAATACAATGGCACCAAGCCTTGCAACAATGATAGAAAAAAATCATTGATGCTAAGATAGAGTCGACTCATCGCACAGAACCATCTAAACATGAGAAGGATCAATCCCGCTTTGACATCGTTGATAAAAGAAACGTACCAGCGCAGCATAAAAAACTAGCTAAACCTGCGATCATAATACCATCACCTGAAGTAGTAAATAAAAATCTTGATTTGTCTAGAAAAAAGGAAAAGATCACTCCGTCGTGTAGTTACAAAACTAAGGAAATAGTGATAAGAAAATCCGAGTGTACCGAAATGGAGATGCAAGTCGTTATTGAGAAAGCACCAGAGGTAGACGATATACAAACTGTAACAATGGGGCCTCCAAAAACTCAAAGAACAGCTGCAGTGAGAGCATCTATTTCAACTGGACCCAGCACTGCTGTAGAGATAGAATCCAGCTCATCAGCCGCGGAAAATGCATTGCTTGCTAGTCTAGATTCAATTGCAACGATGTTAACAGCACCGATGAAGCTTTCATCACCTGATGTAGGCCGGCGAACGTCATCGGCATCAGAAAGAGAAGACGATGCATGTCCGAGGCTTCAGACACATTGTCATCGGAAGTTGAGGCCGTTCGCAGAATGGAAAAACGGTGCAAGAAAGGATGGCCGAAAGGAAAGCCTAGGAAGTAATTTGTTGGATCAGAAGTTATAGGAAAATATAAATTTTGAACATTTTTTGATACATAAAAATGTGAATTATTGAACCTTTTTTTTTTTTTATTTTTTTTTTTTGAAGTGAGATGGGGTAATGACCAAAATAGTCGATACCCCTAAAAACAAAGAAAAAAAATATACTATACATAAATGAACTGTTAAAACTTACCAACCTGGACTAGTAAAGAAAATAAAACGAACACTGAGCTCCGAGAAAACTACAAAAGAAGACAGACCGAAATCTAACTAAGAACTTTACGACGAAATAAAGGATATCGAAAAACCGTTAGGAAATAAGGAAATAGAGAAAACTGAGATTCCTGATTCCATTTCTGCTGAATGGAAGAAAACAAAAAAAAATAAACAATCATTAAACTCTGGGTACAAATAAACAGCCGTGATTAACTTCAACAAATGAAGAAAGAATTACAGAACCTAGAAATTAAATAAAAGGAAATGAAAACTAGAAATTAACGGTGGAGAAGACAAAGAATAACACCAAATGAAGAGACAAAGATCAAATACGCGGAAAAAATGAAAGAATATACAGAGAAAAGAAAAACTAGAAGGAATGATATTTGCGTGGTTGCGGTAGTTGGTCTAACCACAAAAAACAAATTAGATTTAATTATTTTCTGGATAATTAGAACTAAAAAATCAAATATTTCAATTAAAAATTTTTTTTTTTATCTCCAGGACAACTGTTAGGTATTAGTTTAGAGGATAAAGTGGATGACAATGTAGCGTGTGAAAATACCATGCCTGACCGGGAATCGAACCGGGACCTCCGGATGAAAGGCTGACACGCTATCAATCGCGCCACAGAGGTCGGCAAAGATTTCCAATTAGGCATACGTAATTTTTTTCATGTTCTATTATGAAATCGATATTTATTTGATTAACTGTGAATAAATATTTTTAAATTTATTTTCAAAAATTGATAGGGATTCCATGCCTGACCGGGAGTCGAACCCGGGACCTCTGAATGAAAGGCTGAGACGCTATCACTCGAGCCATGAAGGCCGGTACCAGTTAGGCATACACGTAATTTTTTTCATGTTCTATTATGAAATCCATATTTATTTGAATAATTGTGAATAAATATTTTTAAATTTATTTTCAAAAATCAATAGGGATTCCATGCCTGACCGGAAGTCGAACCCGGGACCTCTCAATGAAAGGCTGAGACGCTATTACTTGAGCCATGGAGGCCGGTACCAGTTAGGCATACACGTATTTTTTTTCATGTTCTATTATGAATTTCATATTTATTTGATTAATTGTGAATAAATATTTTTTAATTTATTTTCAAAAATTAATAGGGATTCCATGCCTGACCGGGAGTCGAACCCGGGACCTCTGAATGAAAGACGCTATCACTCGAGCCACGGAGGCCAGTACCAGCTAGGCATACACGTAATTTTTTTCATGTTCTATTATGAAATCCATATTTATTTGATTAATTGTGAATAAATATATTTAAATTTATTTTCAAAAATTAATAGGAATTTTTTTTTAACGTAGATTTGATAAAGGCAAGGTAATTTCGTTTCACGAATCAGTAGACTGAAATTTATATAAATAAATAGAGTTTATTTATTTAATTTAGATTAAAAAAAAAAAAAAAACATTTTGAAATTACAAGAAATCATAAAAATGATTGGAGGTTCGAAAAATAAATTCTGTTAGATAAAAATTATATCAGCTATATATTATAAAATTAAAGGACATTAGTATAAAACTTTCTATTTCTTCTTTTTATTTAATTACTGTTTTATGTTTACCTTTTGTTTTTTTATACTGTCATGTTCGTAGTTTCAATTCATCTATATAATATCTGCTTCGTAAGTTTTGTGAAGCTATTTCTTAATTATAAGGAAAAAAACAAATATATTACTCAAACGAACAGGCGGATATAACAGAATAAACAAAAAATTGGTGAAAATAAAAACAAATATTTAAAAACTTTATTTGCCTTTGAATAGGAAGAATTTCATATAATATAGCTTTTAACGTTAATTAACGAAACAGTCATAAAAATGCAAACCAAAATAAATAAGGTTACATATTAATAAATTAAATTATTTATGAATTAAACCCTTGTGTTAACTATTGAACAAATAGATTCTTCAATATAAACGTCAAATTAAAAAAAATATTTTCTTTAATAAATTTATGCTCGTTTTACTAAAAGAACCCGTAGCAGAGATACACTGGTATGGAATCTATTACGAGACAGCAAAAAGAAAACACGCCCATTTATTATTTCTTAACTACCACCAATCAATCATTAAAAATAACTTCCTAAAAAATGTCATTTTGAAACAGTATAAGAGTTATAGTTTAATCTTTTAAGGAATGTAAAACAAACAAAAAATGTTTCATAAATTCCTAACCTACAATATATTACTAGTAAACAGAATTTCTTTAGTTGATAAATAAAGAATTGTTATTTTCAATTTCTAAAACATGTACTCATAATAAAATTCACCTGACCGTCTACCAGGAACCAAGGTGGATCTCTGAGCCGGTCCAGAATCTCCCGTGGCAACGGGGACTATCCCAGGATCGCAGAGCGCGGTTCGCTCACCACTCCCGTCTAACCAGGATACTTACACCACTCGTTACCATCATGGTTGTGAAAATAATACTAATAAATACTCAAAGCGTATCTGTTTTAAAATAGGCATTGGTTTGCTTGGCATTTCTCCCGCCACCAGCCCATTCGGTTACCTTAAAGCATAAGACCGAATGTCTGTGTCACAAACGGTTACTGAGCCTTGAAACAGTTTAGCGACCAGTGTCCTAACTAGCTCCTAGGGCTAACGTAAAAGCGTGAGAGGAATAACCGTGGTACCATACACCACTCGTTTGCGTGTCCCACCGCCCACTTGTCATATATCACTAAAATGGGTAGGTGCACCCCGTCAACTACTAAAACTTATATGACTATCAATAATTAAATTTATCTCGTCAAATACAGCAATACGCTGCCACGCCTAAGCCGTTGAGTTCCAGCAAGTACCTATCCACCATTAAAGCGCTTGAAGCCTTAATCTGGCTGATAGCCAGCCATATCTCTCGGTTAGCTTCCTATAGCATCGCGGTAGGAGTCTTTTCCCTTAGGTAAATTACTGATGTCAGTTGAACAAAGCAACCGTATCAAGGAACTCCCACATAGTCCGACAATGTGGCTCTCACCACAATGACTCACCGTTTGTAAGTGGCCAATTTTCCCCTTCACCACTACATTCCAGGGTGATCTGAGTTCTGCCCCCCCCCCCCAAGAGCTGGGCAGTCGAGCATCACGTGTTCGTTCGACTGGACCTCCCCACAGACGCACAGCTCATCAGATGCCAGGCGGAACGAGAAACAAATATTGGTTTAAATTTACATGGTTGGGGAGTACTCCCGTTGCCTTTAAAAACGAAGGAGAGGTATCCCATCCTACCAAATCCTGTATAAACTTATACAAGGATCTTCCTTTAGTTGTAGCGTGCCATTCTTGCTGCCATGCCCCCGTTGCGAGACTGTAAAGCCTGCTCCACAGGCGGGAGATGGGCAACTGGTCGAAATTTAGAACCGTTACATTGAGATCACCGTTCCACACACGTACAGGCCCGGCTCGAAACCTCATCCCAAATACCTCGGTCCTCCTGCCTCTTCGCAATTTCCACATGGCCGCCCGAACTTTCATTACTAAATCGATTGGGAGAATCTTTCCCAATACAGTGGTAGCTTCGTAAGAAGTGGTTTAAAAACACCAGTGCTTACAATTAAGGCTATGCACTAGGCACTTCTTAAATTTTGAATAAGTACTGAATTTCTTTCCAACCTATCCGCCCAAACGGACGCCCCGTAAGAGGTCATACTCTCGAAGACACCTCGGTACACCATGTACAAATGACGGCCCGACAGCCCGTAATCCTTTCGAGCATCCTCCTAAGGTTGTGTATCACAGAGAGGGCGTCCGCCGCTACTTGCCTAATGTGGTTGCTAAACAGCAACTTCTCATCAAACAAAACACCTAGGTACTTAAGAACGCTAATTCGGCTGATTACACAGCCTTTATATTTAATACGGGGGTTACGACAGTATGATAATTTATCTGCACCCTTGAGAAGCATTAATTTCGTCTTGGGTACAGAAATCTTTAAATGTTGAATGTCCATCCGGCCCTCTGCGGTTGACAAAGCCGCCTGCTCTCGATCTTCTAGTAGCGGTCGTGAGTTACAACGAACTAACAGGAGACAGTCATCGGCGAAAGCCGATTAAAATTGGGATATTTGAACTTTTTCTATACGATCGCTAAATTTTGCTTTAATGCCTCCAGAATAGATTAGATTCAGAAATGATTACGTCATGCGCCGGTTGGAAAATATATGCCTAAATTTTTATTAAAAAAAATGCAAAAATATCCAAATTTTTATCTATTACCCTAGGGTTATAAAAGTGTTATAGTTATGATACTAAAGAAAGCAGGGGCAGATAAATGTGAAGAATACAGAACAATTAGTTTAACTAGTCATGCATCAAAAATCTTAACTAGAATTTTATACAGAAGAATTGAGAGGAGAGTGGAACAAGTGTTAGGAGAAGACCAATTTGGTTTCAGGAAAAGTATAGGGACAAGGGAAGCAATTTTAGGCCTCAGATTAATAGTAGAAGGAAGATTAAAGAAAAACAAACCGACATACTTGGCGTTTATAGACCTAGAAAAGGCTTTCGATAACGTAGATTGGAATAAAATGTTCAGCATTTTAAAAAAATTAGGGTTCAAATACAGAGATAGAAGAACAATTGCTAACATGTACAGGAACCAAACAGCAACAATAACAATTTAAGAACATAAGAAAGAAGCCCTAATAAGAAAGGGAGTCCGACAAGGATGTTCCCTATCTCCGTTGCTTTTTAATCTTTACATGGAACTAGCAGTTAATGATGTTAAAGAACAATTTAGATTCGGAGTAACAGTACAAGGTGAAAAGATATAGATGCTACGATTTGCTGATGATATAGTAATTCTAGCCGAGAGTAAAAAGGATTTAGAAGAAACAATGAACGGCATAGATGAAGTCCTACGCAAGAACTATCGCATGAAAATAAACAAGAACAAAACAAAAGTAATGAAATGTAGTAGAAATAACAAAGATGGACCACTGAATGTGAAAATAGGAGGAGAAAAGATTATGGAGGTAGAAGAATTTTGTTATTTGGGAAGTAAAATTACTAAAGATGGACGAAGCAGGAGCGATATAAAATGGCGAATAGCACAAGCTAAACGAGCCTTCAGTAAGAAATATAATTTGTTTACATCAAAAATTAATTTAAATCTCAGGAAAAGATTTTTGAAAGTGTATGTTTGGAGTGTCGCTTTATATGGAAGTGAAACTTGGACGATCGGAGTATCTGAGAAGAAAAGATTAGAAGCTTTTGAAATGCGGTGCTATAGGAGAATGTTAAAAATCAGATGGGTGGATAAAGTGACAAATGAAGAGGTATTGCGGCAAATAGATGAAGAAAGAAGCATTTGGAAAAATATAGTTAAAAGAAGAGACAGACTTATAGGCCACATACTAAGGCATCCTGGAATAGTCGCTTTAATATTGGAAGGATAGGTAGAAGGAAAAAATTGTGTAGGCAGGCCACGTTTGGAATATGTAAAACAAATTGTTAGGGATGTAGGATGTAGAGGGTATACTGAAATGAAACGACTAGCACTAGATAGGGAATCTTGGAGAGCTGCATCAAACCAGTCAAATGACTGAAGACAAAAAAAAACGCTAGGGTAACTCGATAACTGTTCATCTTAGAGACAATATCGAGAGATAAAAACGTTTTGTTATTTAATTTTAGGCCCGACGTAGTCGGACTCGGTTCCTCCCGCCTGACGGTTTGAGGCAGGCATAGAAATAAATAACATAAAGTATACAGACTGAGTCCCGACCGTAAGAGAGGGACCCAGAAACACATAGTCGGGCCCGGTTCATCCCTCTCCGGTGGTTTGAAGCGGGCGAATCGAAGTATCAAAGGATCCAAATCGGCGAGCCGACCTTCCGTGCCGGTAGGCGGTAAGACTAGTTTGAGTTAATGGACACTCTCCTGGGTTGAGTTAAACTTGATTGCAGATCCAGCCCAGGAGAAAAGAGGAAAAAAAAGACAATATCATCAGTTGAAAATCGAAAAATACGTTATTATTGATGCAAAAATGGAAGTAATTATAAAAAAAAAAGTTTTTTGAGAATTTTTTTCTAGTATTTATACGTAGGACCTTCAGATTTTTCCTCATAGAACTTTTTGATAAGATAAAGGAATATGCCAAATTTCAACAAAATCGGTCGGACAATTAAAGGATTATTTATAGACTTTTTGATTAATAAAATTTGTTTGAATGTATATTTTTACATACTTATTTTATTTCATTTTCAAAATTTTTTTGAATAACCTATGTATTTATTTTTCACATTTTTTTTTCAAACAATTATTGAGAATTAATTGTTTCTAGGCTAGCTCATACAATAATCATTATTAAATATCCATATTGATTAATTTTTACCAGTTTTAATCAAAAATTTGATTTAGTTATCAACTGAGTTACGTTAAAGAAAAAACAAATGGCCGCCATATCAGTTGAGATCTACTTTTTGCAATAATTCTATTTATCGTCGAATTTTTACGAATAAGAGTCGATTTATTAAAAAAAAAAATGCATTATAATTTTTATAATACAAGAAATGTTGATAAATCTAATTCCTAAGATATTTAAGATAGAAAAATTGAAACGACCGCCATTTTGAAATGTGTCAACGAAGAGTATCGTTATTTTTTTACTTCCTTGTACGAAGGAAAAGAAATAATGTGATCGTAAAAAATTTCGATTTATAGATTTTAACGTAAGTATCAATTTTGACCATACCTGAATCCATTTCGACTAGTTTCGGCGTTACGTCTGTACGTACGTATATATCTCGCATATATCTCACGTATATATCTCGCATGCGTAACTCAAAAACGATTAGTGGTAGGATATTGAAATTTTTGTATTTAGGACTGTTGTCACATCTAGTTGTGCATCTAACCTTTTGATTTCAATCGACTGAATAAAACGTGTCCAAAAAAGCACCAAATTCCCCAAAAATTTGGATTTTGTAGTTTTTCTTAACTGTAATAATAAGCCCTCATTAAGAGCTTTTCAACGATATATCATAACTGGTAATTATTTTCATCGGTTCTAGAGTTATAGCCCAACCCACCGGGTTGGTCTAGTGGTTAACGCGTCTTCCCAAATCGGCTGATTTGGAGGTCGAGAGTTACGGCGTTCAAGTCGTGGTAAAGCCAGATATTTTTACATGGATTTGAGTGCTGGATCGTGGATACCGGTGTTATTTGGTGGTTGGGTTTCAATTAACCACACATCTCAGGAATGGTCGAACTGAGAATGTACAAGACTACACTTCATTTACACTCATACATATCATCCTCTGAAGATTTATCTAAACGGTAGTTACCGGAGGCTAAACAGGAAAAGAAAGAAAGAGAGTTATAGCCCAATAAAATTTTAATTAATAAAATATTTGGATTTTACGAGGAACAACGGTTCGAATCCGACTTCATCTCTTTTTTTTTAAATTTAAATATATTGATTTATTAATAATTATTAACCCGTGATTGCAAAAAACGTTTTACAATAAATAATAATTCAAAAATAATAAAAAAATGGAAAAATATAATTAGCGAAATAAAATTTTATGTAATTTTAAAAATGTGTTCATGTAATTAAATAGGCATTATTATATATGTGTATATATGTGTATACGTAATAGATTTGGTGAAAATATGATTATTTAATATTAATTGAAAATGATAATTTAGAATCGTATTATTTTTGTATTTTCTAGTTTAATTTTATTTAATTATTCTTGAATTTCTGATTAATTTTATCTACATTAAAGTTAACTACAGAGTGACTGAAAAATAGACCGTCACAAGAACAACATATGCAATGAGGCATACACTCCCGGTTTTAAATAAATTGAAAAGAATTCTTATCTTTTAGTTCATTACTCTTGTGATATTGTCGGATAATATTCTCCGTAAGTCGGAGTTGATCATCATTTCGTTTATTTGGTTTTTGTTGCCGATCATTTAATCGCTCTTTGGTTTGATATAATTTTTCTGATCTTAATTTGTGTACACGTTCTCTTGTTTCATCAATTGTGTAACTTTATATTTTATGGATAGTTACTTATTATGACTTGGTAATGCCGCGCGAGACTCCATGATGGGACCTGTTAGGGGTACGGGATTTGCCACCGGCTGCTGTACAAAACGTAATGAGGTTACGTTCCCCTTGTTACGTGTCCTAAATTGGTCGACTTATTTGGGGTGTAGGTCTAAATTTCTATGTTGCGTAACACATAATTTTGACTGGTATGAGTGTATCACTGATTTAACTTTAAACTCGTTCGTTTTCTGAGGCATTCACAGTTACGAACGGTGCTCTCAAATTTGGACTAGGCGCGGGGTCCGCGTTTCCGCGGTTTTGGTTAATTAGTTTGAGGGAATCATGTCAGGTTGGATGTAAAGATGTCCGTTTTAGGCTTACGTAAAAGCGAAATTTGATTTGTATATTTTACTGATGCAAATGTCTACCGAGGCATTTACATTGGTGGCATCCCGACCGATGCCTGGCTGATGAATGTGAGATGTAACCAGTTAGAGGATCTAAAGACGACCTCCGGTAAAGGCTTGAAACGGAGGGGGTGGTGTGGTGACCGGTAACGTCACAAAGTGGGTGAGTTCCCCCTAAATTGTTCTTTAACATCATTAATTGCTAGTTCCATGTAAAGATTAAAAAGTAACGGAGATAGGGAACATCCTTGTCGGACTCCCTTTCTTATTAGGGCTTCTTTCTTATGTTCTTCAATTGTTATTGTTGCTGTTTGGTTCCTGTACATGTTAGCAATTGTTCTTCTATCTCTGTATTTGAACCCTAATTTTTTTAAAATGCTGAACATTTTATTCCAGTCTACGTTATCGAATGCCTTTTCTAGGTCTATAAACGCCAAGTATGTTGGTTTGTTTTTCTTTAATCTTCCTTCTACTATTAATCTGAGGCCTAAAATTGCTTCCCTTGTCCCTATACTTTTCCTGAAACCAAATTGGTCTTCTCCTAACACTTCTTCCACTCTCCTCTCAATTCTTCTGTATAAAATTCTAGTTAAGATTTTTGATGCATGACTAGTTAAACTAATTGTTCTGTATTCTTCACATTTATCTGCCCCTGCTTTCTTTGGTATCATTACTATAAAACTTTTCTGGAAGTCTGACGGAAATTCCCCTTTTAAATAAATATTACACACCAGTTTGTATAATCTATCAATCGCTTCCTCATCTGCACTGCGCAGTAATTCTACAGGTATTCCGTCTATTCCAGGAGCCTTTCTGCCATTTAAATCTCTTAATGTTCTTTTAAATTCAGATTTCATCACTTAAAAAATCAAAACACAAAATACCCAAAAATGGTTTTTCGATGTTTTTTTCTGAATAGTATTTGCAAGCACAAATCTAATACTATATTTAGTATAAACAGAAATTGAGAAATTTTTTAATGATTGTTCAACAATTTTTTACCTTTCTCCACCCTTTTTCAAGGTCAAATTTCAAAAAAATCTAAAAATTAGATTTTAGCTATTAATATGAAGATTACACATAAAAAGAATCAAACTGAAATCTCCATTTGTTACCGAAAAATTTAAAAAAAAAATCTGGATACAAAAGAAATATTCAAAATTAATTTTAATCAAGCTCAGAATTTGAAAAAAAATTCTTTTTTAGTGTGTACTTAGAACGCAGGAAGAACACGTATACAAAATTTCATCAATTTATCTTCTGTAGGTTTTGCTGGGCGTTGATTAATTACTCTGTCAGGACAAGTTACTTTATACGTTCACATTATTATAAAAAAATATTAAAAAAAAATTATATTTAAAAAAAAAAAATGGTTTGTTAACAGTTTAAAATAACAAAAAAAATTACAATTATACAAAAATACAGAGATACAATTTACTAAAATTAATAAAACTAAACTTTTCTTGATAAGAACTCATAATACTTTTACTTTTTATAAAATTTTTATCATAAAGTGAATGGATATACATAATTAAATATATAAATAAAAAATAATCGAAAATAAATTCTTAGAAATATTTTTTATAATAAACACTCCCTTTTTAATGTTTGAATAATAAAAATCTAGAAATAAAATATATTAAAATATTACAAAGATCAAAAATTTAAGCGTACAAATAATTTGCGAAAAAAAAATTGTTATAACTTAACCAATGAAATTGAAACCGAAAAAATCTTAAAATACCTGTAACAAACATTATGATTAAATAATAATTCTTCTACTTTGAAAAAGTAAAGTAATTAAAAAAACGATGTGTACACCACATGACTTCCTTATACGCCTATTAAATTACATATATATATATTTTTTTGTCTTCAGTCATTTGACTGGTTTGATGCAGATCTCCAAGATTCCCTATCTAGTGCTAGTCGTTTCATTTCAGTATACCCTCTACATCCTACATCCCTAACAAATTGTTTTACATATTCCAAACGTGGCCTGCCTACACAACTTTTTCCTTCTACCTGTCCTTCCAATATTAAAGCTACTATTCCAGGATGCCTTAGTTTGTCTCTTCTTTTAACTATATTTTTCCAAATGCTTCTTTCTTCATCTATTTGCCGCAATACCTCTTCATTTGTCACTTTATCCACCCATTTGATTTTTAACATTCTCCTACAGCACTACATTTCAAAAGCTTCTAATCTTTTTTCCTCAGATACTCCGATCGTCCAAGTTTCACTTCCGTATAAAGCGACACCCCAAACATACACTTTCAAAAATCTTTTCCTGACATTTAAATTAATTTTTGATGTAAACAAATTATATTTCTTACTGAATGCTCGTTTCGCTTGTGCTATTCGGCATTTTATATCGCTCATGGTATGTAACTTCGGTTACTACCAATTCTTGGAAAGTGCAGGCCAAAGAAGAACGAAGAGGTCTTCGGAAGAAGAAGAGGGAGAAGAAGAAGGAAGACCAACCACTCGCCTCAACATCACGGACTGGAGTCCGGAACAGAGCCCAGCAGAGATGCGTCCTGAAGGGCAGCCATACCAGAAGCGGATGAAGAGCTTCTACACAACCTCTCCTATTTCAAAACTTACAATAAGACAAAATAACACAGCAATTGCGACTCCTCCGGAAAAGGGGACGCATTGTTCCCTCCTTATAGCTAGTGCCCCGTTGTGGCGTATTCCTGCTAGCCTATTAAAGAGTTAGCACCGAAAGGACTTCAGTGGACGGTCTGAAGGGGAATTACGTCGGGAGGACAGGCTTTATAAGCCTAGCCTTCCGCGGTCGGCCCATGAAATGGGTTCGATAACGCTGGTTTAACAACGGATTGGAATGCAATTAAATCCGTCTTAAATTCACTAAAATAATAATAGACAAAACTTGAAAAATTAGATCCGAGATTAAAAAAGAACCCTTTTAAAAACAAGCCCGATTAGAATGATCCAGCAGCAAGGGACTCTGTCCAGGTTCTGCGATAAAGTAGGGAGTAATAGACTCCTGCCAACTTTGCATTCCATTCCTATATCGCTCCTGCTTATGATATAACATTGAAAAGCTCTCAATTAGTGTTTACTACTGTTAAGAAAAAATCCAAATATTTTGGATTTTGGGCTTTTTTGGACACTTTTGGTCCATTCAATCAAAAGGGGAGGGGCATAACTAAATATAACAATAGTCCTAAATCAAAAAATTTCAACATCCTACAACTAATCGTTTTTGAGTTATGCAAGATATATACGTACGTACAGAGATCACGACAAAACTAGTCAAAATGGAATCAGGGATGGTCAAAATGTATATTTCCATTGAAATCCGAAAACCGAATATTTCGTTTACAAAATACTTCTTTTACTTCGTACAAAAGTAAGAATGAGGTTGACCAACATTACAAAAATTGCATACCAATAAGGTATTTTTAATACACTGAAAAATCGAAGAAAAGTTTCCCATTAAATGTTCTTTTTAGCTTTGCTAGTTTACAAGATCCCTCTGTAACGGTATATTTAAAATTAAAATGTTGTATTCATATATAAGAATAACAAGCATCCTTAATTAAGTGTACAAAGTGAAAATATATTTTTCTCATCGTCTCATTATTATTATAATAACCTGCAATTTTTTTTTCTTTAATAAATCATGTATAATAAACCTTCCATTATTTTATTTAAAAATAATAAATCGTCACTTATTCTATTACATAAATTTATAGTACAGTCAATTTGTCATCAAAATAGGCTTTTCTTTTTCCTGTTTAGCCTCCGGTAACTACCGTTTAGATAATTCTTCAGAGGATGATATGTATGAGTGTAAATGAAGTGTAGTCTTGTACATTCTCAGTTCGACCGTTCCTGAGATGTGTGGTTAATTGAAACCCAACCACCAAAGAACACCGGTATCCACGATCTAGTATTCAAATCCGTGTAAAAATAACTGACTTTACTAGGACTTGAACACTGTAACTCTCGACTTCCAAATCAGCTGATTTGGGAAGACGCGTTAACCACTAGACCAACGTGGTGGGTTCATCAAAATAGGCTGTATTTGAAAACCCTTACCTACCGATTGATCTTTTGTCCATGCGTTAGGGGTGATGAGGGAAGCTTAACTCTAGATTTTTAACATCCCCCTTCCATAGATTTTTGAAATACTCAAAAAGTTTTTGAAATGCGTTTTTCTCTGAATCTATTCATTTTAGAGGAAAGCTTTTCAAACAAAAAATGTAGCGGACATTCTCCCCAACAATTAATCTCTTTGAAGTTATGCCGTATAATTTGAAATTGAAATACTAGGTGGCGCTGAAGTGACTTAGCATTCCAGAGTTATAGCGGTACAATGAGAACGCAGCGGTCTTATTGTTACTGTAGCCGGGGAGATCGGCATTGTTCAGCGACTAAACCGGTTTCGAACACGTGCCCAATTCACAACAGTTTCACACTTTCACAAGCTACAGATCCAAAACGGTAAGTCGTACAA
This sequence comes from Lycorma delicatula, assembly GCF_047948215.1. Lineage (NCBI taxonomy): Eukaryota > Metazoa > Arthropoda > Insecta > Hemiptera > Fulgoridae > Lycorma > Lycorma delicatula. Next base: position 402,673,922 of record NC_134455.1, read on the forward strand.
GAAAATTGTATAAATAAAAGTTGTCTGTTTTTTTGAAATTAACAACTTTTACAAATAAAATACAGACGAAAAACAATTTTTTCCGATGAAAAAACCAAAAAAACACGTTTTTTACAACTTCAGCGCCACCTAGTATTTCAATTTCAAATTATACGGCCGAACTTTAAAGACATTAATTGTAGAGGAGAATGTCCTCTACATTTTTTGTTTGTAAAACGTTTCTCTAATATGCATAGATTCAGAGAAAAATACATTTCAAAAACTTTTTGAGTTTTTCAAAAATCTATGGGAGAGGATGTTAAAAATCTGGAGTTAAGCTTCCCTCATCACCCCTACCATATGGAAAAAACATCAATCGGTAGGTAAGGATTTTCAAATAAAACTACAAAGATCGGAATGAGAAATTATTCGATGGATTTATTTACATGAAATTTCTTTAATAAATTAAACCATTACGATATAAATATGTTCAAAATATTCTAAATCAAACCAATCGCTTAATATTTTATACTTTGTTGTTCACGAAAAATATGAGGGTAAATCAATAATTATCCGCAATTTGTTTTTGCTCAATAACAATTATAATTGCAATTGGCTCTCCTGGGGAGCCATAAGTAAGTTTCTTGACAAAAGCACGTGATAAGAAGGCCCTTGTACCTAAACATAGTTTTTTTTTTTTTTTTTTTTTTTTTTTTTTTTTACTGTAGAGCAGTAATGTCAAAAGATAAAAATGTTTAATGAATTACGAGCTACAAAATTGTGCTTTGTTTCTTTTATAGATATATATTTCTTTAGGGAATGAATGTTAACCTTTTATATAAATTTTTCCCATATGAACACAAAGAAATGATTTATTATAAAAGACTGGATTAAAAACAAATAATGAAGATTTTACACTATTTCACTATTGAAGATTATACTTCAAAAACTATGAGTAATAAACTAAAACTCTCCTATTATTTTTCTATTGTTTATAATATTACAATGATTTTAAAATTCAGTTTAACTAATTATTTTTATTTCTTTTACATTTATCCTGTTTAAAGAAAAAAAATGTTATAATTGTAACAGTCATCTTAATACAAAAAAGCTCATTTTTTATTTAAATAATATCCAGATCTTTAGGGATATCAATTAAAAAAGAAATTGAACTCATTACATTACTGAATGTAATGTATGAATTGAAAATCTTATTGCAAGGTATTACTTCAGAGGATGATATGTATGAATATAAATAAAGTGTAGTCTTGTAGGGTCATTCCTGAGATGTATAATTAATTGAAACCCAACCACCGAAGCTACTATTCAAATCATCTAATAAACTATTTAAATTTTTTTTGTCAAAGGAAACAAAATACGATAATAAAATTAATATTTAACGAACTATTAAAGATGAAATTTTCCGTCTATATATTTTATAGAAGGGTTTTTATTTCCTTGTACGAAGTAAAGGAAGTATTGTGATCTCGAAGAATTTCAGATTACAGATACTTCAACGGAAATATTCATTTTTACTAGTTTGGCGTGACGTGGTACGTACGTATGTATGTATCTTGTATAACACAAAAATGATTAGCCTTAAATGATTAGGATTTAAAAATTTTCGGTTTTGGATTGTTATAACATTTTGTTGTACACCTCTCCTTTTGACTGCAATCGACTGAACCAAAATTATCCAAAAAGATCCGGATATTCAAAAAATTTAGAATTTTTGTTAACTGCAGTAATAAGCCCTCATTGAGAACTTTACAACGATATATCATAAGTGGTACTTACTTTTATTGGTTCCAGAGTTATAGCCATATAAATGAAATGTTTGGATCTTACATGGGGAAGACACATCGGTTCAAATCCGACTTCATCTCCTTTTTTTACCTTTTTTTTTTTTTAATTTAAATATATTAATTTATTAATAACTATTAACCTGGGATTATAAAAACAAAAGTACAATAAATAATAATTCAATAATAAACATTAAAAAAATATAAGTAGTTATTAATGAAATAAAATTCTATGTACTTTTGAAATGTGTATATGTAATTTAATACACAACTGCATACATGCAGTTATGTGGTGTCCACATCAGATTTTTTTGGATGGGTATATGAATATCAGATTTCATTAAAATATACCATTCTGTTCTAAAATAAAATTTATAGATAGAGGAGGGAAAATTAAACAACATAGGGAATTTGTCCAATTGAAATTTTCTGTTTAGTTTTATGTCCTGAAAATTAGTTCCATACGTTTGGCCAACACATTCCAACATACCTATGTATGTCTATTTATATATATATGTACGTATATATACATTACAGGAACATGGTTATATAATAAACATAACATGAATCTAAAAAGAGATTTATCAATGAATAAGAAAAATTCGAATTCTAATTTTTTTCTTGAGCCATTGTATCTTATGAGTACAACATGTTCTAACAAATTTTATTAAATTGTTAGCTTTCTCGTTTACTCTCACCTAGAGTACTCTACGCTAGATGTGAGTAAAAAGGATTTAGAACGAACAATGAACGGCATAGATGAAGTCCTACGCAAGAACTACCGCATGAAATTAACAAGAACAAAACGAAAGTAATGAAATGTAGTAGAAATAACGAAGATGGACCACTGAATGTAAAAATAGGAAGACAAAACATTATGGAGGTAGAAGAATTTTGTTATTTGGGTAGTAGAATTATTAAAGACGGACGAAGCAGGAGCTATATAAAATGCCGAATAGCCCAAACGAAACGAGCCTTCAGTAAGAAATATAATTTGTTTACATCAAAAATTAATTTAAATGTTAGGAAAAGATTTTTGAAAGTATATGTTAGGAGTGTCGCTTTATATGGAAGTGAAACTTACTTGGACGATCGGAGTATCTGAAAAGAAAAGATTAGTAACTTTTGAAATGCGGTGCTATAGGAGAATGTTAAAAATCAGACGGGTAGATAAAGTGACAAATGAAGAGGTATTGCGGCAAATAGATGAAGAAAGAAGCGTTTGGAAAAATATAGTTAAAAGAAGAGACAGACTTATAGGCCACATACTAAGGCATCCTGGAATAGTCGCTTTAATATTGGAAGGACAGGTAGAAGGGAAAAATTGTGTAGGCAGGCCACGTTTGGAATATGTAAAACAAATTGTTAGGGATGTAGGATGTAGAGGGTATACTGAAATGAAACGACTAGCACTAGATAGGGAATCTTGGAGAGCTGCATCAAACCAGTCAAATGACTGATGACAAAAAAAAACTTAGTCGTGATTTTTAAATAAATTTAACAAGATATTTTTAGAACTGTACTCTAAAAACTAATAACCGAATTTATAATTTTTCTAATTAGAACGATTTAAGATAAAATTTTCTAAATTAAATTATTCTTATTTACTATTAATCGTAATAAGTATAAAATAAATAAATCTTTTCTGATTTTGAGAATTTCATGATAAAGGAAATAAAGAGAAAATTTAATTTTGCTGACGTATTCAGTTTCTTGGTTCTGGCAGACTATAAAATCTAAATCACTGAATGATGGTATAATCTGAATGTCTTAATACCAGCTATTACGATATATATATATATCACTTAATCGGCTCCATATTCACGTTCCAAACAGAAGGTTTCCGATTCGACTCTACTTACAATAAACAGTTTTAATCGATTATCATTATATCAATTTAATTAATAATTAGAAACTTTAACGTAATTTATTAGATTAAATTATATGAAAATATCGAAAAATCTATATTAAATTTAGGTAGAGGTTTCAATAGGACAGGAGTTTTTTTCTACCCTCGGGACAATATTTTTAATTTGTACTGATTCCAGGGGGTCACAATCCAATACAAACATTTCAATCAAACATATAAATATTTATGTTACTTTTGTACTGGGAATTTCTAGTTATTTAATCTCTTGTAAGTTATTCTTGTAAATTAAATTATAATTGTATTATAAATATTCTTCTAAGTTAAATCTCATTTAAGGGCATAATCGTTTGTTTTCCTGTATACGATAGAAAAATCGTTTTTTTGCTTAACGATATCGTCATACAAGCTTAAATAAAGCTATGGGATATGAAAGAGAAGACTTTGTAGCGTATGAAAAATGTCATGCATGACCGAGATTTGAACCCCGGACTACCACAATGGAAAACCGAAACGCTACCACTCCGCCATAGAGATCGGAAAAATTCTTCATTTAAACCCATTTTACTTTCTTGTACGAAGTAAAGGAAGTATTGTGATCGCAAGAAATTTCGGTTTTCTGATTTCAACGAAAATATCTATTTTCAGTAATTTTGGCGTGACGTTTATACGTACATATGTACGTTTGCATCTCACATAACTCAAAAAATGATTAGCCGTAAGATGTTCAAATTTTGGATTTAGAGATTATTGCAACATCGAGTTGTGCACCTCCCCTTTTAATTACAATCAACTCGACCAAAAGTGTCTAAAAAAGCCCAAAATTATAACAAATTTTTTCTTAACTGCAGTAGTAAGCCCTTATTGAGAGCTTTTCAACGATATATCATAAGTGGTACTTATTTTTATTGGTTCCAAAGTTATGACAAAATAAAATTTTATTTAATTAAACATTTAAATCTCACAAGGGAAAGGCATCGGTTCAAATCCGACTTTATCCCCTTTTTTTACTTTTTTTTGTATTTAAATATGTTGATTTATTAATAGTTATTAACCTCTGATTGTAAAAAAAAAAATATATATATAATAAATAATAATTCAATAACAAAAAAAATATGAAAAAATATCAAAAGTTATTAATGAAATAAAATGTTACGTACTTTTAAAAGTGTATATATGTAATTTAATAAGTGTACAAAGAAGTTATGTGGTGTTCACATCAGATTTTTTTAATTGGGGATCATAAAAACCTTTGAGGGATGATTGAAGACGTATGCCATAGGGTAATTAAGTTGACCCACCGAGTTGGTCTAGTGGTTAACGCGTCTTCCCAAATCAGCTGATTTGGAAAGTCGAGAGTTACAGCGTTCAAGTCCTAGTAAAGCCAGTTATTTTTACACGGATTTGAATACTAGATCGTGGATACCGGTGTTCTTTGGTGGTTGGGTTTCAATTAACCACACATCTCAGGAACGGTCGAAATGAGAATGTACAAGACTACACTTCATTTGCACTCATACATATCATCCTCTGAAGAATTATCTAAACGGTAGTTACCGGAGGCTAAATAGGAAAAGAAAGGGTAATTAAGTTACATTGAGCAAGTAAATTACCGTACTATGTAACTACCATCAATATGAATCGTTATATTGTAACTTATACATTTATTCTTGTATAGTAAAATAAAAATTAATGTTCAATAGTGCTGGCTTTCCATGTCTAAATACATCTCTTTATTATTCCGGCGGGAGCCATATTTTTTTTATAAATCGATAATTAAATTCAATTTGATTCATGGCCAATATAGTTTTCCATACCTTATGTCCAAATATCTTTATAAAATCTTGGTTCTATTTTGTTTATTGTGATATTTTTAATAAGATAAAATCTGTAAACGTATAACATATTTCCATGTTAAGCTTATTTTAAAATATGAGGTGAACACCACATGACTTCCTTTTTTCTCTATGAAATTACTTACATACACACATTTTTTTTTTAAATGAAAGTACATAAAATTTTATTTCATTAATAACTTTTGATATGTTTTCATTTTCTATATTATTATTATTTATCGTAAAAATGTTTTTACAATAAGAGATTAATAATTATTAATAAATCAATATATTTAAATTAAAAAAGAAGTTGGATTCGAACCGATGTGCCTTCCCCTTGTAAGATCCAAACATTTCTTTAATTAAAATTTTATTTAACTAAAATTATGGGACTAACGAAAATAAGTACCACTTATGATATATCAATGAAAAGTTTTCAATTACGCCTTATTACTACAGCTAAAAAAAAGTTCAAAATCCAAATCTTTTGGATTTTGGGCTTTTTTGGACATTTTTGGTAATTGATTGTAACCAAAAGGGGAGGTGGCACAACTAGATGTTACAACAGTCCTAAATCCAAAATTTCAAGATCCTACTGCTAATCTTTTTGAGTTATGCGGTGTACAAACGTAAATACAGACGTCACGCCGAAACTAGTAAAAATGGATTCAGGGATGGTCAAAATAGATATTTTCGTTAAAATCTGAAACCGACATTTTTCGCGATCACAATACTTCCTTTACTTCGTACAGGAATGTAACAATCGACATTTATAAATAACAGTTAATTATTTTAATTGGACTCAAATTAATTTTATTGATGATTCTGTAAAAATTCGATTTTACAGATCTTTTAAGAGTTGCAGGCTTAATTGGTAAACCAATATGGTCTAGTGGTTAACTCTCATCGCAAATCAGCTGATTTCGAAGTCAAGAGTTCTAACATTTAAATCCTAGCAAAGGCAAGAATAACCTTTACACGGATTTTAATACTAGATTGTAGATACCAGTGTTCATTGGTAGTTGGGATTCAATTAACCACACATCTCAGGAATGGTCAACCTGAGACTGTACAAGACTGCACTTCATTTACATTCATACATAACATCCTCTGAAGTAATACCTTACGGTAGTTCCGGAAGATAAACAGAAAAAAAAGATAATAACGCTGAAGTAAAAGGTTACATATACAGAGTGTCCCATATAAATCGCAACCCATCAATCACTCATCCATGAAATTTCAAAAGTCAAGCTTACTTCCCTACTCGTTACTGAAATGGACTCGTCCAACATCTGAACATCGCGGCGACGCAGTAGAACACTACCGATAGTAACAACAATGCAATCATAACGTTCAGTGTATTGCTAGAGACAAGATGGTGTTTTCGCTAGATGAACGTATTTTCATGGTCGAGTTGTACTTCAGTACGAAATCAGCGGTGCAGTGCAAGATTTGTTTCGCCATAAGTACCCGGATAAACCGGCTCCTAACAAAACATCAGTATTAAGGTTAGTTGCAAAATTTAGAGAGACCGGTTCTGTTAATAACAAGGAACACAAAAGAACTACGTCTGTGTTGAATACGGATACAGTCGCTGAAATCAAAGACCGATTACTCGCCTCGCCAAATAAATCGATCAGACGTTTGTCTGCTGAAATTAATTTGTCTAAATCGACTGTTCATCGGGCGACCAAACGATTACAATTACGACCTTATCGCATTCAAAGGTTCATCGACTTCTTGAGCCCGACAAAGAAAAACGGCTACAATATTGTCAACGGTTCCGTCGATTTCAGCGTGAGGGAATTAAGGTTATGGATTCGTTATTTTTCACAGATGAAGCACGATTTCATTTGGATAGCTACGTAAACAGCCAAAACAGTAGAATTTGGAGCGCAGAAAATCCCAACGTTTATCACGAAAAACAATTACACCCGCAGGACGTGTGGTGCGCGATATCGCGGAAGAAATAATCGGTCCTATTTTTTTCCAGTACACCATTAATGCAGAACGATATCAGGATATTTTATTTCAGTTCATCGCACTCTTGGAAGAGGAAGACAGACACTGCCGGCTACAACATGACGGTGCGACATCGCACTACGCAGGTTCAACTTCTGATTTCGTCGAGGAATTCTTTGGTAATCGTGTTATCGGTCGAGGCTTGTGGCCACCAAGATCTCCAGATTTGACTGCGGCGGATTTTTTTCTACGGGGTTACCTCAAAGAAAAAGCCTACGGCAACAAACCACGAACATTTGAACGATTGAATGTCAATATTGAACAAGCTGTATTAAATATCCGGCCACAAACTTTGAAAAAAGTTGCAAGAAACGCTGTAAAAAGAATTGAAGCTTGTATTCAAGAAGATGGCGGCCACTTCCAACATTTACTCTAAATGTAAGGTAATGGATGGTAATAATAAAAATTACATTTACATTTACACATGCCTTTTTATTATTTCAATACCTACCAATATAAGGTTGGGTTGAGTTTTATATGCGACACTCTGTATATGTATATATTGTTGTTGTTGTTTTTATTCTAATGTGGAGATATTACAAAATAGAATTATAAACTAATATTCCCGTCTAAAGAAATAAAAAATATTATTTATTACATTTACTGTTTAAAAATTAAATTATATATTTAAAAATTAAAGAGATAAAACATTTTATTTAATATAACATAACATTAAAAATGCTGATCTTATAAAAGCAAAATTTATAAAAAAAAAAAAAAAGAATAATACACGTGTAATGACACGCTTATAATAAATTATAATACGAAAAATATGAAAAACAAGTTTAAATTTAATATTTTATTAAAATACAATACAAATAAGGTAGGGCATCTTACAATTTAATATCAACGCATCATTTTATATTTAAATTACTTGAAAATAATGAGATTTAAATAAAGAAATTTAATAATTATATGTCCGATGTTTAATGTAAACTAGGTCATAGATTTAAATGGACTTTTATTCAAAATCAGTAAAAGATCTTTAATAATTAAAAAGTAAATTATTGTTTTTTTTTTTACGTAAACCATCCATTTTTGAAACGGAATGAATTATCTAATTTTAAGGGTTAGGAAATGGGTAAAACCCTCCAAATTACAAAATAGTTTATTTCATAATATTTTTGGACAGTTAATATTTTAGGAAGATCTCATAAGAAAACTACGTATTGTAATGTGTACTATGATTACTCTTCCGGAAAATTTCAACATATCTTCGCGTTTCACATCCCCCGAACCCCAAAACCACCTTCAGCTCAAAAGGTTATGTATATATATATATATATATATTTTTTGTCTTCAGTCATCTGACTGGTTTGATGCAGCTCTCCAAGATTCCCTATCTAGTGCTAGTCGTTTCATTTCAGTATACCCTCTACATCCTACATCCCTAACAATTTATTTTACATATTCCAAACGCGGCCTGCCTACACAATTTTTTCCTTCTACCTGTCCTTCCAATATTAAAGCGACTATTCCAGGATGCCTTAGTATGTGGCCTATAAGTCTGTCTCTTCTTTTAACTATATTTTTCCAAATGCTTCTTTCTTCATCTATTTGTCGCAATACCTCTTCATTTGTCACTTTTTTTTACGTAAAACATCCATTTTTGAAACGGAATGAATTATCAAATTTTAAGGGTTAGGAAATGGGTAAAACCCTCCAAATTACAAAACAGTTTATTTCATAATATTTTTGGACAGTTAATGGTTTTGGGGTTCGGGGGTTGTGAATATATATATATTTCACATTCTTGTGCACATGACAACTGCCGTAATTTTGCGCTAATCACTTTAAAAATAACTCGTCCGAAAATTTCGGTTGAGTTCGTTAACAGCCAAATTCGGATGATGGGGTTGTATATAGGGGGGCTATTTCGAAAAATAAAAATATCGAATTTGTTTAAAGTTCCTACTATTTTTGGATAAGGGCCTAAAACTTATTTAAGTAAATTTTTTTGATATCACCAACCATTGGCCCAGGATTGGAAAAAAAGGGGTTTCGAAGATAAAGTACCTCCCTTAATAGGCAAAGTATCGAATCAGTTTAAAGTGTTCATTAATTCTTTAAACATTACCTAAAACGTTTGTCTGAAAATGACCAAATTTACGCCAAGGGATGACCAAAATATTTCCGGAATTGTAAGAAGATGGGGCTTGTTGTATGCTAGACATGCACCCATTGTCGCATTGAGTATATTTTAATTTTTTCTTAACTTTAAGGTGGAAATTTTTATTATCCCTCACTTAGCATCGGTGAAATCTAAATCCGCCTTCCGGCGTAGCGAAAGAGATTTTTTTTTGGGTCCATGTGCATGAAACATCGAGAAATAAAAAAGGAACCCCATTTTTTTTGGCAGATTACACTGATTGCTGATCATCGTACTTTCCTTTCTGCAGCACAGCCATAGAGCTATGACGTCAGGAAAATAAAATTAATTTTATAAATTAAATTTTATTTATTTTTTAACAGTTTTTAATTTTCATTAAAAACTGTTAAAAAATAGTATTTATTTTTTAATCTTTACATGGAACTAGCAGTTTATGATGTTAAAGAACAATTTAGATTCGGAGTAACAGTACAAGGTGAAAAGATAAAGATGCTACGATTTGCTGATGATACAGTAATTCTAGCCGAGAGTAAAAAGGATTTAGAAGAAACAATGAACGGCATAGATGAAGTCCTACGCAAGAACTATCGCGTGAAAATAAACAAGAAAAAAACAAAAGTAATGAAATGTAGTAGAAATAACAAAGATGGACCGCTGAATGTGAAAATAGGAGGAGAAAAGATTATGGAGGTAGAAGAATTTTGTTATTTGGGAAGTAGAATTACTAAGATGGACGAAGCAGGAGCGATATGAAATGCCGAATAGCACAAGCTAAACGAGCCTTCAGTAAGAAATATAATTTGTTTACATCAAAAATTAATTTAAATGTCAGGAAATGATTTTTGAAAGTGTATGTTTGGAGCGTCGCTTTATATGGAAGTGAAACTTGGACGATCGGAGTACCCGAGAAGAAAAGATTAGAAGCTATTGAAATGCGGTGCTATAGGAGAATGTTAAAAATCAGACGGGTGGATAAAGTGACAAATGAAGAGGTACTGCGGCAAATAGATGAAGAAAGAAGCATTTGGAAAAATATAGCTAAAAGAAGAGACAGACTTATAGGCCACATACTAAGGCATCCTGGAATAGTCGCTTTAATATTTGGGAGCCAGGTGAAGGAAAAAATTGTGTAGGCAAACCATGTTTGGAATATGTAAAAAAAATTGTTAGGGATGTAGGATGTAGAGGGTATACTGAAATGAAACGACTAGTACTAGATAGGGAATCTTGGAGATCTGCATCAAACCAGTCAAATGACTGAAGACAAAAAAAAAATGAAAATTAAGTCGATACTCGAAGTTCGTAAGAACTTCGCTGGTAAGAGTGCACAAAAGAACTGGAAGGCACGGCGAACTCAACGAATTATGGTTACAGTTCTAAACATGAACTAACCTAAAAGTGAAATGAAAATGGGAGAGAAATAAAATAAGTAAACATGAAAGCATTATATTTCAGTTCAATTAGATTTGTAATAAAAAATAATTTCAAAAAATATCTCGAATTTTGTTAGACAATGTTTTTTTCTTCCATTTGATGAACCGTGGAACAGTATTGTCACTTTTTTCTCAGAAAGGTGGGTTTAGCAATCGCACCGCTAGGTAGCAGTACTTGATATTATTAGGTAGAGTACAAAAACTTGATAATGTACTTGAAATAATGAAATTTAAAAGAAAATATACTACAGCTTGTTTTAATGGTAAATACTTTTATGTAAATGAAAGTACTGAAGATGAAACATTTTTTTTTTTTAATTCCCATCACTTCATTAAAAAAAATAAATAGAAGTATTAGTTTACAAGAGATTATAGCCGTTAATAAAACACAAAAAACATGAACAGTAAGAAGTGTCAAAAATGTGGCGACCAAGATTTTTTAAATAAAAGAGAAATAATTTCGATCGGTTAAATTTTTATTCTACAATTAGAACTATTTCAACTAATCGATGGAGAAATCAAAAAAAAGTTCATTTAATATTAATATAAAAAGCGTGTTCACGGATGCGATAAAAATCGAGGTTTACTCTTACAAAGTAATAAGTGCAATATTACATTACGGATCTTCGATCAGTAAAGGTCATTATACTAGTTTTATTAAAAAAGTAAAAATACGGTATGAAGTGAACGATATGACTATCAACAAAAAAAAATCGGCCGTGAATTTAAAAAGCTATATATTTGTTTGTTCTAGAAAAGCAATAAATTTTAATAATAAATCCATAAGATAAGTAATTCATAAAAAAATAAAAGAATAAAACAAAATGCAGTGATATAAAAAAAAACTACAATGAAATTGTAAACCGTACGGTAAGAGTCTCGTAGATATCATTTCTTCCGATCAAAAATTTCTATAATGTAATACATATTACATTACAGAAATAATATAATTTTTATGATTATTCGTTGTTTAATAAATGAAATCGGACCGGTAAGAGTTTTGTAACAATTTTTTCTATTTCTTGCTTATTATATAGAACGCTTAACCATTGTTTCTTATCTATTACTGTCTATTACATATATTTAACATGTATTCTTTTTTAAAGAAAATTCTAAATTAATAACAAATTTTGATAATAGAAATGTATTGTCTTACCTTTTTTTGATATCAGTATCGTTTTATTAAAAAAAGTTTTATTTATATAACAGAAAATTTGTTTTTTTGAACGTAAGAAATGATATCTTTTTTTTTCCTACTTAGCCTCCGGGAATCACCGTCAGGTATTACTTCAGAGGATGATATGTATGAAAGTAAGTGAAGTGTAGTCTTGTACAGTCTATGTTCGACCATTCCTGAGATGTGTAGTAAATTGAAACCCAACTAATAAAAAAACACCGGTATCCACGATCTAGTATTCAAATCCGTATAAAAGTAACTGCCTTTTAACGTAGGATTTAAACGTTGGAAAAGAATATCTGCGAGACTCTTACCGTACTGTTTACAATTTTATTGTTATTTTTTTTACACCACTATAATATAAACAAATACTTTCTTTTACAAAAAACAAAGATCTTTCTTCTTTATTTTTCATTTGTAAATTTTCTGGTAAAGTTTTATTATTTTTACATTATCATTTTATGTAGTTGGTAATATACTATGACTATTTGCATGGAATGAAAGTATTATATTCATGAATTTATTTGCATAATGCGGGGGATGGCTAGTTGCTGTTAGGTCGGTAACAAACTTAGCTGTACAGAACTGTATACCCTAGTACATAGAGATGGTTAAATGCATATATGCAATGTCTCGGTTAAGCCGGTACAGACAGAATTGTCGTGATCTCTAGTCGTGGAATATTTGAATTTTCTAAGCTTTTTTTTAGTATTAATTATCGCGTATAAACTGTAACAGTAAAAAGAGAGAAAAAAAAAACTAATATTTAATTAAATATTTATATTCAATTAAAAAATTTTGTATAGATTAAAAAGAGATTTATGATTTAAACCTTAATTGATTTAATATGTATAGCCGAATAAAGCAGTATATATATATATGTATAATGCCTAAGCGGCGTGTAATAAATTTAGCTTGAAGGTATGTAGATCCAATCAGTCTTGAATTCATTTTCAATCAAGGATAAATTTTTACACGTATCATTTTAAACCACCTCCCGTTTACAAAGAAGAAACCATTACAGAGGTCATAAAATTCTACATTGTTAACATAATAACTGTACAGCTATGCTCCAAGAAAGAAGAGTGGTAATCAATCATAAAATGACGTGGGGGGTTTTGTCGGCGTTCATGACATACGGACCCCCCAAAATAAAAAAAGTACGGGTGTTTGATTTTTAAAAACTGGATAAACAAATTTTAATGAAATTTGGTCAAAACGAATGAGTTATAACAATAGAACTACATTAAATAAATAAAAATCTGATGTCATTTTTCGAAATTACAGTCGAAAATATAAATTTAGTTTAAAAAAATGTATAACACCTAAAGTATCTAGCTAATGAATATTTTCAACAAAAATTGTTCGTCACGAAGTAATTCACACCTATTACACAGTGTTAAAAAAAAATTAACTTGCTATTCACCTGAAAATAGTACAGGCAATTTGTCATCAAAATAGGCTTTCCTTTCGTTTTTTCGGCAAGAAAAACCAAATAAACGAAATTATCAACTCCGAATTACACAGAATATTGTCCGACAATATCACTGGAGTAATGAACTAAAAGATCAGAATTTTTTGCAATTTTTAAAGATCGGGCATGTATGCCTCATTGCATATGTTGTTCTTGTGACGGTCTATTTTTCAGTCACTCTGTAGTTAACTTTAATGTAGATTAAATTAATCAGAAATTCAAGAATAATTAAATAAAATTAAACTAGAAAATACAAAAATAATACGATTCTAAATTATCATTTTCAATTAATATTAAATAATCACATTTTCACCAAATCTATTACGTTTACACATATATAATAATGCCTATTTAATTACATAAACACATTTTTAAAATTACAAAAAAATGTTATTTCGCTAATTATATTTTTCCATTTTTTTTATTATTTTTGAATTATTATTTATTGTAAAACGTTTTTTGCAATCACGGGTTAATAATTATTAATAAATCAATATATTTAAATTTAAAAAACAAAAAAAAAGAGATGAAGTCGGATTCGAACCGTTGTTCCTCGTAAAATCCAAATATTTTATTAATTAAAATTTTATTGGGCTATAACTCTCTTTCTTTGTTTTCCTGTTTAGCCTCAGGTAACTACCGTTTAGATAATACTTCAGAGGATGAGTGAGGATGATATGTATGAGTGTAAATGAAGTGTAGTCTTGTACATTCTCAGTTCAACCATACCTGAGATGTGTGGTTAATTGAAACCCGACCACCAAAGAACCACCGGTATCCACGATCTAGTATTCAAAACCGTGTAAAAATAGCTGGCTTTACTAGGACTTGAACGCTGGAACTCTCGACTTCCAAATCAGCTAATTTGGGAAGACGCGTTAACCACTAGACCAACCATCAAAATGGGTTCCATCAAAATTGGCTGTATTTGAAAATCCTTACCTACCGATTGATCTTTTGTCCATGCGTTAGGGGTGTTGAGGGAAGCTTAACTCCAGATTTTTAACATCCCCTCCCATAGATTTTTGAAAAACTCAAAACGTTTTTGTTATGCGTTTTTCTCTTAATCTATGCATTTTAGAGAAAAGTTTTACAAACAAAAAATGTAGAGGACATTCTCCTCTACAATTAATGTTTTCAAAGTTATGATGTATAATTTGAAATTGAAATACTAGGTGGCACTGAAGTTGTAAAAAAACGTTGTAAACGACTAGACCGGTTTCGAACACGTGCCCTATTCACAATATTTTCACACTTTCACAAGCTAGAGCTCCAAAACGGTAAGTCGACAAGAAAATTGTTTAAATAAAAGTTGTCTGTTTATTTGAGATTAACAACTTTTACAAATGCAATACAGACGAAAAACAATTTTTTCCGATGAAAAAAACCGAAAAAACACGTTTTTTACTATTTCAGCGCCACCTAGTGTTTCAATTTCAAATTATATGACATAACTTCAAAAACATTAATTGTAGAGGAGAATGTCATCTACATTTTTTGTTTGAAGAACTTTTCTCTAAAATGCATAGATTCAGAGAAAAATGCATTTCAAAAACAATTTGAGTATTTCCAGTTTTTCAAAAATCTATGAGAGGGGGATGTTAAAAATCTGGAGTTAAGCTTCCCTCACCATTCCTAACATATTGAAAAAACATCAATCGATAAGTAAGGATTTTCAAATAAAAGTACAAAGATCGGAATGAGAAATTATTCGATGGATTTATTTATATGAAATTTTTTTAATAAATTAAACCATTACGATATAAATATGTTCAAAATATTCTAAATCAAACCGATCGCTTAATATTTTATACTTTGTTGTTCACGAAAAATATGAGGGTAAATCAATAATTATCCGCAATTTTTTTTTTTGCTCAATAACAATTATAATTACAATCGGCTCTCCTGTGGAGCCGTAAGTAAGTTTCTTGACAAAAGCACGTGATAAGAAGGCCCTTAAGGAACCCTCAAAATAAATAATACACAATAAACAGTTGTACGCGTACTTAAAGTCAAATATGAAATTTCAAGCTCAGTCATAAATCACAAACCAATAATTTCAGCATCATATAGTCCATAAAACAAACATTAATAACAAATAAAAAAGAAAGAGAAGTAACAAGAAATTACATACGAAACTACTCAACTTGACGGTATTAGACCGTCAACTTATGGTGTTAAACCACTAAACTTATCAGCAATTTAGTTATATTTTTGTTTATGTTGGTAGTACTGTCGTGTTGCGTAGATGACGCATGCGTGGTTTAATTGTTATGTCTGTGCAGGTTTGGTGCTGCTAGATTATTTCCATTATCGTTGCCCTACCGTTAACCATAGCTGCTCCGCTTTCTGTTTGCACCAAAGAAGAGCAACTTTCAATAATCCGTTTTTTGTGGTCGGAAGGTGTATCAGGGGCCGAAACACATCGAAGACTTTCGGTACAGTACGGTAACAGTGTGTTGCCGAAACGGAGAGGATTGAAAAATTCAAAAAACGGTCGCACAAGTGTTACGCACGACGAAGGAGCCGGACGACCGTTTACCGCCACAAATGAGGAAAACATTGAGCGTCCATGTGACATGGTTTTCTTAGACAGACGAGTAACTATCGATGAAATGGCACATCGTCTGCAAATTAGTCACGGTTCTGCCAACAAAATCATCCACAACAGACTTGGGTTTCATAAAGTCTGTGAAAGATGGGTCCCAAAACAACTCGCACATAAACGCGATTGGACATCTGCTAAAAACATTTGGATCGCTACGGTAACGAACGGGACATCTTCTTAGACAGAATCATCCACAGGAAAACTGATGCTTACGGTTTTTTGGGACTCACAAGGCCCAGTAGTGGAACATTATGAGGAAAGGGGCACGACAATAAACAGTGCGCGTTACCGTGAAATGCTTACTGCTAAGCTGAAGCCTGCAATAAAGCAAACGCCGAGGACTGCTGTCGAAAGATGTTGTGTTGTTGCACGACAATGCCCGTCCACATACTGCGCCCACACTTCTGAAACGCTCCAGAAACTCAACTTTGAAGTACTGGTTCATCCTCCGTATAGTCCTGATCTTGCCCCTTCTGACTACCACTTGTTTGGTCCAAAGAGGCATTAAGGGGCCGTTTACTAGTAAATTTATTACTAGTAAAGTCTATTATTTTTACAAGGATTTGAATACTAGATCGTGGATTTAAACCTTAAATCTACGATATCATATATTTTTCAAAAAAATTCAATCATATATTTTTTTTAACCATTAAATTATCGACAAAAACAAGAATGTAAAATCTATTCACCTACTGAAGGTAGCCTTTAAAGGTTTACGAATTAGTTTTATTTCAATTTTTAACAGAAAAATATATTTCAAAGTTTTTATTACTGTAAGATGTAAGCATAATCTGTTTTGATAACAAAAGTAAAGAAGTTATTATCCATTTCAAAAATATATTTCGCTTTGGGTATCCCTTCTCCATCAAAACTATTTTTTCCCATTTACTAAAACTTTCTGTTTAACCTCCGGTAATTACCTTTAAGATAATACTTCAGAGGATGATATGTATGAGTGTAAATAAAGTGTAGTCTTGTACAGTTTCAGTTCGACCATTCCTGAGATGTGTGGTTAATTGAAACCCAACCACCCAAAGAACACCGGTATTCACGATCTAGTATTCAAATCCGTGTAAAAAAACTGACTTTACTAGGACTTGAACGCTGGAACTCTCGATTTCCAAATCAGCTGATTTGGGAAAACGCGTTCACCACTAGACCAACCCGGTGGGTTCATTTATTTAAACTTGTGTATTTTACATTTATATATATATATATATTCCATGAATATGTTCAATCGTTACGAGTTAGCAACTGAAACCTGTGTTTGGCTGTTTTTTTATTAACAACCAAACATAGGATTCACTTCTCGAAAAAAATAACAACAGATCAGTTCTTTCTATGATGTAAAAAATGTGTAATTAGATTAGATATCGTTTCCTGTTAATATAAGCAAACTGTTTATTTATTTTTTTTAGATATTTTCTGGATGTTATAACATATTTTTTTGAAAACTTAATTGTACGATTAATTTTATGTTTTTCTCAGTTAATTATTTATTTAAAATTAATTATAATTTCAAACTCGAACTGGTAAAAGTTCATTTAAATTATAAAGAACAAGTTCAAATCACTTTGGAATTAAAATCAAGTTCTTCGTTATCTTATAATAAAAGAAGGTAATTACAACATCTATGTTATTACACGATATAAAAATTAATTAAGCTATGTAATATTGCAATTAAATAGATTTAATTTAAGATAAAAATATAATCAATTTTGGTCGGTTACGTTTACAAAAACAAATAAATCAAAATTCAGCATAAAATTTCAATTACAAAAAAAAAAAAAACTGGAAGACCTATAATTTTTTAAGTAAATTTTAACAGTACCTGCCCTTTGGGATTTCTTTTTATCTGATGTAAATTTTAAATACGTAAAATATTTTTTCTCAATAAACAATTTGTTTAAAAGAAAAAATAATTGTTTTTAAATTTTTAAATATTAATATTAAAAATTATTTTAAGAACAAACAGGAAAAGTTTATTTAAACTAATAATTAATAAAATACAACAGTATTTTAACAACATATGTATTCTTATGGAAAACAAAGTTTATCTCATTTCGTATATTACTTCCTGCTCTTCAATTAACAAATTTATCATAGTCTAACGATAAAATTTACGTAGTTTATATATAGAAATCCATTGAAAAGAAGTTAAGTCTTAGTAGAACAATAAAACAAATAACTGATGTGGACACCACATGATTTCCTTGTACATCAATTAAATTACAACATATACACATTTTTCGCTGAACTTCATTTAAACTTATTTCATTTGAAAGTGAGATACGATCCTCCAATTCTTTAATCAAATGGACAGTTACACAGTTTTTATTAACATAAAATATTTATACAATTATTAATTAATGAAATATTAGGATAGAGTAAAAGTCTCTTTCTTACTCGTATTACTAGATCAGTATTATTCTTATCTTAGTGAGCTGCTGATTAACAAAAGTTTCAGATTTCTGGTGTGTCGTATAAACGTATTCCGTTTAGTGAACTCCTATATACCGATTACAAATGATAATTTCGATCTTACGGTATAAAATATTCAGTTTTTATTATCGGATTATTTGGTGAACAATAAAAAATGAAAAAGAAACAATCATACATAAAAACGAAGAAATATATCTAAAAAAAAAGACGATAAAATGAATATGAAGGGAAAGAATGTTAAGAACATGGGAAGAATAAAACATTTATAAAAAGATGATAAATATACAGAGGAAGAAAAAAAAACCAAAGAAAGAATAAAAATATAAAGAGGAAGAAAACGTATGACCAGGGAAAGAATAAAAATATTCAGACAGGATAATGAATATAAAGAGAGAGAAAATTTAAAAATTAGAGTATGTGTACGCAAATTAAGAAGAGAAGAATTTCATCAGAGCAAAGAGCGATTAAATGATCGGCAACAAAAAACAAATAAACGAAACGATAGTCAACTCCAACTTAGGGAGAATATTGTCCGACAATATCAGAGGAGTAATGAACTAAAAGATAAGAATTTTTATTTGCAATTTATTAAAGATCGAGCATATATATCTCAGTGTATATATTGTTCTTGTGAGGGTCTATTTTTCAATCACTCTGTCGTTAACATTAATGTAGATTAAATTAAACAAAAATTCAAGAATAATTAAATAAAATTAAAATACAAAATACAAAAATAATACGATTCTAAATTATAATGTTCAATTAATATTAAATAATCAGATGTTTCAGCAAATTTATAAACTATGCACATAAATAATAATGCCTATTAAATTACATATACCCATTTTTAAAAGTATATAAAATTTTATTTCACTAATAACTTCTGATTTTTTTGATTTTTTTTTATTGGTATAATTGAATTATAATTTATTGCAAACATTTTCTTACAATCAGATGTTAATAATTATTAATAAATCAATATATTTATTTAAAAAAAAAAAAAAGTAATGCCGTCTGATTCTAACCGATGTGCGTTCCGTTGTAAGATTTCAATTATTTCGTTAATTAAAATTTTATTTGGGTATAACTCAGAACCCATGAAAAGTACCACTTATAATATATTGTTGAAAAGCACTAAATGACGGCTTATTACTGCAGTTAAGAAAAAATCAAAAATCCAATTTTTTGGGGATTTTGAGCTGTTGTGGACTTTTTTTGTTCAGTCAATTGCAATCAAAAGGGGAGTTGCATAATTAAATGTTACAACAGTTTAAAATCCAAAATTTCAAAATTCTACGGCTAATCGTTTTTTATTTATACGAGATATACACGTACGTACAGACGTCACGCCGAAACTTGTCAAGATGAATTCAAGAATGGTCAAAATGAATATTTCTGTTGAAATTTGAAAAGCGAAATTTTTCGCGATCGTATTTCCTTTACTTCGTATAAGGAAGTAAAATAAATTGATATTTTTTCATTTTTTGTGCATTAGAATAAAAAGTATTGTTAGTATTTTATTATAGGGTTTCACGTAATAATTGATTTGACTCTTATTTTTCTGCCCCTCATAGCAGTATCATTCTTAAATTCGTAGATGACCCGTTTCGGAGTACCCCTATTCTCAAAACTTCGTTTAACACGAATTTTCCTAAGTTGGGATCGTCGAATAAATAGAGATGTTAAGCCGCTCACATTCCCCATCAGTACTGCAATGGCCTCTTCTGCTTTCTCCCTCCTGCTCTAACGGTTATATTTTTTGAAACTAATTCTTCTGGTTCTTTATTTTAACCATTTAAAATGTTAAAATATTACATCCATCGTTTTAATTTTAGCTTTATTATTTCCATGTTTTATAGAATATTTACATATTCTAGAGTGTTCAAATACAGAAACATATAAACTAAAAAAAAGCATACAAACTGAACTTCAAGCAGCATCAAAATCTGCTGAGTATAAAGATTAAATAAATAAGCGTCGAAGACCTTAACACATCACGTACGCTAAAACCGTGTGTAGGCAATTAAAAGAATACTAGTAAAAATAAAATTACTAAAAAGAAATTTATGTAATTGCATGTAAAAAAAATGAACATCAAGCTAATACAGAAAATTAAAAATGCGTTTAAGGTAGATTTCATAAGAAAGCTAACTATTGTAATGGGTACCATTATTAAACTTCCGGAAAATTTCGACATATCTTCGTGTTTCACATTCCCAGACCCCATAACCACAGTTAGTTCAAAAGTGTATATATATATATATATATATATATATATTATTATTATTATTATTATTATTATTATTATTATGCTTTTACGGCCAACATGGGACCACTTAAGTCAATTTTAATTGGATCTTTTCTAAGAAAAGCGTGTTATGTTACTCTTCCGAGCTGCCCAGTATTTCTTCATCCGTACAGATCTTGCTTTCTTTTCTTCATCCGTAAACACCCTCTTCGTTGTATTTTGTCGTTTGTCTGTCTTTTGTTTAAATCTGATTCTTTTGTCTTTTAGCTTTGTAATTTTTCCAGTTTTATTCTGTAGGTAAGTCAGGGAAATTCCCAATTCTTTCATACCTTCTCTAATTTCTTTGATCCATCCCACTTCTAGTTTTTGGAACCAGAACTTTACAATGATATTTCTTGACGGTCTTGTTTCCGGTGTCCTTATGAGATGACCAAAAAAATAGATTCTTTTTTTCCGCATAGTATCAGTAACAGGCTCTATTTCTCGATACACCACCTCGTTTGGCACAATCCACCATCGGCCTTCTTTTTGGTGTTTTTTACTGATACACGTTCTGACAATTCTCCTCTCTATTTTCAGAATTTTATCGATTCGGTTTTTCCGAGTGATTTTGAAAATGGTCTCGCTTCCGTAGGTGACTTCTATCTGAACTACAGTTTTATAATGTTTAAGTTTTATTTTAGTCGAAAGGAATTTTTTTGTGATATGTTGACCGAATTAATTTTTGGGATTTAATCATTTTATTTGTCCTGTTTTGCCATGTCACTTTTTCATTTAAATTATAACTTATTAATTACTCTAGATATTTAAATTGTTATACTATTTTAATTTTCTGATTGTTTAACGTAATTTTCTCTATTACCAGAGGATCTATGGCCATTAGTTCAGTTTCTTCGAAAGAGATATGAAGCCCTATCTTTTGTGCTAGGTTTTGAAGGCTCATGATTTGTGTTTTGGCTTCTTGAATATTATTTGCTAAACGAGCGAGGTCATCTGCAAATCCCAGGCGATTTTAGTGTGATGGAGTTTTTCTTAGTACCCATTTTTATATTTTTGGGATTTATTTCATACCATTTTCTCATGACAAATTCGAGGGCGCAGTTAAAAAGGAGTGATGAGAGGCCGTCTCCTTGCCTCAATCCAGTTTTTATGGAGAAGGTTATTATCGAGAGAGTTCACCTCAGAATTTCACTCTGGATTGGGTATCGACTGAAGTTAATTTTATCATGTTTACGAGTTTAGGGTGAAGGCCCAGGTTTCTCAGAATATTCAGCATGGATGATCGGTGTATACAATCACAGGCCCTTTTAAAGTCGACGAAGGTGATTATTAGTTGTTTTTTCAGTCTTTTGTATAAGTCCATCATACGTTTTAGGGATATTATTTGCTCCGGGCAACCTCTCCATGGCCTAAATCCCCCTTGGTATTCCCCAAGTTCCACTTCAAGTTGATCTTTGCATCGGTTGTATATATATATATTTCACTTTTTTGTGGACACGATAACTACCGTAATTTTGTGCAAATCACTTTCAAATTTTTCCTTAAAAATAACTCGTTCCAAAATCACGGTTGAGTTCGTTAACGGCCAAAATCGGACCATGGGGGTGGAAATAGGATGGCTTTTTCGAAAAAAATATATCGCTATAACTTTCTTACTAAGTAAAATATCGAATCGTTTAAAGTTCCTACTATTTGATGAATAAGGGTCTATAACTTATGTAAGTAAAGTTTTATGATATCACCAACCATTGGCAGAGGGGGTTGAAAAAAATGGAATTTCAAAGACAAAAAATGATATCTTCCTTAATAGGCACAGCATCGAATCGATTTAAAGTGGTCGTTAGTTCTTTAAACTTTACCTAAAACTTTTGTAAACAATTTTTGATATATAACCAACCCTTACGGCAAGGGAAGATCAAACAAGAATAAAATGATCGCTATAACTTTCATATTAAGTAAAATATCGAATTCGTTTAAAGTTCATACTATTATTTGGATAAGGATCTAAAGCTTACATAAATAAATATTTTTGATTGTCACCAACCACTGGCCCAGGGGATTGAAAAAATGGAGTTTCGATGATAAAAAACATTATACCTCCCTTAATAGACACAGTAGCGAATCGGTTTAAGTTAGTGGTCGTTAGTCCTCTAAACATTACCTAATACTTTTTCTGAAAAACTTTTGATATGACCAACCCTTACGGTAAGGGATGACCAAAAATTTGCTGGGATTCTAAAAAGATGGGACTTGTATGCTAAACATTCAACCGTTATCGTAATGAGTAAATTTGAAGTTTTTCTTAACTTTAAGATGGAAATCTCTTTTATTCCCCAGTTAACACCGGTGAATTCTTTCTTCCTGGATTTTTTTTTCTATTACTTTTACGAAAATTTTTCAAAAAACTTAAGAGATATATTTCTTAAAACCATTTTTTAAAATTATTTTCAGTCGAAATGAAATAAAAATACATTTTTTTTATCTTATAATTATAGTTGAAATAATATTTGTATTGAATTATTCTACTTGCGGAGGAAAATTCCATGTAAAACAGCTGTAATGTTTATATGTCTATTTTCCATATTATTAGCTCTTGAATCGCTTCCCGAAATATTTTTAATTTATTGTAGGAATTAATTAGTTTTTCTTTTTTTGTTTTTGAAAATAAAATTATATTATTTATTTATAACTAGCATCTCTCGTCGCTGCTTCACCACGTGTATTAGAACTTCAAAAATTGGAAAGAATTTTTTTAGTAATTATGCGTGGCAGCCCACGGGAAAATCCAGAATGATATGAAACTGACCAAATAACTAATAGCTAAAAAAAGAATTATACATTTGAAAAATATTATTGGAAATCGAGGGTACTCACACTGTAGAGAGGAAGCGAGATTGAGAGAGTGAGAGAGAGAAAGATAGAGAGAGAGTAAAAGTATTCATAAATGCTCTTAATAATGTTGGTTTTACAGTCTGCGTTAAATAAATGGATGTACCGAATGCAGTTTTGTTTTTATATTCATTTTAACTTGTCACATTTAATATTGCTTTCATATTTGTTATGAAGCGTTTGATATTGATTTTTTGAAAATCGAGGCAAATATTTACAAGTTGATACATCATACACGTACATACGTGTGTACTCATACAGATTGTCAAATACATTACGTTATTTGAGAACTAAAGAAAAATTATATTTTTACTACTATTAAAGATATGGCATTTAAGATATCAGAATAAAAAGTCATTAGTTTAAAAATTGGAATAAATATTTTTTGGCTTAATTATAAAATTAAATTTTAGAGTATTTATTTGTTAAAATTAATTTATTTATATTTATATTTATTGCTTTATTTCTCTTAATTTGAATTTTAATTATGAACACCGCCATATTTAATTTAATAAATTTGTTTAAAATCAAATAATTTTATCTTAGTTTATAGTTTTCAATTTCGTAAAGATGCATGTCTTATTTCTGATATGATCATCCCGTTCGCTGCGTTTTATATTTATTTTTTATTAAATTTGATACGTCATTAATATACTGAATATTAGACTGATTAGAGTTTTTAAAATTGAATAAAAGAAATAGATAATTCTGAAAAATTACTTAATCGATTTCAATTTTATTCATACTGTCGCCGAATAGCTTTGACGGCACGTAATTCATAACCTTGTGGTGGTCCTGAAAAGAGCCGTATTTTGCGTTAGCTCTGAGAAGAGCTGTTGGGTCCGGAAGCTGGTCTCCGGTGAAGTCAGGGAGTTGCAGCTCGTTCATTAAAGTCCGACCGGGCTTTCCCTCAACGGCAGTTGGATCCGCACTATAGCGTGGCAGTGATGGCCCCCAGAGCCACACGTCGGGTCGGAGTCGGTCGTCCTTCGTCAGCGCGGCCGAGGCGGTTCTCCCCGAGCAATTCCACACAATAAAACCGTGCGATACTTTTGTTTTGTTCTTGTTTATTTTCATGCGATAGTTCTTGCGTAGGACTTCATCTATGTCGTTCATTGTTTCTTCTAAATCCTTTTTACTCTCGGCTAGAATTACTATATCATCAGCAAATCGTAGCATCTTTATCTTTTCACCTTGTACTGTTACCCCGAATCGAAATTGTTCTTTAACATCATTAATTGCTAGTTCCATGTAAAGATTAAAAAGTAACGGGGATAGGGAACATCCTTGTCGGACTCCCTTTCTTATTACGGCTTCTTTCTTATGTTCTTCAATTGTTACTGTTGCTGTTTGGTTCCTGTACATGTTAGCAATTGTTCTTCTATCTCTGTATTTGAACCCTAATTTTTTTAAAATGCTGAAAATTTTATTCCAGTCTACGTTATCGAATGCCTTTTCTAGGTATATAAACGAATCTGAGGGCTAAAATTCCTTCCCTTGTCCCTATACTTTTCCTGAAGCCAAATTGGTCTTCTCCTAACACTTCTTCCACTCTCCTCTCAATTCTTCTGTATAGAATTCTAGTTAAGATTTTTGATGCATGACTAGTTAAACTAATTGTTCTGTATTCTTCACATTTATCTGCCCCTGCTTTCTTTGGTATCGTGACTATAACACTTTTTTTGAAGTCTGACGGAAATTCCCCTTTTTCATAAATATTACACAACAGTTTGTACAATCTATCAATCGCTTCCTCACATGCACTGCGCAGTAATTCTACAGGTATTCCGTCTATTCTAGGTGCCTTTCTGCCATTTAAATCTTTTAATGCTCTCTTAAATTCAGATCTCAGTATTTTTTCTCCCATTTCATCCTCTTCTTCCTCTATAACAAGCTTAACCTATATATGTATAATTTTAGAAAATATTTTCTTAAAATCTATTCCCCACCTTTAAAAATATTTTTTGTCTTTTTTCGGTCTAATTCTTTTAAGTTTTATTATTATTTTTTTTTTTTTTGTATTTTTCTTCATCACTTAAAAGACTGTTAAAATTAAAGAGGCTTTGGCACTTATGTATCAGACCGAAAATGAGATGAAATTTTTTTCAAAAAATTTCTTAAAAATTATATTGTATTGATTTCAGTACCTTTAAACGATTCCCTTGAGAGTCAGCATTTTTGTTAGTAGTTAGTTGTTATCTTTATAAATAATTTTTTCTTATAATTTCCCCACAAAGTAAAAAAAAGCCCCCCCCCCAAAAAAAATACATTCGAAATTTGGGAATTTTGATAGTTTATTCTTTTATTATGGTAATCATGGCTTGACCCGCGTACAATGGAAAGTTAAGTAATACTTTGCCAGCTTTTTTCTGTTATAAAATTAAGTTTAATTTTTTAACTTTGTTTAAATATTTAAGAAATACTTAGGGAAAGAAATTGTGACTTTATTTGAAAATTTCGGAAAAGAAGGTTTTATTTACACCGAAGAAACTTCAAAAAAAAAAAAAAAATAAATAAATATATTTAAGGGAAGACCTCAGAAAAATCCCAAATAAAATTAAGAAGTACTGGGAAAAAAGAAAACATGGGATAAATCATTTACATGTGTAAATGATTCATAGTAGGAAAAATTAAAATAATCGTTTGTTTTTTTTTTTTTAATTATTTAATAGCTATTTAAAAACACAAAAATAATCTTTAACGTAAAACCAAAATAATCGATGAAAAGGAATTTTTTATTAATAAATTAAAATAAAAAAATGAAATATCGATGAATTCTTGTTAAAAAAAAAATCGCAAAGTTTATTTTTTATTTAAATATAATTAATTTTTTTGAACCATTTGTTCGATCAAGAGAAAATAAATATCACTTAAAGAAAAAAAATTCCTTAATTTTATTCTAGAATTTATTTTAGAAAACTAAAACAACGGTTTTTTGCTTCCCTTTAATTTTTTTGTTATTTGAGGTATCCGATTCTTTCTTTGTAAATCTTCTCCAATAAGAGAGGCTAACACAATTAGCTCCAATTCAAAGTATTCGGCCTTCAAGAGGTGGGGCGTCAGGGGGGCTCAAAAATTATAAACGCTACAAATGGTCATGCGATAACTTGTTTTAATACTCTTTACAAGACAAGCGCAAAAAAATATTAAATTCTGAATATTTAAACCAGAATAGTGACCACAAATGTTAGTTGAAAAAATTAATTATTAAAATTTCTCAAATATTTATTTTTAATTAAATTTACACTTTGAATAATATTATTAATTTTTTTATTACATTATTATTATTATTATTTTATTTATTTTTTAGGAAGAAGGTTAAATCGTATCCAGTTATCTAAATTATAAAATAAAAAAAGTTAAAGGAGAGTGTAATTTACTTTACAGCCACCCGGAATATATATATTTTTATATATATATATATATATATATAATCTACAATATAATCTACGGCTACTAATATACGGCTAATCTACGGCTAATATAATCTATATATATAATCTACGGCTACAATGTACTACAATATGTCGTGATGACTTCTAAAGTTCAGCAAAAACTACAAAAGATATTTTTGATGAAAATTTATATACACGTTTTTCTTACTGTGTAAATTCATACCAATAAAGGATTTTTTACTTCCTTATACGAAGTAAAAGAAGTATTGTGTTCGCGAAAAATTTCGGTTTTCAGATTTTAGCGGAAATATAGATTTTGACCATCCCTGAATGTATTTTGATTAGTTTCGGCGCGACGTCTTTACGTATGTATGTCGCATAACACAAAAACGATTAGCTGTAGGATGTTAAAATTTTGGATTTAGGACTTTTGTAATATCTAGTTGAGCATTTTCCCTTTTGATTACAATTGACTGAAACAAATGTGTCCAAAAAAGCACAAAATACTGGATTTTGGACATTTTCTTGACTGCAGTAATAAGGCTAACCCTCGAGGGCTTTTCAACGATATATCATAAGTGGTACATATTTTCATCGCTTCCAGAATTATAGCAAAATATTTCAATTAATGAAATATTTAGATCGTAGGGGAAGGCACGTCGGTTCAAACCAGAATTAATCTCCTTTTTTTTAACTTTTTATTTTAAATTAAATATATTGATTTATTAATAATTATTTACCTCCGATTGAAAAAATACCACAAGTTATTATTAATGAAATAAAATTTTATGTACTTTTCATTTTAAAAAAATGTGTTTTTTTTCTTCACCCATTTGACTGGTTTGATGCAGCTCTCCAAGATTCCCTATCTAGTGCTAGTCGTTTCATTTACGTATACCTCCTACATTCTACATCCCTAAAAACTTGTTTTACATAATCCAAACGTTGCCTGCCTGCACAATTTTTCCCTTTTACCTGTCTCTCCAATATTAAAGCGATTATTCCAGGATGCCTTAATATGTGGCCTCTTTTCTTTTAATTATATTTTTTCCAAATGCTTTTTTCTTCATCGATTTATCCAATACCTCTTCATTTGTCACTTTATCCAACCGTCTTATTTTTATTATTCTCCTGTAGCACCACATTTCAAAAGCTTCTAATCGTTTCTTCTCAGGTACTCCGATCGTCCAACTTTCACTTCCATATAAAGCTACGCTCCAAACAAATACTTTCAAAAATATTTTCCTGACGTTTAAATTAATTTTTGATGTAAACAAATTATATTTTTGAATGAAGACTCGAAAAAAATGTGTATATATATATATATATATATATATAGGCGTAACAAGGATGTGGATGTCATATAGTGCCCGCATCATATATTTTTGACAGTTATTTCTAAAGATTAGATTATATGCAACATTAAACGCTTGAAATATGCATGAAAATATTCATGAAAAGTGTCAAATTATGAAACTTTAAATAATAAAAAAATATCAATTTTTAGTTTTTTTTTAATTTCAAAATCAGCATACGGTAATAAGAAGTTGAATAACATATCGATAAATTCAATAATTATCGATTATTTAATATTTTTCTACCTTTGTAAACATAATCAGAGGTACTGTTCCACGGCTGCTAAGTGCGCTGTACCAGCCGTACGGCTAACAGGTTTGGCCGGCTACAACGTAAGATTTCATTTATTAACAAGGTAACTTACTGAAAAATATTGTAAATATAGCAAAAATATGCATCATTAGATTTTGAGGAAAAATATACAATAACCGGTGTGAACGGGCTTAATATACAAATCCGTATAATCCGGTCTCTAATAATTACTATTTTTGCATCAACAATAACGTATTTATCGATTTTAAACGATGATATTGTGTTTAAAATTTAATAAAAGAACGTTTTTCTCTCTCGATCTTTTCTCTAAAATGAACAGTTATCAAGTTATCTAGATAAATAATAGAGTAATGAACGGTAATAATGAAATAAAATGTTATGTACTTTTCATTTAAAAAAAAATTGTAATGTAATTTAATAGGGCGTACAAGAAGCCTCCATGGTGCGAGTGGTAGCGTCTCGGCCTTTTACCTGGAGGTCCCAGGTTCGAATCCCGGTCAGGCATGACATTTTCACACACGCTAAAAAACATTCATCTCATCGAATAATGAAATAAAATTTTATGTACTTTTCATTTAAAAAAAAATTGTAATGTAATTTAATAGGGCGTACAAGAAGCCTCCATGGTGCGAGTGGTAGCGTCTCGGCCTTTTACCTGGAGGTCCCAGGTTTGAATCCCGGTCAGGCATGACATTTTCACACACGCTACAAAATCATTCATCTCATCGAATAATGAAATAAAATGTTATGTACTTTTCATTTAAACAAAAATTGTAATATAATTTAATAGGGTGTACAAGAAGCCTCCATGATGCGAGTGGTAGCGTCTCGGCCTTTTACCTGGACGTCCCAGGTTCGAATCCCGGTCAGGCATGACATTTTCACACACGCTACAAAATCATTCATATCATCGTCGGAAACAATACTTAACTGTGGATCCGGAGGTTAAAAAAAAAGGGGGGGTGTAAGATAGTTATGAGTTGTCCAATTGTCCATACCAGACTTTTTCATAATATATTATTTTAAGACAAAACTTATTGAAGAAATATATAAAAATAGGGTACTTACGTATTAACGCCACCCAAGCTACAGCTTTATTTAAAAACAAAGTAGTCAATCGGATTTCGGTGGAAAATGAACACACTATTATAAACGGTTATTTATATTTATTTATTTTATAAATATAATTTAACAAAATTTAACCTACGCTCGCTAACCTTGACTAATTAACACCGTAATTTTTTGAGTATTTATTTTATAAATTCAGTAATTATTACAATTATTTATTATTTAAATAATCAAAACATTCCTGTTAATTTACCTGGATCTCCAGGTAAAAGGCCGAGACGCTACCACTCGCACCATGGAGGCCGGCTTCTTGTACCCCCTATTAAATTACATTACAATTTTTTTTAAAATGAAAAGTACATAACATTTTATTTCATTATTACCGTACAGTACTCTATTATTTATCTAGATAACTTGATAACTGTTCATTTTAGAGAAAA